>NC_083369.1:83529410-84179410 GCF_030254825.1 Meriones unguiculatus | reverse complement strand
GGGTTGTTTTGATTTGCATTTCCCTAATGGCTAATGAGGTTGAGCATTTCTTTAAGTGCTTCTCTGCCATTCGGTATTCCTCTACAGAGAATTCTCTGTTTAGCTCTGTTCCCCATTTTTTAAGTGGATTTCTTGGTTTGCTGCTTTTCAGCTTCTTTAGTTCTTTATATATACTGGATATGAGTCCTCTGTCAGATAAAGGGTTGGTGAAGATTCTTTCCCAATCTGTAGGTGGTCGCTTTGTTTTGATGACGGTGTCCTTTGCTTTACAGAAGCTTTTCAGTTTCATGAGGTCCCATTTATTGGTTGTTGCTCTTAGAGTCTGTGCTGTTGGTGTTCTGTTCAGGAAGTTTCCCCCTGTACCAATGAGTTCTAGGGTATTTCCCACTTTTTTTTCAAGCCGATTTAATGTGTCTGGTTTTATGTTGAGGTCTTTGATCCACTTGGACTTCAGTTTTGTGCAGGGTGACAAGTATGGATCTATTTTCATTTTTCTACATGTAGACATCCAGTTAGACCAGCACCATTTGTTGAAGATGCTATCTTTTTTCCATTGTATGGTTTTGGCGTCTTTGTCAAAGATCAGGTGTCCATAAGTGTGTGGGTTTATTTCTGGGTCCTCTGTTCGGTTCCATTGATCCACCATTCTGTTTCTATGCCAGTACCATGCAGTTTTTAAAACTGTTGCTCTATAGTACAACTTAAGATCAGGGTTGGAGATACCTCCAGAAGATATTTTATTGTAGAGGATTGTTTTAGCAATTCTGGGTTTCTTGTTATTCCATATGAAGTTGAGAATTTTCCTTTCCAGGTCTGTAAAGAATTGTGTTGGTAATTTGATGGGCATTGCATTGAATCTGTAGATTGCTTTTGGTAAGATGGCCATTTTTACTATGTTAATCCTACCAAGCCATGAGCATGGGAGATCTTTCCATCTTCTCATATATTCTTCTAATTCTTTCTTCAGAGATTTGAAATTTTTTTCATACAAGTCTTTGACTTCCTTGGTTAGGGTTACTCCGAGGTACTTTATGTCATTTGTGGCTATTGTGAAGGGTGTTGTTTCCTTAATTTCTTTCTCAGCCCTTTTGTCTTTTGTATACAGGAGGGCTACTGATTTTTTTGAGTTAATTTTGTATCCTGCCACTTTGCTGAAGGTGTTTATCAGCTGTAGGAGTTCCCTGGTAGAGTTTTTGGGGTCACTCACGTATACTATCATATCATCTGCAAATAGTGATAATTTGACTTCTTCCTTTCCAATTTGTATCCCCTTGATCTCCTTCAACTGTCTTATTGCTCTAGCAAGGATTTCCAACACTATGTTGAAGAGATATGGAGAGAGTGGGCAGCCTTGTCTTGTCCCTGATTTCAGTGGGATTGCTTTAAGTTTCTCTCCATTCAGTTTGATGTTGGCTATAGGCTTGCTGTATATCGCCTTTACTATGTTTAGATATGTGCCTTGTATCCCTGATCTCTCCAATACTTTGAACATGAATGGATGTTGGATTTTGTCAAAGGCTTTTTCAGCATCTAGGGAGATTATCATGTGGTTTTTTTCTTTCAGTTTGTTAATACGGTGGATCACATTGATGGATTTCCGTATATTGAACCACCCCTGCATACCTGGGATGAAGCCTACTTGGTCATATTGGATAATATCTTTGATGTGTTCTTGGATTAGGTTTGCAAGTATTTTATTAAGTATTTTTGCATCAATGTTCATAAGGGAGATTGGCCGGAAATTCTCTTTCTTTGTTGAGTCTTTGTGAGATTTAGGTACCAAGGTGACTGTGGCTTCATAGAATGAATTTGGTAATATTCCTTCTGTTTCTATTTTGTGGAATAGTTTGAAGAGAATTGGTGTTAGCTCTTCTTTGAAGGTCTGGTAGAATTCTGCGCTGAAGCCATCTGGTCCTGGGCTGTTTTTGGATGGGAGACTTTTGATGACCGCCTCTATTTCTTTGGGGGATATAGGTCTATTTAGTTGATTTATCTGGTCCTGGTTCAGCTTTGGTAAGTCAAATCGATCAAGAAAATTGTCCATTTCATTTAGATTTTCAAATTTTGTGGCATATAGACTTTTGAAGTAAGTCCTAATGATTGTTTGGATTTCCTCAGTGTCTGTAGTTATATCCCCCTTTTCATTTCTGATTTTGTTGATTTGGGTGGTGTCTCTCTGCCTTTTAGTTAGCCTGGCTAAGGGTTTGTCGATCTTGTTGATTTTCTCAAAGAACCAGCTCTTGGTTTCATTGATTCTTTGAATTGTTTTATTTGTTTCCAATTGATTGATTTCAGCCCTGAGTTTGATTATTTCCAGCCGTCTACTCCTTCTTGGTGTGTCTGCTTCTTCTTTTTCTAGGGTTTTTAAGTGAGCCATTAGGGTGCTTGAATGAGCTGTCTCGAATTTCTTTTTGAAGGCACTTAGTGCTATGAACTTTCCTCTTAGCACTGCTTTCATTGTGTCCCATAAGTTCGGGTATGTTGTGTCTTCATTTTCATTGATTTCTAGAAAGACTTTAATTTCTTTCTTTATTTCTTCCCTGACCCAGCTGTCATTTAGTAACAAGTTGTTCAGTTTCCATGTGTGAGTAGGCTTTTTGTTATTTCTGTTATTGTTGAGGTCCAGCTTTATTTCATGGTGATCAGACAAGATACATGGGATTATTTCAATCTTCTTGTATTTGTTGAGGCTTGCTTTGTGACCCACTATGTGGTCTATTTTGGAGAAGGTTCCATGAGGTGCTGAGAAGAAGGTAAATTCTTTTTTGTTTGGGTGTAAAGTTCTGTAAATGTCTGTTAGGTCCATTTGATTCATGACCTCTGTCAGAGACATTGTTTCTTTGTTTAATTTCTGTTTGGTTGACCTGTCCTTTGTTGAGAGTGGGGTGTTGAAGTCTCCCACTATTAATGTGTGTGGATCTATATGTGCTTTAAATTTTATCAATGTTTCTTTCACAAATGTGGGTGCCCTTGTATTTGGGGCATATATGTTCAGGATTGTGATGTCTTCCTGGTGGAATTTTCCCTTGATGAGTATGAAGTGTCCTTCCCCATCTCTTTTGATTAATTTTGGTTGAAAGTCTATTTTATCAGATATTAGAATGGCTACTCCTGCTTGCTTCTTGGGTCCATTTGCTTGGAAAGTCGTCTTCCAACCCTTTACCCTCAGGTAATGTCTATCTTTGTGTCTTAGGTGTGTTTCTTGTATGCAACAGATTGCTGGGTTTTGTTTACGTATCCATTCTGTTAATCTGTGTCTTTTTATTGGAGAGTTGAGTCCATTGATGTTGAGAGAGATTAATGACCAGTGGCTGTTAGATCTCTTGATTTTGATGTTGGCTGTGGTCATCAGGTTGTGTGTTTGGTTGCTTTTTGTTTTACTGAAGTGAGGTTATTTATTTCCTGTGTTTTCTTGAATGTAGCTAGCTTTCTTGGATTGTATTTTCCCTTCCAGTGTCTTCTGTAATGCTGGATTTGTTTGTAGGTATTGTTGAAATTTGTTTTTGTCATTGAATATCTTGTTTTCTCCATCTATGAGGACTGAGAGTTTTGCTGGGTATAGTAGCCTGGGCTGACATCTGTGTTCTCTTAGGGTCTGCATGATATCTGTCCAGGCCCTTCTGGCTTTCATAGTCTCTGTTGAAAAGTCAGGTGTGATTCTAATGGGTTTGCCATTATATGTTACTTGGCCTTTTTCCCTTGCAGCTTTTAGTATTTTTTCTTTGTTCTGTATACTTACTGTTTTGATTATTATGTGGCGGGAGGATTTTCTTTTCTGGTCAAATTTGCTGGGTGTCCTGTAGGCCTCATGTATTCTAATTGGCCTCTCCTTTAGCTTGGGGAAATTTTCTTCAATGATTTTGTTGAAAATATTTTCTGGGCCTTGGAGAAGGGAGTCTTCTTTTTCCTCTATACCTATTATTCTTAGGTTTTGTCTTTTCATATTGTCTTGCATTTCTTGGACGGTCTGTGTCAGGAATTTTTCAGATTTAATATTTTCTTTGACAGATACATCGATTTCTTCCATTGTATCTTCTACACCTGAGATTCTTTCTTCCATCTCTTTTAGTCTGTTGGTTATGCTTACCTCTGTAGTTCCTGTTTTCTTCCCTAGATTCTTCCTTTCCACTATTTCTTCCATTTGTGTTTTCTTTAATTTTTCCAATTCTATCTTCAGGTCTTGAGTTGTTTTTTTTACTTCCTTCACCTGTCTGATTGTACTTTCCTGTTTTTCTTTTAGTTCCTTCAACTCTGTTTCTTTCATTTCATTCAGTGTTTTAAGCATTTCCTTTCTAAAGGCCATAAACTGTTTGGCTGCAGCTTCCTCTATTTCTTTACGGATGGCAATATTCTGTTTGAGTTTATCTTCCTCTATGTCTTTACGAATCTTATTTGTTTCCTCTGTTATCATCTTCATGAGCATACTTGTTAGGTCATCTTCTTGGATTTCAGTTATGGTGGGGTGTCCAGGGCTACTTGCCCCTGGGTAACTGGGTTCTGGAGATGCCATATTGCTCTGTCTTTTGTTGCTTGAGCTTTTACGCTGGCCTCTACCCATTGTGTTATCTTAGGTGTTTGGGGTTATTTTCTGGTGGTTCCTGGGGATCCTGTGGTGGAGAGAATCCCCTTTGCAGAAAGCTGGTTTTTCCTGAAGGATGTCTTCTCAGCTTTTTGGGTGTAGTCCCTGGATGGCTGGTGTTTTTTCAGGAGTTACTCACCTCAGGGATATAGACCTGAGTGGTAACTGTGGTCTTTGTTAGTCGAGAGGGTTCTCCTCTCACCCAGGGAAGTCCTGAGGGCAGCTGCCCTGTTTCTGGGTTTCTTGTTGCAAATTTAATGATCAGCTGCGGTGACCCAGTTGGACATCAGGCGTGCCTCAACTGTTTGTGCTTGTGTCTGGAGCACAGCTGAGTGCTGGCGCCCTGGCCCCACTAGACTGCTAGACTTTTTCTAGGGAAGGATTGGGTGATTTAGATCAGTACAGTTTCCTTCCTTCCCCGTGGATTCTCTGGAGACACGGACTCCTAGTGTCTTTTTTTGCCCTGGCGCACACTGCTCAGTGTCCGCCAGCTGGCTGGCCACAGAAATTTGCCTGTGCCTGGAGCACAGCTGTGTGATGGCGGCTCAGTCTCTGCCAGCTGTCTGGTGCGCAGAAACTGCCTGTGTCTGCCTTTGTGGCTTTTGGGAGTCTGAGTGGCTCCCTAAGGTGGGCAATTTTCCGGGGACCTTTTCAGGTTGGGGGTGAGTTGAGTGCTCTGAGATCAGACCCGCCGTTTCTATCTCTGGCAGCGAATCAGGCACGCAGGCAGGCAGGGTTCTGTGCCGGAACCTGGGTCCCAGGCTCTGGCTCCGGGCTGGCTCCTGGGGTGCCCGTGGAACCCGCCCGAGTCTTTTCCAGGGGATGTCTGGGTGACCTAAGGCCGGTCCCAATCGTTTCCTGTACCCTGGGGTTATCTCTCGACTGAAAATTCCAGTCTCTGATAGTGTGGTGCCCAAGGTTCAGTCTGGGACCGTGACCAGAGACACTGGCTTGTGGCTCTGGGCTGGGGCTGGGGCTGGCGGCCGGCAGCCAAGCCTCTGGCGGAACCGGGATCTCTTCCGCGGTTTAGCCGGGTGAGTTAAAAGCTGATTGAATCCCCCACCGTGGGGTATCCTCTCACCTGGGAAACACAATGACTCTGTTTTATGGCCGAGAGTTCTGATTGCTGTTCACTGTGCTGATCCTGCTGTGCTGCTGCTCAGAATGAGAGTCCTCCCGGCGCCGCCATCTTGCCCCTCCCCATGAAGAATTTCTTTTCTGGTCTAGTCTACTTGGTGTTCTGTAGGCCTCTTTTATGTTTATGACCATCTGCTTCCTTACGTTAGAAAAGTTTTCTTCTATAATTTTCTTGAAAATATTTTCCAGACCTTTGAGCCTGATGTCTTATTTTTCTTCTCCTCCTATTATTCTTAGATTTTGTCTTTTCATGGTGTCCTTGATTTCTTGGATGTTTTGTGTTTGGAACTTTTCTGATTTTATTTTTTCTTTGAGAGACGTGTCAATTTCCACAAGTGTATCTTTGGCTCCTGAGATTCTTTCTTCCATCTCTTGTATTCTGTTGGTGATGCTTATCTTTGCAGTTCCTAATCTTTTCTCTATGTTCTCAACCTCCTGGTTTTTCTCTCTTTGTGTTTTCTTTATTGATTCTAATTCTTTTTTCATGTCTTGCACCATTTCCTTCATCTGTTTGAATGTGGAGCCCTGCTTTTCAATGTCATCTTCTATTTTTTTGCCCATTTCCTCTCTATGTATCACTAATTTTGCCTCTACTTCTTTGGCTATAGTTGCCTGTATTTCTATGAGAGCTTTGTTTATTTCTGCTTTGTTTGCCTTCATTTGTGTGGACATTTCTTTGAGAGCTTTGTTCATTTCTTCTTTGTTTGCCTCAATTTTCGTGGTCATTTCTCTGAGAGCTTGATTTGTTTCCTCTTGGTTCGTCTCCATTTCTTTGGCTATTTATCTGAGGGCTTTGTTCATTTTTTCTTTATGGGCCTCTAATAGCTGGAGAAACATAGTTTTGAGGTCGTTTTCTTGTATATCTAGTGAATTGAAGTGTCCATTGTTTTGTGGGGTTGCTGGTGAGGTCATTATGTCCTGATTTTTGTTGGGTGTGTTCTTATGTCTGCTCTAGCCATCTGGTTATTTTTAACCCTCACTGTTTGTTCCTCGAGTTCGTAGTTCAGGCTATGATCATCTCTTTCTGTTTTCTGGACTGTTTTTTTCGGAAGATGAGAGAGGTTCACTGGTTTGGCAGTGTGTACTGTGGTTTCAGTTTTGCCTAAGTAAGGAATGTGATGCTGGCGCTATTTGCTTGTGCTTTTAGTGGCATAGTGTGCAAGCATGGATTCTTTGATTATTACAGTGGCCTGTAGGCCACTATTATGCAGTTTTGTCTGACATACAGGGATTGTTTGCCTGGATTACACTGGTGGACCCACAATACAGAGGCTTCAACTTTGGGGTCACTATCTCAAGAATCCCTATGATGCCCACACTATGGGTGTGGGTGGCAGGGATCTCGTCTATTTGTTTCTGTAGAGAGGCCCTGGGTCTTGGGCAAAGTCTCCCTAGAAGACTCATTCACTCTCTTGCAGGACCAGTTGGAATACACAGGGGTTCCCCTTGCTCTCTACTCTCTGATTTGGTCCTTCTGCGGAAAATGCGCAGGCTAACACGTAGGCTAACAGTCAGCTCTGTGACACTGTGGCCGCAGGACTCCGTGTCCACCTTTCCTGTGTGCTGCCTCTCTGTCCTTTCATTCTGCCAGGAGGAGTTATGTTGACTGGTCACGGGATAGTGCAGGAAAGAGTTAGGTTGAGTGTTCTCAATCCCAGATCCTGGACCCCGATCTCTTTGCCAGAAGCAGCCTGGTGGTAGAACCTATGTTTGCTGATCCCGAGAGAGTACCAGGTAGGGTTGAGTGTCCTCAGATCCAGAGCTTCAGTTTCTCTGCCAGGGCCCGCTGGGTGAGCTGGAGAGGGGGTGCTGTGTCCTGTGGCAGGCTGCCTCTCTGTCCTTCCCCTCCGCTAAGACAAGCTTATGGAGGTGCTCTCAGGGGAGTGCCCGAAGGTGTTGGGACTTCTAAGTCTGATCCTGAGCTGGGATTTCTCTGCCAGGGGTCGGGGGGACCCCCTGTGCTAGGACTTGGCGCTAGACCTTATTGTGCTGGACCCGAGAGAGTATCAGGACGTGTTGAATGACCACAGTCCCATGTCCTGAGCTGAAGTGCATTTGTTAGGAGCAGCAGGCAGTACTGGGGTCCCGGCACTGTTAACCCGCTGTGTGCCTCTTTATCCTTCCACTCCACTGCAGCAGGGTTATGGTGGTGTTTGGGGGAGTGCCCGAAAGGATTGGGTTTTCTCAGCCCCGATCTCAGATTGGGGTACAGACAATGTGGTCTGTGGCAGATTCTGCTGGACGCCTCCTGCTTCCTCCGAAGAGGGAGTAGGGATTTTGAGCTGGGTGTGCAGCAGGTGGGCACAGAGCCACTCTCCCTGTGTGGCGGGAGCTCAGTTGTGATCGAGGTGACCCGTGGTCAGCGAGACCTTCCAGGGAAAGACTGGGTGACCCGTGATCAGTCTCGTAACTTTCCTTCCCCGTGAGGTTTTCTTGCGACTGGGACTCCCAGTCTTTGGCACCCTTGTGCCCACCAATCAGCCCAGTAAAGTGATCAGGACAAGTAGGCGTGCAGCTCCCGCCTGGAGACCCAAAGCCCGTGTTACCCGGGATCTCTTCTGGGTTCTGGCTGTGTGGCCCGAGAGTGGACCCGACTGATTCCCACGCTGTGGAAACCTCCCCTCACCTGGGAAACATGATCACTGTAGTTTTAGGGCCCAGAGTTCAGTCTCCTTGTTGCTGCATGGAGAGTGTTGTCCTGCTTCTCAGACACAGTGTTCTCCTGGCGCCGTCATCTTAGCCCCCTCCATTTCATTTCTTGATCTATTGAATAGATGTTTTACATTCCTTATAATCGAATACATCAGCCGTTTATTTTAAACTTTTTATTTAATTGAATTTTTATTTTTATATTAATTACTTGTATCCCAGCTGTTGCCTTCTCCCTCCTTCCCTCCCAAACCTACCCTTCCTCTCTCATCTCTTCCCATTCCCCTCTTGAAGTCCACTGATAGAAGAGATCCTCCTCCCCTTCAACTATCCCTAGTCTATCAACTCTCATCAGGATTGGCTGCATTTCCCTCTTCTGTGGTCTGGCATGTCTGCTTCCCCATCAGGAGAGTGGTGTGGTCAAAGAAGCAGCCACTGAGTTCATGTCAGAGACAGTCCTTGTTCCCCTTACTAGTATACCCACTTAGAAACTGAGCTGCCATGGGCTACATCTGAGCAGGTGTTCTAGGTTATCTCCATGAAAGGACTTTGGTTGGACAATCAGGCTCAGAAAAGACACATGGGCCCAAATATTTTGATTCTGTTGCTCTCCTTATGGAGCTTCTGTCCTCCCCAGGTCTTACTATCTCCCCGTTCTTTCATAAGATTCCCTGCACTCTTCCCAAAGTTTGGTTATGAGTCTTAGCATCTGTTTTGATACACTGCAGGGTAGAATCTTCAGAGGCCCTCTGTGCTAGGCTTCTGTTTGTTTCCTGTTTTCTCCTTCTTCCAATGTCTACCCTATTTGTTTTTCTAAGTGAGCATTTATCAACTTACACAGGAACCTCCTTCTTCATTAGCGTCTTTGGGTGTACAGATTTTAGTATGTTTATCCTATTTTGTATGTCTAATATCCACTTATGAGTGAGTATATATCATGTTAAGTGAGTATATCTCTTGTGTGTCTTTCTGCTTTGGGGATATCTCAGTCAAGATAATATTTTCTAGATCCCCCCATTTGCCCGCAAATTTAGTGATTTCCTTGTTTTTAATTGATGCGTAGTATTCCTTTGTGGAAATGTTCCAAAATTTCTGTATCCATTCCTTATTTGAGGGACACCTGGGTTGTTTACAATTTCTGGTTATTACAAATAAGCTGCTAAGAACATGATAGAGAGAATGTCCTTGTGTACTGTATCCTATTTTGGATATATGCTTAAAAATGGTATAGCTGGATCTTGAGGAAATGCTATTCCTAATTGTCTGAGAAAACGCCAGATTGATTTCCGAAGCAGTTGTATAAGTTTACATTCCCAGCAACAATGGAGGAGCGTTCCCCTTTCTCCACAAATCATGTAATCCAATTTAAAAAATGGAGTGCAGAGCTCAACAGAGAATTCTCTCTAGAGGAATATAGATTGGCAGAGAAACACTTATAGAAATGCTCACTGTCATTCATTAGGGAGATGTAAATCAAAACAACCCTGAGATTTCACATTACACCCATCACAATGACTAACATAGAAAACTCAAGTGACAACACATGCTGGAGAACATGTGGAGAAAGGGAACCCTCCTCTTTTAATCTTTTTTTCAGGGTTTCCAATTATAAAAGTTTTTTATCTCTCACAATTTTTCATATATACCATATTTTCAATAGTTTTTTATTGATTTCTATATTTTGCAACCTCTTATTTGAGTTTAATTTGATTTGATACAAAATACAGATAATTTAAATCAAAGCAGTTTGGAAATTTAAATTTTCTCTCAAAGAGACTACACATTATCACAGCATTATTTGTTAATTCTTTGCTCAAATAAAACTATTTTAATAAGTTTGATTGCATATTTCCTTTAGGACAACATGGTGTTTCTTTCAGTTATAACAATATACTTTTTGCCATCCAACATCCTTTAAAGTATAATTATTCTTCTATGCCATATCTTCCTGTTTATATAATCATATGTATGTGCATTTAATGTCCAGAATTTTGGTTTATTTTAGAACACATTTTGTTAGAAATTTTATTCACATCGCAACATGAAAAATCAGCAAGTAAGAGGTTTTTAGATGATTATGTACATACATTTATTGGCCTGAGCTATCAGTCAGAATTTATTAGTTACTTCTGTTAAAATTTTTCCAGTACTTTTTAAAGTGCACTAGCTAGAATACCAATAAATGTAATAAAAATGGTGTCATAAAAATCTTACAGTAATTTTTAGAAGCCTTTGACAAATCTGTCTGTTTATTACAGAAAAAATAAACAACATTCAGGAACACCATTATTAATATCATCAAATTAATCCATCATGTTTGAATTCCTGGTTTCCTATGCATGATTACATAAACAGGAAAACATGTCTTTAGAAAATAAGCTTTTAAGGTAACTTCAGAAACTGTCAGTGTTTTTTTTTTTTCTTTTTGCATCAGAATATACATTTTATTGATGCATAAAATCACCTATGTTTATGGAATGCCATGTTATTTATATATATATATATATATATATATATATATATATATACACCAATTGAGGATAAACATTTCTTTCTTAAAAATGTATTAATTCTTCATGCTAAAAAATTCAAAACTATTTCTTCTAATTTTAAGAAAGTTTACAATGACCATCTTTACCTAATGTTTACCCCTAATGTTTACATTACTCTGTAACATAGTCTTTATAACTGTAAATGAAGAACATATTAAATAAACTTGCCCATCATCTCCCTTCCACTCTGAAAAACCTTAGGTATCCACTCTCAATTTCTAAAACAGCATCTTTAGATGCCACATGAATGAGATCATGAATTCCTCGTTTTTCTCTGAATGGTTGATTTCATTTAGTATTATTATCTGTCTTTAAGTTCCTTTCATGCTGTCATAATGGACAGGATTCCATTCTTTTACAGCTGAATAATATTCCATTGTTTAAACGTACCAGAATTTTTAACCTATTCATCAGATAGGTGACATTATGTTGTTTGCATTTTTTGGCTTGTTGTCAAGCATGCTGCTATAAACGTGGCAGGGCCCCTATATCTGGTCAGCACAGAGGTTTTGCTTTCTTTGGCTATATAACCAATACTGGATGACTGGTTAGTAGAAGCTTTCAGTCTGATGTAATCTTGTTATTTTGCTTTTGGTTCTGAAACTAACATTTTAAAAGATATAATACAAATTTTGATAAACGATTACCATATAACCACCAACAGAAAAGATATATGTTTTTACAATGACAGAGAATTAGAAACTTCTCCCATATTTGCTACAGAAAATACAATGGAAGAGCCATTTTGAAACACCAATCTGGTAACTGAGAGAGTTAAAATACATACCTGTCTCATGACTTCATAGCCCTATTGTTATGTAAGATGTAGGCTCTCGGGAAGACTTACACAGAAATGTGTATATAGTGATTTATTCAGAAATTTCTAAATCTGGTGTTCTAGCTAATTTTGTTTGAGATTTTGTGTGTACATGTGCATGTTTGTATTTGTATGTGTGGCTAACTTGGCACAAGCTACAATAATTGAGGAAGAGGGATTCTCAACTTAGATTAGCCTGTAGACAATTCTGTGGGGTATTGTTGTGATTAGTGATTGATGTGGGAGAGTTCAGCTCACTGTGGGCATTGCTATTCCTAAGAAGATGGTCATAGATGCTATAAGAAAAATGGCTGCTCAAGACCTGAGGAGCAAACCAGTAAACAGAACTCCTTCATGCTCTCTGCTTCAGTTCTTGCATCCAAATTCCCACCCTGACTACATTCCATGATGGACTGTTATGTGGAACTGGAAGTGAAATGCACTGTTTCCTCCCAGGTTGCTTACTGTCATGCTGTTTACCACAGCAAAGGAACCTAAAAGAAATGGAAAGAAGCAAATTTGGTAAATCAAAATACAAAATAGTATACCACTCACCAAATAAATCCAAAGAGAAAAGCATATATACAATATTATTGATGGATATCAAAATCATGTGTAAAAGAAACCAGAAGATAAGGAGAAAAACTGTCATTTGCATGTTTACAAAGGCAAAATTAATCTGTGGTGATTGTTTCTTTTCAGATTGTAGGAACTGATTACTTTGAAGCTCAGGAAACTTCTATATCTTTTTGGATGGTGGTTATGTGGTAATCATTTATCAAAATTCATATTATATTTGTCAGTGTTTTTTATTAAAAATAATGGTATTTTCCTCTTATTTTTCAGGGAATAAATACCTACAACTTTTGTGGAATAGAGAAGCTGGTAAGCTTATCACTATTTTCTTCATGATGAAGAAATTCCATGTATTTAATATATAGCAGTTTTTACTGAAAAATATATTTGATTAATTTAACATCAATTTTATGTTTCTATTTAAACAAATATGAGTAACAATCCCTTGATATTAATAATGATTATCTTTAATTTTATGCTTACAGTATTCATGTTTTCCATACAATGATGCATTCAGTCTTGAAAATAATCATAGCTTCATATTTAATTTTTTAAAAGAAATAATGAAATTAATTACTAAAAATATGATTTAAAACAAAATGATTTCATCATCTTAGAATTTTTGAAGCTAAGAATACCAAACCACCACACACACTAAACATGTTAGAAGGAAAATTGGGGAAGAACCTTGAACTAATTGGCACAGGAGACAACTTCCTGAATAAAACACCAACAGCACAGGCTCAAAGAGCAACAATCAATAAGTGGTACCTCATGAAACTGAAAAGCTTCTGTAAAGCAAAGAATGGTGTCATCAGAACAAAATGACTGCCTACTGATTGGGAAAGAATCTTCACCATTCCTATATCTGACAGAAGGCTAATAAAGAATTCAAGAAGTTAAACAGCAACAAATCAAGTAACCCAATTAAAAATGCTGTACAGAGCTAAAGAGAGAATTCTCAATAGGGGAATATCGAATGGCAGAGAAGCACTTAAAGAAATGCAGAACCTCATTACTCATCAGAGAGATGCAAATCAAAATGACCCTATGATTTCACCTAACACCAATCAGAATGACTAAGACCAAAAACACAAGTGAAATCACATGCTAGAGAGGATATGGAGAAAGGGGAACCCTCTTCCGTTGTTGGTGGGAATGTAAACTTGTACAACCACTTTGGAAATCAATCTGGTGCTTTATCACACAATTAGTGCATCCTCAAGATCCAGCTAGAAGTCTCCTAGGCATATATCAAAAACATGCCCCAGTATATGACACAGACATTTGCTTAACCATGTTCACAGCAGTTTTATTTGTTATAGCCAGAATCTGGAAATGTCCAGTTGTCTCTCAACTGAGGAATGGGTAAAGAAATTGGGTACATTCACACAGTGGAATACTAGTCAGCAATTAAAAACAAGGCAAACATGAAATTTGCTTGCAACTCATGGTGACTAGAAAAGATCATCCTGAGTGAGTTATCCCAGAAGCAGAAAGACACACATAGTATATACTCACTTATAAGTGGATACTAGACCTATAAGATAGGATACTTACTAACATACTAAAATTTGTACACTTAAAGAAGCTAAACAAGATGGGATGGAAGACACTGGGTAAGATGATCAACATTCATGAAGAAAGGCAAAGGGGATGGACATCAGAAGAGAGGGAAAACAAGCAACAGGACAGGAGCCCACTACAGAGATCCGTTGAAAGACTTTACCCAGCAAGGAGATGCTGAGACTCATAGCCAAACTTTAGGCAGAGTTCAGGAGATCTTGTGAAAGAAGGGGGAGATAGCAAGACCTGGAGAAGACAGGAGCTCCACAAGGAGAGCAACAGATCAAAAAATTATGGGCAAAGGGGTCTTTTCTGAGAATGATTCTCCAACCAAGGACCATGCATGAGATAACCTAGAATGCCTATGACCCTTGCACAGATGTATCACACGGCAGGTCAGTCTCCAAGTGGGTTCCCTAGTAATGGTAAGAGGAACTGTCTCTCAAATGAACTCAGTGGCTGGCTCTTTGATCACCTCCTCCTGCTGGGAGAGTAGCCTTACCAGGCCAGAGAGGAAAACAATGCAGCCAGTCTTGGTTAAACTTGATAGGCTTGGGTCAGAGGGATGGGGAGGAGGAACTCCCCTATCAGTGGACTCAGGAGGGGCATGGGAATAGATGAGGAAAGGACGATGGGATTAGGAGGTGACGAGGGAAGGGGTTACAGCAGGGATACAAAGTGAACAAACTGTAATTTATTTTTTAATTAATTTTTTATTTTTTAATATTAGAGTTTATTAATTTTGTATCCCAGCTGTATCCTGCACTCTCATTCCATCCCAATTTCACCTTCCCTTCCTCATCTTCTTCCTACCCCTTTCCAAGTCCACTTATAGGGGAGGACCTCCTCCCCTTTTTTCTGACCCTGTTTTATCAGGTATCTTCAGGTCTGGCTGCAATGTTCTCCTCTGTGGCCTAGCAGGGATGCTTCTCCCTTGGATGTGGGGGGGGAGGTCAAAGAGTCAGCCATTGAGTTCCTGTCAGAAATAGTCCTTGTTCCCTTTATTAGGCCACCCACTTGGATACTGAGCTACCATGGGCTACATCTGAGCAGGGGTTCTAGGTTATATCCATACATGGTCCTTGGTTGGAGGTACAGTCTCACAAAAGACCCATGTGCCCAGATATATTTGGGCATTGTGGAACTTCTGTCCTTTCCAGGTCATACTAACTTGCCATATATATATATATATATTTGCAGAGTACAGGGAATTATATTATATAATTATTATATATTATATAATTATATAATTATATAATTATATAATTATATATTATATAATTAATATATATTATATATTATATTATATAATTCCCTGTACTCTGCAAATGGTTTGGTTATGAGTTTCAGTATCTGCTTTGGTATACTGCTAAGTAGAGACTTTAAGAGGCCCTCAGTGTTAGGCTCTTTTCCTGTTACTTGTTTTCTTCTACAACCAATGTCCATCCGAGGATCTAGAAAAGATCATTCTGAGTGAGGTATTGCAGAAGGATAAAGACACACACACTATATACTCACTTATAAGTGAATACTAGACCTATAAGATAGGATAAACATACTGAAATCTGTACACCTAAAGAAGAAAAACAATAAGAAGGACACTGGATAAGATGATCAACCTTCATTTACAAAAACTGTAATTTATAAAAGTAAAAATAAAAATTTAAAAAGCAAACAACAACAAAAAAGGTTTCCAAACCAAAGTGATGGCAGGGCTAAATGCTGTCAGAAGCCTCTAAAAAACCCTAGATCCTTTACTCTAATATTTTGGCTTTCCATAAAGCCAGACTAACCCTAATATCAACGATTAATAAATGGGACCTCATGAAACTGAAAAGCTCTGTAAAGCAAAGGACACAGTCTTCAGAAGAAAATGACAGCCTAGAAATTGGAAAAGGATCTTCATCAATTCTTTTTCTGAAAGAGTGCAAATTTCCAGAATATATAAAGAACTTAAGAAGTTAAACACCAAGAAACCAAGTAATCCAATTAAAAATGGGGTACAGAGCTAAACAGAGAATTCTCAATAGAGAAATATCAAATAACAGAGAACACTTAAAGAAATGTACAGCATCATTAATCATCAGAGATACGCAAATCAAAATGACCCTAAGATTTCACCTTACACCCATCAGAATGGCTAACATGAAAAACTCAAATGACAACAAGGCTGGAGAGGATCTGTAGAGAGGGGAACCCTCTTCCATTGATGGTGGGATCATAACCTTATACAACCACTTTGCAAATCAATTAGGCACTTTCTTGGAAAAAATCGGAATAGTGTTACCTCAAGATCCAGCTATACCACTTATGCTCCACTACACAACAAGGACATTTGTGCAGCCATGTTTGAAGCACCTCTATTTATAATAGCCAGAATCTGAAAACAACCTAGATGTCTCTCAACAGATGAAAGGATACAGAATTTGTGGAACATTTACACAATGGAATACTACTCAGCTATTTAAAATAAGGAAAACATGAAATTTGCAGGCAAATGGTGGGAACTAGAAAAGATCATCCTGAGTGAGATAACCTAGAAGCAGAAAGAAACACATGGTGTATATTAACTCATAAATAGTTATTAAACATATAATATAGGATAAATATACTAAAATCTATACTCCTAAAGAAGCTAATCAACAAGAAGGACCTTAGGGAAGATGCTCAATCTTCATTCAGAAAAGCAAACTCAAAAGGCATCACAAACAAGAGAAGACAGGAAACAATACAGGGGCCTACCATAGATAGCTTCTCAAAGACTCTACTGATCATGGTATCAAAGCAGAGGCTAAGACACATAGCTAAACTTTGGGAAGAATGCATGGAATTTTATGAAAGAAGGGGGATATTGAAAGACCTGAAGGGTACAAGAGCTCCAAAAGGATACCAATAGAGCCAAAAAATCCCTAAACAAACAGACAAAAACAAACAAAAACTGAGCCCTGGGGGACCTGCACAGACTGATACATAACCAAGGACCATGCTCAGATGTAGCCCATAGACTCAGTCTTCAAGTGGGAACATTGGCTATCTTTGGCATGAACTCAGTTGGAGGGTCTCTAATAGCTTCTCCCTGGGGTTTGCAGCCTTGCCAGCCCACAGAGGAAGACAATGCAGCCCGTCCTGATTTAGTCTGGTAGGCTAGGGTCAGATAGAAAAGTCAAGGACCTCACATATCAGTGAAGTAAGAGAGGGGCATAGTAGGAGAAGAGGGAGTGTGGGCAGGTTGGGAGGAGAGGAGGGAGGGTACAACAGCTGGGATACAAGGCGAATACACTGTAATAAATAATAAATAAAAAGATAATAAGTAATTAGGTAAATATAAAAGTGAAAACATAAAGGAAGGAATCCTGGATCTCAAAAACCTAGGTAAGCCAACAAAAACTACAGAGACAAAAATCACCAACAGAATACAACAGATGAAAGAGACCTCAGGCTTAGAATATACAATAGAAGAAGTTGATATATCCATCAAAGAAAATGTTAAATCTAAAAAGTTCTTGACACAAAGCACACAGGGAGTTTGGGACACTATGAAAAGAACAAACCTAAGAATGATAGGAGTAGAAGAAGGAGTACAGCCAGCTCAAAGTTCCCAAAAGTGTTTTCAACAAAATCATAGAAGAAAATATTCCCAACATAAAGAAACAGATGCCAAGGGGGACAAGATGGCTGCTCCAGGAGAACATTGTGTTTGAGGAGCAGGACAACATTTTCAATACAGCCACCAAGAGACTGAACTCTGGGCCCTAAAACAACAGCGATCATGTTTCCCAGGTGAGAAGAAACCCCCACAGTGTGGGAAACAGTCGGGTCCACTCTCAGGTCACCCAACAGAACCCAGAAGAGATCCCGGGTCGAGCAGGCACTAGGTCGCCTGACCAGAGCCACATGCCTATGTGTCCTGATCACCTTCCCAGCCTGATCAGTGGACACACACAAAAACAAAACAAAACAAAAACAAAACAAACAAACAAACAAACAAAAAATCACCAGAGACTGGGAGTCCCAGTCATGAGAAAACCCCATAGGGAAGGAGGAAACAGTATTGACTTGAGTCACCCAGTCTTTCCCTAGAAAAAGACTCTCAGACCAGCAAGTCCAAACTGCCATCACTGAACTGGGCTCCAGCTGAGAGCACAGAAAGTTGCTGCACACCCAGCTCTTCAGCACAGACATGGCTCTGTGTCCCAGGGCAAGAGAGACTGAGAGTCCATGTCGGAGGAAATCCTCACAGGGAAAGACGCAAAGAGGATGGAATTAGGCCACCCAGTATATCCCTGGAAAAGGGAGCAGAGACCGGCCCAACCCAGAGACATCTTGTGCACCTGATAGCCAAGAGAGCTGCACACACACGCCACAGATTACTGCTTGGGTACTGGGGCACAGAGCCCCAACCTCAGACCAACAAAAGCCTGGAATCCCTGAGATCAACCCCCAGATACTGTTCCAAGGGGCAACCAGTTATCCCTAACAAAACGGACCAAACCAAGGGACACACAGGTTACAGCAGCAGATCACTAAATTTACCGCAAGAAACCCAGAAGCAGGGCAGCTGTCTTCAGGACTTTTCCAGATGAGAGGAAAACCTCTAGACTAACAAGGACCATAGTTACCATTCAGGTTTCTATGCCTGAGGTAAGCAGTAGCAACTCATGAAAAAAATCCAGCCATCCAGTGACTATACCCAACATTCGGAGAAGACTTCCTTCAGGAAAAACCATCTTCCTTCCAAGGGCATTCTCTCCACCACAGGATTCCAGGAAGCATCAGAAACTAACTTCAAACACCTAAAATAGCTCAATGTGTTGAAGCCAGCATAAAAGCTCAACAAACAAAAGACTGAGCAATATGGCATCTCCCGAAACCAGTTATCCAGAGGCAAGTAGCCAGGGAAACCCCAGCATAATTGAAAATCAAGATGACCTTACATCTATGCTCATGAAGAGGATAACAGAGAAAAGAAATAAAATGCTTAAAGACCTAGAGGAAGATAAACTCAACCAGATTATGGCCATCTGTAAAGAAATATACTAAGATGAAAACAAACAGATTATAGCCACCCATAAAGAAATAGAAGAAGATAAAAACAAATAAATTATGGCCATCTGTAAGAAATACAGGAAGTTGCAGCCAAATAGTTTGAGGTTTTTAGAGAGAAAATGCTTAAATCAATGAAAGTATTAAAAGAAACAGAGGGTTGTTCAAACCAACAGCTGAAGGAATTGAAAATACACTCAGACATGTGAAGGAAAAAAACAAAATGGCTCAAGATCTTAAGATAGAATTGGGAAAAATAAAGAAAACACAAATGGAGGAAATTGTGGAGAGAAAGAACTCAGGGAAGAAAACAGGAACTACAGAAGTTAGCATAACCAATAGACTACAAGAGATGGAAGAAAGTCTTAGGTGTGGAGGATACAATGGAAGAAATACATGCATCTGTCAAAGAAAATGTTAAATCTAAAAAATTCCTGACACAGACCATCCAAAAAAACTCAAGACAACATAAAAAGACAAAACCTAAAATAATAGGAATAGATGAAAAAGATTTCCTGCTCCAAGGACCAGAAATGTTTTCAACAAAATCATTCAAGAAAATTTCCCCAATTAATAAAAGTTAAATAAAAAATTAAAAAAAATTTTCCCAACTTAAAGAGAGACAAATAAGAATACAAGAGGCATACAGAACATCCAATAAATTAGACCAGAAAAGAAAATCCTCCTGCAATATAATAATCAAAACAGTAAGTATACAGAACAAAGAAAAAATACTAAAAGCTGCAAGGGAAAAAGGCCAAGTAACATATAATGGTAAACCCATTAGAATCACACCTGACATTTCAACAGAGACTATGAAAGCCAGAAGGGCCTAGATGGATATCATGCAGACCCTAAGAGAACACAGATATCAGCACAGGCTACTATAGCCAGCAAAACTCTCAGTCCTCATGGATGGAGAAAACAAGATATTCAGTGACAAAGCAAATTTCAACAATACCTTTAAACAAATCCAGCGTTACAGAAAACACTAGAAGGGAAAATACAACGGAAGAAAACTAGCTACTTTCAAGAAAACACAAGACATAATTAACCTCACTACAGTAAAACAAAAAGCAACTGAGCACACAACCTTATGACCACAGCCAGCATAAAAATCAAAGGATCTAACAGCCACTGGTCCTTAACCTCTCTCAACATCAATGGACTCAATTCTACAATAAAAAGACACAGACTAACAGAATGGATACATAAACAAACCCCAGCAATCTGTTGCAAACAAGTAATACACCACAGTACAATCCAGTCACAAAGATAGACATTACCTGAGGGTAAAGGGTTGGAAGACAGCTTTCCAAGCAAATGGACCCAAGAAGCTGGCAGGAGTCGCCATTCTAATGTCTGATAAAACAGACTTTCAATCAAAATTAATAAAAAGAGATGGGGAAGGACATTTCATACTCATCAAGAGAAAATTTCACCAGGAACACATCACAATCCTGAATATCTATGCCCCAAATACAAGGGCACCCACATTTGTAAAAGAAACTTAAACCACACATAGATCCCCAAACATTGATAGTGGGAGACGTCAACAACCCACTCTCAACAAAGGATAGGTCAACAAAACAGAAATTAAACAAAGAAACAATGTCTCTGACAGAGGTCATGAATCAAATTGACCTAACAGACATTTACAGAACCTTACACCCAAACAGAAAAGAACTTACCTTCTTCTCAGCACCTCATGGAACCTTCTCCAAAATACACCATATAGTTGGAGACAGGGCGAGCCTCAACAGATAGAAGATGATTGAAATAATCCCTTGTATCCTGTCTGATCACCATGGAATAAAGCTGGACCTCTACAACAACAGAAATAGCAAAAAGCCTACACATTCATGGAAACTGAACAACTTGCTACTAAATGACAGCTGGGTCAGGGACGAAATAAAGAAATTAAAGTCTTCCTAGAAATCAATGAAAATGAAGACACAAGGGGGGCCAAAAATCAAGACATAATGACCTCACCAGCAACCACACAAAACAATGGACACTTCAATTCACTAGATAGTCAAGAAAACAACCTCAAAACTATGTTTCTCTAGCTATTAGAGGCCCATAAAGATGAAATGAACAAAGGCCTCAGAGAAATAGCCAAAGAAATCGAGACGAACAAAGAGGAAAAAAACCGAGCTCTCAGAGAAATGACCACGAAAATTGAGGCAAACAAAGCAGAAATAAACAAAGCTCTCATAGAAATACAGGCAATTATAGCCAAAGAAGTAGAGGCACAATTAGTGATACATAGAGAGGAAACAGACAAAAAAATAGAAGTCCTCATTGAAAAGCAGGACTCCACATTCAAATACATGAAGGAAATGGTGCAAGACATGAAAAATGAATTAGAATCAATAAAGAAAACACAAAGAGAGAAAAACCAGGAGAACATAGAGAAAAAATCAGGAACTACAAAGGTAAGCATCACCAACAGAATACAAGAGATGGAAGAAAGAATCTCAGGAGCTGAAGATACACTTGTGGAAATTGACATGTCTCTCAAAGAAAAAATAAAATCAGAAAAGTTCCAAACACAAAACATCCAAGAAAATTATAGAAGAAAACTTTCCTAACTTAAGGAAGGAGATGGTCATAAACATACAAGAGGCCTACAGAATACCAAGTAGACTAGACCAGAAAAGAAATTCTTCACATCACATCATAGTCAAAACACTGAACCTACAAAACAAAGAAAAAATTCTAAAAGCAGCAAGGGAAAAAGGCCAAGTAACATATGAAGGTAGACCTATCAGAATCACACCAGATTTCTCAACAGAAAGTATGAAACCCAGAAGGGCCTGGACAGAAATCATACAGTTCATAAGGGACCACAGATTCCAACCCAGACTACTATACCCAGCAAAACTTTCAATCAACATAGACGGAGAATTCAAAATATTCCATGACAAACCAAATTTAAACAATATCTACATAGTAACCCAGCTCTACAGAAGTTACTAGAAGGGAAACTCCAAACCAAAGAAAACAACTACATCTAAGGAAACAGAGGAAATAGATAACTACATAACAACAACAACAATAACAAAAAAAAAAAAAACCGAAAGAATACAAGCAATGAAACTCAGTGATACCACCAACCCCACATCAAAAGTATAATTGTTGGTCACTAGCGTCTATCAACATAAACGGACTCAATTCCCCAATAAAAAGACATAGACTAACAGAATGGTTGCGGAAACAGGATCCAACATTCTCTTGCATCCAAGAAACACACCTATGCAACAAAGATAAACACTACCTCATAGTAAAGGGCTGGAAAAATGATTTTCAATCAAATGGTTCCAGAAAACATGCTGTAGTAGCCATCTTAATATCTAATACAATAGACTTTTAATCCAAGTTAATCAAAAAAGATAGGGAGGGCCACTATATTCTCATCAAAGGAAAAATCCACCAAGAGGACATCACAATTTTGAATATCTATGCCCCAAATACAAGAGCACCTACATTCGTAAATGAAACAACATTAAAGCATAAATCACACATTGATCCTAATACCTTAATAGTGGGAGACTTCAACACTCCACTCTCACCAAGGGACAGATCAACTGGACAGAAAACAAATAGGGAAATAAAAACACTTACAGAGTCCCTAAATCAAATGGACCTAATAGAAGTCTACAGATCTTTTCATAAAACTCAAAAGAATATACCTTCTTTTCAGCACCACATGGAACTTTCTCCAAAATAGACCATATAGTTGGTCATAAAGCAAGCCTCAACAGATACTAAAAGATTGAAATAATCCCTTGTATTCTATCTGACCACCATGGACTAAAACTGGACCTCAACAACAGAAATAAAAAAAGCTGACACGCACATGGAAACTGAAAAACTTGTTACTCAATGACAGCTGGGTTAAGGAAAAAATAAAGAAAGAAATTAAAGACTTCCTAGAATTCAATGAAAATGAAGGCACAACATACTCAAATTTTTGGGACACATTGAAAGCAGTGCTCAGAGGAAAATTTATAGCCCTAATTGACTGCAAGAAGAAATTTGTAACATCACATACAAACAACTTAATGGCCCAACTGAAAACCCTAGAAAAAAAAAAAGCAGATACACCCAGGACAAGCAGACAGCTGGAAATAATCAAACTCAGGGCTGAAATCAATCAATTAGAAACAAATAAAACTATTCAAAGAATCAATGAAACAAAAAGCTGGTTCTTTGAGAAAATCAACAAGATAGACAAACCCTTAGCCAAACTAACTAAAAAGCAGAGAGAATCTATCCAAATCAGTAAAATCAGAAATGAAAAGGGTGGCATAACTACAGACACTGAGGAAATTCAAACATCATTAGGTCATACTACAAAAGCCTATATGCCACAAAATTTGAAAACCTAACGGAAATGGACAATTTTCTTGATAGATTCCATCTTCCAACATTAAGTCAAGATCAGGTAGAAAGGATGAATAGCCCTATAACCCCCAAGGAAAACGAAGCAGACATTCACATTCTCCCTTCCAAAAAAAGCCCTGGGCCAGATGGTTTCAGTGCGGTATTCTACCATTCCTTCAAAGAAGTGCTAGCACCAATTCTCCTCAAACTATTCCACAAAATAGAAACAGAAGGTACAATACCAAACTCATTCTATGAAGCAACAGTCACCCTGATACCTAAACCACACAAAGACCCAACAAAAAAAAAGAAAACTTCAGACCTATGTCTCTTATGAACATTGACACAAAAATACTCAATAAAATACTTGCAAACCGAATCCAAGGACACATCAAAGATATCATCCACCATGACCAAGTAGGCTTTATCCCAGGCATGCAAGGGTGCTTCAACATACGGAAATCCATCAATGTAATCCACCACATAAACAAACTGAAGGAGAAAAACCACATGATCATCTCTTTAGATGCTGAAAAAGCATTTGACAAAGTCCAACACCCATTCATGTTTAAAGTCTTGGAGAGATCAGGGATACAAGGCACATATCTAAACATAACAAAGGCAATATACAGCAAGCCTATAGCCAACATAAAACTCAATGGAGAGATACTTAAATCAATTCCTCTGAAATCAGGGACAAGACAAGGCTGCCCACTCTGTCCACACCTCTTCAACATAGTACTTGAATTCCTAGCCAGATAAATAAGACAAGTAAAGGAAATCAAGGGGATACAAATTGGAAGGGAAGAGGTCAAAGTGTCAATATTTACAGATGATATGATCGTATATATGAGCGACCTCAAATATTCAACCAGAGAACACCTCTAGCTGATAAACATCTTCAGCAACGTGGCAGGATACAAAGTCAACTCAAAAAAATCAGAGGCCCTCCTGTATACCAAAGACAAAAGGGCTGAGAATGAAATTAGGGAAACAACACCCTCCACAATAGCCACTAATAACATAAAGTACCTTGGGGTGACACTAACCAATCAAGTGAGAGTCTTATTTGAGAAAAACTTCAAGTCTCTGAAGAAAGAAATTGAAGAAGATATCAGAAGATGGAAAGATCTCCCGTGCTCATGGATTGGTAGGATTAACATTGTGAAAATGACCATCCTGCCAATAGCAAGCTACAGAATCAATGCAATTCCCATCAAAATACCAACTCAATTCTTTACAGATCTTGAAAAAAAAGATTCTCAGCTTCAGATGGAGAAACAAAAAACCCAGAATCTCTAATACAATCCTGTACAACAACAGATCATCTGGAGGTATTTGCATCCCCGATCTCAAGTTGTACTACAGAGCGGTAGTAATAAAAACTGAATCGTATTAGCATAAAAACAGAAAGAAGGATCAAAGGAACCACATAGAAGACCCAGAAAAAACCCACACACCTATGAATGCTCGATTTTTGACAAAGAAGCCAAAACCATGCAATGGAAAAAAGACAGCATCTACAACAAATGGTGCTGGTCCAACAGGATGTCTACATGCAGGAAAATGAAAATAGATCCATATTTATAATCCTGCACAAAACTAAAGTCCAAGTGGATCAAAGACATCAACATAAAACCAGATACTCTAAATCTCTTAGAAGAAAAAGTGGGAAACAGCCTAGAACTCATTGGCACAGGAGACAACTTCCTGAACAGAACACCAACAGCACAGACTCTAAGAGAAACAATCAATAAATGGGACCTCATGAAGCTGAAAAGCTTCTGTTAAGCAAAGAACACCGTCATCGAAACAAAACGACTGCCTTCCGATTGGGAAAGAATCTTCACTAACCCTTTATCTGACAGAGGACTCATATCTGGTATATACAAAGAACTAAAGAAGCTGAAAAGCAGCAATCCAAGTAATCCAATTAGAAAATGGGGAACAGAGCTAAACAGAGAATTCTCAACAGAGGAATATCAAATGGCAGAGAAACACTTAAAGAAATGCTCAACCTCATTAGCCATCAGGGAAATGCAAATCAAAACAACCCTGAGATTTCAGCTTATACCCATCAGAATGACCAAGATGAAAAACTCAAGTGACAACACATGCTGGAGAGGTTGTGGAGAAAGGGGAACCCTCCTCCACTGCTGGTGGGAATGTAAACTGGTACAACCACTCTGGAAATCTATCTGGTGCTTTCTAAGACAATTAGGAATAGTGCTTCCTCAAGACCCAGCTATACCACTGCTAGGTATATACCCAAAGTTTGCTCAAGTACACAAAAGGGATACTTGCTCAACCATGGTTATAGCAGCTTTATTTGTCATAGCCAGAACCTGGAAACAACCCAGATGACCAGCAACGGAGGAATGGGTACAGAAATTGTGGTATTATTACACAATGGAATACTACTCAGCAATCAAAAAGGAGGAAATCATGAAATTTGCAGGCAAATGGTGGGATCTAGAAAAGATCATTCTGAGTGAAATATCCCAGAAGGAGAAAGACAAACATGGGATATACTCACTTATATAGACCTATAAGATATGATAAACATATTGCAATCTATACACCTAAAAAAGATAATCAATTGAGCGGACATGGGGTAAGATGATCAATCCTCATTTAGAAAGACAGATGGGATGTGCATTGAACGTATGACAGGAGTCTACTGAGCGCATCTGAAAGACTCTAACTAGCAGTGTTTTCAAAGCAAAGACTCATGACCAAACCTTTGGCAGAGTACAGGGAATCATAAGAAAGAAGGGGAGTTAGTCTGATGGGGAAAGGATAGGAGCTCCACAAGGACCAAATATATCTGGGCACAGGGTCTTTTCTGAGACTGACATTCAACCAAGAACCATGTATGGATATAACCTAGAACCTCCACTCAGATGTAGCCTGTGGTAGCTCAGTAACCAATTGGTTTCCCAAAGTGAGGGGAACAGGGACTATTTCTAACAGGAACTCGATGACTGGCTCTTTGGTCTCCCCACCCCCGAAGGGAGGAGCAGTCCTGTTAGGCCACAGAGGAGGGCTTTGCAGCCAGTCCTGAAGATACCTGATAAAACAGGATCAGATGAATGGGGAGGAGGTCCCCCCCATCAGTGGACTTGGAAAGGGGCACGGTGGAGATGAGGGAGGGAGGGAGGGAGGGACTGGGAGGGAATGAGGGATCGGGACACGGCTGGGATACAGAGTTAATAAAATGTAACTGATAAAAAAAATAAAAAATAATATAAATAAAAAAATATATATATATATATATATATATATATATATATATATATATATATGTCTGTCCACAGGGTCTTTTGTGAGACTGACAGTCAACCAAGGACCATATGTGGATATAAAGGAGAATCTCTGCTCAGATGTAGCCTGTGGTAGCTCAGTAACCAATTGGTTTCCCAAAGTGAGGGGAACAAGGACTATTTCTAACAGGAACTCAATGACTGGCTCTTTGACCTCCACACCCTCCAAGGGATGAGCAGTCCTGTTATGCCACAGAGGAGTACTTCACATCCAATCCTGAAGATACCTGATAAAAAAGGATCAGATGAATAGGGAGGATGTCCCCCCCATCAGTGGACTTGGAAAGGGGCACAGTGGAGATGAGGGAGTGAGGGTGGGTTTGGGAGGGAATGAGGGAGAGAGACATGGCTTCGATACAGACCTAATAAAATGTAATTGACAAGAAAAAAATAAAATTTAAAAAAATGCAAAAGATAAAAAAAAGAAAAAAAAAGAAATGAAGACACAGCATACCCAAATTTGTGGGACACAATGAAAGGAGTGCTAAAACGAAAGTTCATAGCACTATGTGCCTTCAAGAAGAAATTTGAGAAGCTAATTCAAGAAACTTAATGGCTCACTTAAAAACCCTAGAAAAAGAAGAAGCAGACTCAGTAGAAAGGAGTAGAAAGCTGGAAATGATCAAACTCAGGACTGAAATCAATAAATTAGAAACAAATAAAACAATTCAAAGAATCAATGAAACCAAGAGCTGCTTCTTTGAGAAAATCAACAAAATAGACAAACCCTTAGCCAAGCTAACTAAAAGGCAGAGAGCTATCATCCAAATCAACAAAATCATAAATGAAAAGAGGGACAGAACACCAACAGCACAGGCTCTAAGAACAACAATCAATGAATGGGACCTCATGAAACTGAAAAGCATCTGTAATGCAAAGGGCACTGTCATCAAAACAAAACAACTTCCTACAGATTGTGAAAGAATCTTCACCAATCCTTTATCTGAGAGAAGACTAATATCCAGTATATATAAAGAACTAAAGAAGCTGAAAAGCAACAAACCAAGCAATCTAATTTAAAAAAATGGTGAAAGGAGCTAAACAGAGAATTCTCTGTGGAGGAATATTGAATGGCAGAGAAACACTTAAAGAAATGCTCAACGTCCTTAGCCATAGGGAAACACAAATCAAAACAACCCTAAGATTTCACCTTACACCCATCAGAATGGCCAAGATGAAAAACTCAAGTGACACCACATTCTGGAGAGGCTGTGGAGAAAGGGGACCCTTCTCCACTTCTGGTGGGAATGTATACTTGTACAACCACTCTGGAAATCAATCTGGCACTTTCTCAGACAACTAGGAGTAGCGTTTCCTCAAGATTCAGCCATACCACTCCTAGACGTATATTCAAAATTGGCTCAAATACACAATAAGGACATTTGCCCAACCATGTTTGTAGCAGCTTTATTTATAATAGCCAGAAGCTGGAAACAGCCCAGATGCCCTTCAAATGAAGAATAGATGCAGAAATTGTGGTACATCTACACAATGGAATATTACTCAGCAATGAAAAATGAGGAAATAATGAAATTTGCAGGTAAATGGTTGGACCTGGAAAGGATCATCTTGAGTGAGCTGTCCCAGAAGCAGAAAGACACACATGGTATATACTCACTCATATAGACATATAACATAGGCTAAACCTACTAAAATCTGTACATCTAAAGATACTAATCGAGAGAAAGCACCTTGATTAAAATGCTCAATCCCCATCCTGAAAGGCAAAGAGCATTTACATCAAAAGAAAAAAACAGGTAACAAGCTAGGAATTTGCCACAGAGGGCCTCTGAAAGTCTCTGCCCTGCAGACTATCAAAGCAGATGCTGAGACTTATGGCCAACTCTTGAGCAGAGTACATGGAATCTTATGTAAGTAGTGAGAAATAGTAAGATATGGAGAGGAACTCCCCAAGGAGAGCAACAGAACCAGAAAATTTGAACACAGGTGTCTTCCCAGAGACTCATACTCCAACAAAATACCAGGCTTGTAGATAACCTAGAACCCCTGAGCAGATGTAGCCCATGGCAGTATAGTGTCCATGTGGGTTATATAGTAATGGAAAGAAGGACTGCTTCTGACATAAACAATTGGCCTGCTCTTTGATCACCTCCCCCTGAAGGGGGAGTAGCCTTACCAGGCCACAAAGGAAGACAATGCTGCCACTTCTGATGTGATCTGATAGACTAAGATCAGAAGGAAGGATAGGAGGATCTCCCTTATCAGTGCACTTGGGTAGAGGCATGCGTGAAGAATGGGGAGGGAGGGTGGGACTGTGAGGGGAGGAGGGAGGGTTTTATGGGGGATACAAAGTGAATAAATTGTAATTGATAAAATAAAATTAAATTAAAAAAATAGATGCCTATAAACATACTAGAAGCTTACAGAACACAACATAGATTAGAGTAGAAAACAAAATTTTCCTGTCACCTAATAATAAAGCTAAAAGACAAAACAAAAGAATATTAAAAGCTGCAAGGAATAAATGCCAAGTAATATGTAAAGGCAAACCTAACATAATTATCCCCAACTTCTCAACAGAGACTCTAGAAGCCAGAAGGGCATGAACAGATATCCTGCAATCTCTAAGAGTCTGCAGATGTTAGTCCAGACTTCTGTATCCAGTAAAACTTTCAGTCACCATAAGGGGAGAGAAAATATTCCATGACAAAAACAAATTCAAACAATATTTATCTACAAATCCAGCCCTACAGAAGATACTAGAAGGAAAACTCCAACACAAGGTGTTTAACTGTACCCAAGGAAACGCATGAAATAAATAATTTCTCTACAGTAAAAACAAAAGATTGGAAGAATGCTCAGACAGACAGACACACACACACTACCACCACTAACATAAAAATAAAAGAATTGATAATTACTGGTTATTAGTATCTCTAAACATCGATGGACTCAATTCCTCAATAAAAAGACACAGGTTAACAAAATGGATGCAAAAACACACCATCCATCATTTTTCTGTATACAAGAAATATACCTCAGGAAAAAAGATAGATATTACCTGAGATTAAATGCCTGGAAAAATATTTTCCTAGCAAATGGACCAAAGAAGCAAGCTGGAGTAGACATTATAATCGCTAATAGAATAGATTTTTCACCAAATTAATCAAAAGAGATGGAAAGTGACACTTCATATTCATCAAAGGAAACATCCACCAAGTTGTTTTAATTCTGAATATCTATGCACCAAATAAAATGGCGACCACATCTGTAAAAGTAATATTACTGAAGCTTAAATCACACATCAAATCCCACACATTAATTGTAGGAGATATCAAAGCCATACTCTTACCTGAGAATGGGTCAGGTCATCCAGGCAGAAACTAAACAGAAATAATGAAACTAACAGATGTTATGAATCAAATGGACTAAAACAGATATCTACAGAACAATTCACCCAAATGCAAGAAAATATACATTCTTCTCAGCAGCTCTTGGAACCTTCTCCCAAACTGACAATATACATGTACATAAAGCAAGTCTCAACAAATACAAGAAAATTTAATAATCGCCTATATCTTATCAGACCACCATGGATTAAAGCTCGACTTCAACAACAACAAAAAACCAACAGATTTATGGAAACCAAACAACTCCCTACTCAATAACCACTGAGAAGAAATAAACTAAAGACTTCCTAGAATTCAGTGAAAATGGATGTACAACATACCCAAACTTAAGGGACACAATAAAAGCAGTACTATTGGTTATGCTAACTTCTATAGAGGACAGGAGCTCCACAAGGACAAAATATATCTGGGCACAGGGGTCTTTTATGAGACTGTATCTCAAACCAAGGACTATGTTTGGATTTAACCCAGAAACCCTGCTTAGATGTAGCCCATGGTAGCTAAGTATACAAGTGGGTTTCCTAGTAAGGGGAACAAGGACAATTTCTGACATGAACTCAAGGGCTGGCTCTTTAACCTCCTCCCCCCCCCACCGAGGGAGGAGCAGCCTTACTAGGCCACAGAGGAGGACTTTGCTGCCAGTCCTGAATATACCTGATGAGCTAGCATCAGATGGAAGGGGAGGACTTAGAAAGGGGCAGGGAGGAGATGTGGTAGGGAGGATGGGATTGGGAGGTAATGAGGGAGTGGGCTACAGCTGGGATACAAAATTAATAAACTGTTACTAATACTAAAAAAATTAAAAATTAATGAAAAAAAAGAGAAAAAAGCAATACTAAGAGGAAGGTCATAGCACTAAGTGCCTTCATAAAGATATTGAAGAGATCCCATACTAGTAACTTAGCAGCACACCTGAACGCTCTTGAACAAAAAGAAGCAAACATATATAAGAAGAGTAGATAGTAGAAAATAACCAATGTCATGGCTGAAATTAATAAATTAGAACAATACAAAGAATCAACAAAACCAAGAGTTGGCTCTTTGAGAAAATAAAAAAGGTAGACAAATCTTTAGCTAAACTAATTAAATACACACAGAGTATCCAAATTAAGAAAATCACACATAAAAAGGGAGACATTTTGTATTTGGGCATTAATATTTACTATTGATATATCTTTTTGTAAAGTTGCAGTTAATCCAAAACAGCTGTATAACCTAATTATCACTCAGAGACTAGGATTTATTTAATTATCCTAGAACACAATGCTGGGCAATAGTTACTCCATCCTAAACCTCCAAGCCCACATAGTTTCCTACCATTCAGATTCATCTATTATACTCACCTTTAGTGCAATCTTAGGTCCTGTTCATTTCTCCACATCGTTCTAAGACCTCTCCTGCAGCTTCTCTTCCTCTCCTCCCTCCTACTCCTTCCCCTCCCTCTGTTTCCTTACTCTTCTCCCACTTTAAACCAGGATGTCCCACCCTATCCTCTCCATTGCTCAACATTGTGGCTGGTTGATTTAACTGACAATTTAGAATACAAGTGGTGGCATTTTTTACACAAACTTGAGACACATGACACTTAGAATAAGTATCACAATGCAATGTCCAGATTGAAACCAGATAGTAGGGGAGAGAAATCAGCATTTGAATGAACAAGGGTAAGGTGTATACATTCCAAAAGAACATTATACCAATGGAGACATAACCACAGGTACCAAGTTAATCCAAAGAATCTTTGGCTCTTACTTCAAAAACCGGTACTCTTAGCAATGGGGGATATGGAACCTTAAACAGCCATCTCCTATAACCAGAAAAGACCTCCAATGGAGGGATTGAGACACCAGTCCAGCCTCAAAACCTTAGACCCACAAATTCTTCTGCCAACATGACATTCAGGAGTAAAGATGGAGCAGAAATTGAGAAAATAGCCAACCAGTGACTGACACAGATTGAGACCTATTCCATAAGAGAAAGCCCATCTCTGCCACTCTTAATGATATTCTGCTATACTTCTAGGCAGGCATGTAGCATGACTGTTATCTGAGAGGCTTTACCCAGCAACTGATGGAAACAGAGGCAGAGACCCATAAGAAAACATTAGGCAGAGCTTGGGGAATTCTAGGGAAGAGGAAGAGAAGGATTGAAGGAGCCAGAGAGGTTAAAGATATCACAAGAAAATGTACATAACCAACTAACCTGGACCATAGTGACCCACAGAGATTGAAATACCAGACAGAGAACATACTTGGGACGGAACTAGGCCTTATGCACATATGTAGCCATGGTGTAGCTTAGTGTTCATGTGGAACTCCTAATCAAAGGAGCAGGGGATATATCTGATTCTATTTCATTTCCACTTCCCCTAACTGGGCTGCCTTTCCTAGGCACAATAGGAGAAGATGTGCCTAGGTCTACTGCACCTTGGTATGACAAGGCAAATTGATGTCCATGAGAGGCCTCCCTTTTTCTGAGCCCCTTCTGAGGAGAAAGGGAGGATAGGAGGATGGCTGAGAGGTGGGCTGAGATGGAGAGAATGGGAGGAGAAGATGGAGGGTAAACTGTGATGAGGATGTAAAATAAATGATAAAAAGACATTCAGTGCTAGAATCTACATATGAGGAAGAACACATGGAATTTGTCTTTCTGGATCTTAGTTTCCTCAATCAGAGCAGATTTTCAAACCACCTATGCACAACCTTTACAATTTTTATATCTTGTAAACTTTAATAGTACAATATTCTTTAATGACTGCCAAGGAAGAAGAATCATGGATAATCTTGTCCGGTTGTGAGTATCAAAAGGTAGAATAATGATATATGTGGAGCAATGGAGACATAGATAGAATAATGATAGATAGGATCAATAGAAACATAGATGTTATTGCAAGGATACCTGGCAAATTTCTGATACTTTTAAAACCCACTTCAAATGAGGATACTCATACCTGGTACTGTAAATGTAGCCAAAATTAAAACTACATGATTGGGAAATTTGTAGGCCCTAAGGTTAACCTAATACTAGTATATCCCTAAATATATATAATATTAAATTACCCTCTTAATGTATAAATTTATACCAATAGATAATTGAAGCTCTCAGTCTTTATAAAGTGGATGGTAGTTAATACACAGATTCACAACTGGTTAAAATGCTAGAGTATGCAGCAGACATTTTTCAGACTTTTAAAAATTGTTCTTCATGGCTTCATGCAATGTGTTTTGGTCATATTAAATTATCTTCCCTTAAATCTCCCAAGATCCATCTCCTTTCCTATCTATGTAACTTTGTATTTTTAAGAACATCTTTCAAGACAAATTTGTTTTGTCCACATATTCTTAATGTGTTGTTTTCTACTCAAGAATGATCCATTTAGCAAGAGATACTTTTAAAGATATTTAGAGATACTCCCTCTCCTGCAGCTAACAATTCCCAATTGATTAACAGGTATGAGTAGGATCTGTATGCTGGAGTTTGTTCTGGCTAGTGCTTATATAATTTTGTATATGCTGTCTCAAACATTGCAAGACCGTACATATTGCTGCTTTTTGTTGTTGTTGTTGTTGTTGGTTTTTTTTTGTGTGTGTGTGTCTAGAAGACAAAGGACACTGTCATCAGAACAAAACAACTACCTACATATTGGGAAAGGATCTTCACCAACCCTATATCTGACAGAGGGCTAATATCAAGTATATATAAAGAAATGAAGAAGTTAAAAAGCAACAAATTAAGTAATCCAATTAAAAAATAGGAAACAGAACTAAACTGAAAATTCTCCATAGAGGAATATTGAATGGCAGAGAAACACTTAAAGAAATGTTCAACATCATTAGTCATCAGGGAAATGCAAATCAAAACGACCCTGAGATTTCACTTTATACCCATCAGATTGGCTAAGATCAAAAACTCAAGTGACAACACATGCTGGAGAAGATGTGGAGATAGGGGAACCCTCCTCCATTGCTGGTGGGAATGTAAACTTGTACAACCACTCTGGTAATCAGTCTGACACTTTCTCAGACAATTAGGAATAGCTCTTCTTCAAGGACCAGCCATACCACTCCTAGGCATATATCCAAAAGAGGCTCAAGTACAAATTAAGGATATTTGTTCAGCCTTGTTTGTAGCAGCTTCATTTCAAATAGCCAGAAGCTGGAAACAACCAAGATGCCCCTCAACTGAGGAATGGATACAGAAAGTATGGTACATCTACACAATGGAATACTACTCAGCAATTAAAAACAAGGAAATCATGAAATTTCCAGGTAAATGGTGGGAACTGGAAAAGATAATCCTGAGTGAATTATCCCAGAAGCAGAAAGACACACATGGTATACACTCACTCAAATAGACATATAATATAGGTTAAACCTACTAAAATCTGTACACTTAAAGAAACTAATCAAGAGGGAGAACTCTGGCTAAAATGCTCAGTCCTCATCCAGAAAGGCAAAGAGGATGAACATCAGAAGAAGGACAAAACAGGGAACATGTTAGGAGCCCACCACAGAGGGCTTCTGAAAATCTCTGACCTGCAGACTATCAAAGCAGATGCTGAAACTTATGGCCAACCTTTGAGGAGATTGCAGGAAATCTTATGAAAGAAGTGGGAGTTAGTAAGATCTGGAGGGGACAGGAGCTCCAAAAGGAGAGCAACAGATCCAAAATATCTGGGCACATGGGTCTTCCCTGAGGCTGATAGTCCAACCAAGTAGCATGCATGGAGATAACCCAGAACCCCGCACAGATGTAGCTCATGACAGTTCGGTCTCCAGTGGGTTCCATAGTAATGGGAACAGGGACTGTCTCTAACATGAACTGATTGGCCTGCTCTTTGATCACCTCCCCCAGAGTGGGGGAGCAGCCTTACCAGGCCACATAGGAAGACAATGCAGCACTCCTGACGAGACCTAACAGACTAGGATCAGAAGGAAGGAAAATAAGACCTCCCCTACCAGTGGACTTGGGGAGGTGCATGTGTGGAGAAGGAGGAGGAAGGGAGGAATTGGGAGGGGAGGAAGGAGGGAACTACAGGGGGGATACAAAATAAGTAAAGTGTAATTTATAAAAAAAGAAGACACTGCTTGTAGTTGTTTATCTCCTCTGGTTTTACACTTTTTTCTTTCATCATTTTTATGATTCCCAAGCCTTAGGAGGGATCTATGGCATATATTATTCCCCTCAGAGAAGAACATTCTGCAGTATCATTTTTTCTACAACATGACCAATTGTGAGTCATTATGCTAATTACTATCTACTACGCACAGAAGCTTCTCAGATGAGAGGTTTGAGAAATCCATAGATCCATGTGTATAACAATAAATTAATAGGCGTTAAATTAATGCTATGTCCATTTAGCAGCATAACAGTACTAAGTTCTCCACTAGGGCTTCTGTTCTGTCTAGCCATAGTTCCTAAGCCCAGTAATGGTGTCAGGTATAATATTCATTTTATTTTATTTTTAGAGCAAGCCTTAAATCTTTGTAGATAGAAGTTAATGCCAACATACCCATGCCACTATTTTACTAATGAATATTTCTTCCCAGACCAGTTATTACTCTAGCTCTCAGGGTTCATAGCTATGTATGACTGATGATTGCTTTTCTCTTCTGGTAGCTTACGTAGTACTTCCCATCACTATAAAGAGTAGCCAATATGTATCAAGCTTCCAGAACTGTTCCAGCTGGATTTCACCAAGTTCTGTGTTCTGTGATTCATCTATGTCCTGTCTGCCTCTTGAAGAACTCCATACATATTTACTCTGTTAGCTGAACACTTGCACTACCACTAGTAGTGAATAACTGTTACCCTTTGTCCACATCCATGCCTCAAATTTACCATCAATTGTTTTGGTTTTTCTTGTTTTATTTGATTTTTTTTTATCTTAGTCATTCTGATTGGGGTAAAATGAGACCTCAAATAGCTTTAATTTATCTGTGATAATTAGAGATGTTGAACATTTGGGAAATGCTTCTTAACTACTTGTATTTCATTTTTTGAGCACTTTCTTTAGTGCCACATTGCATTTTATTCAAGTTGGGCTGTTTATTTTCATGATGTTTCTTTTTTTTTCTTATTTATGTATACTAGGCACTAAACATCTCTCCAGTGTATAGCTCATAATGATTTTTTGCCATTATGATGGTTTCATCTTCCTTTAAGTGATATTCTATTTTTCTGTACCAAAAAAAAATTAGCTTTATAAAGCTGAGTTTAGTAATTGTACATCTTTACATCTATGCTATCAGGGTCCTATTGAGAAAGTTCTTACCTGTGTCAGAGAGAAGTATATTAACTACTTTCTACAGATTTCTCTCTCCCTTTTTTGTTTTTGCAAGTTGGTCTTTTTAAATTTATTTTTATTTTTAGTTTTGATTATTTGGGAGCAGAGGATGTTTCTAACATGAACTCAGTGGCTAGCTCTTTGATCACCTTTCCGTAGGGGAAGAGCACCTGTACCAGGTCACAGAGGAAGACAATGCAGCCAGTCTTGATGAAACTAAATAGGCTAGGGTCAGATGGAAGAGGAGGAGGACCTCCCCTTTCAGTGGACTAAGGGAGGGGCATGGGAGGAGATGAAGGAGGACTGGTAGGGTTGGGAGAGGATGAGGGAGGGGACTACACCTGGGATAAAAAGTGAATAAAGTTTCTCCAGATCTTAATAATAAGACTCTATTCATGAAAATTGGTCATAGTATTATATATGATTAAGCAACTGTTCTAGTTGTATTTAAAGCTTACACCACAAGATGAAATACATACCTGAGATGATTATTATTCCAAGACACTATATCAAGACACAGAACACAGATCTCAAAGAACAAACTTACTACTGATATTTGGGCAAATGGCCATATTATTAAGCAATTCCCAATGATTTTCCATTATAACTATAGATTAAAGCATCTCTCAACCCACATAAAAGAGAATCTGTTTTCAGTGGAAAATGATTAGCACAATTGAGCAAGATATATGTAATACAGTACTAGAAAACATTCAGCCCCAAGTGGAATATTTATTACATATTTCTACTCCCAAGCCTTAGAGTACATTGCATAAGAGGGGGAATAACAAGTGTCAAACTCAGAAATGGTGGATTATTACTGGGAGATAATGTCTTCTGACCATTACACCAGGACAGATATAGATATGAATTCAACAGTTGTGGCAGCAAGAAATAGACCTTTCAAGCCCAAGCCAGACCAAATCCCAACATTCTTTTTTTAATGGTGTTTCTTTTTTTTCCATTTTTTATTTTCATTTTTGTTAATTACACTTTATTCAATTTGTATCCCCCTATGGTCCCCTCCTTCCTTCTCTCCCAATCCCACCCTCCCTCTCTCATCTCCTCCATGTCCCTCTCTAAGTCCACTGATAGAGGAGGTCTTCCTCTCCTTCCTTCTGATCCTAGTCTATCAGGTTTCAGCAGGAGTGGCTACACTGTCTTCCTCTGCAACCTCCCAACATTCTGAGTGGTGTATTGGCTTGAAATTTCACCTCTATCCAAGAAGATATTGACAATTCTTAGCTTGCAGGAAAGGAAAGGCAATTTTCTCTAATAGTATAGCCTTTCATTAGTAGACCACACTCAAAAAGAGTGTGATCTTCTAGTCACAATTCATGAATAACTATGTATCACAAATTAGAATTGTTGCAGGAAAAGGGATACAAATTTGGGTAGAATGGGAAGGGGATAAATTTGGGAAGAGTTGGGGAGGAACGGTGACAAGGATCAAAACATGTATAAAATTCTCAAATAACTGATATGTACATACATACATACACACACAGTTGTATTAATGTAGCCTATGCATAAAGGCTTTTTTTAATGTTTTTTTAAGCGAATGCACCTCTATTCAAAACAATAAAACAATACAATTAGTTATATTAGAAAACAGTCTATTCACTTTTGTCTCAAAACATTTAGTTCTGGATTTATATTTTGTTTGCTTTCTTTTTAAATTTTTTTAAATTTTATTTTATTTTCATTAAATACAGTTTATTCATTTTGTATCCCTTTCCCCATCCCTTCCCAATCTCTGTGTATTTCTCCTTCTAGGCTTCCCAGCACCTACATGGCAGCTCACAACTGTCTGTAATGTTCATTCCAAAAGATATGACACCTTCACACTAATGTGTATAAAATAATGTTTAAAAGGTAAAATATTTTAAAATATTAAATTAAATTAAAATACAAACTCACACATTATATAGCACGTTGTTTGCTTTATTAAGGGAAAGAGTCCTTTACAAATTGAGACAGCTTTTTCCAAACAATTTATATCTTAAATAGAACACAATGAATAACATCCTCCAAGGAACCAAAAGAGAATTCCCAAATATATTACCCTAAGATGTTATTTTATAGTTCTGTGGCAGATAAATTTCAGATTGGATTTGGAGCAACTTTATTTCATGTTTCTGAGTTCTGGTTTGTCCAGCAGAATTTTGACTTGCCAGTTTTTTTATAACAACATGAGCTAATTTGTTATGATTATTTTCATGTTTTCCACATTCTATTAGCTCTGTATGCATGAATGCTGAAAATTATGCAAGCCAGTGTAGTTAGAATTGTGAAGTGTTAATTACAAGTATGGTAAAACACTGCCAAATTCATTGTTTTGATAGGTCTGATAGAAGAACAAGAGGATAACACCTAATATATGTCAAATATAACATCATTTACAAAGGCTTTCATATACTCATGTGATTCAAACTTCATAATCTTCCATGAGTGAAGGTGTAGTTATTCACAGTTTGCCTTTGATGAAATACAATTTATTTCTTCCAACTGTAACTCAATTATACCTTGCTGAACTTCCATCCAGTTATCTATTAATTCTAGAGAACCTAGCTACATGATTTGTCAGTGATATTAATATCCAGACTCAAGGATGTTACAAAAACACTCTTGAATTTCATAATCTGTTATGGAGCTTTCATTACGTGATCTGAATTGCTGAATAATTTTGTTCTTTATTTCTAGTTTTTTAGGATAAATCAATTCCATTCTTACTCTCCCTAAAAACAGCTAACATGTAGATAGTGAGTAGTGTTATGCTTGACAGATTGCACATCACTACATATATGAAAATTTTGATATGCTCCACAAATGTATGAGCTAGGTTTTATAGTTACTAATCCAATTGACAAATAATAAAACTAGTATAATTACTATGAAAATATTTTCTGTGAAAATACAAATAAAGAATGAAAAATGGCATTCATCCATAATGATTTCTAATATATAGCATCTATTTTCTTCTACCACCATTGGAGGCCCACTTACCCTGATATGTTTGCATTTAGTGAATAAATCTATTCTCTTTCAGTTCTTACCCTCTCACTTATAACATGGATTTGATTTTATGTTCTGTTTTCTATAGTGTTTTGAAAGACACTCTACTGATCCTAAAGGCTCATTTAGTCAGTTACTTTTTTTGTTTCTATATATACATTGTTTTCAGCAATATATTGTCTTTCTTCAGATGTAGTGTAGTAGTTTCTATGTAAATCTTCAAGTATTTCAGATATTAAACCAAAGTGTTCTCAATATCATAAAGTTATATCTCAAAATCTCATACAGTTATATCTTTGTTATAACAATCCCCTTGGTTGTACATAATTACCTCCATTTTCAAGAAGTTTGTGCACATCTCTTTCATATATTAGAACAGTAGTATATCAAGAGGAAAGTGCTTATCCAGGCTTTCAAAGGACAGTACTCTTAATCTTGGCCTTTACCCTACTCCAAAGGAAGATTGCAATATAGGATTTTCATCAATCTTCATAAAAGACCTTAGAAAACATTAATTTGCTTAATCCATACTGCTGGTGATTAGAGCTATAGAAAAAACTTCCCCGTACTGTAAAGTTTAAATACTTTATACAGACACAAGGTTGATAGGTTTTTGAAACTTGTTACTGCTTAAAGTACATCTTCTCTGTCATTAAAAGGTTGGCATTCTTTGGATTGTTTGTTCTTCAATGACACAGAGACAACTTCCCTACTACATTTCTTTGATATATTAGAGAAAGTGAATACTGGAGAGAGAATATTTTGCCTGGAATGGAAGAGAGAAGATAAGTAGATTTAAACCCCTTTTCATCTTGCAACTTTACAAAAACATAAACAGAATTATATAGCCAATCATTAAAACCCCCTTATTTTATTACATAAGCCTAGATCAAGATAATTTTCTTTTAACACAACAGTGATAATGTTGCAGTGCTTCCTAAAGCACCTCTCTTTCTAATGTTTCATTAGCTTTTAAAACTTCTTGCTTTCATCCAGAGTATTTTGACTTTATTTCATTTGAAAAGCAAGCAAATGTAATAAGCAGCCTTTTGGAAAATCACCCTGGCTTAAATCATGCATTCTTTATATAAAGTTAGGAGGAGAATAGTGAACATTTGTAGCCTCATGACTTGCAAATGAAAGAAAATAATAATGCTTAGCAAGACATTAGAAGAACACATTCACCATGAATCATACTGCCCTTGAAGGTGCAGCTTAAAAAAGCAGAGAAATAGATTTGACACCACTTGGACTTGCAGCTTGGACATGCTGCATTAAACTGCTCAAAATTAATTTAATCTGAGCAAGGAGAATAATAGCCTTTCAGTTCAAGGCTTCTGATAGCAGTAATTTGCACTCGAAAGTATTTCCAAAGGGAAAGAATAAGTGAAGGGCAACTCTCCAAAACTGAGTGAGCAAATGTATTCACTAAATGAAAGCCTCTTGATCACCCTATAAAAGATCATCCATAAAAATGACACATTCTATTTCTTTCTCTTGGGTAAGAATTTTCTTCTGACTGTTCAGTTGCTCCACTTTGGGAATAGATTCATCACTTTTGAACTGTTGATGACTATAGTGAAAAGTGTCTGGCTTCAGTTGCTATGTAAATTCAGTTGCCCAAAACCAATTTGATGAAGCATCATGCAGTCATGGGTTTGGTTCTCATTATTCTCTTTTATAATTATGGAGAAAACATTTCTCATTGAGAAAATAAGCAATGGAATCATACATAGTTAAGTATTTAGAACCTGACACAACTGTGATGGAAATGCTCTCATTGAATGCATATCTCATAGTGCTGACCACAGGGAAGAACTTGTATATAAGAGAGGATATTCATCTAATTGGTTTAATGAATCAAAGTAGCTAGTGAAGTGACCAGTGGAAGTAGCCTTATATACTGTATGTTTTGAATGACAACAACATATGCTGACATTTATTCTATTAACTTATGACAGTCAAAATTTCTGTAATTGGTAATGTTTCAGGAGATCATGACACCAAAAATAATAAATTCTATTGTTAACTACCTAACATACCTTGGGTGATGTGTGTGTGTGTGTATGTGTGTGTGTGTGTGTGTGTGAGAGAGAGAGAGAGAGAGAGAGAGAGACATACAGACAAAGAGGTTGGACAGGGAGAGAGACAGAGAGGGAACAGAAGCACTGGCTGCACAAGTATTGTGAAAGTAAGAAGTAGAAGAAAAAAAGTTATAATGCTTCTTATTCATTGCTAGAAAAAAGGGAAATTGAAAGCCAAAGTGGTGTTGCTAAGTACCCACATGATTACATGCATGAAAGACAAAAACTAACTTTATTTCCCATTATTTCTTTGCCTAGATGTTCAACAAATAATTTTATGCATAAACTGGGACAAATTATTTTCCCTTGGTTTGAGCTCTAATGATGGTGAGGAAGTACATGCAGGAAAATATCAATCAGTTTTCCCAAACAGTAAGAAAATAAGCAATGTATTAGTATTCACATTTCCATTCCAGTTCTTTAGAAGCTCTTTTGCAAATTTTGATGAAGAAATATCAATAGATCTTTTTTATTTTTGTGGTAACATTTAATTTCTCATTAATATTTTACCTGCCAGTATATATTTGCTCTATAGCAATTAAAAAAATTATTATGCCAAAGGCACTTATTAAAAGAAATGCCTCGAGGATATATTAGAAATTTTAATTAAATTGAGGACATTAAACAATGTTGTTTCTATTAGTTAGTGTCAACAATTAAGGATCTTTTGACCATGAGAGGAATGATTGTTCTTTAAAAATTGCATATAGAATTTTTCGTATTCATATATATATGGCCTTTAGTGAAAACTTATTACTTTACTTCAGTTATATTATTTTTAATACTTTAGACTAATATTATTATATGAATACTTTAAAAGTATTTTGTCAATAGGAAATTTGATTGACATGATTTAGCTTCATTATATTAAGCAATTTTCTATCAGTTCAGAAGATTCAAGGACTACTATGTAATAGATTTTAATAAAAAATTAGGCTATATTTCCAAAAATGAGGCTACAAATTATATGTTTTTTAAATTGTGTTTGTTTAGTAGGGAGGAGCACGACATTTGTGTGCCATGATGCATATGTCAAGGTCAAATGACAGTTTACTTGACTAGTTTATATCTTTCCACCAATGTGGGTTTCAAGGATCAAACACAGGCCATTAGGCTTGGTGGAAAGTCCTTTTCTTTATATATTGAATTAACTCACTAGCCTCTATGAACTATTTGTATCAAATAGTTCATAAAAAGAGACTGACCTTCAGACTGATATATGTTTATAAATAGGTGGAAACCCAAGCACCACAAACGTCTTATGAAGCTTGACCAACAACTTGTTTCCAGTATAGAAAACTACCAAATAAGAGTCTAGAAGGGTAGGTTTATACTATTTATTTTAAATATTTACTTCCATAGGATTATCATGCCACATATCAGCCATTATTAAAAGGTTGTATTGCACAGATAATTTAACTTTTACTGAGCCACACTATATTCTGGAACTTATCTATTTATTGGTTCTAAATTTCATGTTGAAAACACAATAAATGATTATTGTGTTTATTATTACAATTTTTACAATTATTATTACAATTATCTTTATTATTACAATTTCTTTACTTTGTATCCCAGTTGCAACACCTCCCTCATCCCCTCCCAAGCTCATCCTTCCTTGCACTTGTCTGCCATTCCCCTCCCTTAGTCCACTGATAAGGGAGGTCCTCCTCCCCTTCCATCTGAACCTGACCTATCAGGCCTCATCAGCACTGGCTTCATTATCTTCCTATGTGTCCTGATACAGCTACACTCCCCTGAAGTGGAAGGTGTTCAAAGAGCCAGCCACTGAGTTCATGTTAGAGAGAACCTCTGCTTCCTTACTAGGGACCCTACTTGGAGACTGACCTTCAGTGGACTCTATCTGAGCAAGGGGTCTAGGTTTATCTCCATTGCATGGTTCATAGTTGGGGTATCTATCTTTGCAAAGACCCTTGGACCAAGAATTTTTGGTTCTGTTGGTCTCATTGTGGAGCTCCTGTCTCCTCCAAGTCTTTCTATCTTCCCCTTCTTTCATAAGATTCCCGGCACTATGCCCAAATATTGGCTATGAGTTTCAGCATCTGCTCTCATACCCTGCTGAGTATAGTTATTAAAAGGCTTTCTGTAGTAGGCTCTTGACCTGTTCCCTGTTTCTCCTGCTTCTCATGTCTATCCCATTTGCTTTCTGAGTGAAGATTGAGCAACTTCCCTAGGGTATTCCTTCGTGTATAGCTTCCTTAGGAGTATAGATTTTAGTATGTTTATCCTATATTATATAACTAATATCCACTTATAAGTGATTATGTACCATGTGTGTCTTTCTGTTTCTGGAATACCTCACTCAGGATAATCTTTTCTAGTTCCCAGCATTTGCCTGCAAATTTTATTATTTTCTTGTTTTTAATTGCTGAGTAGTATTCCATTGTGCAAATGTACCACAGTTCCTGTATCCATTCCTCTGTTGAGGGACATCTGGGTTGTTTCCATGTTCCAACTATTAGGAATAAAGCTGCTATGAACATGGTTGAGCAAATGTCCTTGTATATGTGAGCATATTTTGGATATATGCCTAAGGGTTATATAGCTGGATCTTGAGGAAGCACTATTCCTAATATCACCAACCCAATATCTGACAAAGAGCTAACATCAGGAATATATAAAGAACTCAGAAAGTTAACAAGTAACAAATCAAGTAATCTTATCTAAAAAATGGGGTACAGTGCTGAACAGAGAATTCTCAATAGTGGAATATAGAATGGCAGAGAAACACTTAAAGCAATGCTCAGCACCCTTAGTCATCAGGGAAATGGAAATAAAAATGGCCCTGAGATTTCACCTTGCACCCATCAGAATGGCTAAGAACAAAAACTTAAGTGACAACACATGCTGGAGAGGATGTGGATAAAGGGGACCCTCCTCCATTACTGGTGGGAATGTAACCTTAAACAACCACTTTGGAAATCAATCTGGTACATTCTTAGAATATAATTATACTTTTTAAACAACAAGCCAGTCCTCTAAATTTTTGAAAACACTTACATTCCTTGTGTTTTCTATCTTGTGCAGAATTTTCAGCTTTCCCAGTCATTCCTTTTATAAAATTTTTAGACACATTGCTTTTCTTATCACCCAATCTAGGTAGTTTCCAAATTGTCATTTTTTTTTTAATCTGGTGGCTAAACTTGGACGTGATAAAAAAAAAAAAAAGACACGATTTGATCAGATATTCATGCTGCTTTTATTCTTCATCCTTTTTGGAATACTAGATTCATAAAATACTCTAAACTTACTTAGGTTCTCATAAGTATATCATGTTCTACTCTGCCTGCACATTGTCCTTACAATAAAACTTTTCAGCCATATAAGAGAGTATTAACTCTGTATTTCTCCATACTCTAGAGATTAAGTCAATATTGATAAAGAAAATTTAATCTAGCTTCATGTATTATCTGATCACATTCGAAGACTCTCTAGGTCTTTATGATCTGAATGAAATGAGCCACCTTTAATCCCTCTGGTTGGAATACAGATACACCCTTAGTACTTACCTTTAATCCCAAACAATGAAGGTAAAATTGGTTTGTAGAAGGAAGCACCCATGTTTGAAAGTGATGTCCAGTTGAGAGGTAGACAAAGTGATGAATAAGAGAAAGATTTGACAGAATAGGATATGCCCAACTCTCAGGAGAACAGAGATGTAAGAAAGTTCAGTACAGAGAGAGGGAGAGAGGAGATGGTTTTACTGGGAGAGTTTACAGAGACTAGTTGTAGAGAGATCAAGCTGGACACAGGTGAATAAAAAAGAAGGCATAGAATGTGAAGAAGCCAGAAGATTAGAACAGATTGCTAGAGTTAGTTTTATGGAAAACAGAATTATTCAGTCAGAAACTAAGAGAAGCCAGTTTGAATCAATCAAATTGAGAGGAGTTTCATCCAGAAGAGCTGAGTTGAGCCAGCCAGCCACAGTTACAAAAAGAGCTAGAAAGGGTATTTATTCAGAAGTAAGTCTCAGAGACCGTAAACATTAAAGGCTTAGATTAAATTGTAAGGACGATAGAAACATCCAGGACTAGGCCTAGGTTAGCAGACGCAATGAGCTTCCTAGATGACAATTAGAAAATGCAAATAAAAGTTGCTTTATAAATATTTTTTATCTAAGACCAAGGCATGGTTATTACTTCCTTCACATAAGATTTTATTAAGATTAATAGATGGCCATCATTTAAAGCTTGCTATGTTGGCATACTTTGTAAAAACTTTTATTTATATTTCTCATATCTCCTAATTCATCCCCAATTCCTTCCAATACCACAACACCAGGTAGGAGAAAGAAAAGGTTAGTGGGAGAGAGGGCAGAGTTTTCTTAGCTGCCTCCTGCTGGTTAATGTTGTCAGGTTCCTTAGAGAGAGGGATCTGAAGATCAAGGGATCTTCAACTTCTTGTCTCACTGGGTCGACAGCAACAGGAGCCACAGGGGGAAACAGCAGTAACCTTGTTCTTTCTCAGAGCTCACAAACACACCCTATGATCTAGCATTTATTCTTTCTCCAGAGTCCTCAGATTTAAACTATCTGCAGCAGGCAGAGAGCTCCTCTCAGAGTCCACATAAAACAAATAGTTTGCTGCAATGGACTATCTGAATTAGTCCCAAATCCAACACCTTTGATTCTGACAGGATCTCAGAGGCCTATTATTTGATCACCTCCACCTGAGCAGGATGCAGCTTTATCAGGTTACAGAGGAAAAGATGCAACCAGTAGTGATTAGACCTGATAAACTAGGATCAGGTGGAAAGGGAGGCAGACCTCCCCTATTAGTAAACTGGGGTAGGGGCATATGTGGAGAAGAGGGAGGGAGGGTGGAATTGGGAGGGGACAAGGGAGGATATATAAAGTGAATAACTGAAATTAATAAAAAAAAATGAAATAAAATTGAACAGTAAAAAACATTTATATCCACAACATTGCTGATACTTTAAAATTTATTTATTTTTTATTAATTGCAGTTTATTCACTTTGTATCCCAGATGTAGCCCACTGCCTCTTCCCCTCCTAATCCCACCCTCACTCCCTAATCTCCTCCAATACCTCTCCCCAAGTCCACTGATAGAGACGTCCTCCGCCCCTTGCCTCTGATTCCAGCCTATCAGTTCTCATCAGGACTGGCGGCATTGTCTTCCTCTGTCACCTGGAGTGGTGCTCCCCCCTCATGGGTAGGTGATCAAAGAGCCAGCCACTGAGTTCATGTCAGAGAAAGCCGCTTTTCCCATTACTAGGGAACCCATTTGTAGACTAGGCTGCCATGGGGTAATCTCTGCAGGGGTTCTAAGTTATCCCAATGCATGTACCTTGGTTGGAGTATCAGTCTCAGAAAAGCCTCCTGTGCCCAGATTTTTTGGTTCTGTTGCTCTTCTTGTGGAGCTCCTACCCCTCCAGGTCTTTCATCATCCAGTTCTTTCATAAGATTCCCTGCACTCTGGCTAAAGATTGGCTATGATACCCTGTTGGGTAAAGTCCTTAAGAAGTCCTCTGTATTAGGATCCTGTCCTGATGCCTGATTTCTCCCTCTTACCATGGCTATTCTGTTTGCCTTTCTTAATGAGGATTACGGAGAGTCCTCCTTCTTGATTAGTTTCTTTAAGTGTACAGATTTTAATATGTTTATGCTATATTATAATTTTAATCTCCACTTATAATTGAGTATATACCATGTGTGTCTTTCTGCTTCTGGGATACCTCACTCAGGATGATCTTTTCTAGATATCACCATTTTCCTGCAGATTTCATGATTTCCTCATTTTTAATTGCTGAGTAGTATTTCATTGTGTAAATGTATCACAATTTCTGTGTCCATTCCTTCACTGCGGGTCATCTGGATTGTTTCTAGATTCTGGCTATTATGAATAAAGCTGCTATGAACATGGTTTAGCAAATGTCCTTGCTGTATATTTGAGCATATTTGGATATATTCCTAGGAGTGGTATAGCTATATCTTGAGGAAACGCTATTCCTAATTTTCCGTAAAAGCACTAGAATAATTTCCAAAGTGATGGTGCAAATTCACATTCCCACCAGCAATGGAGGAGGGTTCGCCTTTCTCCACATCCTCTCCAGCAATGTACTGTCACTTGAGCTTTTGATCTTAGCCATTCTGATGGGTGGCATAAGGTGGATTCATAGGGTCATTTTGATTTTTTTCCCTGATGACTAAGGACATTGGCCATTTCTTTAAGTGTTTCTCTGCCATTGATATTCCTCTGTTTAGCTCTGTACCCTATTTTTTTTTTAAATAAATTACTTGATTTGTTGCTTTTTAAATTCTTGAATTGTTTATACATTCTGGATATTACCTCTCTGTCAGATATAGGGTTGATTAAGATCCTTTCCCAATCTATAGGCTATCATTTTGTTCTGATGACAGTGTCCTTTGCTTAACTGAAACTTTTAAGTTTCATGAGGACCCATTTATTGATTATTGATCTTATAGCCTGTGCTTTCGATGTTCTTTTCAGGAAGTTATTTCCTGTGCCAATGAGTTCAGGGCTCTTCCCTAGTTTTTCTTCTAACTAATTTAGAGTGTCTCATTTTCTGTTGAGGTCTTTGATACACTTGGACTTTAGCTTTTTGCACGGTGATAATTATAAGTCAATTTGCATTTTTCTACATGAAGACTTCCAGTTGGAAAAGCACCATTTGTTGAAGATGCTGTCTTTTTTCCATTGTATGGTTTTGGCTTCTTTGTCAAAAATCAATTATCAGTAGGTTAGTGGGTTTATTTCTGTGTCTTTGACATGATTTCATTGATCCACCATTATGTTTCTATCCCAGTACCTTACAGTTTTTATTACTATTGGTCTGTATTACAACTTGAGATCAGGGATGGAGATTTCTGCACATGTACTGCTGTTTTACAGGATAGTTTTTTTGAAATTCACAAGGATAAGGAAATGCTGCCTTTTCTCTCCCAATCTCTTCAAGATAGTACTTGAAGTTCTAGCTAGAGCAATAAGACAACTAAAGGAGATGAAGGGGATATAAATCAAAATGGAAGAAGTCTAAGTATCACTATGTGCAGATGATTTGATAGTATACACGAATGATCCAAAAATACAACCAGACAACTTCTTCAGCTGATAAACACCTTCAACAAAGTGGCTGGATATAAAAATTAAATCAAAATATTGAGTTTTCCTCCTGTATCCTGACAACAAAAGGGCTGAGAAAAAATGAGGGAACCTACACCATTCACAGTAGCCACTAATAACATAAAGTACCTTGCTGTGACTCTAACCAAGCAAGTGAAAGACCTGTTGGAAAAAACAAACAAACAAACAAACAAATAAAACAAAGCAAAACAAAACAAAAAACTTCAAGTCTCTGAAGTAATTAAGTGAAGAAGATTTCAAAAGATGGAAAGATCTCCATTGCTCACGGAGCAATAGGATTAATATAGTGAAAATGGCTATTCTGCCAAAAGCAATCTACAGATTTAATGCAACTCCCATCAAAATACCAACACAATTCTTTACAGAATATGAAAGAATGATTCTCAATTTCATATGGAAAAACATTGCTGATCAAGTATAATTTCATATCATCTATTCCTCCTTGCTTTATTTCATCTATATCATCTGAGGATACCTAGTTCTTGTTTTTTTTTTCTTTGATGCCTTCCTTCAAATTCATCAAAGAAAATACTGAAATACAAGACAATGATTATAAGAAAAATGGCATGTTCCTAATGATCTCTTAATGACTAGCTCTCATAGAATCAGAGGGTCCCACAGAACTTTTCAAGGGAGAAAGTAATCAATAATCCCACCCCTCTGTTAATCTTATAATGCAAGGCAATGAGTATTTCATCTGAAAAGATATCTCCAGCAGCACTTTTACTTGGGAGTAACCAAGAGCTATCTAATTGAATTTAAGGTACAATTAATAAATAGGGAGTTCAGGCTCATTATTATAAAACTAAGAATTCATGACAGGAGATGTCTTAGATCCTAGAGGAGACACTCAGTCCCATCATTTTTACAAACCCATATAATTTTTAATGTGCTCTCTACTCAATGTTATACCCATAGATAAATAGATAAATGTAGCTCTCACCTCTCCTCAAAGAAGCTTCTTTTAGGATCATGCAGAGACCATCATGTAAATACACCTTTGATAAAAAAATGTAGTAAAAAGCTGATTATTGGCTTACCATTTCCAATTTACACAGCAGAAGTATAAATTCTTTTCTTCTTCTTCTTCTTCTTCTTCTTCTTCTTCTTCTTCTTCTTCTTCTGATTAAAACTCACTCATCTAACATTGGGGCTAAGGACAGGACAATGACATCTAAGATAAGCCAGGCCAGAACAGGATAACAAGAAAATTCAGTGTGTCAGAGCTGTCACCTATCAAGTAATCCAATTTAAAAATGAGGTAAAGAGCTAAACAGAGAATTCTCAATAGAGGAGTATAGACTGTCAGAGAAACACTTAAAGAATTGGTCAACGTCCTTAGTCATCAAAGAAATGCAAATCAAAACAACCCTGAGATTCCAACTTATACCCATCAGAATGGCTAAGATCAAAAACTCAAGTGACAATACATGCTGAAGAGGATGTGGGGAAAGGTGAGCTCTCCTCCATTGCTAGTGGGAATGTAAACTTGTGCAACCACTTTGGAAATCAACATGGCTTTTTCAGACAATTAGAAAAAGTGCTAACTCAAGATTCAGCAACACTGCCACTAGGCATATATACAAAATATGCTCAAGTATACAGAAAGGACATTTGCTCAACCATGTTCATAGCAGCTTTATTCATGATAGCCAGGATCTGGAAAAGTACCTACAGATTTAATGCAACTCCCATCAAAATACCAACACAATTCTTTACAGAATATGAAAGAATGATTCTCAATTTCATATGGAAAAACATTGCTGATCAAGTATAATTTCATATCATCTATTCCTCCTTGCTTTATTTCATCTATATCATCTGAGGATACCTAGTTCTTGTTTTTTTTTTTCTAAGATGACCCTCAGGAGAGGAATGGATACAGAGATTGTAGTACATTTACACAATGGAAAACTACTCAACAATTAAAAGGAGGAAAGCCTGAAATTTTCAGGCAAATTGTGGGAACTAGAAAAGATCGTCTTGAGTTCGGTATCCCAGAAGCAGAAAGACACACATGGTGTACACTCACTTATAACTGAATACTAGACATAAAATTTAGGATAATCATATGGAAATCTGTACTAAGCTAAGCAAGAAGGAGGAACCCGGGTAAGATGACCAATCCTCTTTCAGAAAGGCCAATGGGACAGACATTGGAAGAGGGAGAAAGCAGGCAAAATGACAGGAGCCTACCACAGAAGACCTCTGAAAGACTCTACCCATCAGGGTATCAAAGCAGATGCTAAGACTCATAGCCAAACTTTGGGTAGAATGCAGGGAATCATATGAAAGAATGGGGAGATAGAAAGACCTTAAGGGAACAGTAGCTCCACAGGGAGAGCAACATAGCCATGAAATCTGGGCCTAGGGGTCTTTTCTGAGACTGATACTCCAACCAATGATCATGCATGGAGATAACCTAGAACTTCTGCACAGATATAGACCATAGCAGCTCAGTCTCCAAGTGGGTTTCCCTAATAATGGTAACAGAGACTGGCTCTGACATAAACTCTGTGCTTTTTTCTTTGATCATCTCCCCCTGAAGTGGAGCAGCCTTACCAGGCCACAGAGTGAGACAATGAGAGTAAGTCTCATCCCTGATGAGACTGATAAGTTAGGGTGAGGGGGACCTCGGTGGACTTGGGTAGAGGCAAAGGAAGAGATGAGGGAGTGAGTGTGGGATTGGTAGAAGAAGAAGGAGGGATCTACAGCTGGGATATAAAGTGAATAAACTGTAATTCAATCTAAATAAATTTTTAAACAGACAAAAATAAAAGATGTTTCTTGGACCATTGCTATATTATTACCCAATGCCTTCCTCGATGTCAGCAACAAAAGAAGCACAACTTCTACACCCAAGGATGTTGGAAAAATAATATAAGATGAAGCAGAACGAATAGTGTCCTCTATATGTGACAGGGAAGCTCTACTCATGAATTCTCAAAAATGTTATCACCTAAACAAGAGCTGTATATAAGCAATAATTTTTGCTGCACCAGTGTGAATGGAGGACATTTCTCAAGACTGTGCCTACAAGGAAAGCTTCAAGCAATTATTGGCTGCTGAGAGTGGGAAAATCACTCATTTCCATGGAAAAGTACTTACATTGGTTTTTAAATTCCAAGTGGTCTGCCTTAAACACATACACAAACAACACAAAATGTTTTAAGTGTGTGTGAGTGGGCATGTGTATGTTTGTGGTGTGTGTATGTGTGTGTGTTTGTGTGTGTGTGTGTTTGTAGCAGCAATGGAAGGAGATATGCAGGTTGTAAAGGAAGAAAAACAATTAATAGATCCACCTAATTGTAATGGCTACAAACTTCAGTAATGGCTAGCTTGCCAAGAAATCCCTAAAAGTGAAATAGTGCTACCTCTGTTTTTCAGGTAACCACAGCTGTTAACTTGGACTTATGTTCCACTCAACTGGAAAAAATAGTGCCTTGTATTGTAAGTTTCCTTATTTTTTCTAAAACTCTCCTCTCTGTCTGGTGACTACCTAATGACATATGGCTGACCTTCATGCTATCTCATCCTTCTCATTCTGCCAAACAAGGGCAATGAAGGATTTGCATCCTGTCTTACTTGAGTTTTATTTTTAAATGGAAATTTTTTTTTTCTCAAATTCACCTTTTATTACATTCTTAATATTTTTTTCATTAGTAGGGCAAAGAACCCTAAAAAGAGACACTAAGTCCCACAATATCATATATGGTAGATCCAGTTCGCTACCCCAAGATTTTCAGTAACTGTTCTTTCCTGTATTTTAATTCTTAATTTGTAGAGAAAAATATCCATACCCTAGCATATCCAGATGGGATATGCATAAATTTTTTTTTTAATTTACCCTTTAATAATGTTTGATAATGCTTCAAGTCTGTTGTTTTCTTGAATGGAACAGCCTCTTCAATAGAATCATCATTAAAACAAGTTAATTGAATACTATTTAGTTGTGACAATGAGAAAATTATTTAGCCTTAAAAATAAATAATATCCTGATATATGATGCATCATAGAAAAATTTTGAGTATATTCCAGTAAATGAAACAAACTCATAGAAAAGAAAACAATCAGAAGACTCCAACTTAATTCCATTTATCTCCGGTATGTAGGATAATTAAGGTCAAAAAGAGAAAATGTAAAATAGTGGTCAATAAGTGTTGCAAAGGAGAAAAAAAATGGAGTTACTGGAGAGCAGTATAGAGTTTCAGTTATGGGATGTAATGCATGTTGAAGATGGAAAATGTTTATGGGGCTATTTGACAATGAAAACAGTTCAAAATAATTTTACACTTAACATAAGTGAGATGCTATATTTTGTACTATGAGTGTTTAAATGGTAATAAAATTTACAATCCTGTTTACTTCTGGACTTCTGTAAAAATGATCTTGACTGAGGTAACCCAGAAACAGAGATGAAATATGATATATACTCATAAGTGGATATTAGCCATATAATATAAGATTATTGTACTAAAATCGCTACACCTAAAGAAGCTAAACAAGAAGGAAGACCCTGGGTAAGATAATCAATCCTCACTTAGGACAAACAGGATAGACATGGAATGTACTAGAAAACAAGGAACATGACAGGAGCCTTCCACAGAAAACCTTTGAAAGAGGGTATCAAAGTTGATACTGAGACTCTTAGCCAAACTTTGGGCAGAGTGCTGAAATCTTTATGAAAGAAGAGGAAGAAGATAGAGAGATAAAAAGACCTGGAGGGAACAGGAATTATACAAGGATAACAACAGAGCCAAAATACCTGGGCACTGGAGGGCCTGCAGAGACTGATACTCCAAATAAGGATGATGCATGGAAAGGACCTAGACCCCCTGTTCAAAGGAAACCCATTGGCTTCTCAGTTTCCAAGTGGGTGGTACAGAAGCTGTCTTGGACAGGAACTCAGTGGCTGGCTCTTTGATCACCTCCCCCTGGTGGGTGCAGCCTTGCCAAGTCACAAAGGAAGATAAAACAGCCAGCCTTGATGAGACCTTATAAGTTAGGGTCAGATAGAATGGAAGGAGGTCCTCCTCTCTCAGGGGACTAGGGAAAGACCATAGGGTGAAAAGAGGGAGGGTGGGTGGGACTGGGAGGAGACAAATGAGGGGCCTGCAGAGGGGATACAAAGTGAATAAATTGTAATAAATATATAAATATTTTAATTAAAAAAGAAATACAAGTAAGCAAACACACACACACACAAACACACAAATGCATTATTCCTTTCTGTTACTCAAATGGTTTACTTTTTAAAGTAACTATTGATAGAAGAATGTCTAAGTTATTTAATAACAGTTTTTCTTAATAGCATTTTACCTCTTCACTGGTCCTTTAGGTTTCTTACGAAAAGCTAATATCAAATTTCACATAAGATTATAATAGCAATTATACTACATGTGTAAATAAATTAGAGAAATTTTCTCATCTTACAATATTAAAATTTCCAATCCAAGATGGCAGAGACCAGCACACACCTTATCTGAGTGGCAGAAGATCTGAAACTCCGAATTTAGTGAGGGGAGGGCAGCTGAATCCTGAACATCTACATTGAGGGTTTGCTGGGCAAGAGGGGACAAGCCAGGAGCTGAAACCATTTGGATCCAGGTCACCCACAGACTTCTCTGAGGAATGAGAGTGACAAATATCCGATCTCCCTGCACTTCCCATTTTTGGGGTTCCCTCCTCCTTGGCAGAGGTGTCTTCTGCTCCTAGCACAAAACTCCCTGCTTGGTGACTGAGATAGCATGGGCAGCACCTCCAGTCCCTTAATAGCAGGCAGCCAGCTGTACAGGGCACTCAGGTCTACTAGGCCACCCAGGTCCGCAGGCAACCTTATGGGTTCCCCAGGACCTCCCAGCAGGCATCTGTATCAGCCTCCCAGTTTGGCTGCTGTGGCCAGACCCGTAGTAGGCCACTACACTTGCCTCCCCCCATGTGCAGCTGCAGCACCATTTAGCTGACAGATGTCCTACACTAGCATTTGTACAGCAAGCCCAGGTCTGAACGTACAGAACAGGGGGAACCCTTGTGCTTTCTGATTAGTCCTGCTAGAGAGTGAGTGTGCCTTCATGTGAGAGAATGCAGAGCCCCATATCCAGGTCCCTCTATGTTATCAGCAAGACATCTGATCCCTCCCACCCACAGACCCTATGTGGGCAACACAGGGATTCTTGGGACAGGGTTCTCAACGTTGAAGCACCTGTTCTGTGAGTCTACCAGTGGAGTCCAGGTAAAAAATTCCTGGAGACCAGACAGAGCTGATTACCAGGACAGTATGACAGGCCTGCAGGTCACTGAGGTATTCAGAAAACCTGTACATGCACATTATGCCCACAAACAGCACCAGCACCTGCACACCCTCCTCCACCTGGAACCACCCACCCTGTCCCACATTCCAGGCATCTACACTCTCTAGCACCCTGTCCCTCAAGGCACACATCCATGCACATGCCCACGCTTGCTCGTCCTCAATGGTGCACCTGCACCTTCGACTTTCCTCCCTAAGGTACAGCTGAAGCAACACAAACTCCCTAACCAGTGGACCTCTCTGATCTTTCTGAGGAATACTAGAGACACCAGAGAAAGATGGTCCCAGCCTGAAGTACAGACTTCAGGAACAAACAACAAAGATTACAGTTAAGCAGATGGCAAAAGGTTGGCATAAGAATACATCCAACAAAATTTAGGACCTAATGTCTTCACCAGCAAACCCCCACATCAATGGATATTTCAATTCACCAGAAATGCAGGAAAGTGATTTTAAAGTTATGCTTATCTAATAATTGGAGGCACATAAAGAGGAAATAAAAATATCTCAAAGAAGTAGCCACACAAATGGAGGAAATAAAGAGAAATTAACAAAGCTCTCAAAGAAACACAGGCAAATGCAGCCAAACAAATAGAGGCACAAGAAGAGGCACAATTAGTGGAGTATAGAGAGGAAATAAACAAAATAATAGAGGTCCTCATGGAAAGAATGGAATCCACATTCAAACAGATGGAGAAAATGGTAAAAGACATGGAAGCAGATTAGAATCAACAAAGAAAACACAAACAGAGAAAACCCAGGAGCTGGAGAACTTAGAGAACCGATCAGGAACCACAAAGATAAGCATCACCAATAGAATCCAAGAGATGGAAGAGAGAATTTCCTGTGTGTTGGGAGCAGTGACTCAGCGGCCTGCTTTGATATTTAAATCTCGGTGGAGAGATGGCTTTTAGCAGGCCTTTACTAATGGCAGAGGAGAACTTGCAAGTCCATTTCCTTTTGTTTGTGACAACAGGTGGGATAGCTTGTGAGGGTTACACCTCTTCCTCAGGCTCCTTGTGCAAATTAACCTATTGTTCTGAGATGTTTTACTGGCTAAAGTAACTCCTCAAATAATAAAGTGGTCAGAAGGCTGGAGGCAGAGGATGAGGCAGCACTTGAGACTTGCTGCTTGCTGCAGCAGTCTGCCTTTTGTAAAAGCTGTCGAGTCTGGACCTTTAAAAAGTTTCCTGTGTGCTGTGTGTTTATTTTATTAATTTTGATCCTCACACCCAACTCAAGAACCGTGCTGAAGATACACTTGCAGAAATTGATACACCTCTCAAAGAAAAAGTAAAATCAGACAAGTTCCAAAAACAAAACCTCCAAGAAATCAAGGATGCCATAAAGAGATGAAATTTAAGAATAATAGGAATAAATGAAAAAGAAGATTCCAGGCTCCAAGGTTCAGAAAATATTTTCAAGAAAATCATAGAAGAAAATATTACCAACTTAAGAAAGAGATGTCCATAAACTAATAAGAGGCCTACAAAACACCAAATAGACTAGACCAGGAAAGAAACTCCTTATGTCACATAATAGTCAAAACACTAAATTTACAGAACAAAGATATAATATTAAAAGCAGCAAAGGAAAAAGGCCAAGTAACATATGAAAGTAGACCTATCAGAATCAGACCAGACTTCTCAACAGAAGTTATGAAAGCCAGAAGGGCCTGTGCAGATGTCAAGTAGACTTTAAGGGAGCACAGGTGCCAACCTAGACTACTATAACCAATAAAGCTTTCAATATACATAGATGGAGAAAACAAAATATTCCATGACAAAACTAAACTTAAACAATATCTACACAGCAGCCCAGCCCTACAGAAGATACTGGACAGAAAACACCAATCCAACGATAAACACTACACCCAAGAAATAAAAAGATATAGATAACATCACAACAAAAAATTTAAAAAAAGCAATAAATGTCCATAACACTACCAACACCGCAATAAAAGAAACTAACATTCATTGTTTAATATTATCTAGCAATATCAATGGACTCAACTATCCAATAAAAAGTCACAGACTAACAGAATTGTTGCAGAAACAGGATCCAACTTTCTGCTCCATCAAAGAAACACGTCACCAACAAAGATAAATACTACCTCAGAGTAAAGGGCTGGAAAAATGTTTTTCCAGGAAAGACAAACATGGGATACACTCACTTATATAGACCTACAAGATATGATAAACATAATGAAATCTATACACCTAAAAAAGATAATCAATTGAGCAGACATGGGGTAAGATGATCAATCCTCGTTTAGAAAGACAGATGGGATGTGCATTGAACTTATGACAGGAGTCTACTGAGCACATCTGAAAGACTCTAACTAGCAGTGTTTTCAAAGCAAAGACTCATGACCAAACCTTTGGCAGAGTACAGGGAATCATAAGAAAGAAGGGGAGTTAGTCTGATGGGGAAAGGATAGGAGCTCCACAAGGACCAAATATATCTGGGCACAGGGTCTTTTCTGAGACTGACATTCAACCAAGGACCATGTATGGATATAACCTAGAACCTCCACTCAGATGTAGCCTGTGGTAGCTCAGTAACCAATTGGTTTCCCAAAGTGAGGGGAACAAGGACTATTTCTAACAGGAACTCAATGACTGGCTCTTTGGTCTCCCCACTCCCGAAGGGAGGAGCAGTCCTGTTAGGCCACAGAGGAGGGCTTTGCAGCCAGTCCTGAAGATACCTGATAAAACAGGATCAGATGAATGGGGAGGAGGTCCCCCCTATCAGTGGACTTGGAAAGGGGCACGGTGGAGATGAGGGAGGGAGGGAGGGACTGGGAGGGAATGAGGGATCGGGACACGGCTAGGAAACAGAGTTAATAAAATGTAACTGATTAAAAAAAATAATAAATAAATAAATAAATAAATAAATAAATAAATAAAATGTTTTTCCAGGAAATAGGCCCAAAAAACAAGCTCGGGTAGCTACCCTAATATCTATTAAAATATACCTCCTACCAAAATTAATGAAAAAAGATGAGAAGGGGCACTACATTCTCATTTAAGGAAAAATGCACAAGGAGGACATCCCAATTTTTAACATTTATGCCAAAAACACAAGAGCACCTACATTTGTAAATGAAACATTAGTAAAGCTTAAATCACACATTGATCCCAGCACTTTAATAGTGGGAGACTTTAACACTCCACTCTCCCCAAAGGACAGATCGCCTAGACAGAAGCTAAACAGTGAAATAATGGCATTTACAAAGGTCCTAAATCAAATGTAGATGTCTATAGAACTTTTCACCCAAATTTAAAAGAATTTACCTTCTTCTTAGCATCTCATGCAACCTTCTCCAAAACAGACCATATCAATGGTCAGAAAGCAAGCGTCAACAGATACAAGAAGAGTGAAATAATTTTTTGTATCCTATCTGACCACCAAAAGACTAAAGCTGGACCTCAACAATAACAGAAGTAGCAAAAAGCCTACACACAAATGGAATCTGAAAAACATGCTACTAAATGACAGCTGGATTAGGGAAGAAATAAAGAGAGAAAGACTTCCAAGAATACAATGAAAATGAATGCAGAACATACCCAAACTTGTGGGATACAATGAAAGCAATTCTAAGAGGAAAATTCATAGCACTAAGTGCCTTCAAGAAGAAATTTGAAACATCTCACACAAGCACATTAATGACTCACCTGAAATCCCTAGGAAAAAGAGAAGCAGGGAAACCCAAGAGGAGTAGATTGCTGGAAATAATCAAACTTAGGGCTGAAATCAATAAATTAGAAACAAATTAAACAATTCGAAGGATCAATGAAACTAAGAGTTGATTCTTTTAGAAAATCAACAAGATAGACAAACCCTTAGCCAAACTAACTAAAAGGCAGAGAGAAAATATACTAATTAGCAAAATCAGAAATGAAAAGGGGGGTATAAAAACAGATAATGAGGAAATCCAAACAATCATTAGGTCTCACTACATAAGCCTATATGTCACAAAATTTGAAAATCTAAATGAATGTACAAGTTTTTTGATAGATTCCATTATTCCATTTACCAATATTAAATAAAGATCTGGATAAATGGATTGAAAACCACTCTAACTCCCAAGGAAATAGAAGCAGTCATCAAAAATCTTTCTTAAAAAGAAGCCCAGGCCCAGAAGGTTTCAGCACAGTATTCCATCAGACCATCAAAGAAGAGCTAACTCCAATTCTGTTTACACTATGCCACAAAATAGAAACAGAAGGAACATTACCATACTCATTCTATGAAGCCGCAGTCACCTTGATACCTAAACCACACAAAGACACAGAAAAACAGGGAAAACTTCAGACCTATCTCTCTTATGAACATTGATGTAAAATAGTCAATAAAAAATTGCAAACCGAATACAAAAACACATAAAAGATATTATCCATCACAACTAAGGAGGCTTTATCCCAGGAATGCAGAGGGGGTTCAACATACTGAAATCCATCAATGTAATCCACCACATAAGTAAACTGAAAGAGAAAACCCACATGGTCATCTCCATAGTTTCCTAAAAAGCATTTGACAAAATCTAGCACCCATTCAAGTTTAATGTCTTGGAGAGATCAGGGATACAAGGCATTTTCCTAAACAAAGAAAGGATAATATAGAACAAATCAATAGCCAACATCAAAATAAATGGAAAGAAACTTAAATCAATACCACTGAAATAAGGGACACGACAAGGCTGCCCACTCTCTTCATATAGTACTTGAAGTTCTAGCTAGAGCAATAAGAAAATTAGGGGATATCGCGGCTATACAAATTGGAAAGGAAGAAGTAAAAGTATCACTACTTGCAGATGATATGACGATATACACGAGAGACCCAAAATATTCAACCAGAGAACTCCTTCAGCTGATAAACACCTTCAGCAAAGTGGCTATATATAAAAGTAACTCAACAAAAATCAGAAGCCATGTCAGAGAATTTTCCTGTTCCCCTTATTAGAAACCCCCTTGGAGATTGAGCTGCTATGGGTTACATCTGTGCAGTGATTCAAGTTTATCTCCATGCATGGTCCTTGGTTAGAATATCACTCTCTGAAAAGACCCCTGTGCCCATGTATTTTGGTTCTGTTTCTCTTCTTGTGGAGCTCCTGCATCCTCCAGTTCTTTCATCTCCTTTTCTTTCATAAGATTCCCTGCACTCTGCACAAATTTGGTTATAAGTCTGAGCATCTGCTTCAATACTGTTCTTGGTAGAGTCTTTCAGAGGTCTTCTGTGGTAGATTCCTGTCCTAATCCCTGTTTTTCCCCTCTTCTGATGTTTAGCTCATTTGCCTTCAGAATGTATTTTTTTCATAATTTCATTAATGATTTTACTTTCATTTTTAAATTGCTCATTCATTTTAACTCTATAAAATAAGGTGTTCGTAAGTTCATTTGATATTATGCATCTTTACCAATCTTGCTAAATTATTTCTGGTGTTGTTTGTGTTCTTCTTTATTCTTCTATCTGTAATATCATATACTGATTTTGTATTAGGTGTCTTCCTTGTTTTAAAATATTGACAATTTAGATGCATTCTTATTAACTATTTCAATCTAAACTTTCAGGATAATGTTAACTAGAAGAAAATAGACCTTTTATTTTACTGTAAATATTAGGTTTAATACTTTTAAACAATTATGTGTGAATTTGTTTGTTGATTCATTGCATATAACTTTTATAAGGATGAAAGTAAGACTTCTCATGGTTTTTCATTGTTTTATCACGATTATATGTTGAAACTTTTCAATATTTTCTACATATTAAAATATTAGTCAAGGGAATGAAAAATGATGCTGTAGAGGCAATCGATCATCTGTCCACATCGATCAACATAAAGCAATATGTGGGTTGTGTGACAATACAAGGGGGTAGTTGTTATATAAAATAAAATGAAGGTGACAATGAACAATAAATAATTGTAAGCCAAAGACAACCTTCAAATATAAAATTTGAGGATCACAAATGAAGGAAAACACACTAAACAGAGCTTTAAACATTATCTAGTTCAAAGGAAATAATGAAACAAAAATTCTTAAATTAGAGTGGAAAAGTAGAAGACAATGTAGAAGAGAGATTATTATGAAGGAAAAATAGCATTACAAACTTCTAAAAAGTCAAATGGAAACCTACTACTGTATAAGCTTCCTAATGTATGTATATGTATATCATTTTATATACATAAAGCATTTAAGTATATTATGTATATGCATACATAAATAAAAATAATTAAAATGAAATTACCCGCTAATAAGGTAACAAACCCTTGTAGACACCATAGGCTAACTAATACGAGTCCAATGCAAGGGATGGGTTTCCAAGACAGGGTTTCTCTGTGTAGCCCTGGCTTTCCAGGACTCACTTTATAGACCAGTCTGGCCTTGAACTCAGAGATATACTTGCTTCTGCCTTTCCTATGCTAAGATTACAGGCATGTGCCACCACTCCCAACTGTGTTCCTTTTTTTTGAAGTTGTTAGTGATGCCATATATACATCTAGACACTACAGACCATTGCCATTGCTTTTGGTTTTTTTCCAGGACTTGAGAATAAGACCCTATTGCTGAAGACACCACATATTTGAGCTATATAAGAAGACGAAATTAGAATAGTACAGACATGGAACCTTTATTCCATACTGGCTACCTTTCACAGTTCTAGAATGTGCAATGCACACAACCAGAAGAAAGAGGTAATATTGGTTATTCTCATATGTATATCCTGCAAACTATAATGATGACCTTCCTGGCCAAAGATGCCCACCAGTGCAATAATGGCATGAACATAAGGAGACTAACCTTCACTTTTATGTAGAATTTATGTCCTCTTTCCATGAGAAGAACTCTGTACCTAGCACCATTACTCTGACGAAGAACATACTCCAAGACAAGCCATGCCTCTTCAGAGAAAAAAAAAATGTTACTATTATTTTGCTAAGTGAACAAGGCATTAAAAGAACTCTTAATAACTTGTTATACCCATTGATTAACAGATCTCTCAACTATCATACAGAACATTCTATTTACAGTAGATGATTACATCACACAGAACCCCCACAACTGCTCGTGGTGCACAAATTAAGAGACTTCAGTATGTCCATCTCTAACTAGAACATTTGTATCACATTGCCTGCTCCCTAGACTCAGATCAATATGTAAGAAGGATAGAAATATTATGAGATACTAAGGTGAGATAGACTATAAGGAACAGTGTCTTTTGCATGCAGCAGGACAGCTCCACACATGGCAACATGTAGGCAGAAAACCTGTTCAAGCTCAACCCAAACCAAAACCTAATGCTAAGAAAGTAACTGGGGAAAAATCAACTTGTAGCAGAGGAATTATTGGCAGTTATGAGCTACTGAGAAAGTGGGTGGTCGTTTTCTGTAAGAATATATCCTCTGCTAAGTAGACCATATCCCTGTGGACGATCACAAAACAAAGGATATTTGGGCAGCAACAAATTTATCAGGATATTTTTATAAAAGGACAATAAGTAAGGTGGACAGAGAAAGGTGAGTGGATCTGAGAGTTCGGATAGGCAGGCTAAATATGATCAAAACATGTAAAAATTTCTCAAATAATAAATTAAAAGTAAATAATTATGTAGAAAAGTAAGAGAATCAGAGCCAGTGAGATTCAATACAAAATAGAAGGGAAATCCTCTTTAGTTGTATTACCTTGAATTACACAAAAATAATGGTTAATAATGGATATCATCATCCCATACAACATGTTGTTAAGAGAGAAATCTTCCTGTCTACATTCTAGTTCACTAGTTCTGTAGAACTCTACTACATTAGAAGATGAAGTAGAGTTAAATAATTGACCTAAGAAGTACCAAAGTTGTAATATTTTTACATTTCTAGTCTGTAAAAAGCTTTCTTATTCTATTTGGTGACATGATCACCCTGAGAATTAGTGAAGATGCAGGACAAAAGAAATTGTGCATAAATTGGACTCTGGTGAACAGACATAGATATACTAGAAAACCATAATGCAAAAAAAAAAAAAAAAAGAAAGAAAAAACTAGAACAGATTTGCACACACTGGAAATGTAAGCCAGAAGCCATGTCATACAGAGAAGCAAACAAACAAAAGTGTTTTAGTTTGAACTTTAGTAAAGACAGAGAGATGAGATACATGTGGATATGAACAGGAGTGATATGAAGGACATCTGTGAGGGCAGAAAACACACTACCTATCATAGATTCATGCCCAACCAATGGAGAATGTTTGGTTCAACTGCTTTGTATACTGCCAGATGGTCAGAGAGAATAATAGAAGCACATTGCTTGGAAAGAGTTCAACCTTAAAATATCTCTCTCAATTCTAACCTGCTTGGACTCTGAGAGAAAAATAAAACAGCTGTCTCACACACAAACTAAAATGTAAAAGAAACTGTGGTAAAGAAAATTAACCTCAAGAAGAAAGAAACAATCACTGATTTCCTTTTATGACATTATTTTTATTTATTTTTTACTTTTTGATTGATTTTTGTCTGAATTTACTCTTCTTTCTAATTATTTTTTATTATTTACCCAATATAATTTATATTTTTAATAATTTGTTTTTATTGACCTTTGATAATTTCTACCCTCCTTGATTGATGTGTCCTAGCTATTAACCTGTTTACTTTTAACCTTTTAAACTATTTGGTTATTTCCTATATATTCATCCTAATTCCTTTTCTAACATTTGTTGATGTTTCTATTTTTAATGCACACGAATACACTGTTTTCTTTTGAATTATTATTGTTGCCATTGTACTCTAATTTCTGTGACCAAAATATGAATAAATATTTCACCCAAAAAGAGGTTGCTTACTAGGAAGACTCCTCATAAAACAAATGAAAAAAGAAGAAAGTGATATAAATTCAAATGAGAGTATAAGTAGATTAAAAAAATAGTAAAAGTTTGTAACACTTTAATAACTAAAACTGAACATAAAACTATTAAAGATAATAGGAACAGTAGTAACTTAGTAAACTTTATCAGCTTTATTCAAACTAAGTGAAGAAGGAAATAAAGAAGTCCATGAAAGACACGTGTGATAAATTTATCAAATTCTATAAAAAGAAAAAAAGGAAATATTGGAGATGAAAATTAAGTAAACTAAATAAAAAGAACAACATCCAGTAAGAAAAACAGACAGGATCAAAGAGAAGAAAAATATGAAGAAAAATATTCAACTAGAACTAAAGCAAGAAAATGAGTATAATGAAAACTTTAAAAGTTCTGAAACATGATGTAGACATTGAGACTAAGATACCATGAGATAGAAAGAAAAAATAAAAGATAATAACGAAAACTGCAAATATTAGTGAAATCATTTCAGAAAATTTCCAAAATCTAGATGAGTTACTTACAACCATGTTAAGGAGGCATTTAGAATCTCAAATTAAAATGACCAAAAAACAAAGAAAAAAAAACTAAAGATGCCCTCCAATCATATTGTGGTTAATCTGCTAAGTCTATAGAACAGAGAAAATATATTGAAATACAATCGAAAATTGTTAACTTGTAAATGCAAAGTAATCAGAAATATATATATATCTTCTCAGTAAAGAGCCTTAAACATGAACTAAGTGTGGAGAAATATATTTCAAGTTCTGAAAATTTATTACTGTCTATCAAGATCAGTAAAACAAACAAATTCGCCACTAAAAAACAATTGAGAATTTTAGACACACCAAAGTAAGCTCAAACTAGAAAAAGGATGGCTACTAAGTCATTATTAATGAGGATAGTTAAAAGAATTCTACACAAATGAGGAAGAAAATCACATAAATATGGCCGCAGGAACACACCAGAAATTTCTGTCGTAAATATATACAAAATAGTTCACCATCCTATCAGCTAACGATCATAACTTAGTGTTTAGACACAATTGCTGAAGACATTACAGTTTATAGTCACAGAATATTAAGAAATCAAGTTAGTTTTGATATGAAGCTTCCTTTTGTGGTGTCTATTTTGCACAATACAGGAAGGTGGAATATAGGCTGCTGGGAGAGAAAATTCATGAACAGTCTTACTCATCTACAAATACTCCAAGTTAAAACAATGGCGAACAATTCATAATAGTATTAATGTTATAGGGATAACCAGTAGTTTTCTGACTGAATTTAAGCCCAGCTCCACTGGAGGAAAATCAGACCTGATACTATAAATCTGACAAACAACCCATGGTAAAGGAAATTGTACATCCTAGAAGACAACCTGATGTCACTTTTCTAAATAGATGTAGCATCAAACAACCTTCTGAATATTTATCCTTATGCCCATATATTGTCACAGCTCTTATTGAGTAAAAAGTAAACACAGAAACACACAGCCAGTTAAAATACAGAAAAAAAAAATGAACATTGAGTTCTTAGCCATGAATTCAAAATCTATACCATCACCTTGTCACAAGGTACAGAGAAAATTGTGGAAAAGTGGCAGAAAGATTCCAAGAGCTAAAGGCAGGTGGTGGTATTTCAAAATAGTGTCTTCTAGACATAAGGCTACTGCATTCATGAACTCACAGCTGTTTTTGCCTGCACAAGACCTAAAAAAATAAGCCAATCAACATCTGTGAGAAGTGCCCACACAATAACAAAACAGCTGAAAATTATTGACTTATGATTGCTGCTGGTAGAGGAAAATCCAATTTTCCTCACAAGTGTGGTGTGTCATAGGTTGTTCATTCTCCAATGAGAGCACTGTACATAACCTTATGAGCAACAGTAACTGGCATCCTTGAGATATTAAAAAAAAAATAGTGGCAATAAACATGGCTATGTAAGTATCTGTGGAATAGGATGTCAAGTCCTTTAGGAATATCCGGAAGAGTGGTATAAATGGGTCATATGATATCTGTATATTTTCATTTGTGAAAATTTTCCACACAAATTCCCAGACAGGTTAAAATTCTCAAGAGCAGAAAAGATGAGATCCCATTTATGAAGAAATGCTGTTTTGTTTGTTTGTTTTTGTTTTACTTTACCTATTTGACCTGGGTGAGATGAGATTACAAAGCAGTTTTAACTTGTGTTTCACTGCTTGTTAAGGATGTAGAAAACTTTTTGAAATATTTCTTAGACATTGTTTAATATTTTTTTATTTTAGTTTTCTTTATTAATTACACTTTACTCACTTTGTATGCCCCCCCATGGTTCCCTCCCTCCTCCCATCCCAATCCCTCCCTTCCTCCACCCTCTGAATGCATGCCCCTCCCCAGGTCCACTGATAGGGGAGGACCCTTCTCCTTCTTTCTGATCCTAGTCAATTAGGTCTCATCAGGAGTGCCTGCATTGTCTTCTTCTGTGGCCTGGTAATGCTGCTTCCCCCTCAGGGGGAGGTAATTAAAGGGCAGGCCAATCAGTTCATGTCAGAGACAGTCCCTGTTCCTATTAAATGGAATCCACGTGGATACTGAACTGCCATGGGCTACATCTGTGCAGGGGGTCTTAGGTTATCTCCATGCATAGTCCTTGGTTGGAATAGCAGTCTCAGGAAAGACCCCTGTGCTCAGATTTTCTTGGTTCTGCTGTTGCTCTCCTTATGGAGTTCCTGTTGTTTCCAGATCTTACTGTTTCCACTTCTTTCCTAAGATTCTCTGCACTCTGCCCAAAGGTTGCCCATAAGTCTCAGTATCTACATTGATAGTCTGCAGGGCAGAGCTTTTCAGAGGTCCTCTGTGTCAGGTTCCTGACTTGTTCCTTCTTTTCTCCTTCTGATGTCCAGCCTCTTTGCTTTTCTGGATAGGAATTGAACATTTTAGCAAGAGTCCTCCCTCTTGATTAGTTTCTTTAGGTGTACAGATTTTAGTAGGTTAATCCTATATTATATGTCTATGTGAGTGGGTATATACTGTGTGCATCCCTCTGCTTCTGGGATAGCTCACTCAGGATGATCTTTTCCAGATCCAACCATTTACTTGCAAATTTCATGATTTTCTTGCTTTTTATTGCTGAGTAATATACCATTGTGTAGATATACCACAATTTGTGCATCCATTCTTCCACTGAGGTGCATCTGGGCTGTTTCCAGCTGCTGGCTATTACAAACAAGGCTGCTACAAACATGGTTGAGAAAATGTCCTTATTGTGTACTTATTGGCATAGCTGGATCTTTAGGAAGCGATATTCCTAGTTGTCTGAGAAAACACCAGATTACTTTCCAGAGTGGTAGTACAAGTTTACATTCCCACCAGCAGTGGAGAAGGGTTCCCCTTTCTCCACAACCTCTCCAGCATGTGTTGTCTCTTGAGATTTTGATCTTAGCCATTCTGATGGGTTTAAGGTGAAATCTTAGGGTCGTTTTGATTTGCATTTCCCTGATGGCTAATGAGGTTGAGCATTTCTTTAAGTGTTTCTCTGCCATTCGATATGCCTCTGCAGAGAATTCTCTGTTTAGCTCTGTACACATTTTTTAATTGGATTACTTGATTTTTTGCTGTTTCACTTCTTCAGTTCTTTATATATACTGGATATTAGCCCTCTGTCACGTATAGCATTGGTGAAGATCTTTTCCCAATCTGTAGGCTGTCGTTTTGTTCTAAGGACAGTATCCTTTGCTTTACAGAAGCTTTTCAGTTTCATGAGGTCCCATTTATTGATTGTTGCTCTTAGAGCCTGTGCTGTTGGTGTTCTGTTCAGGAAGTTGTCTCCTGTGCCAATGAGTTCAAGGGTATTCCCCACTTTTTCTTCTAAGCGGTTTAGTGTGTCTAGATTTATGTTGAGGTCTTTGATCCACTTGGACTTTAGTTTTGTGCAGTTTGATAAGTAGGGATCTATTTGAATTTTTTTTTTTTACATGTAGACTTCCAGTTAGACCAGTACCATTTGTTGAAGATGCTGTCTTTTTTCAATTGAATGGATTTGGAATCTTTGTCAAAAATCAGGTGTCCATAAGTGTGTGGATTTATGTCAGGGTCTTCTATTTGATTCCAATGATCCACCAGTCTGTTTCTATGCCAGTACCATGCAGTTTTTAGTATTGTTGCTCTATAGTACAGCTTGAGATCAGGGATGGAGATACCTCCTGAAGATCTTTTAATGTAGAGAATTGTTTTAGCAATTCTGGTTTTATTGTTGTTCCATATGAAGTTGAGACTTTTTCTTTCAATGTCTGTAAAGATTTGTGTTGGTAATTTGATGGGAATTGCATTGAGTCTGTAGATTGCTTTTGTTAAGATGGCCATTTTTACTATGTTAATCCTGCCAAGCCATGAGCATGGGAGATCTTTACATCTTCTGATATCTTCTTCTAATTCTTTCTTCAGATACTGGAAATTTTTTTTCATACAAATCTTTCACTTGCTTGGTTAGGTTCACACCAAGGTACTTTATGTCCTTTGTGGCTATTGTGAAGGGTGTTGTTTCCCTAATTTCTTTCTTGGTCCCTTTGTCCTTTGTTTACAGGAAGGCTACTGATTTTTTTTGTGTTAATTTTGTATCTAGCCACTTTGCTGAAGGTGTTAATCAGCTGTAGGATTTCCCTGGTAGAGTTTTTGGGGTCACTCAGGAATACTATCATATCATCTGCAAATAGTGATACTTTGACTTCTTCCTTTCCAATTTGTATCCCCTTGATCTACTTCAATTGTCTTATTGCTCTAGCTAGGACTTTAAGAACAATGTTAAAAAGATATGGATAGAGTGGACAGCCTTGCCTTGTCCCTGATTTTACTGGGAATGATGTAAGTTTCTCTCCATTGAGTTTGATGTTGGCTGTAGGCTTGCTGTATATCACCTTTACTATGTTCAGGTATGTGGCTTGTATCCCTGATCTCTCCAATACTTTAAAAATGAATGGATGTTGGATTTTGTCAAATGCCTTTTCAGCATCTAAGGAGATGATCATGTGCTTTTTCTCCTTCAGTTTGTTTATGTGGTGGATCACATGGATGGATTTCAGTATATTGAACCACCCCTGCATGCCTGGGATGAAGCCTACTTGGTCATAGTAGATGATGGCTTTGATGTGTTCTTGGATTCGTTTTCTAAGTATTTTGTTGAGGATTTTTGCATCAATGTTCATGAGGGAGATTGGCCTGAAATTTTCTTTCTTTGTTGGGTCTTTGTGAGGTTTACGTAGGTACCAAGGTGACTGTGGCTTCATAGAAGGAGTTTGGTAGTGTTCCTTCTGTTTCTATCTTGTGGAATAGTTTGAAGAGTATTGGTGTTAGCTCTTCTTTGAAAGTCTGGTAGAATTCGGTGCTGAAACCATTTGGCCCTGGGCTTTTATTGCATGGTAGCCTTTTGATGACAGCTTCTATTTCCTTAGGGGATATTGGACTATTTAATTGGTTTGCCTGGTCTTGATTCAGCTTTGGCATGTAAAATCGGTTAAGAAAATTGTCCATTTCATTTAGATTTTTAAATTTTGTGGCCTATAGACTTTGGAAGTAAGTCCTAACGATTGTTTGGATTTCTTCAGTGTCTGTGGTTATGTCCCCCTTTTCGTTTCGGATTTTGTTGATTTGGATAGTTTCTCTCTGCCTTTTAGTTAGTTTGGCTAAGGGTTTGTCTATTGTGTTGATTTTCTCAAAGAACTCTTGGTTTCATTGATTCTTTGAATTGTTTTATTTGTTTCTAATTTATTGTTTTCAGCCCTGAGTTTGATTATTTCCAGCCGTCTATTCTTCTTTGGTGATTATTTCAATCTTTTCTGTGTTGAGACTTGCTTTGTGACCAACTATATGGTCTATTTTGGAGAAGGTTCCTTGAGGTGCTGAGAAGAATGTAAATTCTTTTGAGTTTGGGTGAAAGGTTCTGTAGATGTCTGTGAGGTCCATTTGATTCATGACCTCTGTTAGAATTATTGTTTCTTTGTTTAATTTCTGTTTTGTTGACCTGTCCTTTGTTGATAGTGGGGTGTTGAAGTCTCCAACTATTAATGTGTGGGGGTCTGTGTGTGGTTTAAGTTTTATTAAAATTTCTTTTAAAAATGTGGGTGCCCTTGCTTTTGGGGCATAGATGTTCAGGATTGTAATATCTTCCTGGTGGATTTTTCCCTTGATGAGTATGAAGTGTCCTTCTCTATCTCTTTTGATTGATTTTGGTTGAAAATCTACTTTAAGTGTGTTTCTTGTATGCAACAGATTATTGGGTCTTATTTATGCATCCGTTCTGTTAATCTGTGTCTTTTTATTGGAGAATTGAATCCATTGATGTTGAGGGAGATAAATGACCAGTGGCTGCTAGATCCTTTGATATTGATGTTGGCAATGGTACTGTGTTTGTGTGTTTAGCTACTTTTGTTTTGCTGTAGTGAGGTTATTTATTTCCTATGATTTCTTGAAAGTTGTTATTTTTCTTGGGTTGTATTTCTCCTTCTAGTATTTTCTGTAATGCTAGATTTGTGTGTAGGTACTGTTGAAATTCGTTTTTGTTGTTGAATATCTTGTTTTCTCTGTCTATGAGGACTGAGAGTTTTGCTGGGTACAGTAGCCTAGGCTGACATCTGTGTTCTCTTAGGGTCTGCATGATATTCGTCCAGGCCCTTCTTGCTTTCATAGTTTCTGTTGTGAATTCAGGTGTGATTCTGATGGATTTGCCATTATACATTACTTGGCTTTTTTCCCTTGCAGCTTTTAGTATTTTTTCTTTGTTCTGTATACTTATTGCTTTGATTATGTGACAGGAGGATTTTCTTTTCTGGTCCAATTTATTAGGTGTTCTGTAGGCCTCTTGTATTCTTATAGGCTTCCCCTCTAAGTTGGGGAAATTTTCTTCAATGATTTTGTTGAAAATATTTTCTGGGCCTTGGAGGAGGGAATATTTTTTTCCTCTATTCCTATTATTCTTAGGTTTTGTCTTTTTATATTGTCTTGATTTCTTGGATGGTCAGGAATTTTTTAGATTTATTATTTTCTTTGACGGATACATTGATTTCTTCCATTGTATCTTCCCTACCTGAGATTCTTTCTTCCACCTCTTGTAGTCTGTTGGTTATGCTACCTCTTTAGTTCTTGTTTTCTTTCCTAGGTTCTCCCTCTCCATAATTTCCTCCGTTTGTGTTTTCTTTAATTCTTCTAATTCTATCTTTAGATCTTGAACCGTTTTGTTGATTTCCTTTACCTGCTTGACTGTATTTTCCTGTTTTTCCTTCAATTCCTTCAGCAGTTTGTATGAATGTTCCTCTGTTTCTTTTATTTCTTTCAGTGACACAGACTGTTTGGCTGCATCTTCCTGTATTTCTTTGCTGATGACCATAATCTGTTTTATTATATCTTCCCCTAATTCTTTACGCATTTTATTTACTTCCTCCATTAACCTCTTCATTAGCATAGATGTAAGGTCATCTTCTTGAATTTCACTTATGTTAGGGTGTCTAGGGCTACTTGCCCCTGGATAACTGGGTTCTGGGGATGCCATGCTGTTTTGCCTTTTGTTGGTTGTGCTTTTTCGCTGGCCTCTACCTATCTGTCTGTCGCAGGTGTTGTTTGTTAATTTCTGGTGCCTGCTGAGTACTGGGGCAGGGAGAATCCACTTGGGAGGATTCTGAAGTTTTCCTCTGTAAATTTCATGATATCCTTGTTTTTTATTGCTGAGTAATATTCAGTTGTGTAGCTGTTCCACAATTTCTGTATCCATTACTCTGATGAGGGGCATCTGGGTTGTTTCCAGCTTCTGGCTATTACAAATAAAGCTGCTACCAACATGTTTGAGCAGATGTCCTTATTGCGTACTTGTGCTTCTTTTGGTTATATGCCTAGCAGTGGTATAGCTGGATCTTGAGGAGATGCTATTCCAGTATTCCATTGTGTAAATGTACCACAATTTCTATATCTACTCCTCAGTTGATGGACATCCAGATTGTTTCAAGTTTCTGACTATTACATACAAAGCTTCTGTGAACATGGTTGAGCAAATGTTCTTGTTATATATTCAAGCATATTTTAGATATATGCCTAGGAGTGGTATAGATGGATCTTGAGGTAGTACTATTCCTAATATTCTGAGAAAGCTCCAGATTGATTTCCACAATGGCTGTACAAGTTTACATTCTCACCACATTCCTCCCCTTTCTCCACATCCTCTCCAGCATGTGTTGCCCCTTGAGGTTTTTATTTTGGACATTCTGTTGGGTGCAAGTTGAATCTCAGTGTCAATTTTAAATGCATTTCCCTGATGTCGGTCATTTCTTTAAGTCTTTCTCTGCCATTTGATATTCATCTATTGAGAATTTTCTGTTTACATATGTACCCCATTTTTATTTGGATTAAATAATTTGTTGTTGTTTACCTTCTTGAGTTCTTTATATATTCTGGATATTTGCTCACTGTCAGATATAGGGTTAGTGAAGATCCTTTCCCAGTGTGTAAGCTTCCATTTTTTTCTGATTACAGCTTCCTTTGCTTTACAGAAACTTTTCAATTTCATGAGGTCTCATTTATTGATTGTGGATAATTGAGCCAATGCTGTTGGTGTTATATTTAGAAGTTGTCTCCTGTGGCAATAAGTTCAAGGCTCTTCCCCAATTTTAGCTGGTCTGGTTTTATTTTGAGGTCTTTTATCCACTTAGACTTTACTTTTGTGCAGGGTGATAAATATGGGTCTATTTTCATTTTTCAATATGTAGCCATCCAGTTAGACCAGCACCATTTATTTAATATGTTATCTTTTTTTCCATTGTATGGTTTTGGCTTCTATGTCAAAAATCAAGTATCTGTAGGTGTGTGGGTTTATGTCTAGGTCTTCTTTTTTATTCCCTTGATCCACCATTCTGTTTCCATGCCAGTACCATGCTTTTTTAAAATTACTGTTGCTCTGTAGTGCAGCTTGAGATCAGGGATGGACACACCTTCAAATGATCTGTTATTGTACAGGATTTTTTTAGAGAGTCTTTTTTTTTTCTTTTTTCTATATGAAGGTTAAAATTGTTTTTTCAAGGTCTGTACAAACCTTTGCTGTTATTTTGATGGGATCTGCTTTAGCTCTGTAGATTGCTTCTGTAGGATGGCCATTTGACTATGTTAATCCTACTGATCCATGAGTATAGAGAGCTTTCCATCTTCTGATAAGTTCTTCAATTTCTTTTACAGAGAGTACAAGTTTTTTTTCTTTCTTTTTTTCTTCTTTCTTTCTTTTTTTTTTTTTTACATAGAGGTATTTCACCTTTGTTAGAATCACACCAAATTACTTAAGGTTATTTGTGGCTATTGTGAAGAGTTTTGTTTCTGTAATGTCTTTTCAGCCAATTATCTTTCATATACAGGGGAACTTCAGAATTTTTGAAGTTAATTTAGTATCCAGCCACTTTGTTGCAGGTATTTATCAGATGAGGGAGTTTTCTAGTAGAATTTCTGTGGTCACTCATGTATGCTATCATACCCTCCCCAGATAGTGATACCTTGACTTCTTTATTTCTGATTTGTATTCCCTTTATCTCTTTTAGTTGTCTTATTGCATTCACCAAGATTTCAAGAACTATGTTGAATAGATTCACAGAGAAAGGGCAGCCATGCCTTGTCCATGATTTCAGTGGGATTGATTTAATTTTCTCTCCATTTAATTTGGTGTTGGTTATAGGCTTGTTGCATATTGCTTTCACTATGTTTAGGTATGTGCCTGATATCCCGGATTTTGTCAAAGGCTTTTTTTTTTTTTGGCATCTAAGGAGATGATCGTGCTTTTTTTTTTCTTTCAGTTTGTTTATATGGTGGATTATATTTATGGATTTTGTATGTTGAACCACCTCTGCATTCCTGGGATTAAGCCTACTTGATCATGTTGTATGATATATTACAAGTGTCCTTAGGTTCTGTTTGCTAGTATTTTTAAATTATATTTTCATTGTTTATATTAATTACAGTTTATTCCCTTTGTATCCCAGCTGTTGTTTCCTCCCTCTTCCCCTACCTCAACTCCTTCTATGCCCCTCTCCAAGTCCATAGATAGGGAAGGTCTTTTCCTTTCATCTGACCCTAGCTTATCTGGTCTCATCAGAACTGGCTGCATTGTCCTCCTCTCTTTGCTAGTATTTTATTGAGAATTTTGGCATCTTTGTTCATAAGCAAGTTTGATTTTAAGTTCTCTTTCATTTTTTGGGTCTTTGTGTGGTTTAGGTATGAAGGTGAATGTGGCCTCATAGAATGAAGTTAGTAGTGTTCCTATTGTTACTATTTTGTGGAAGAGTTTAAGGAGCATTTTTATTAGCTCTTCATTGAAGGTCTGGTAGAATTCTGCAGTGAAACCTTCTGGCCCTAGTCTTTTTTTGGATGGAAAACTTTTGATGATAGCTTCTGTTTCCTTAGGAGATATAGGAATAGTTAATTTATTTAACCTGATGTTGATTCAGGTTTTGTAAATGAAATCTACCAAGAAAGCTGTCCATTTCATTTAGATTTTTAAATTTTGTTGCATATAAGCTTTTGAAGTAGTAATTAAAGATTTTTTGGATTTACTCAGTGTCTGTTGTTATCTGCCCATTTTCATTTCTGATTTCCTTGACTTGGATAGTGTCCCTTTGCCCTTTAGTTTGGCTAAATGTTTTTCTATCTATTTGATTTTCTCAAAGAACCAGCTCCAGTTTCATTGATTCTTTGAATTGTTCTCTTTGTTTCTAATGTATTTATTTCAGCCCTGAGATTGATTATTTCCAGTTTTCTACTCCTCTTGGGTGTGTCTGCTTCTTTTTTCCTAGAGCTGTCAAGTTGCTTGTATAAAATGTCTCAAACTTCTTTCTGAAGGCACTTAGTCCTATGAACTTCCCTCTTAGAATTGCTATCATTATGCTACTTAAGTTTGGGTAAGCACTACCTTCATTTTCATTGAATTCTAGGAAGTCTTTAATTTCTTTCTTTCTTTCCTCCCTGACCTGGTTTTCATTGAGTAGAGAGATTTTAGGTTTCCATGTGTGTGTCACTTCTTTCTATTATGTGATTGTTGTGGTCTAGTGTTAGACCATGATGGTCTGATATAATACAAGGGGTTATTTCAGACTTCTTTTGTTTGTTGAGCCTGGCATTTCACCTGACTATATGATCAGTTTGGGAGATGGTTCAAAGAAATGCTGAGAAAATAGAATAATCTTTTGTGTTTGGATGAAAAGTTCTGTAGACATCTATTAGGTCCATTTGATTCATGACATCTGTTAGCTTCATTATTTCTCTGTTTAGCTTCTGTCTCCATGATCTGTCCCTTGGCATGAATTGGGTGTTGAAGTCTCCCCCTATTAAGGTGTTGGGATCTATGTGTGATTTAAGATTTAATGTTTCTTTGAGAAATGCTAGAGCATACAGGATGTTCAGGATTGTGATATGCTCCTGATGGATTTTATTTTTTGATGAGAATCAAGAGTCCCTCTCTATCTCTTTTGATTATTTTTCACTGAAGGTCTATTTTATTAGCTATTACAATGGCTATTCCAGCTTGATTTTGGGGTCCTTTTGCTTGGCAAACATTTTTTTCTAGCTCTTTACTCTGAGGTTCTGTCTATCTTTGCAGCAGAGGTGTGTTTCTTAAATGCAGAAGAATATTTGATGCTATTTCTGCAACCATTCTGCTAGTCTCTGTCTTTTTATGGGAAGTTGAGACCATTGCTATTACTAGATATTACTGACCAATGAATGCTAGTTTCTGTTTTCATTTTCCCTTTTTTGAAGACTTATTTATTTATTTATTTATTTAGTATATTAGTGATGTTTCATGCACACCAGAAAAGGAAATCACATTCTATATATATGGTTGTGAGCCACCATGTGGTTGCTGGAAATTAAACTCAGGACCTCTACGAGAAACAGCTGGTGCTCATAACCACTGAGTCATCTCTCCACTCCCCCCTTGTTTCTTTTGTTGTGGGAATTGGTGGTGATTTTATGTTAGTGTGCTTGTTTTCTTTTACTTTTTTGTTGTGATGGTGTCTTTGTCCTGTGTTTTCTTGGGTGTAACTGATTTCGTTGGGTTGGAGTTTTCTTCCTAGTTTCTTCTGTAATGCCAGCTTGCTGTGTATATATTTTTTAAATTTAGTTATGTCATGGAATATCTTGCTTTGCTGGTTATAGTAGTATAGACTGACATCTGTGGTCTCTTAGTTTCTGCATGATATCTGCCCAGTCCTTTCTCACTTTTATAACTCTGTTGAGAAATCTGGTGTGGTTCTGAGAGGTTTACCTTCATATGTTACTTGTCTTTTTTCCCTTGCTGTTTTTAATATATACAGAGTTCTGTAGATTCAGTGATTTGAGTAATATGTGGCTGAGGATATTTCTTTTCTGGTCTAGTCTATTTGGTGTTCTGTAGGACTTTTGTTTGTCTAAATACATCTCTTTCTTAAGGTTGGGGATATTTACTTCTATGCTTTTCTTGTCTTCTTCTTCTTCTTCTTCTTCTTCTTCTTCTTCTTCTTCTTCTTCTTCTTCTTCTTCTTCTTCTTCTTTTCCTATTCCTATTATTCTTAGATTTCATCTTTTCATGGTGTCCTTGATTTCTTGGATATTTTATGTCTGAAACTTTTCCAATTTTTTTTTCTTTCAGAGATGTATCGATTCCTGCAGTTGTAACTTCAACACCTGAGAGTCTCTCCTCCATCTCCTATATTCTCTTGGTGATGCTTACCTTTGTGGTTCTTGTTCTCTTCTCTAAGTTCTTCAACCCCAGGATTTTCTTTGTTTGTTTTTTTTCTTTATTGATTCTAATTCTGTTTTGATGTCTTGCACCAGTTCTTTCATCTGTTTGAATGTGGATACCTGTCTGTCCATGACAGCCTCTATTTTTGTTCATTTCATATTTAACTGCCTCTATACATTTTTGTTACCTCTTTATGTGTCTCAAATAACTGCATAATTATATACATCATATCATTTTCCTGTGTTTCATCTGCAATATAATACCTGTTGATTTTTTGAGATTCTGGTGAAGCCATGCTGTCTTTTTTTTTTTTTTTTTTTTTTTTTTTTTTTGCCAGTATTCTTACACCTGTGTCTAGCCTTCTGGTTTTCTGTTGTCTTTGACTGATCATTCCTGGACCCTGTACTGAACACTGGGTCCACCTGTCTCTCTACAGTCTCAAGTAGTCTCTCATGGACTCCCTGTCTCTGCTGGTTCCTAGTTTGTGACCCAGGTTTGCCAGGTAGCTGAAGTGCAGGCAGGGATATCTCAGAGCCTAGAGCTGATCCAGTGCCCCACAGGCTTCTTTAAGATGGTGGAGAATGGAATTTGTGTCCTAAGCCTGGTTCAGTTTCTCGGGCTACACTGGCTGTGCTGGGCTCCTTGTTTCTGACTCAGGTGGGCTAGGCTGCTGTTGAGCTGACAGTAAGATTTCTGATTCTTGACCTGCTCCAGTTTCTCACAGGCCTCCTTAGGTGGAGGAAAATTGACCTTGGACCAGGTGCCTAGCTCAAATCTACTGGATTCTCTGTCTGTGCTCTGCTCACTATTTCTGGTCTAGGTGAGTCAGGCTGCTGGGGTGCTGGCTAAAATTTCTGTGTTTAGAACAGCTCCAGTGATCCACTGGCTTCCTGGAGATGGCAGAAAGTGGAGAGGGCTCAGCTCCACTATGTTCACTGTTCCATGTTGTGCTAGCTGATTCTGACCTGGGTGATCTGAGGGCAGGAGGTGAACAGGCAGAATGGAGCAGTGCCTCCCCCACAGTACCATAAGGTATCTCCTACACAGGGTGGTGAGAGTGACCACTAGTAGCAGCTGATACCAGAAAGGTATCTACAGGATGGTGAGAGTGGGCTCCATGGTTTGGAACCAGGAGCCACTAGTACTTACAAGGTGTGGGCAGGACTGTGAGAGTATGACCCCAAGTTTGGATAGTTACCCTCAGTACTGGAAGGTATTTGCTCTACAGGTAGGGATGGAGTGAATAAACAGATAGCCCAATGTCTGAGCAGCCAGCTGCCGGTCTCTTGATGGTATCCATAGAAAGTGGGCCTGTACATTTGGCCTAGGGCTGAGGGGTTGGAGATGCATCCCCCTCCTGGTCCCAGGAAGTAATCCACAGCTCACCTCAGGCATACAGACCAAGTAACTGTGGTCCTTGTTACTCCAGAGGGCTCTGCCCTGACCCGGAGAAGTCCTGGAGACAGCTTCCCTGCTTCTGGGTTACTTGCTGTAAATTTAGTGAGCTGCTGCTGTAACCTCGGTGCTCTGTGGTTTGGTTAGTTTAATTAGGGATAACTGGTTACCCATTGGAACAATATCTATGGGTTTATCTCGGGGATCCGAGGCTTCTCTAGGTCTGAGGTTGGGGCTCTGTTCCCCAGTAACTAAGTAGTAGTCAGGGACAGGTGAGTTCTTCTCTCATGCATGCAGCTGGAAGCTAGAGTCTGGAGCCTGTGGATAGCCAGAAAATTTTCTGGAGCTAGGTGTTCTGAGGTAGGGCTAGTTGTTTCTCCCACTGTGGAGTTTTCTCCCAACAGGAAGGCTTAGTCTGTGGTGTTTGGGGTGTTGCATAGAGCGTGCAGGCTCTGGTGGTTTGTGGCTCCAACCTGATGACTAGGCAGGAACCTGAGACCTTTTCCCGAGAACTTTCTCATGTGTGCTGTTGTGTGCGTGTATGTGTGTGGGGGGGTGGCTGAGTGCACTAACTGTGGTGTTTTCTCAGACATGGACTCCAAGTCTCTGGTGCCCTGGGACACATTTCTGTCTGTGGTGGATAGTCAGGCATGAAGCAGGTCTCTGTGCTCTCTGCTGGAGCCTAGCTCAGGGTTTGTGGTGTGTGCCTGCCAATCTGCATGACCTTTTCCAGGCTTCCATCAGGAAAAACCATCTTCCTGCCAAGGAGATTATCTCCACCACAGGATTCCAGGAACAACCAGAAACAAACACCCAACACCTAAGATAGACCAATGAGTAGAAGCAAGCATAAAAGCTCAACCAACAAAAGACAGAGCAATATGGCATCTCCAGGACCCAGTTATCCAGGGGAAAGTAGACCTGGACACCCCAGCATAATTGAAATTCAAGAATATGACCTAACATCTATGCTTATGAAAAGGATAACAGAGGAAACAAATAAAATGCATAAAGTACTAGAGGAAGGTAAAGTCAAACAGATTATAGCCATCCATACAGAAATAGAGGAAGATAAGGACAAGCAGATTATGGCCATCCTTAAAGAAATACAGGAAGTTGCAGCCAATTAGTTTGTGGCCTTAAATCACTGAAAGAAATAAAAGAAACAGAGGATTGTTCAGACAAACAGCTGAAGGAATTGAAGGAAAAACAGAAAAATACACTCAGAGAGGTAAAGGAAATCAACAAAATGGCTCAATATCTGAAGATAGAATTGGAAAAATTAAAGAAACCAATCTTCCATTGGAAGATACAATCGAAGAAATTGTTGTATCCAACGAAGAAAATAATAAATCTAAAAAAATTCCTGACATAGACCATCCAAGAAATCCAAGAAAACATGAAAAGAAAAAAAAAAAAAAACTAAGAATAATAGGAATAGAAGAAAAGAAGATTTCCTCCTCCAAGACCCAGAAAATATTTTCAACAAAATCATTGAAGAAAATATCCTCAACTTAAATGAGACGCCTATAATAACACAAGAGGCCTACAGAACACCCAATAAATAAGTCCAGAAAAGAAAATCCTCCTGCCACATAATAATTAAAACAATAAGCACAAAGAACAAAGAAAAAATGCTAAAAGCTGCAAGGGATAAAAGCCAAATAACATATAATGGCAAACCCAACGGAATCACACCTGATTTCTCAACAGAGACTATGAAAACAAGAAGGGCCTGGACGAATATCATGCAGAACCTAAGAGAACACAGATGTCAGCCTAGGCTACTACACCCAGCAAAACTCTCACTTGATCAGAGACAGAAAAAAACAAGATATTCAATGACAAAAACAAATTTCAACAATACCTATAAACAAATCCAGCATTACAGAAAACACTAGAAGGAAAAATACAAGCCAAGAAAACTAACTACTTTCAAGAAAACATAGGAAATAATTAACCTCACTACAGCAAAACAAAAAGTAACCAACCCAACAAACTTACTATCAGAGCCAAAATCAAAATCAAAGGATCTAACACCCACTGGTCATTAATCTCTCTCAACATCAATGGACTTAATTCTCCAATAAAAAGACACAGACTAACAAAATGGATGTGTAAACAAGACCCAAAAATCAGTTGGATACAAGAAACACACCTAAGTCACAAAGATAGACATTACCTGAGGGTGAAGGGCTGGAAGACAGCTTTCCAAGCAAATGGATCCAAGAAGCAAGCAGGAGTAGCCATTCTAATATCTGATAAAATAGATTTTCAACAAAAATAAATAAAAAGACATGGAGAAGGACCCTTCATACACATCAATAGGAGATTCTACCACAAAGACATCCCAATCCTGAACATCTATGCCCCAAATATAAGGGCACATACATTTGTAAAAGAAACATTAATAAAACTTAAACGACACATAGATCCCCACATATTAATAGTGAGAGACTTCAACACCCCAATCTCAACAAAGGACAGATCAACAAAACAGAAATTAAACAAAGAAATGTCTCTAACAGAGGTCATGAATCAAATGAACCTAACAGACATCTACAGAATGTTTCACCCAAACACAAAATAATTTACCTTCTCAACACCTCCTGGAACCTTCTCCAAAATAGACCATATAGTTGGTCACAAAGCAAGTCTAAACACATACAAATGATTGAAACAATCACCTGCATCCTATCTATCATCATGGAATAAAACTGGACCTCAACAACAACAGAAATAGCAAAAAGCCTACACACTCATGGAAACTGAACAATTCACTACTAAATGACAGCTGGGTCAGGGAAGAAATAAAGAAATTAAAGACTTCCTAGAATTCATTGAAAATGAAGACACAACATACCCTAATTTACGGGACACAATGAAAGCAATGCTAAGAAGAAAATACATAACACTAAGTGCCTACAAGAAGAAATTTGAAAAATCTCATTCAAGCAACTTAATTGCGCACCTAAAAGCCCTAGATAAAAAGAAGCAGACACACCAAAGAGGAATAGATGGATGGAAATAATCAAACTCAGGGCTGAAATCAATAAATTAGAAACAAAGAAAACAATTCAAAGACTCAATGAAACCAAGATATGGTACTTTGAGAAAATCAACAAGATAGACAAAACCTTAGCCAAACTTACTAAAAGGCAAAGAGATACTATCCAAATTAACAAAATCAGAAATGAATGGGGGACATAACAACAGACTCTGAGGAAATCCAAACAATCATTAAGTCTTACTTCAAAAGTTTATATGTCACAAAATTTAAAAATCTAAATGAAATGGACAATTTTATTGATAGATTACATCTATCCAAATTAAGTCAAGGTCAGGCAAATCAATTAAATACTCCTATATACCCTAAGGAAATAGAAGCGATTACAAAGTCTCCCATGCAAAAAAAGCCCAGGGCCAGATGGGCACAGAATTCTACCAGACCTTCAGAGAAGTGGTAACACCAATACTCTTCAAACTATTACACAAAATAGAAACAGAAGGAACATGACCAAACGCATTCTATGAAGTCACAGTCACCTTGGTACCTAAACCTCAAAAAGATCCAACAAAGAAAAATAATTTCAGGCCAGTCTCCCTGAAGAACATCAATGCAAAAATACTCAACAAACTACTTGCAAACTGAATACAAGTACACTTCAAAGATATCATCTATTATGACCAAGTAAGCTTCATCCCAGGTATGCAGGGGTGGTTCAATATAGAGAAATCCATCAATGTGATCTACCATATAAACAAACAGAAAGAGAAAAAACATATGATCATCTCCTTATATGCTGAAAAAACATTTGACAAAATCCAACATCGGTTCATGTTTAAAATCTTGGGGAGATCACGGATACAAGGCACATATCTACACATAGTAAAGGAAATATACAGCAAGCCTATAGCTAAAATCAGATTAAATTGACAGAAACTTAAAGCAATCTCATTGAAATCAGGGACAAGACAAAGCTGTCCACTCTCTCCATATTTCTTCAACATACTTCTGGAAGTCCTTACTAGAGTCATAAGACAATTGAAGGAGATCAAGGGGAAACAAATCAGAAGGGAAGAAGTGAAAGTATCACTATTTGCAAATGATATGATAGTATAAGTGAGTGAGCCTAAAAATTCTATCAGGGAATTCCTACAACTGATAAACACCTTCAGGAAAGTGGCTGGATACAAAATTAACTCGAAAAAAAAAAAAAAAAAAAACAGTAGCCTCCTGTATACAAAAGACAAAAGGGCTGAGAATGAAATGAGGGAAACAATACCTTTTATTATAGCCACACAAACACACACACACAAAAAAAACCCAAAACATAGAATAACTTGGTGTGACCCTAACCAAGAAAATCAAAGACTTGTATGAAAAAACCTTCACGTCTCTAAATAAAGAATTAAAAGAAAATATCAGAAGATGGAAATATTTCTTATGCTCATGACTTGGCAGGATTAACATAGTTAAAATGGCCATCTTAACAAAAGCAATCTACAGATTCATTGCAATTCCCATCAAATTACCAACACAATTCTTTACAGACATTGAAAGAAAAATTCTCAACTTCATATGGAACAACAAGAAACCCAGAATTGCTAAAACATTCCTTCACAATAAAAGATCTTCTGGAGGTATCACCATCCCTGATCTCAAGCTGTACTATAGTGCAACAATACTAAAAACAGCATGGTACTGGCAGAGTAACCAACTGTTGGAACAATGGAATCAAATAGAAGACCCTTAAATAAATACACACACTTGTGGACACCTGATCTTTGACAAAGATGCCAAAGCCATTTAATGGAAAAAAGGAAGAATCTTCAACAAATGGTACTGGTCTAACTGGATGTCTACATGTAGAAAAATGCAAATAGATCCATACTCATCACCCTGCACAAAACTAAAGTCCATGTGGATCAAATACTTCAATATAAAATAAGACACACTAAACCTGTTAGAAGAAAAAAATGGGGAAGAACCTTGAACTCATTGGCAGAGGAAACAACTTCCTGAACAGAATAACAGCAGCACAGGCTCTAAGAGCAACACTCAGTACATGGGACCTGATGAAACTGAAAAGCTTCTGTAAAGCAAACGACACAGTCATCAAAACAAAATGACTGCATAGAAATTGGGAAAAGATCTTCACCAACTCTACATCTGACAGAGGGCTAATATCCAGTATATATAAAGAACTCAAGAAGTTTGATGGCAACAAATCAAGTAATCCAATTAAAAAATGGGATACAGAACTAAACAGAGAATTCTCAATAGAGGAATATTGATAGTCAGAGAAACACTTGAAGAAATGTTCAACATCCGTAGTTATCAGGGAAATGCAAATCAAAATGACGCTGAGATTTCACCTTACACCCATCAGAATGGTTAAGATGAATAACGCAAGTGGCAACACATGCTGGAGAGGTTGTGGGGAAAGGTGAGCCCTCCTCCATTGCTAGTGTGAATGTAAACTTGCACACCCACTTTGGAAATCAATATGGCGCTTTCTCAGATAATTAGAAAATGTGCTAACTCAAGATCCAGCTATACCACTGCTAGGCATATATCCAAAAGATGTTTAAGTATACAAAATGTACATCTGCTCAGCCATGTTTATATCAGCTGTATTTGGAATACCCAGAAGCTAGAAACAGCCCAGATGCCCCTCAGTTGAGGAATGGATAGAGAAATTTAGGTTCTTCTACACAATGGAATATTTCTCAGCAACAAAAAAAAAAAAAAAAAAAAAAAAAAAAAAAAAAGGAAATCATGAAAATTTCAGGCAAATGGTGGGGACTGGGAAAGATCATCCTGAGTGAGGTATCCCAGAAACATAAAGACACACAGGGTATATACTCACTCATAATTAGATACTAGACACCTAATATAGAAAAAACATTCTAAAATCTGTGCACCCAAGGAAGCTATTTAGTAAAGAGGACTCTGGCCAAGATTCTCAAACCCCATTAAGATAGGCAAAGAGGATGTACATCAGAGGAGGGAGAAAACAGGGAACAGGACAGGAGCCTACCACAGAGGGCCTCTGAAAGGCACTACCCTGCAGGATATCAATGCAGATGTAGAGACTCATAGCCAAATTTTGGGTAGAGTACAGGAAATCTTATTAAAGTTGTGGGAGATAGTAAGATCTGGAGAGGACAGAAGTTCCACAAAGACAGGGACAGATCCTAAAAGTCTGGGCACAGGGGTCTTTTTTGGAACTGATAATCCAGCCAAAGTCTACTCATGGAGATGGCCTTGAACTCTTGCACAGATGTAGCCTATGGCAGTTCAGTATCCATGTGGCCTCCATAGAAATGGGGACAGGGACTGTCTCTGAAACAAACTGATTGGCCTGCTGTTTGATCACCTCCCCCCTAAGGGGAGATCAGCCTTACCAGGCCACAGAAGAAGACAATGCAGTCACTCCTGATGAGACCTGATAGACTAGGATCAGAAGGAAGGGAAGGAGGACTTCCCTTTTCAGTGGACTGAGAGAGGGACCTAGTTGGGGAAGATGGAGGGGGAGTTTGGGAGAGGAGGAGGGAGGGAGTTACAGGGCGGATACAAAATGAATAAACTGTAATTAATAAAAATTTAAAAAACAGAAAAAAATAAAATAATAAAGGTAAAAAAGACTATAATCCGTTTTGAGTTGATTTTGTACATAGTGTGAGATAACTGTTTTTGATGTGTTGTTTCAATTTCTTTGCATAAATCACTTAATACTTACACAATTTTTGACATAGGTGCTACCACATTATATCCATTCTCAAATCAAGACTTTGTAGAAAAAATAATAAAAATTGTCAAATACAAAGTTGCAAGTAAGTAGAAAAGTACAATTTGAAATGATTCATCATCTAAAGTATATATTCTTTGTATTTTTAATTTTAATTTTTATCTTAATTATAGTATATACACTTTGTATCCCACCTGCAGCCTCCTCCCTCATTCCCTTCCAGTCCTACCCTCCTTTCCTCATCTCATCCCATCCCCCTCTCCAAATCCACTTATACAGGAGGTCCTTCTCTCCCTCCATTTGACCCTAGTCTATCAGGTGTCATCAGGACTGGCTGTGTTGTTTTCCTCTGTGGCCTGGTAAGGTTTCTTCCCCATTAAGGGGAGGTGATCAAAGAGTCAGCTTCTGAGTTCATGTCAGAGACAGTCCATGTTCCCCTTACTATGGCACCCACTTGGAGAGTGAGTTGTCATGGGCTACATCTGTGCAGGGGTTCTACATTATGTCCATGAATGGACATTGGTTGGAGTATCTGTCTCAGAAAAGACCTCTGGGCCCAGATTTCTTGGTTCTGTTGCTTTCCTTGTAGAGCTCCTATTAAAATTTTAATTTCAATTTATTGAATTGACAAGTAGACTTATAGGTATTTATCAAGTAATCATAGTGTAAACACATACATGCATGCATACATATGCACACACACACACACACACACACACACACACACACACACAAGCACACTGAACTAATTACCAAATTGTGACTTCACATAGTACTTATTTTTCAGTTAGAACAGTAGGTACTTTTTCTTCAGTATTCTTTTATTAAAAATTAAAATTAAAAGTGTGTATATGTGTATGTATGTATATATGTATGTGTTTGGAGGCCAGAGAACAACTATCAGAAATTGGGTCCTTGGGATTGAATTCACATAGTTAGTCTTAGATGCAATATCTATCTGCTGAGCCATCTTCTGGGCTTATTCCCTTTGTTTATCAAGATCACAATATATTGTCATTAACTATGGTGACCACATTGTACCATGAAACTATGGAACTGTTGAACTGTTGAATTTCTTGTAATTTTTGGTTTTGTTTTGGTCTGGGTTTTGGGTTTTGCCTTTTTTTTTTTTTAACAGCAACCTTCCAGGCTATCCCAGCTTCCATTAAGCAACAATTATATTCTCTCTCTCTGTGAGATCAATTGGATGAAATACTACTTGAATGAAACACTCAACCTTTATCTTTTCTGTGTCTTTCTTCTTGAAACATCATTCAGATTCATGCACATGGTAACTGCATTCTATTGTATATACATAGTTTGTTTTCCTTATTCATCTGTCCAATGGCAATTGAATTTACTCTATATATTGGATACTGTAAGTGGAGTCACACTAACTGTGAAAGTGTTTCTTTTTGAGGGAGAGCGCTCTGAGCTTACCACATACATCTGTGAGTTACTGCAAGCAAGACTTCTGCTTTTCCACAGTTTATATTATTTTTTAAATTTAATTTTTATTCTTATATTAATTGCAGTTATTTACTTTGTATCCCAGCTGTAGCCCTGTCCCTTATTCCCTCCCAATCACACCCTCTGTCCCTCATCTCAACCCATACCCCTTTCCAAGTCCACTGATAAGGGATGTCCTCCTCCTCTTCCATCTAACACTAGCTTATCAGGTCTCATCAGGACTGGCTGCATTGTCTTCCTCTGTGACCAGATAAGGCTGCTCCCGCCTCAGGGGAAGATGATCAAAGAGTCAGCCACTGAGTTCATTTCAGAGACAGTCCCATTTTTCATTACTAGGAAACCCACTTAGCGACTGAGCTGCCATGAGCTATATCTGTGCAGGGGTTTTAGGTTATCTCCATGCATGGTCTTTGGTTGGCTTATCAGTCTCTGAAAATACTCCTGAGCCCAGATTTTTTGCTTCTGTTGCTCTCCTTGTGGAGCTCCTGTCCCCTCCATGTCTTTCTCTCTCCCTGTTATTTCATAAGATTCCCTGAACTTTGCCCAAAGTTTGGATATGAGTCTCAATATATGCTTTGATACCCTGATAGGTAGAGTCTTTTAGAGGCTCCCAATGGTAGTCTCCTGTACTGTTCCCAGTTTTCTCCTTCTTCCCATGACTATCCCATTTATCTTTCTGGGTGAGGATAGATCATGTTACTCAGGGTCCTCCTTCTTGCTTAGTTTTTTTTAGGTGAACACATTTTAGCATGTTTGTACTATATTATAGTTCTAATCTCCGATTATAAGTGAGTATCAACCATGTGTGCCTTTATGTTTCTGGGATACAGAACTCAAGATGATCTTTTCTAGACCCCAGGATTTCCCTGCAAATTTCATGGTTTCCTTGTTTTTAATTGCGAAGTAGTATTCCATTGTGTAAATGTACCACAATTTCTGAATCCATTCCTCCACTGAGGGACATCTGAGTTGTTTCCAGGTTTTGGCTGTGACAAATAAAGCTGCTATGAACATGGTTGAGCAAATATCCTTGTTATGTACTTGAGCATCTTTTGGATGTATGCCTAGGAGTGGTATAGCTGGATCTTGAGGAAACACTACATCATGTTCTACATCTTAATCCATTTGGGATGCTATCATGATGTATTGTAAAGTGAGAAACTTAACAGCAGGGATTTATCTGTCACACATCTAATAACTCAGAAATCCAAGATGAAAACTGCAGTGAATTTCAAGACTGATGGGGGCTCTTTACCATTGTTTCATAGATGGTATAGTTTGATATATCACAGCAGAGTAGAAGGGAGAATAGAGCCACTTTGAGTTCATTATATAATGGACTAATCCCATTCACAAATGCATGACAGTTATAAAATAATCTTCGTTTCATTATGTTCCATCTAATACTATGATTTAGGAATGAAGCTTGTTTTTCAGTTTATTGCAATCATTATCACATAATAATCCCTGTTACATAATAATAATAATAATGATTATATTATTGTGCATATGTGAGTGTGTGTAAGTGTAGATTCGTGTGTCCCTGTACATGTATGGAGAACCTAAGCAACAACTTCCAATATTCAATTTTCTCCTTCCAATCTAAGTTCTCTGGATAAAACTCAGGAACTTAAGCTTTCCCTTGGAGGAATATTGCAGGCCCTAGAGGGATAGCATTTTAATCTAAGAATTTCAATAACACACTTTTTTTTTATACCACAGCAATCTCTTCTTTCAAATATCAATATATTAAATATAAATACAGATATAGAAACAACTATATAGTTTTAAGGGATACAGAGACATATGATATGTCCATAAGTGGGTAACACTGTCAGAGCGCAACAAAATTCACAGAAAATTATAAAGCAGGTGCTTTCAAATTAGCACATTTACCCAATCCCCATGACAACAATAAATGTTAGATTATAGTATATTATTCTCACTTCACAAAGAAGACATATATGTTGAAAGATATAATTACAAGACATAAATAGAAAGACTTAAACTTATGTTTATAACTTTACCCAGAAAGTGAATGATTGCAAGTTATGTATGAGTAAATACAGTTCAAAATGATGAGAACACAAAGGCATAAAATTAAGCTTAACTTAATTATAAATGAATGTTACTTGATGCTCAAATATGAGGCTATGCAAAGGTAACTTATTTTCAAGCTAGATCACTGCGTTTTACTCATGCTAATATGAGCATTTGCATATTTTATTTAAAGCAAAATCAGAATATATGAGTTAAGGCAAAATAGGTAGTTGAAAAAATGTTCAACATTAATAACATATCTAATTTTGCTGTCATTAAAAATGCAAACAAATATATGCCAAAAATCATACAAACAACTATTTATAAGGTTATATTTATAGTGCTCCAGGTTAGAAATAATTAAATGTCTACCAGCCATGAAAAGAAGCAATCTGAATTAGCCATCCTAATTTCTAATAAAATAGACTTTCAAGCAAAATTAATCAAAAGAAATTGGGAATGTCACTTCATTCTGATCAAAGGAAAAAAATACCCCTAGAGGACATCTCAATTCTGGACATCTATTTTCCAAATACAAGGACACCCACATCTGTATAAATAAATAAATAAATAAATAAATAAATAAATAGGTAGATAGGTAGATAGATAGATAGATAGATAAATAAATCTTCAATAACACATTGATCCCATTAATAGTGAGAGACTTTAGCACTCCTCTTTCACCAAGAGTCAAAACATCAAGACAGAACTTAAATAAAGAAATAATAAAACTCACTGAAGTCATGAACAAAATGGACCTAATAAATATCTACAGAACTTTTCAACCAAACACAAAAGAATATACCTTTTTCTCTGTACTCACATAACTTTCTCCAATATCTACCACACAGTTGTTCACAAAGCAATCCTCAACCAAATTTAAATAACCCATTGTATTCTACAAGATAAACATGGATTAAAAGTAGACTTCAATAACAACAGAAATATCAAAAACATACATACTGAGGAAAACTGAAATAATCCCTACTGAATGACCACTATGTCAGAGATAAAATAAAGAAAGAAATTAAAGACTTCTAAGAATTCAATGAAAATGAAGGTACAACTCACTTAAATTTATGAGACTCAATGAAAGCAGTCCTAAGAGGAAAGTTCATAGCACTAAATGCCCTCATAAAGTAATTGGAGAGAGCTCATAATAGCAAGTTGGAGACATATCATACAAGCAACTTAATGGCTCATGTGAAAGCTCTAGAACAAAAAGAAGCAAACACACCCAAGAGAAGTAGAGCTGCAGTAACCAAACCCTCAGCTGAAATTAATAAATTAGAAAAAAGGAGAACAATATAAAGAATCAACAAAACCAAGAGCTAGTTCTTTGAGAAAATCAGCAGGATAGACAAACCCTTCACCAAAGTAACTAACAGGCAGAGAGACAAAGGGGCTGAGAGAAATTAAACGACACCATTCACTATAGCCAAAAATAATATATAGTATCTTGGTATAACTCTATTAAGCTACGAAAGACCTGTATGACAAGAACTTCCAGTCTCTGAAGAAAGAGATTGGAGTAGACATCAGAAGATGGAAACAACTCCCATGCTTATGGATTGGTAGAATTAACATAATAAAAATGGACATCTTATGCAAGATTAGAGTCTCACAACAGTGTGATGCAGCCATGATCATTCAGGCCTTTACAGCCATTGAAGCAGGACATTCTCCCCAAGCATGGTTGGATACCATAAAAAGCTAAAATGATACGCTCAGGATGCGAGGCTAAGCACTGCACTCAGGGTCAGCCGCTTTGGACCCAGAGAAGAGCATGTCTGATTGCATGCGGGTTGATGCCCCAGGTCCCGCCTCTGAGAAAAAGGTATAGGACGGGTCTGATGCTCTTTGGGTGGATGACACCTAAATGAACATCTGTACAAAGTCCCAATTTATTTCTAATATCAGAGATCAGACCTCTACTCTTGCCTGATGAGTCTAAAACAAAAAGGGGGAACTGTAGAGAGCTGCGGAATGCTATGCCTTAAAGATGGAGCTGGTTTCTGCCTTCCACCTTCCCGATGGTGAGTGCTCTCTGTCACGAACAACTCCACATTTGGCTAAGGCCGAGGATCTGGCTTGCTTCTATATATGTGGACCTATCTGCATTGCCCCCGTGGCACGCCTGGGTTGGCTACCCAGAGGCTATTTAAGCTGTGGGCTGGCTTTCCCCGGGGTCCGAGGATTGTTCAATGTTCCTGAATAAACTGCATTGAAAAAAAAAATGGACATCTTACCAAAACAATCTACAGATACAATGCAATTCCCATCAAAGCTCCAATACAATTCTTCACAGACTTTGAAAGAACAATCTTGAACTGCATATGGATAATTAAAAGACCCAGGACAGCTACAACAATTCTGTACAATAAAAGATCTTCTACAGGTATCTCCATCCCTGATTTCAAGCTTTACTACAGAGCAATAGTAATAAAAATTGCATGGTAGTAAAATAGAAAGAGACTGGTTGGTCAATGGAATCTAACTGAAGACCCAGAAATAAACCCACACACCTATAGACACTTGAATTTTTCAAAGAAGCCATGAAAAAGAGATAGTCTCTCAAACTAATGCTGCTGGTCTAACTTTATGTGTATATATATATTTATATATATATAGATATAGATATCTAATTGTATATATATATATATATATATATATATATATATATATATATATATTTACAAAACTACACATAGATCTGTGTCTATCATCCTGCACAATACTCAAATCCAAGTGGAACAAAGCCCTCAACAAAAAACCAGAAACACTAAATCTATTAGAAGAGAAAGTGAAGAAAAGACTTGAACTCATTGGCACAGTAGACAACTTCTTGAACAAAGAACCAACAGCTCAAGCTGTAAGATCAATAATTACTAAATGGGACCTCCTGAAATTAAAGAGCTACTGTAAGGCAAAGGACACTGTCAATACAACAAATCGACAATCTACAGTGTAGGAAAAGTTTTTCACCAATCCAATATTTGACAAAGGGCTAATATCAAAATATATAAAGCATTTAAGAAATTAAACAACAAACCAAATAATCCACTTTAAAAATGCAGTACAGAGTTAAACTGAGAATCCTCAACAGAGGAATATCAAATGGCTGGTAACTTCTTAAAGAAATGTTCAATATCATCAGGGAAACAGAAATCAAAACAACTCTGAGATTCTATCTTACACCTGTCAGAATGGCTAAGATAAAAAACACAAGTGACAACACATGCTGGCAAGGATGTGGAGAAAGGGGAACACTCTTTCATTGCTGGTTGGGGTACAAATTTGTACATTTACTTTCGATACCAATTTGGTGCTTACTCAGAAAATTGGGACTATCTCTACCACAAGACACAGCTATAACACTCCTGGACATATTACCAAAAGATGCTTCATTATATAACAAAGACATTTCCTCAACTAAGTTTATAGTCATTTTATTCATAATAGCCAGAAACTGGAAACTACCCAGATGTCCTTCAAGTGAAGACTGGATAAAGAAAGTGTGGTGCACTCACACAATGGACTACAATTCAACTATTAAAAACAAGGAAATCATAAAATTTCCAGGCAATTAAAAGCAACTAGAAAAGATCATCTGGAGGGAGGTAATCTAGACCCAGAAGAACACAAATATGATGCACTCAGTTATATGTGGATTCTAGACATATAAAACATGGTAACAATACTACAATTCACAGACCCAAAGATGGCAAATAACATAGAAGATCCAAGGGAATATGCTTAAATATCACTCAGAAGGGGAACTAGACAATGGAATCTGTTGAAGAAAGGGAACAGTGTAAGAAAGTGAGCACTGAGAGAAATGCGGTTCTATATCAGACCAGGGGAGAGTGGTGGCAGGACGACAGAGGGAGGGCTTACAGGGAAAACAGAAACCTTGGCTGGGGGACAACTCTGTGAAAAGCTGGAGACCTAGGGCCGAGTAGGCTCCTAGGAGGAAATGAGTGTGACTTTAGGTGAGAATCCTAGAAGCAGGGGTCATGGAAGATGAACAGGCTATGCTGTACCTAAACAGGACTCTTAGTGGAGGAAAGGAAGCAACAACCCACAGACAAAAACTTGACCCAAAATTTACCCTGCCTGTAAGATGTGCGGGAACAAAAATAAAACCATAATTGAAGGAATGTCTAACCAATGCCTGGCCCAACCTGAGACTCACCCCATAGGAGACAGCCAGCCCCTGACAATATTAATGATATTCTTTTATGCTTATAGAAGGGAGCCTGTCATAGCTGTTCTATGAGTAGTTCAACCCAGCACTTGATGGAAACAGGTGCAGAAACTCACAGGCAAATATTGGTTGGAGTGCAGGGAGTCTTAAGGAAGAGTGTGTGTGTGTGGGGGGGGGAGAGAATAGAAGAAATAAGAAAGAGCAGGAGCTCCAGAAGAAGACTAACAGAACCAAATAACCAGGGCCTGGGGTGGGGTTGGGGGTGGAGACTGAAGTACCAACCAAGGAATATGTATGGACTGGACCTAGAACTCCTATAGAAATGTAGCAGATGGTCAGCTTGGTCCTCATATGGGCTGCCTAGCAAACGCAATGAGGGCCAGACTCTGACATGGACTCTGTTGCCTGCTCCTTGATAACTTTCCCCAGGTGGAGATATCTTGTCATGCCACAGGAAAGTGAATAAATAAAAAAAAGATAAATGAATAATTGTATATTAATACAATGGGTGGTAAAACCAAACTAAATGAACTGCCATTAAACATCAGTATGAAGGAACCTTGTTAATGGTATCCTAAGGAGAAAAATAAGATTTAGAGGTTTATAAAATTTTTAACAGAGTGCATTTCTAAAAGATTATTAGTTTTTTGTGCTAGAAATGACACTAAAATATAACTCCAGAGTATAAAATATATAAAAAATGGAAATTTATATCTAATGTTCTATAATCTGAATAAAATGAAGACATTGTTATCTGGAGTTTTTTCTTCATAAATGTTATTAAATGGATAGATGACTATGTTTGAGAACACATCTATTTTTAATATTAAATGACTCTTAAAATCCAAAAAAGAATATCTCTAGCAGTTTAAAAAAATATTGTCTTTAACACATAATTTTGATTCATTCACATTTACCTGCATTATTCACCACTTATTACTTTGAATTGTCTGGGTATATCTACCTTTTTATAATTTAAGGAAAATCATACTGATAATTTATGTTTCAATCACTTTCAGAATTATTTTCTTTTCTAGATATTCTAAAATGTGTTTAGAAATATAACATTCAATGTGTGAAAATATATGTGTATGAACTTTTCATATGTTAAATTATAAACTTAAAAGTAAAAAGAAAAATTACCCCTATTCAGATATTCTTCACTGCCAAATAAAACTACTGCTAGAAGCCACAAATTATTAAATGAAAACCTCAGTGTCTTGGCATTTGTTGGTCATAAATTTCACTGAATGTTATGTTTCCACAAAATAATGCAGGTATTGTCACTTTTTGCTGGTTGGCCAATAACACTAGACCTAAGACTGACTGCTAAAAAATACCACATGCTTTCATCAAGACATTGATAAGTAAAACTAGAAGTGAGCTGTGAACGTTTCCCCTTTTGGCTAGCCCTCACAGTGCCCAAAGATACTACACAGGTTGCTGTGTAGTAACTGTCATAATTGAGTTTTACTCAGCTGTTGACACTGGCAGATACATTATGATTTGAGCAGGCAAGAAATGCTTTTTTTATTTTTTATTTTTTACTTTTTTTATCAGTTACATTTTATTAACTCTGTATCCCAGCCGTGTCCTGATCCCTCATTCCCTCCCAGTCCCTCCCTCCCTCCCTCATCTCCACCGTGCCCCTTTCCAAGTCCACTGATAGGGGGGACGTCCTCCCCATTCATCTGATCCTGTTTTATCAGGTATCTTCAGGACTGGCTGCAAAGCCCTCCTCTGTGGCCTAACAGGACTGCTCCTCCCTTCGGGGGTGGGGAGACCAAAGAGCCAGTCATTGAGTTCCTGTTAGAAATAGTCCCTGTTCCCCTCACTTTGGGAAACCAATTGGTTACTGAGCTACCACAGGCTACATCTGAGTGGAGGTTCTAGGTTATATCCATACAAGGTCCTTGGTTGAATGTCAGTCTCAGAAAAGACCCTGTGCCCAGATATATTTGGTCCTTGTGGAGCTCCTATCCTTTCCCCATCAGACTAACTCCCCTTCTTTCTTATGATTCCCTGTACTCTGCCAAAGATTTGGTCATGAGTCTTTGCTTTGAAAACACTGCTAGTTAGAGTCTTTCAGATGCACTCAGTAGACTCCTGTCATACGTTCAATGCACATCCCATCTGTCTTTCTAAATGAGGATTGATCATCTTACCCCATGTCCGCTCAATTGATTATCTTTTTTAGGTGTATAGATTTCATTATGTTTATCATATCTTATAGGTCTATATAAGTGAGTATATCCCATGTTTGTCTTTCTCCTTCTGAACCCTCCTCCACTGCTGGTGGGAATGTAAACTGGTACAACCACTCTGGAAAGCTGTCTGGCACTTTCTAAGACAAATAGGAATAGTGCTTCCTCCAGACCCAGCTATACCACTGCTAGGTATATACCCAATGTTTGTTCAAGTACACAAAAAGGACACTTGCTCAACCATGTTTATAGCAGCTCTATTTGTAATAGCCAGAACCTGGAAACAGCCCAGATGTCCATCAACGGTGGAATGGGTACAGAAATTGTGGTATTTTTATACAATGGAATACTACCCAGCAATCAAAAAGGAGGAAATCATGAAATTTGCAGGCAAATGGTGGGATCTAGAAAAGAAATGCTTATTAGTGCACTATTGGTACGTCTGTTATTGGTTTAACCACACACATTTCAATTAGATTTCAGACTACTACCAACACAGAAGGAAATGCATGTCTAGTTTGATCAACCCGAGGAAAGGCTAGGATGCAATATGTCCTATTGGATTATATTTCTTTAATTGTAGAAAGCATTCCTGTAAATCCTCATTGGATATATTTTTGTTTATGGTGTCTATTATTTGGTGCAGCCATTAGTTCTGGTGAGACTTTTTTTTATTAGGTAGAAGTTACTACATAGGATCATACCATGTCAAAAAGTACTGAACATTAAAAAAACTAAACATAAACAATATATACACAGCAAACCAGCCCTATAGAACATACTAGAAGGAAAGCTTTAAACTAACTAAATCAACTACATCAAGGAAAACACAGGATGTAGGTAACTTCACAACAAAAAATAAAAGAAATCAAGCATGGAAACACATTAACACCACCAACTCCACAATAAAAGAACTAGCATTCACTGGACCATTATCTTGCAACATCAATGGACTCAATACTTCAATAAAAAGACACAGACTAACAGAATGATTGTGGAAACAGGATCCAACATTCTGCTGCAGCCAAGAAACACATCTCTGCAACAAAGATGAACACTATCTCAAAGTAAAGGGCTGGAAAAATATTTTTTAAGAAAACATACCTAGAAAACAAGCTGGAGTAGCTATCCTATCTAATAAAATAGACTTTCAACCAAAATTAATCAAAAAAGATGAGAAGGAAAACTTCATTCTCATCAAAGGAAAAATAGACCAGGAGAACATCACAATCCTGAATATCTATACCCCAAATACAAGAGCACCTTCATTTGTAAATAAAACATCATTAAAGCTTGCATCACCATTGATCCAAACACTATAATAGTCAGTCGGGGACTTCAGCACTGTACTCTTACCAAGGGACACAGTATCCAGGCAGAAGCTAAATGAGGAAATAATGACAATCACAGAGGTACTAAATCAAAAGAACTTAATAGATGTCCACAGAACTTTACACCCAAACTCAAAAGAGTATACTTTCTTTTTACCACCTCATGGAACCTTCTCCAAAATACACCATATAGTCTGGCAAGAAGATCAAAACAAACCCTTGTATCCTATCAGACCGCCATCGCCTAAACTTAGACTTCAAAAACAACAGAAATAATAAAAAGCCTACATTCACATTAAAACTAAACAATGAAAGCTTGGTCAGTGAAGAAATAAAAAAAGAAATTAGAGACTTCCTAAAATTCAATGAAAATGAATGAACAATTACTCATACTTTTGGGACACAATCAAAGCAGTGCTAAGAGGAAAGTTCATAGCACTAAGTGCTTTCAGAAAGAAATCTGAGGTATCTCATACAAGCAATTTAATGGCACACCAAAAAGCTCTAGGAATGAAAAAGAAGCACACCCACCCACGAGACTTAGACGATAAGAAAAATTCAAACGCAGAGCTGAAATCAATGAATTAAAAACAAAGAAAACAATTCAAAGAATCAAGGAAACCAAGACCTCATTCTTTGAGAAAAATAAAAAAAAAATAGACAAACCCCTACCCAAACTAATTAAAAGTCAGAGAGAAACTATCTAAATCAGCAAAATCAGAAAGGAGAAGGGAAACATAAGGACGAAATCCATACAATTATTAGGTCTTACTACGAAAGCCTATATTCCAGAAAATTTGAAAATCTAAATGAAATGGACAATTTTCTTAACAGGTTTCGTTTACAAAAATTAAATCAAGATCATGTAAATGGATTAAATAGTCCTATATCCCCAACTGCAACAGAAGCAGTCATCAAAAGTCTCATGTTTTAAGTCTTGGAAAGATCAGGGATAGAAGGCTAAACATAGTAAAGACAATATAGAGCAAAAACAGCCCAGGGTCAGATATTTTACACATAGAATATTAAAAGACCTTCAAAGAAAAGCTAACACAATTCTCTTCAAACTATTCCAGAAAATAGAAACAAAAGAATAATTACCAAACTCATTCTGTGAGACCACAGTCACCTTGCTACCTGAACAGCACAAAGACCCAAAAAAGAAAGAGAATTTCAGACAAATCTGGCTTATGAACATTGACGCAAAAAATGCTCAATAAAATACTCACAAACTGAATTCAAGAACACATCAAAGATATCATCCACCACGACAAACTAGGCTTCATCCCAGGCATGCAGAGGTGGTTTAATATAGAGAAATTCATCAATGTAATTCACCATATAAACAAACTGAAGGAGAAAAACCACATGATCATCTCTTTAGATGACAAAAAATGCATTTAAGCCAATCCAACACCCATTCATGTTTTAAGTCTTGGAAAGATCAGGGATAGAAGGCTAAACATAGTAAAGACAATATAGAGCAAGTCTACAGCCAACAGCAAACTAAAAACAGATAAACTTAAATCAATCCCACTAAAATTAGAGACAAGGTAAGGCTGCCCATTCTCTCCTTTTCTCTTCAACATAGTACTTGAAGTCCTAGCTAGCACAGTACGACAACTAAAGGAGATCAAGGAGATAAAAATCAGAAAGAAGATTTTAAAGTATCACTATTTGCAGATGATATGATAGTGTACATGAGTGACCCCCTAAATTCAACCAGGAATTCCTTCAGCTGATAAACAACTTCAGCAAAATGGCTGGATACAAAATTAACTAAAAACACATCAGTAGCTGCCCTATATACAAAGTCAAGGGCTGAGAAAGAAATTAGGGAAACTAAACCCTTCACAATAGTCACTAATAACATAAAGTACCTTGGTGTGAGTCTAACCAAGCAAATGAAAAATCTGTTTGTAAAAAACTTCAAGTCTCTGAAGAAAGAAATTGAAGAAGACATCAGAATATGGAAGGATCGCCTATGCTCATGGAGCGGTAGGATTAACATAGTGAAAATGGCTCTCCTACTAAAAGCAATCTATAGATTCAATGCAATTCTTATCAAAATACCAACACAATTATTTACAGAACTTAAGAGAATAATTCTCAATTTCATATGGAAAAAAATAAAACAGAATTGCTAAAACAATTCTGTACAACAACATATTGTCTGGAGGTATCACCATCCCTCATCAAAGCAGTACTACACTGCAACAATAGTAAAAATGGCATGGTACTTGCATAGAAAAAGACAGGTAGATCAATGGAATTGAAAAGAAGACCAATTAATAAACCCACACAACTATGCATACTTGATTTACACCTTAAACACAAATATGCACTCTAAAATCCATGGACCTCTTTCATTTTCCTGAAGAAAAATCTATATTCCAGAGGCAAACAGAACCAGTCAGAAGTGCAGACACCAGAAAAAAACAGGGAATGTTATGGATAAGTAAATGGCTAGAGGTCTGTGTAAGAACTCATCCAACAAAAATCAGGATATTATGGCTTAAGCAGCATCCCCAAAAATCAGTGAATATTTTAATTCATCAGAAACACAGGAAAATGATCTCAAATCTATGCTTATCCAGTTATTAGAGGCACACAAAGAGAAAACAAACAAAGATTTCAAAGAAATACAGGCAAATATAAGGAAACAAAGGCACATGTAGAGGAACAAGTAGAGGCATATAGAGATGAAAAAACAACAAAACAAATAGAGTCCACCATGGAAAGACAAGAATCCACATTCAAACAGATGAAGGAAATGGTTCAAGACATGAAAAGAGAATTACAATCAATAAAGAAAACATAAAGAGAGAAAACCCTGGAGCTGGAGAACTTAGAGAAAAGATCAGGAAACACAAAAGTGAGCATAACCAAGAGAATATAAGAGATGAAAGAGAGAATCTCAGGCTCTGAAGATATAATTGCAAAAATTGATACAACTCTCAAAGAAAAAATTAAATCAAAAAAGTTCCAAACACAAAGCAACCAAGAAATTAAAGACTCCATGATGAGATGAAATCTAAGAATAAAAGGATAGACAAAAAAAGAAGATTCCAGTCTCCAAAGTCCAGTAAATATTTTCAAGAAAATCATAGATGAAAAGTTTCCCATCTTAAAATAGAGCTATCCTTAAATATAAAAAGGCCTACTGAACACCAAATAGATTAGACCAGAAAAGAAACTCCTCACTTCCCATAAGAGTCAAAACACTAAATCTACAAAAAAAAAAAAAAAAAAATTAAAAGCAGCAAGGAAAATAAGGCCAAGTAACACATATAAAGTTAGACATATCAGATTCCCACCATATTTCTTGAACAGAAACTATGAAAACAAGAAGGGCCAGGGCAGATATCATGTAGACTCTAAGATACCACAGGTGTTAACCCAGAATACTATACCCAGCAAAACTTCCAAGCAACATAGATGGAGAAAACAAAGTATTCCAAGACAAAACTAAACTTAAGCTATATACACACAGCAGACCAACCCTACAGAAAACAGTAGAAGGAAAACTCCAATCTAATGAAATCAACTACACCCAAGAGAATATAGGACATAGATAACTTCACAACAACAACAAAAACAAAAATTAAAGAGATCAAGCACAGAAAAACAGTAATACCACCACTATAAAAGGAAGTAACATTTGTCGGTCTCTATTGTGTATCTATTACCAGACTCAACTCACCAATAAAAAGACACAGACTAACAGAATGGTTGCAGAAACAGGATGCAACATACTGCTGCATCCAAGAAATATACCTCTGTAACAAAGATAGACACTACCTCAGAGTGAAGGGCTACAAAATATTTTTCAAGCAAACAAAGCCAGAAAAGAAGCTGGGGTAGCTATACTAATATATAATAAAATAGACTTTCAACCAAAATTAATCCAAAAAACAGAGGGCCATTCATTCTCGTCAATGGAAAAATCCACCAGGAGGACATCACAATTGTGAACATCTATGTGCCAAATACAAGAGCACCTGAATTTGTAAATAAAACATTACTAAAGCTTAAATCACACATTGATCCCAAAACCTTATTGTTGGAAACTTTAGCACTCCACTTTCAACAAGGACATATCATCTAGAAAGAAGATAAATGGGTAAATAATGACACTTAAAAGTCCCTAAATGGCCCCAATAGATTCTACAGAACTTTTTACCCAAATAAAAAACAGTATATATATATTTTTCAGCATCTCACGGAAACTTCTTAAAAATAGACCATATAGTATCAACAGATACAAGATTGAAATAATCCTTTGAATGCTATCATACCATCATGGGCTAAAACTAGATCCTCAACAACAACAAAAATAACAAAAAGCCTACATACACATTGAAACTGACAGCTGTATCAGTGAAGAGATGAAAAAAAAATTATAGATGTCCTAAAATTCAATGAAAATGAAGGCACAACTTACCCAAACTTATGGGACACAATGAAAACCATGTTAAGAGGAAATTTGATAGCACTAAACAACTCCAGAAAGAAGTTTGAGACATCTCATACAAACAATTTAATGACACACCTAAAAGCCCTAGGGAAGAACTCAATGAAAATGAAGACACAACATACCCAAACTTGTGGGACACAATGAAAGCAGTGTTAAGAGGAAAGTTCATAGCACTAAGTGCCTTCAAGAAGAAATTTGAGACAGCACATTCAAGCAACTTAATGGCTCACTTAAAAACCCTAGAAAAAGAAGAAGCAGACACACCAAGAAGGAGCAGATGGCTGGAAATAATCAAACTCAGGGCTGAAATCAATCAATTAGAAACAAATAAAACAATTCAAAGAATCAATGAAACCAAGAGCTGGTTCTTTGAGAAAATCAACAAGATCGAAAAACCCTTAGCCAAAACAACTAAAAGGCAGCGAGACACCATCCGAATCAACAAAATCAGAAATGAAAAGGGGGACATAACTACAGACACTGAGGAAATCCAAGCAATCATTAGGACTTACTTCAAAAGTCTATACACAACAAAATTTGAAAATTTAAATGAATTGGACAATTTTCTTGATCGATTCCACTTACCAAAGCTAAATGAGGACCAGGTAAATCAATTAAATAGTCCTTTATCCCCCAAGGAAATAGAAGCAGTCATCGAAAGTCTCCCATCCAAAAAAAGCCCAGGACCTGATGGTTTCAGCACAGAATTCTACCAAACATTCCAAAAAGAGCTAACTACAGTTCTCTTTAAACTATTCCACAAAATCGAAACAGAAGCAGCATTACCAAACTCATTCTATGAAGCCACAGTCACCTTTGTACATGAACCTCACAAAGACATAACAAAAAAAGAGAACTTCAGGCCAATCTCCCTTATGAACATTGATGCAAAAATACTCAACAAAATACTCACAAACCGAATACAAGAACACATCAAAGATATCATCCACCATGACCAAGTAGGCTTCATCCCAGGTATGCAGGGGTGGTTCAATATATGGAAATCCATCAATGTGATCCACCATATTAACAAACTGAAAGAAAAAAAACCACATGATAATCTCCCTAGATGCTGAAAAAGCATTTGACAAAATCCAACATCCATTCATGTTTAAAGTATTGGAGAGATCAGGGATACAAGGCACATACCTAAACATAGTAAAGGCAATATACAGCAAACCTATAGCCAACATCAAACTGAACAGAGAGAAACTTAAAGCAATCCCACTGAAATCGGGGACAAGACAAGGATGCCCACTCTCTCCATATCTCTTCAACATAGTGTTGGAAGTCCTTGCTAGAGCAATAAGACAGTTGAAGGAGATCAAGGGGATACAAATTGGAAAGGAAGAAGTCAAATTATCACTATTTGCAGATGATATGATAGTATACATGAGTGACCCCAAAAACTCTACCAGGGAACTCCTACAGCTGATAAACACCTTCAGCAAAGTGGCCAGATACAAAATTAACTAAAAAAAACCAGTAGCCCTCCTGTATACAAATGACAAAAGGGCTGAGAAAGAAATTAGGGAAACAACACCCTTCACAATAGCCACAAATGACATAAGGTACCTCGGAGTAACCCTAACCAAGGAAGTCAAAGATTGTATGAAAAAAATTTCAAGTCTCTGAAGAAAGAATTAGAAGAAGATATGAGAAGATGGAAAGATCTTCCAATCTCTTGGCTTGGCAGGATTAACATAGTAAAAATGGCCATTTTACCAAAAGCAATCTATAGATTCAATGCAATTCCCATCAAATTGCCAACACAATTCTTTACAGACCTGGAAAGAAAAATTCTCAACTTCATATGGAATAACAAGAAACCCAGAACTGCTAAAACGAACCTCTACAATAAAAGATCTTCTGGAGGTATCTCCATCCCTGATCTTAAGTTGTACTATAGAGCAACAGTTTTAAAAACTGCATGGTACTGGCATAGAAACAGAATAGTGGATCAATGGAACCAAACAGAGGACCCAGAAATAAACCCACACACTTATAGACACCTGAACTTTGACAAAGACGCCAAAACCATACAATGGAAAACAGATAGCGTCTTCAACAAATGGTGCTGGTCCAACAGGATGTCTACATGTAGAAAAATAAAAATAGATCCATATTTATCACCATGCACAAAACTGAAGTCCAAGTGGATCAAAGACCTCAACATAAAACCTGACACATTAAATCGGCTAAAAAAAAAAAAGTGGGGAATACTCTAGAACTCATTGGTACAGGAGAAACCTTCCTGAACAGAATACCAACAGCACAGGCTTTAAGAGCAACAATCAATAAATGGGACCTCATGAAACTGAAAAGCTTCTGCAAAGCCAAGGAGACCATCACCAAAACAAAGCGAATGCCTACAGATTGGGAAAAAATCTTCACCAACCCTTTATCTGACAGAGGACTCATATCCAGTATATATAAAGAACTAAAGAAGCTGAAAAGCAGCAAACCAACTAATCCACTTAAAAAATGGGGAACAGAGCTAAACAGAGAATTCTCTGTAGAGGAATATTGAATGGCAGAGAAGCACTTAAAGAAATGCTCAACCTCACTAGCCATTAGGGAAATGCAAATCAAAACAACCCTGAGATTTCACCTTACACCCATGAGAATGGCCAAGATCAAAAACTCAAGTGACAACACATGCTGGAGAGGTTGTGGAGAAAGGGGAACCCTTCTCCACTGCTGGTGGGAATGTAAACTTGTACAACCACTCTGGAAATAAATCTGTCACTTTCTCAGACAACTAGGAATAGTGATTCCCCAAGATCCAGCCATACCACTCATAGGCATATATCCAAAAGAGGCTCAAGTACACAAAAAGGACATTTGCTCGACCATGTTTGTAGCAGGTTTATTTGTAATAGCCAGCAGCTGGAAACACCCCAGATGCCCCTCAACTGAAGAATGGATGCAGAAATTGTGGTACATCTACACAATGGAATATTACTCAGCAATGAAAAATAAGGAAATCATGAAATTTGCAGGTAAATGGTGGGATCTGGAAAGGATCATCCTGAGTGAGTTGTCCCAGAAGCAAAAAGACACACATGGTCTATAGTCACTCATATAGACATACAACATAAGACAAACCCACTAATATCTGTGCATCTAAAGAAACTAAGGAAGAGAGAGGACCCTAACTAAAATGTCCAATCCCCATCCTGAAAGGCAAAGAGGATGGACATCAGAAGAAGAAGAAAACAGGAAACAACCTAGGAACCTACCACAGAGGGCCTGTGAAAGCCTCTGCCCTACAGACTATCAAAACAGATGCTGAGCCTAATGGGCAACTGTTGGGTAGTGTGAATGGAATTTTATGTAAGAACTGGGAAATAGTAAGAGCTGGAGAGGACAAGGTCTCCACAAGTAGAGCAACACAACAAGAAAATTTGAACACAGGGAACTTCCCAGAGACTCATACTCCAACCAAGGACTATTCATAGAGATAATCCAGAACCCCTGCACAGAAGTAGCCCAGGGCAGTTCAGAGTCCAATCGGGTTACATAGTAATGTGAAGAGGGACTGCCTCTGACATAATCTGATTGGCCTGCTCTTTGATCACCTCCCTCCGGGGGGAGCAGCCTTACCAGGCCATAGTAGAGGACAATGCAGCCACTTTTGATGTGAACTGACGGACTAAGATCAGAAAGGAGAGGAGAACCTCCCTTATCAGTGGAATTGGGGAATGGCATGCATGCAGCGAGAGGAGCGAGGGTGGGAGGAAGGGGCTTATGGGGGGATACAGAATGAATAAAGTGTAATTGATGAAAAATTAAAAAAAGAAAAAAAATAATTTAAGAACCTTAAATGACTTTAAAAAGTGGAGGAAAACATGGAGTTAGTCAATTTACATGGAGCACTTCTCGCCCCTGGTTGCAATGGTCTCCTGAACCTACTCAGACCTCAGACACCACCAGTGCTATTTCTAGAACTGATGCAGGATATTCCAATGAGGGGGTTAAGGCTTCTCATAATATTTCCTATAAGCCCACAACTGAATAAGGTGTGGGCTTATAGGAAATAAAAATATCCCCTATTTTTATTCATTATTAGCCAGATAGAGCCAAGTAATTGTGATAATGATACTTGCTTTATTGCCCAATGCTGGAATGCTAGTGAATTTAGGTATGCCCTGGTTACTCCCATGCCTCGTTGGGTGCCTGTGCCCGTTGATGCCCCTCATGCTATGACTCTCTACAGACAGAAAAGGGATCTTGGAACTACAGCCACCATTGTTACTGCCATCTCATTGGAGCTACCACCGTGGCATTAGCCATGAGTCATACTGTGCAGACTGCTCAGACCCTGAATAATCTTTTAGCCAATGTAGCTCATGCCTTAGATGTACAAAAAGGAATTAATGCTCAACTAAAAGGAGGCTTGATGGTGTTCAATCGAAGGATTGACCCCGTGCAGGAGAAAATTGATACCCTATGGCAAATCGCTCAACTTGGCTGTCAATGAAAGTATGCTGGACTTTGTGTCACTAGCATACAACATGAGAATTTTTTCCTGTGCTGCAAATCTGTCTAAACAATTGTCTAGCTATATTTTAGGTAATTGGACTGGAAAATTCGATACTACGATGGAGCAGCTGAGAGTGGCCATTGTCACGGTAAATTCTACCAGAGTGGACGCAGGACTAGCCACAGGATTATCATCATAGATTGCTGCAGCCATGAATCATCTGAAGGAATGGGCGGGCATGGGAGCTTTAGCAGGCCTTCTGGTGTTGGTCTCCTTGGTTTGCCTGTGGTATATATGCAAGATTAGAGTCTCACAACAGCGTAATGCAGCCATGACCATTCAGGCCTTTACAGCCATTGAAGCAGGACAGTCTCCCCAAGCATGGTTGGCTACCATAAAAAGCTAAAATGTTAGGCTCAGGATGCGAGGCTAAGCACTGCACTCAGGGTCAGCCACTTTGGACCCAGAGAAGGGCATGTCTGATTGCATGCAGGTTGATGCCCCAGGTCCCGCCTCTGAGAAAAAGGTATCAGACGGGTCTGATGCTCTTTGGGTGGATGACACCTAAATGAACATCAGTACAAAGTCCCAATTTATTTCTAATATCAGAGATCAGACCTCTACTCTTGCCTGATGCGTCTAAAACAAAAAGGGGGAACTGTAGAGAGCTGCGTAATGCCTCGCCTTAGAGATGGAGCTGGTTTCTGCCTTCCACCTTCCCGATGGTGAGTGCTCTCTGTCACAAACTACTCCACATTTGCCTAAGGCTGAGCATCTGGCTTGCTTCCAAGTATGTGGACCTATCTGCATTGCCCACGTGGCACGCTGGGGTTGGCTACTCAGAGGCTATTTAAGCTGTGGGCTGGCTTTCCCCAGGGTCAGATGATTGTTCAAGGTTCCTGAATAAACTGCACTGGAAAAAAAAGCCCTAGGGAAAAAAAAGAAGAAAAAAAAGAAATAACAAGTAAATGATTAGAAGTAATCAAACTTAGAGCTGAAATCAATGAATTAGACACAATGAAAACAATCTAAAAACTGAATGAGACCAAGAGCTAGTTCTTTGAGAAAGTAAACACAATAGACCAACCCTTAGCCAAACTAACTAAAAGGCAGAGAGAAACTATCTAAATCAGAAAAATCAGAAATGAAAAGGGTGACACAATGGCAAACACTGAGGAAATCCAAACAATCATTAGATCTTACTACAAAAGTCTATTTGAAAATCTAAATGCAGCCACTTTTGAGGAGAACTGATAGACAAATATCAGAAAGGACAGGAGAACCTCCCCTATCAGTGGACTGGGAGAGTGGCATGCATGCAGAGGGAGGAGGGAGGGTGGGATTGGGAGGGGAGGAGGGAGGGGCTTATGGGGGGATGCAGAATGAATAAAGTGTAATTGATGAAAAATTTAAGAAAAAAGGGAAAAAAATAATTTAAGAACCTTAAATGACTTTCAAAATTGGAGGAAAACATGGAGTTAGTCAATTGGCATGGAGCACGTCTCGCCCCTGGGGGCAATGGTCTCCTGAACCTACTCAGACCTCGGACACCACCACTGCTAGTTCTAGAACTGACGCAGGATGTTCCAACAAGGGGTTAAGGCTTCTCATAATATTTCCTATAAGCCCACACCTGTTTGTCTATATCCCCCATTTTTATTCATTATTAGCCAGATAGAGCCAAGTAATTGTGGTAATGATACTTGCTTTTTTTGCCCAATGCTGGAATGCTAGTAAATTTAGGTATGCCCTGGTTACTTGCATGCCTCACTGGGTGCCTGTGCCCATTGATGCCCCTCACGCTATGACTCTCTTCAGACAGAAAAGGGATCTTGGAACTACAGCCACCATTGTTAATACCATCTCATTGACAGCTGTTGGAGCTACCACCAGGGCATTAGCCATGAGTCATACTGGGCAGACTGCTCAGACCCTGAATAATCATTTAGCCAATGTAGCTCATGCCTTAGTTGTACATAAAGGAATTAATGCTCAACTAAAAGGAAGCTTGATGGTGTTCAATCAGAGGATTGACCTCTTGCAGGAGCAAATTGATAACCTATGGCAAATCGCTCAACCTGGCTGTCAATGAAAGTATGCTGGACTTTGTGTCACTAGCATACAACATGAGAATTTTTCCTGTGCTGCAAATCTGTCTAAACAATTGTCGAGCTATATTTTAGGAAATTGGACTGGAGAATTCGATACTACGATGGAGCAGTTGAGAGTGGCCATTGTCACAGTAAATTCTACCGGAGTGGACGCAGGACTAGCCACAGGATTATCAACATGGATTGCTGCAGCCATGAATCATCTGAAGGAATGGGCGGGCATGGGAGCGTTAGCAGGCCTTCTGGTGTTGGTCTCCTTGTTTTGCCTGTGGTATATATGCAAGATTAGAGTCTCACAACAGTGTGATGCAGCCATGACCAGTCAGGCCTTTACAGCCATTGAAGCAGGACATTCTCCCCAAGCATGGTTGGATACCATAAAAAGCTAAAATGATATGCTCAGGATGCGAGGCTAAGCACTGCACTCAGGGTCAGCCGCTTTGGACCCAGAGAAGAGCATGTCTGATTGCATGCAGGTTGATGCCCCAGGTCCCGCCTCTGAGAAAAAGGTATAGGACGGGTCTGATGCTCTTTGGGTGGATGACACCTAAATGAACATCTGTACAAAGTCCCAATTTATTTCTAATATCAGAGATCAGACCTCTACTCTTGCCTGATGCGTCTAAAACAAAAAGGGGGAACTGTAGAGAGCTGCGGAATGCTATGCCTTAAAGATGGAGCTGGTTTCTGCCTTCCACCTTCCCGATGGTGAGTGCTCTCTGTCACGAACAACTCCACATTTGGCTAAGGCCGAGGATCTGGCTTGCTTCCATGTATGTGGACCTATCTGCATTGCCCCCGTGGCACGCCTGGTTTGGCTACCCAGAGGCTATTTAAGCTGTGGGCTGGCTTTCCCCGGGGTCCGAGGATTGTTCAATGTTCCTGAATAAACTGCACTGGAAAAAAAAAAAAAAAGAAAATCTAAATGAAATGGAAAATTTTCTTGATAGATTCCATATACCAAAATTAAATCAAGATCAGTTAAATATATTAAATAACCCTATATACCCCAAGGAAATAGAAGCAGTCATCAAAATCTCCCTTCCAAAAAAGTCCCAGGACCACATGATTTCAGAGCAGAATTCCATCAGAACTTCAAACAAGAGTCAACTGCAGTTCTTTTCAAACCATTCCACAAAATAAAAACAGAAGGAAAATTACCAATCTCATTTTATGGATCCACAGTCACATTGATAATTAACCACACAAAGACCCAACAACAACAACAACAAAAAAAAAAACTTCAAAAATATCTCTCTTAAGAAAATTGATGCAAAAATACTTGCAAACTGAATCCAAGAACACATAAAAGATATCGTCCAACATGACTAACTAGGCTTCGTCCCTTCCTGCAGGTTTGGATCCTTATACAGAAAGCCATCAGTGTAATCCACCAAGTAAACAAACTGACAAAGAAAAAACATATCATCATCTCCTCAGATGCTTAAAAAGCATTTGACTAAATCCAACACCCATTCATATTTTAAAGTCTTGGAGAGATCTGGGATACAAGGCACATACCTAAACACAATAAAAGCAATATATAGCAAGCCAATAGCTAACATCAAAGTAAATGCAAAGAAACATAAATCAATCCTACTGAAATCAGAGACAAGGCAAGCCTGCCCACTCTCTAAGTATATCTTCAACATAGTACTTGATCCTAGCTAGAGCAATAGACAAGTAAAGGAGATCAAGGAGATAGAAATTGGAAAGGAAGAAGTCGAAGTATCATTATTTGCAGATGCTATGATAGTATACATGAGTAACCCCAAAAATTCAACCATAGAACTCCTTTAGCAAAGTGACTGGATACAAATTAACTAAAAAAAAAAAAACAAAACAAAACAAAACAAAAACAAAACAAAACAAAACAAAAAATAAACCCAAAAACTCAGCAATCAAAAAGGAGGAAATCATGAAATTTGGAGGCAAATGGTAGGATCTAGAAAAGATCATTCTGAGTGAAATATCCCAGAAGGAGAAAGACAAACACGGTGTATACTCACTTATATAGACCTATAAGATATGATAAATATAATGAAATCTATACACCTGAAAAAGATAATCAAGAGAGTGGACATGGGGTAAGATGATCAATCCTCCTTTAGAAAGACAGATGGGATGTGCATTGAATGTATGACAGGAGTCTACTGAAGGCATCTGAAAGACTCTAACTAGCAGTGTTTTCAAAGCAGATACAAAGACTCATGACCAAACCTTAAGCAGAGTACAGGGAATCATAGGAAAGAAGGGGAGTTAGTATGATGCGGAAAGGATAGGAGCTCCACAAGGACCAAATATATCTGGGCACAGGGTCTTTTCTGAGACTGACATTCAACCAAGGGCCATGTATGGATATAACCTAGAACCTCTGCTCAGATGTAGCCTGTGGTAGCTCAGTAACCAACTGGTTTCCCATAGTGAGGGGAACAAGGACTATTTCTAACAGGAACTCAATGACTGGCTCTTTGACCTCCCCACCCTCCAAGGGAGGAGCAGTCCTGTTAGGCCACAGAGAAGGGCTTCACAGCCAGTCCTGAAGATACCTGATAAAACAGGATTGGATGAATGGGGAGGAGGTCCCCCCCATCAGTGGACTTGGAAAGGGGCACGGTGTTGATGAGGGAGGGAGGGTGGGATTGGGAGGGAATGACGGAGCAGGATACGGCTGGGATACAGAGTCAATAAAATGTAACTGAGAAGAAAAAATAAAATTAATACAAAAATCAGCAGGATTCTAATATACAAAAACAAAAGGGCTGAGAAGGAAATTAAGGAAACTACACACTTCACAATAGCCACAAATAACATAAACTATGTTAGTGTGACTCTAACCAAGTAAATGAAAGACCTGTTTGAAAAGAAAAAGCAAGCAAACAAACAAAACACAAAAACAAAAACAAAACAAAACAAAACAAACTTCAAGTCTCTGAAGAAAGAAATTGAAGAAGATAAACATACTTAAATGGGCATTCTACCAAAAGCAAACTACAGCCTCATTGCAATTCCCATCAAAAGACCAACACAAAATTTACCAACCTTGAAAAAGCAATCCTAAACTTCATATGGAAAAACCAAATGAAACAAAACAGGAAGTCTAAAACAGTCTGGTACAATAACTGATCATTTGGAGGCATCTCCATCCATGATCTCAAGCTGTACTACTGAGTAACAGTAATAAAAATGGCATGGTACTGGCATAGAAACAGACTGGTGGATCAATGGAATTGAATCAATGATGCAGAAGTTAGCCCACACACATAGGGATGCTTTATATTTGAAAAAGAAGCAAAACCAGTACATTGGGTAAAAGATAACATCTTCATCAAATTGTGTTTATTGAACTGGATGTCTACATGTAGAAAATGTAAATAGACCCATATTTATCACCCTGCACAAAAGTAAAGTCCAAGTGGATCAAAGACCTCAACAACAACAACAACAAAAACAGACACACTAAATATGTTTGAAGAAAGAGTGTAGAAGAGTTTTGACATCATTGGCACAGCAGACAATTTCCTTAACAGAACACCAATAGCACAGGCTCTAAGATCAACAATCAATAAATGGGACCTCCTGAAACTTAAGTTTCTGTAAAACAAAGGACACTGTCAACAGAACAAAATGACAACCTGCAGACTGGGAAAAGTTCTTCACCAATCCTACATCTGACAGAGGGTTGACAGCCAGTATATATAAAGAACTCAAAAAGTTAAACACCAACAAATCAAATAACCCATTTAAAAAATGGGGCACAGAACTTGTCAGAGAATTCTCTAAAGAGAAATATCAAATGTGACAGAAACACTTAAAGAAATGTTTAAGATCCTTAGTCATCAGGGAAATGCAAATCAAAACTACTATGAATTCCACCTCACACCCATCAGAATGGCTAAGATCAAAACCTCAAGTGACAATACATGCTCTAGAGGATGTGGAGAAAGAGGAACCCTCCTCCATTGCTGGTGGGAATGTAATCTTCCACAAATGCTTTGGAAATCAGTCTGGCACTTTCTAAAAAAAAAGTAGGGAATAGTGCTACCTCAAGATACAGCTATACCACACCTGGGCATATATCTGAAAGACGCTCAACCATACAGCAAGGGCATTTGCTTTCCTCAACTATGTTCATAGCAGCTTTGTTTGCAATAGCCAGAAGGTAAAAACCAAATAGCTGTCCCTCAATGGAGGAATGCATACAGAAATTGTGGTACTTTTATAGAATGGAATACTACTTAAGCAATTAAAAACAAGAAAATCATGATATTTGTAGGTAAATGAATGGAAATAAAAAAAATCATAGTGAGTGGGATAACCCATATGCAGAAAGACATGTATGGTATGTGCTCATGTATAAGCAGACATAATATATGATAAACATACTAAAATCTATAGCCTTAATTAAGGTAAGAAACAAGGAGAAGTGCATATTATAGGCTGAAATCTTATGCAGAAGGATGTACAAGATAGACATCAGAAGTAGAAGACTGGCAACAGGACAAGAGCCATCCGCTGGGGTCTTTTAAAGACTCTACTGATCAAGGTTTTGAAGAAGATGCTGAGACTCACAGCCAAACTTTGGGTAGAGATCATGAAATCTTATGAATAACTGTGAGATGGAAAGACCTGGATGGGACAGGAGCTCCATAAGCAGACCAACAGAGGCAAAAATCCTGGGACCATTGTGGCCTCCAAAGACTGATATTCCAAAGAACAAACATTCATGGAAAGGAACTAGACCCCTAGCATTGATGAAGCCCATAGGCTATTCAGTTTCCAAGTGGGTTTGCAGGTAAGGGGAGCAGGAACTGTCTCGGAAATGAACTCAGTGACTTGCTCTTTGACCACCTCTCCCTGTGGTGTGCAGTCTTCTCAGTTCACAGAGAAAGATGATGAATACAGCCCTGATGAGACCTGATAGAATAGGGTCAGACAGAAATGGTTTAGCTTCTTTCTTATCAATGGAATAAGGGAGATGCAAAGGGAGAGAAGAGGGAGGGTTGGTGGGACTGGGAGGAGTTGAGGAGGGAGGATTTAGTTGGGATACAAAGTGAATCAATTGTAATAAAAAATAATAAATTTTATTTTTTAAATAAAATCAAAATCATTATTATTGTTTATACTATTTGTGGTTATCATAGATACTTGAATTTTGTTTTAAATTTTAAAATGAAATATGACAAATGAAGAAAAAGCCTTTGACAAAATCTTCATATAAATGTCTTAGTGAAAGTAGGACAAGAATGACTATTCACCAACATAATAATGAGTATATATAAATACCCCACAACCAGTATTATATTAAGTGGAGAAAACTCCAATCAACCCAATTAAAATCATGAGGAATATAGGCTGTCCACTGTACCCAATCTTTTCAATACAGTGCTTTAGCACCAACTAGACCTATAAGGGAAGCAACGCATATTCACAGAATACTAGTACGAAAATAAGTCAAATTAAGCCAATTTATAGATGATCTGATATTATACATTAGATATCTCAAAAATTCCATCAGAAATCTTCTAGAAGTGATTGACACTTTCAAAAAACTGGTAAGATACAAAATCAACGTACAAATACATACCTACCACCAACATCAAGAACAACAAAAATAAAACACTCTGAACTAAAGATGGTGGGCACATTACAGTTAACTATAGCCTCGAAATAAACACAATATATAAGAATAAATGTAAACAATTAAGTAAAAGAACTCTAAAATAAAATCTTAAACCCTTGAGGAAAAAAAAAAATGAGGAAGATACTGGAAATGAAGACTTCCCGCGATCGTAAGTTAGTAGATTTAATGTTGTGAAGTTGATGGTTCTACCAGTAATAATTGAAGGATTCACTACAATCTTGACCAAAATTTCTAAAACATTCTTCTTGGAAATAGAAAAAAAGAACACTCTAAAATATATATGGAACCACAAAAATATCCTAAATAACTGAAAGAGTTCTGAGAGAAAAGAATAATTCGGGAAGGTTTATTGCTCTAGATTTCAAGACATAAAACAGAGCTGAAGTAATAAAAACAGTTTAACACTGAAACAAACACAGATATGTAGGCCAATGAAACAAAACAGAACATGTGTGCATGAGAACAAGTACCTTATACTTGACAAAGTTGTCAAAAACATACACGGAAGGAAAGATAGCATTTTCAAGTAATGGTACTGGGAAAACTGGATGTCCAGAGGTAGAAGAATGGAACCAGACTCATAGCTATCACCTTATATAAATATCAACTCCAAGATCATCAAAAAACTCATATTAAAATCTGAAATGTTAAAACTGTTTGAAGAAAACAGTCAGTACCCTACAACATAGAGGTGTTGAAAAGGACATTCTAAATATGACTCCATTTTCTTGGGAATTAAAAAAAGGAATTTAAAAGTGGCTGCATTGTCCTCTACTGTGGCCTGGTAAGGCTGCTCCCCTCTCAGGGGGAGGTGATCAAAGAGCAGGCCAATCAGATTATGTGAGAGGCAGTCCCTCTTCCCATTACTATGGAACCCACTTGGACACTGAACTGCCATGGGCTACATCTGTGCAGGGGTTCTAGGTTATCTCCATGAATAGTCCTTGGTTGGAGTATGAGTCTCTGGGAAGTTCCCTGTGTTCAAATTTTCTTGTTCTGTTGCTCTCCTTGTGGAGACCCTGTCCTCTCCAGCTCTTACTATTTCCCAGTTCTTACATAAAATTGCATTCACTCTGCCCAACTGTTGGCCATCAGGCTCAGCATCTGCTTTGATAGTCTGCAGGGCAGAGGCTTTCAGAGGCCCTCTGTGGTAGGTTCCTAGTTTGTTTCCTGTTTTCTTCTTCTGGCTTTCAGAAGCCCTCTGTAGAAGGTTCCTAGGTTGTTTCCTGTTTTCTTTTTCTTCTGATGTCCATCCTCTATTAGTGGACTTGGGGAGTGGCATACATGCAGAAAAGGGAAGGAGGGTGGGATCGGGAGGGGAGGAGTGAGGGGCTTATGGGGGGGATACAAAATGAATAAAGTGTAATTAATAAAAAATTAAAAAAAGGAATTAATTGATCAGTGGGTTCCCCCGTTAAACCAAAAAGCTTCCTTATAAATAAACAATCATCTTATTGTAAAAGAAACTAAAAAAGTAAAAGAAACCCAAAGAGTAGGAAGTAATCTTTTCCAGCTATACAACTGGTAGAGGATTGATATTCAGAATATATGAGTAACTCAAAAACCAATCGGTCCACTGATCGTGAACTAGGGAGGAAGGATTAGGGAAGGGAGAAAGAGGGAATGTGGGATTGAGAGGAGATGAGAGAGGGGGCTACACCTGGGATTCAAAGTGAATAAATTGTAAAGAATAAAAAGAAGGTAAAACCAAAAAATAAAAACAAAACAAAGGGTAATGAAAACTAATAACCCTATAAGAATTGGGCTATGGATATGAGTGGAATGCTGAACCTCTGAAAGACTCTACCTAGCAGTGTATCAAAGCAGATACTAACACTCATAACCAAACCTTCAGCAGAGTGCAGGGAACCATATGAAAGAAGGGGGAGTTTGTATGACATGGAAAAAATAGGAGCTCCACAAGGACCAAATATATCTGGGCACAGGGGTCTTTTCTGAGACTGACACTCCACCAAGAACCATGTATGAACCTCTGCTCGAATGAAGCCCATGGTAGCTCAGTAACCAATTGGTTTCCCACAGTAAGTGGAATAGGGACTATTTCTGACAGGAACTCAATGGCAGGCTCTTTGACCTCCCCACCCCTCAAGGGAAGAGCAGTCCTGCTTGGCCACAGAGGAAGACTTTGCAGCCAGTCCTGAAGATACCTGATAAAACAGGGTCAGATGAAAGGGGAGGAGGTCCTCCCCAATCAGTGGACTTGGAAAGGGGCAGGGAGGAGATGAGGGAGGGTTTGGGAGGGTTTGGGAGTGAATGAGGGTGCGGGATACAGCCGGATACAGAGTTAATAAAATATAACTAATAAAAAAGTGGGGGAGGAGTTAATATGACCTGGAGAGGATAGGAGTTCCACAAGGGCTAAATATATCTGGGCACAGCGGTCTTTTATGAGACTGTTTCTCCAAACAAGGAGCATGTATGGATATATCTTAGAACCCCTACTCAGATGTAGCCCTTGGTAGCTCAATATCCAAGTGGGTACGCTAATAAGGGGAACAGGGACTGTTCCTGACATGAACTCGATGGCAGGCTCTTTGACCTCCCCCCCCCACACACACACACGAGAAACAGCCTTGCTAGGCCACAGAGGAGGACTTTGCAGCCAGTCCTGAAGACACCTGATAAACCTGTATCAGATGGAAGGGGAGGAGGTTCTCCCTTATTAGTGGACTTGGAAAGGGACAGGAAGGAGATGAGGGTGGGAGGGTGTGATTGGGAGGGAAAGAGGGAGTGGGATACAGCCAGGATACAAAGTTAACAAACTGTATATAATATTAAAAAAAATAAAAATTAAAAAATAAATATTTCTGAATGAACCCTAAAAAAAAGAAACTAAAAAAATTCTGATGTTTAAAATCTTTAGCTAAATTCAAATTAAAACACATTAAGATTTTATCTCACCCCATTCATAATATTCCAGATCAACAAGGTCACAAATGTTCTTGAGAAGGTGGAGAAAGAAGAACCCTTATTCACTGTTGGTGGTAATGCACACCGATGTTACCACTCTGGAAATCAGTTAAATTTTTTACATGATACCTTTACTTGTTATATACTTGAAGGATCATCATACTCCAGAGACATTTGCTCAGTAGTATGTATAGCTGTCTTATTAAAAATATAGATAGAAAATGAAACAACCTAAATGTTTTTATTTTTTGGAAGATGGACAACCAATAGCTACCTAATTTGACTGCTCAACAGGATGGAAAATCAGTCTGTTACTCAAAACTCAACCAAGGACCCATAGATCTCATAGAAATATTCAGTACTGTACCAAACTAGTATAATTCTTAGCTGCATTCTAAATGTTAATCTTTTTTGTTTTTTTTATTACATTTTTTTATTTATTACAATTTTTTCACTTTGTATTCCAGGTATTGCCCCACCCTCATCCTATCTCAATTTCATTCTCCTTCCCTCATTTCCTATCTCTGTCATCTCTTCCCATACCCCTTTCCCAGTTGGTTGACAGTGGAAGACCTCCTCCCCTTCCATCTGACCCTAGCCTATCAGGTCTCACTGGGACTGTCATTCATAGATTTCCTCTGTGGCCTAGTAAAGCTGATACACCCTCAGGGGAAGGTGATCAAAGAGCCAGCCATTGAGTTCATGTCTGAGACAGCCCCAGCTTCCCTTACTAGGGTACCCATTTGGAGATTGAACTGCCATGGGCTACCTATGTGCAAGGGTTCTAGGTTATCACCATAAATGGTCCTTGGTTGGAATATCAGTCTCAGAAAAGCCCCCTGTGGCCAAAATTTTTGATTCTGTTGTTCTTGTGGAGCTCCAGAGCCTTCCAGGTGTTTCTGTCACCCCTTCTTTCATAAGATTCCCCGCACTTTCACTCAAGTTTGACTATGAGTCTCAGCATCTGCTTTAATACCTTGTTGGGTAGAGTCTTTCAGAGGCCCTTTGTGGTAGGCTCCTGGCTTGTCCTTTATTTTCGCCTTCTTCAGATGTCTATCCCATTTGCTTTTCTGAATGAAGATTGAGTATCTTTTTTTTAAATTTTTCATCAATTACACTTTATTCATTCTGCATCCCCCCATAAGCCCCTCCCTCCTCCCCTCCCAATCCCACCCTCCCTCCTCCCTCTGCTTGCATGCCACTCCCCAAGTCCGCTTTCTCAGACAACTAGGAATAGCGCTTCCTCAAGATCCAGCCATACCACTACTGGGCATATATCCAAAAGAGGCTCAAGTACACAAAAAGGACATTTGCTCAACCATGTTTGTAGCAGCTTTATTTGTAATAGCCAGAAGCTGGAAACAACCCAGATGCCCCTCAACTGAAGAATGGATGCAGAAATTGTGGTACATCTACACAATGGAATATTACTCAGCAATGAAAAAGAAGGAAATCATGAAATTTGCAGGTAAATGGTGGGATCTGGAAAGGATCATCCTGAGTGAGTTGTCCCAGAAGCAAAAAGACACACATGGTATATACTCACTCATATAGACATACAACATAGGACAAACCCACTAAAACCTGTGCATCTAAAGAAACTAAGCAAGAGAGAGGACCCTAACTAAAATGTCCAATCCCCATCCGGAAAGGCAAAGAGGATGGACATCAGAAGAAGAAGAAAACAGGAAACAACCTAGGAACCTGCCACAGAGGGCCTCTGAAAGGCTCTGCCCTGCAGACTATCAAAGCAGATGCTGAGACTTATGGCCAACTGTTGGGCAGAGTGCATGGAATCTTATGTAAGAAGTGGGAAATAGTAAGATCTGGACAGGATGGAAACTCCACAAGGAGAGCAACAGAACCAGAAAATTTGAACACAGGGAACTTCCAAGAGACTCATACTCCAACCAAGGACTATTCATGGAGATAACCCAGAACCCCTGCACAGATGTAGCCCAGGGCAGTTCAGAGTCCAATTGGGTTACATAGTAATGTGAAGAGGGACTGCCTCTGACATAATCTGATTGGCCTGCTCTTTGATCACCTCCCTCTGGGGGGGAGCAGCCTTACCAGGCCATAGTAGAGGACAATACAGCCACTTTTGATGTGAACTGACAGACTAAGATCAGAAAGGAGAGGAGAACCTCCCCTAAATGTTAATCTTTATGCCCACAATTAGGTCTAGCTCTTACATCTCATCAAAGAAGCTTCGTTTGAAGCATATGGCGAATATTACAGAATTCCACAACTGATCAATATGCAAACAACATTTTGTGGTGCCCAGCCCCAGTTGATATATCCACAATAGAACTCCTACATCTGAAGCTCAGAGAATGTCACTGAGATGGGTAGGTATTTCAAGAGCCAGAAGACGAGGAAGATTCCTGGAAAATTGTGTATTACACATATGGCAGGAAAGCTACACATAAGATACCTCAAAGGTATGGTTGCCTAAATTAGATCTGAAAACTGAAAATACAAAGTGACATGACAATGTTGGTGGGGGAAAGATCATGGGTTCCCATCAGTGGATAAAGAGCTATAGGCAACTAATGATGCCAGAGAGACAAGGAGCTAGGCTGTAGGCGTGAGCCATCTAAATAGTTATCCAGTTCAGTTAACTCAAAACAGATACAGGTTGCATTGATAATATAATTTCCATTAATATTGGAATGATTATATGTAAAAACAATAAGAGTCCATGAGTTTGATAGAGAATTTGGGGGGAATGAGTAAGTATTGGATAACTGTATTGTAATTAAATAAGTGATAAGATGTTATAATAGTCATTTTTAACAACTTGATGATTTTTTATTCATCTTTTTAAAAACCCACAATGATGATGGGATATTAAATAATCTTATACTCTGAAAAAATATTGTCTGTTTGCTACTATAATTTGTATGCATAAAAGTCAAGTGTCATTACATTAAAGTGAGAAATAACTTAGATCTCATAATTTTTTGAGCAGTGCCAAAAGAGAGCTACTAATCAATTTTCAGACATTTTTCCCTTATGAAAAATAAAATGAAGGATCTTGATCTGCTTTTTCTGTGGATGTATCCTGACCTTATCATAGATTCTTTATCCATTTCAAAAGCTTGCCTCGTGTAGAGCATGGTTCACTGTCTGAAGCCAAAAATGATGACAAGTTAATCAAGCAGACTGATGGTTTGGTGCCTACAATAAAAAGGTCAAAATCATGTATTATTTCTTGAAATGTATCTACTGATTTGATGATAATGTCAAGTTCAAACCTTAAAAGGCCACTTAATATTGTATAGAAAGAATTTTTCTTGGGGCACAGAATTTTAACTTCATCAAGTAACACATGTGAGCTATTTTAACTCTTCATCTAAAGTCAGTTTTATTATCTTGTTAGTTATATAATTCATCCCTCTACTTAGCCATCCATCCATCCACATGCCTACCCACTTGTTTATTAATTCATTGATATATATTTAAAAATCCCAGTAGTAATGTTCAAGAGCTAGAAACATCATAAAACAATGAATTCTGCTCATTGTTCTTAATCAGCACACTAGCTCAATATTTGCCAATATATAATGCTCCCTTACAATAGTAACCAGTCCCCCTCTGAGTTTTCTCGAATAATTAAATAAATCTCAGTTTTCTAATATGGAAATTAGTTTAGGCTAAAATAGCTTCTAAACTATGTTGATATTGACCTTGGAAGTGAAAATAGCTTAAAAATATCTGGGAAAATGCTCTAAATCTGAAGCTCAAGTTAGTAGTAAAATCTCAGTTTTGTTGGATGTTACCAACTTTACATATGAATATGAAATTCACTTGCAGTGGATTATTAAGGGAAATATGTCACTGGGACAATCTTGGATTGCAAAAGTGGATTTTAATAAGAAAATATAGGTAAGATCCAAGATGGTGACAACCAGCACACACCGTATCTGAGGGCCAGAGGATCTGAAATCTCAAAATTGATGAGTGGAGAGGCAGCTGAAGCCAGAACATTAACATTGAGGCTTCCTGGGCTAGAGGGGACAACCCGTGAACAGAGACCATTTGGAGTCAAGTCAACCACTGTCTTCTCTGGGGACTGAGAGTGGCAAACATTAGATTCCTCTGCAATTCCCCTTGTCAGACTTCCCTCCTCCTCTGACTATGGTGCCCACAGCTCCCATCACAGAACTCACTGCTCAGTGACTGAGACAGCAGAGGCAGGCTTCTCAGTCCTTCGGTGGCTGTTTGCTGGCTATAGAGGGCCATCCAGTTCTGCCAGTCCACCTAGGTCCCTGGAAAGTTGTAGGGGCTCCACAGGGCTTCCCAACAGGCATCTGTACCCTGTACTAGCAGCATCCCAGTTCTGCTGCTGTGGCTGGACTCCCAGTGAACCACTATACCAGCCTCCAAGTTCTGCAGCTACAGCACCACTGAGATGACAGATCTATACTAAAAATTTGCCCTGGCAGGAACAAATCTGAAAGTAGAGAACTGGGGAACCCATGTGCTTTCATATTAGACCTGCTAGAGAGTGAGTGTTCCTTCAAGTGAATGCATGCAGAGCCGCAGAGCTAGGGACCCTCTATGCTAGCAGCCAGACATCTGATCTCTCTAACCCACAGCCCCACTGTGGGCAACATAGGGATTTGTGGGACCACATTCAGAACACTGAAGCCTTGTTCTGCAGGTATACCAGTGTAGTCCAGGTAAACAACTCCTCAAGCCCAGAAAGATCTGAATAGCAGAAGGACAGTACACAGGCCTGTAGGCCAATGAAGTATTCATGGAATCTGTGTATGGGCATTGTGCACACAAATAATGCCAGCCCCAGGACTCCCTCCTTTGCCTGCAACCTCTGCCCAAATTCCAGACATCTACACTCTCTAGCACCCTGTCCTTTAAGGAACACTTACACAAACTCTTGTTCGCCACACTTGTGCACCATCGCCTGCAGATCTTCCTCCCTTAGATACGGCTGACACACCAACACTCTCTCTCAAACCAGTGGACCCTTCTCATCTTCCTGAAGAATACTCCAGACAAGAGAGAAAGATGGACCTAATCTGAAGTACAGACTCCAGGAAAAAATACTGAAGGTTACAGATAAGCAGATGGCCAGAGGTTGGCATAAGAACACATCCAACAAAAATCAGGATATTATGGCTTCATCAAAATAAATGGATACTCCTATTCATCAGAAACACACAAAAATTATTTTAAACAGTTTTTAGAGGTACATAAAGAGGAAACTTGAAAGGCTCTGCACTACAAATATTGAGGAAGATGTTGAGACTCATAGCCAAACTTTGGGTAGAGTACAGAGAATCTTATGAAAAAAGTGGGAGATAGTAAGACCTGGAAAGGACAGGAGCTCCTCAAGGACAGCAACAGATCCTAAAGGTCTGAGCACAGAGGTCTTTTCTGAAACTGATGCTGAAGCCAAGGACCACTCATAGAGATGGCCTGGAAACCCAGCACAGAGGTAGCCTATGACAGTTCAGTATCCAAATGGCCTCCATAGTAATGAAGGCAAGGACTGTCTCTAACATGAACTGATTGGCCTGATCTTTGATCATCTCCCCCTGAGGGGGAGGGGCAGCCTTACCAGACCACAGAGGAAGACAATGCAGCCAATCTTGATGAGACTTGATAGACAAGGGTCAGAGGGAAGGGGAGGAGGACCTCCTTTTTCAGTGGACTGGGAGAGGGACACAGGTGGGGAAAAGGAAGGTGGGATTGGGAGGAGGGGTATGGGGGGATGCGTAGTGAATAAACTATAATTCATAAAAACAATTTAAAAAGAAATAAATCAACAACAACAAAAAGATATACAGCCAAGTACAGCCAAAAAAACAAATGCACAAGTTAAAGAACAATTAGTGGCATATACTGAGGAAAGAAACAACAACAAAAAAATAGCAGCTTTCATAGAAAGACAGGTATCCAAAAAAAGATGAAGGGAATGGTGCAAGGCGTAAAAACAGAATTTGAATCCATAAGAAAACACAAAGAGAGAAAAACATGCAGTTGGAGAACTTAGAGAAAAGATCAGGAAACACAAAAGTAAGAATCACCAGTAGAATACAAGAGATGGAAGAGAAAATCTCAGGTGCTGAAGATACACTTACAGAAACTGATACTTCTCTCAAAGAAAAAGTATAATTGGAAAAGTACCAAACACAAAACATCCAAGAAGTTAAGGATGCCATGAAAAGACATAATGTAAGAAAAAATAGGAATAGACCAAAAGGAAGTTTCCAGTCTCCAAGGACCCTAAAATATTTTCAAGAAAGTCATATAAGAAAAATTTTCCAATGTAAAAAAAATACAGAGATGTCCTTAAACATAAAAAAGGCCTACTGAACACCAAATAGATTAGACCAGAAAGGGAACTCCTCACTTCACATAGCGGTGAAACAACTAAATCTACAAAGAAATAATATTAAAAACAGCAAGGTAAAAAGTCAAGTAATATATAAAGGTAGACCTATCAGAATCAAACCAGACTTCTCAACAGAAACTATCAAAGCCAGAAGAGCCTGGGCAGATGTCATGCAGACTTTAAGGGACCACAGATACCGTCCCAGACTACTATACCCAGCAAACCTTTCTGACAACATAGATGGAGATAACAAAATATCCCATGACAAAACTAAACCTAAAGAATACCTTCACAGCAAACAAGCCCTACAGAAGGTATTAGAAAGAAAATTCCAATGCAACAAAAACAACTACACTGAAGAAAATGCAGGATATAGATAACTTCATAACAACAACCAAAAAAAAAAAAAAAAGAAAACAAGCAATGAAACACAGTAACAGCACCAACTACAAAATAAAAGAAACAGACATTCATTGATCACTATTCCCTACCAACATCAGTGAGCTCAACTCTTCAATAAAAATACACAGGCTAATATAATGGTTGTAAAAACAGGATCCAACATTCTCCTGAATACAACAAACTCACTTCTTCAACAAAGGTAAAAAATACATCAGAGTAAAGGGCTGGAAAAATATTTTTCAAGAAAATGGACCCAGAAAAAAAGTTGGGATAGACATCTTAGTATATAATAAAATACACTTTCAAACAAAATTAATAAAAAATGATGAGTAGGGGTACTTCATTCTCATCAAAGTTAAAATCCACCAGAGGACATCACAATCCTGAACATCTATGCCCCAAATAAAAGAGCACCTATATTTGTAAATGAAACATTATTAAAGCTTAAATCACACATCAATCCTAACACCTTAACAGTGGGAGACTTCAACACTCCACTCTCACCAAGGGACAGATCATCTAGACAGATGCTGAATACGGAAATAATGGCACTTACAGAGGTCCTAAATCAAATGGAACTAATAGATCTCTACACAACTTTTCACCCAAATTCAAAAAGAGTATAACTTCTTTTCAGCACCTCATGCAACCTTCTCCAAAATAAACCATATAGTTGGTCACAAAGCAAGCCTCAACAGATACAAGAAGTTTGAAATAATACCTTCTTTGTATCCTATATTACCACCACGGATTAAGATGGACCTCAACAAAAACAGAAGTAGCCAAAGCCTATACAAATGGAAACTGAACAAATCACTACTCAATGACAATTTGGTTAGAGAATAAAAAAAGAATGAAATTAAAGACTTCCTAGAATTCAATGAATATGATAGCACACCATACCCATAGTTAAGGGACACAATGAAAGCAGTGTTAAGAAAAAAGAGCATAACACTAAGTCCCTCCAGAAAGAAGTTGGAGACATCTCATACAAGCAAATTAAGAGCACACTTAAAAGCCTGAGGGGGGGGGGAAAGAAGCAGACACACTCAAGAAGATTAGAAGATTGGAAATAATCAAACTCAGAGCTAAAATCAAGGAATTAGAAACAAAGAAAACGATTCAAAGAATCAATGAAACCAAGAACTGGTTCTTTGAGAAAATCAGCAAGATAGACAAACCTTTAGTCAAACTAAAAGGCAGAGAGAAACTATCCAAATCAGCCAAATCAGAAACAAAAAAAGGACACTGAGGAAATCCAAACAATCATTAGGTCTTACTCCAAAAAGCCTATATGGTACAAAATTTGAAAACCTAAAATAAATGAACAATTTTCCTGATAGATTCCATTTATCAAAATTAAATCAAGATCAGTAGTAGACTGAATACTCCTATATTTCCCAAGGAAGTAGAAGCAGTCATCAACATTCTCCATTCCAAAAAAAAGCCCAGGGTCACATGGTTTGAGCACAGAATTCTACCAGACCTTCAAAAAAGAGCTAACTACAATTCTCTTCAAAATAATCCAAAAAATAGAAGCATAAAGAACAACAAAAAACTCATTCTATGAATCCACTTAGACCACGCAAAGACCCAACAAAAACGAACTTCGGTCCTTTCTCTCTTATGAAGATGCAAAATTACTCAATAAAATACTTGCATACTGAATCCAAGAATACACAAAAGATATCATCCAACATGACCAAACAGGCTTCAACCCAGGTATGCAACAGATGTTCTATATATGGAAATCCATAAACGTAATCCACCATATAAGCAAACTGAAGGAGAAAATCCATTAGATAAATCTCCTTAGATGCTGAAAAAGCATTTGACAAAATCCAACACCTATTCATATTTAAAGTCTTTGGAGAGATCAGGGAGAAAAAATCAAATACTTAAACATAGTAAAGGCAAAATACAGCAAGCTTATAGCCAACATCAAACTCAATGGAGAGAAACTTGAATCAATCCCACTGAAATCAGGGACAAGGCAAGGATGCCCACACTCTCAGTATCTCTTCAACATAGTACTTGAAGTCCTAGATCAAGCAATAAGACAACTAAAGGAAATCAAGTGCATAAAATCAGAGAGGAAGAAGTCAACATATCACTATTTGCAGATGATATAGTATACATGAGTGACCTCAGAAATTCAACCAGAGAACTCCTTCAGCTGATAAACACCTTCAGCAAAATGGCTGGATAAAAAAATTAACTCAAAAAAAAAAACAAAACAAAAACAATAACCCTCCTGCATAAGAAAGACAAAAGGGCAGAAAAAGAAATAAGGGAAACAACATACTTCACAATAGCCACTAATAAAATAAAGTACCTTGGTATGACTCTAACCAAGCAAATAAATAACCTGTTCAAAAAAGAGCTCAAGTCTCTGAAGAAAGAAATTGAAGAAGATATCAGAAGAGTGAAAGATCTCCGTGCTCAAGGATTGGTGGATTACCATAGTGAAAATAGCCATCCTGCCAAAAGCTATCTTCAATGAAATACCCATCAATATACCCATCAATATACCAACAGAATTCTTTACAGACCTTGAAAGAGCAATTCTCAACTTCATATGGGAAAACAAAAACCCAGAATTGCCAATACAATCCTGAACAACATCCAATCATAAGGATGTATCCCTGATCTCAAACTGTACTACAGATAAATAGTAATAAAAACTGCATGGTACTGGCATAGAAACTGAATGGTGGATCAATGGAATCAAACAGATGATCCAGAAATAAACCCACACACCTAGGGATACTTTATTTTTACAAAGAAGCCAAAACATACAATGGAAAAAGATAGCATCTTCAACAAATGGTGCTGGTCTAACTGGATGTCTCCATGTAGAAAAATGCAAATAGATCCATATTTATCACCCTGCACAAAAACTAAAGTCCAAGTGGACCAAAGACCTCAATATAAAACCAGACATACTAAACCCGTTGGAAGAAAAAGTGGGGAGCTTGATCTAATTGGCGCAGGAGACAACTTCCTGAACAGAACACCAACAGCACAGGCTCAAAGGCTAAAAATCACTAAACGGCACCTCATGAAACTGAAAAGCTTCTGTAAAGCAAAGGACACTGTCATCAGAACAAATGACAGCCTTTAGACTGGGAGAGGATCTTCACCAAACTATACCTGGCAGAGGGCTAGTACCTAGAACATATAAAGAAATACAGCAACAAATCTAGTAATCCAATTAAAAAATGGGGTACAGAGCTTAACAGAGTATTCTCTGTAGAGGAATATAGAATGGCACAGAAACACTTAAAGAAATGCTCAAACTGATAATCCAGTCAAACACCATTCATAGATAGAACCTAGATAACTTAGAACCCCTATTCAGGTGTAGGCCATGTCAGCTCAGTATCCAAGTGGGTTCCCTATTAAGCAGAGGAGAGACATTCTCTCACATGAGACATTTTCTCAGTGCCTGTCTCTTTGACCATCTCCCCCTGAAGGAGAAGAAGCCTTGCCAGGCCACAGAGGACAGTCCTGATAAGACCTGATAAGCTAGGGTCAGATGGAAGATAAGGAGGACCTCCCTTATCAGTGGACTAGGAGTAGAGTATGAGAGGAAATGAGGGAGGGATAGTGGGATTGGGAGGGAATGAGGGACATAGCTACAGCTGGGATGCAAAACAAATAAACTATAATTAATATAAAAAATAAAAAGTTAATTAAAAAGTAAATTTTCAAATTCTTGGTCATCAGGGAATTGCAAATCAAGACAACCCTGAGATTTCACCTTACTCCCATCAGAATGGCTAAGATGAAATCTCAGGTGACAATACATGCTGGAGAGGATGTGGAGCAAAGGGAACCCTCTTCCATTTCTGATGGGAATGTAAACTTGTATAGCCATTTTGGAAATCAATCTGGTGCTTTCTCAGACAATTAGGAATAGTGCTACCTCAAGATCCAGCTATATGACTCCTACGTATATATCCAAAATATGCACAAGTATACAACAATGACATTTGCTCAACCATGTTTGTAGCAGTTTTATTCATAATAGCCAGAACCTGGAAAAAACCCAGATGTTCCTCAACTAAAAATAGATACAGAAATTGTGGTACATTTACACAATGGAATACTACTTAGCGATTAAAAACAAGGAAATCATGAAATTTGAATGCAAATGGTGGGATCTTGAAAAGATCACCCTGAGAGAGGTATCCTGGAAGCAGAAAGACACAAATGGTATATACTCATTTATAAATGGATATTTGACGTATAATATAGGATAAGCATATTAAAATATGTACACCAAAGAAGCTAAGCAAGCAGAAGGACCCTGGGTAAGATGATCAATCCTCACTAAGGAAGACAAATGGGATGGATATTGGGAGAAGGAAAAAAAACAGTAAACAAGACAGAAGCCTACCATTGAAGGCCTCTGAAAGACTCTACATAGCTGCTTATCAAAGCAGATACTGAGACTCATAACCAAACTTTGGGCAGAGTATAGAGATTCTCATGAAAAAAAAAAGGGGAAATAGTAAGACCTGGAGAGGACAGGACCTCCACAATGAGAACAAAAGAGCTAAAATATCTGGGCACAAAGTCTTTTCCAAGATTAATACTCCAACCAAGGAACATTCATGGATACATCCTTGAACTCCTGCTGAGATGTTGCCCATGGCAGATCTGTCTCCAAGTGGAAATTCCCTAGTAAGGGGAACAGGGACTATCTCTGACAGGAACTCTGTGGCTGGCTCTTTGACCACCTCCTCTGAGTGGAGGAACAGCTTTGCCAGGCCACAGAAGAAGACAATGCAGCCAGTTCAGAAGAGACCTAGGGTCAGATGGAAGGGGAGGAAAACCTCCCCTATCTGTGGACTTGGATCGAGGTAAGGGAGGAGATGAGGAAGGGAGGGTGAGGTTGGGAGGGAATGTGGAACGGGTCTATAGCTGGGATACAAAGTGAATAAACTGTAATTAATATAAAAATAAAAATTTAATAAAAATAGGATAAAATCTATCATTTGTAACATTTTCATTCAGGTTCAAAAATTTCACTCACACACTAAAAAGAGAAAAATTATAATCAACTTTAATCTATGTCAGCCATGAAAAACTTAGTACTTTATTTGAACAAAGGATAGTTAATAAAGAAAATATTTTAAAAGATTTAATTTATCTGGATGGGGAATATTATTTAAGTAACTCTAAATTAGTATCAGAATATGATTAAAGTCATACTCTTCATTTTTTTCTTCAATTGTATCTTCAATTCAGATCACTAGATCACTTCAGTTTCTTAATGATTTTTAGTTATATTTTTTAATTTGTCAAAATATTTCCGTATAATTTAAAAAATTGTATTATACTTCATAGAAGTAATCATTCAAAACAGAAAATTATTAAAATTATGTGTCTAAATATTAAAACTATGGAAATGATTTCCTTCCTATCTTCCAATAGATGACCCTGATGTTTACAGAAATTTATTTTAATGTTTTACTACTTGAAATGCTTGTAGGATTAGAGCATTTTTTGATAAGTAAAGTAAATTAAAAAGTGTCCACTTTTATGGGATTCAAATAGTACAAAGTAAGGCTGGTATTATTCAAGTGCATTATTTAAAAATATTAAGCAGGAAACTTTGTATATAGGAAGGAGAATTAGTAGCTGAATCTGAGAATGTGAACAAATAATTTTAGCAGAAGGATGAACTATATGAATGACTAACTCTGAAGTGCACTTCTGTAGAATTCAGAAAACCCTAAATTTGTTCTCCTACAATGCATAAAGCAATATGGTAACATTCCCGTAATACCAGCACTTTTACTTGGAAGGTGGAGGGAGAAGAATCAGAAGTTCAAGGTCATCTGTTACATACTAAACTGGAGGCCAATTGGAATTTGAGAGCCAAGAAAAAACAAGAGAGATAATGAGAGCTATACATAGAAAGCAGAAGAGAAACTGTAACCTAGGATAATTGTGACACTATGCCAAGCTATTCTTAACACCTTGCTTACTTCCTTATCAGTGTTTGATATACACTCCACTGAAAGGTTCCCATGAACATGCTTGTGGGTCTATAATTGCTACTAATGCTTCTGTGTGGACCTAGCCAATGCTACCATGTAACTGATCAATTTTAATCATCTATGATATGTTTAAAAGAGTAGTACTGAGACTGCACCCAAAAAATACATCTTAACAACAGCAGCTGCAGCTCACTAAGCTCAGAGCAAAAAACCCAGCAGCAGGGCAGCTATCTCCAGGACTTCTCCTGATGAGAGGAGAACCTTCCTGAACACCACATTTACTACACAGGTCCATATGCCTGAAGTGAACTGTGACGATTCCTGATAAGCAACAACATTCAGCTGACCATACCCAAAAAGCTAAGGAGATCTACTTTTGAATCTTTCCAAGGGGATTCACACCAGGACCCAGAAGGCACCAGAAATTAACAGACAACACTTGAGATAGCCGGATGTGTAGAGAACAGCAAAAAAAGCACAACCAACCAAAGGCAAAGCAATATGGCATCCCCCAAACCCAGTTACCCAGACGCAGGTAGCCCTGGATACCCTAACATAAGTGAAATTCAAGAAGATGACCTTACATCTATGCTTATGAAGAGGTTAATGGAGGAAGCAAATAAAATGTGTAAAGAATTAGAGAAAGATATAGTAAAACAGATTATGGCCATCCATAAAGAAACACAGGAAGTTGCAGCCAAACAGTTTGTGGCTTTCAAAGAGGAAATGATTAAATAACTGAAAGAAATAAAAGAAACAGAGGAATGTCCAAACAAACAGGTGAAGGACTTGAAGGAAAAAAACAGGAAAATACAGTTAGACAGGTAAAGGAAATAATCAAAATGGTTCAAGATCTAAAGATAGAATTGGAAAAATTAAAGAAAACACAAAAGAAGGATATATATCATGAAGGGGGAGAACCCAGGAAAGAAAACAGGAACTACAGAGGTAAACATAACCAACAGACTACAGGAGATGGAAGAAAGAATCTCAGGTATGGAAGATACAATGGAAGAAATGGATGTATCCATCAAAGAAATTAATAAATCTAAAAAATTCCTTACAGACTGTCCAAGAAATCCAAGACAACATAAAAAGACAAAACCTAAGAATAATAGGAATAGAGGGAAAAGAAGATTCCCTCCTCTAAGGTCCAGAAAATATTTTCAACAAAATCATAGAAGAAAATTTCCCCAAATTAAAGAGAGGCCTATAAGAATACAAGAGATCTACAAATCACCTAATAAACTAGACCAGAAAAGAAAATAGTCCCGCCACGTAATAATCAAAACAGTAAGTATACAGAACAAAGATAAAAAAAAATACTAAAAGCTACAAGGGAAAAAGGCCAAGTAACATACAATGGCAAACCCATCAGAATCACACCGGACTTCTCAACAAAGATTATGAAAGCCAGAAGGGCCTGGACAGATATCATGCAGACCCTAAGAGAACACAGATGTCAGCCTAGGCTACTAAACCCAGCAAAACTCTCAGTCCTCATAGGCAGAGAAACAAGATATTCAACGACAAAAACAAATTTCAACAATACCTACACACAAATCCAGTGTTACAGAAGACACTAGAAGGAAAAATACAAGCCAAGAAAACTAACTGCTTTCAAGAAAACACAGGAAATAATTAACCTCACTACAGCAAAACAAAAAGTAACCAACCCCACAAACTTATGACCACAGCCAACATCAAAATGAAAGGATCTAACAACCACTGGTCATTAATTTCTTTCAATATCAATGGACTCAATTCTCCAATTAAAAAATACCTATTTTCTGTTTCTCTATCTTTAGATAGAAAGAATAGAATAAATTTAATTTTAATTTATCATTAAAGGTAATAATCAAGTCAATCGCACAGACATATCTCTTAATAGCATCTACTACTATTTACTGTTGCAGTTTTTAATGTTTTCTTGTCACAGGTAAGGCCCATATTTATATTTACTAACATTCCTCAAAAATTCCACTAAGTTAGTGTGGCTATTATAGTCATGTGTTGGAGTTGCTACTTAGGAAAGAGAAGGCAGAAGTATCAATCCAAATGGGATAAGGTATCTGTCATAATGTAAATGGTGAACTAAGTAAATTTGTGTGGTGAGAAAGAAGAGAGCTGGTTATTGCTAAGAATGAATGGCTTTCAATTCTTGAAGATTATTCAAACTTCATTTTGTTCTATCATGTAACTTTGAATGACTCAACTATGCTATAAATTATAGTTTTATTTGAATAAAAAGACACAGACTAACAGTATGGATGTATAAACAAGACCCAAAAATTTGTTGCATACACAATACACACCTAAGTCACAAAGATAGACATTACCTGAGGGTAAAGGACTGGAAGACAGTTTTCCAAGCAAATGGACCCAAGAAGCAAGCAGGAGTAGCCATTCTAATATCTAGTAAAATAGACTTTCAACCAAAAAATTAATTAACAGGGATGAAGAAGGACACTTCATACACATCAAATGAAAATTCCACCAGGAAGATATCACAATCCTGAACATCAATACGCCAAATACAAGGGCACCCACATTTGTAAAAAGAAACATTAATAAAACTTAAAACACACATAGATCCCCACACATTAACAGTGGAAGACTTTAACACCCCACTTTCAACAAAGGACAGGTCAACAAAACAGAAAGTAAACAAAGATACAATAACTCTAATAGATGTTATGAATCAAATGGCCCTAAGAGACATCTACAGAACCTTTCACTCAAACACAAAAGAATTTACCTTCTTCTCAGCACCTCATGGAACTTTCTCCAAAATAGATCATATGGTTGGTCACAAAGTGAGCCTCAACAGAAACAAGAAGATTGAAATAATCACTTGAATTCTCTCTGACCACCATGGCCTAAAGCTGGACCTCAACAACAACAGAAATAGCAAAAACCTTACACACACATGGAAACTGAACAGCTTGCTGCTAAATGACAGCTGTGTCAGAGAAGAAATAAAGAAAGAAATTAAAGTCTTCCTAGAATTCAATGAAAATGAAGGCACAACATATGCAAACTTATGGGACAGAATGAAAGTAGTGCTAAGAGGAAAGCTCATAACACTAAGTGCCTTCAAGAAGAAATTCGAAAAATCTCTTTCAAGCAACTTAATGGCTCACCTAAAGCCCTAGAATAAAAGAAGCAGACACACAAAAGAGGAGTAAATGGATGTAAATAATCAAACACATGGCTGAAAACAATAAATTAGAAACAAAGAAAATTATTTCTTTCTTTCTTTTTATTTGTTGAGTAGTATTCCATTTTGTATACCACAATTTCAGTATGTATTCCTCAGTAGAGGTACATCTGGGTTCTGTCCAGATTCAGGCTATTAGGAATAAAGCTTCTATGAAACTGATTGAGAAAATATCCACGTTGTATACTTGAGCATATTTTAAATATATGCCTAGGAGTGGTACAGCCTCATCTTGAAGTAGCACTACTCCTAATGGTCTGAGAAAGCACCAGACTGATTTCCAAACTGGTTGTACATGTTTACTTTTCCATCAGCAATGGAGGAAGGCTCCCTTTTCTCTATAACCCTCCAGCAATGTTGTGACTTGAGTTATTGATCTTAGCCATTCTGATGAGTATAAGGTGAAATCTCTGGGTCATTTTGATTTTCATTTCCCTGATCACTAAGGTCGTTGATAAAGGTTAAACTTTCTTTAAGTATGTCTCTGCCATTTGCTATTCCTCTATTGAGAATTCTCTGTTTAGCTCTGTATGCCATTTTTAAACTGGATTACTTTTTTTGTTGCTTTTTAACTTCTCGATTTCTTTATATATTTTGAACATAAGGCCTCTGTTAGATATAGGGTTGGTGAAGGTCCTTTCCCAGTTTGTAGGCTGTCATTTTATTCTCTTGAAAGTGTCCTTTGCTTTGCAAAAGCTTTTAAGTTTCATGAGGTCCCATTTATCGACTGTTGATCTTAGAGCTTGTGCTGTTGGTGTTCTCTTCAGGAAGTTTTCTCCTGTGCCAATGAGGTCAATACTCTACCCTAAATTTTCTTCTAACATGTTTAGTGTGTCTGGTTTTATGTTAAGGTCTTTTATTCACTTAGAATTTAGTTTTGTGCAGGGTGACAAATGTGGGCCTATTTGCATTTTTCTACATGTACATATTCAGTTATACCAGCACATTTGTTGAAGATGCTGTCTTTTTTCCAAAGATCAGAAAGAAGGAGAGGAGGACCTCCCCTATCAGTGGACTTGGGGAGAGGCATGCATGCAGAAAGTGGGGGAGGTTGGGACCAGGAGGGGAGGAGGGAGAGGCTTATGGAGGGATACAAAAGGAATAAAGTGTAATTAATAAAAGTTAAATAAAAAATTAAAAGAAAAATCAAGTATTCATATGTTTGTAGGTTTATTTCTGGGTATTCTATTCTATTCTGTTGATCTAGCATTCAGGTTCTTTTACAGTACCATACAGGCTTTTTTTTTTTTTTTTTCTATTGCTAGCTATTACATCTTGAGATCAGGGATAGAGATACCTCCAGATGATCTGTTGTTGTACAACATTGTTTTAGCAATTCCAGGTTTGTTTTTGTTTTTTTTTTTCCATATGGAATTGAGAATTGTTCTTTCCCGTTTTGTAAAGAATTGTGTTTGTATTTTGATAGGAATTGTACTGAATCTCTAGATTGCTTTGGGCAGGATGGACAATTTCACTATGTTAATCTGATCAATCTGCAATCATAAGAGATCTTTCCTTATTCTGGTAGTGTCTTCGTTTCCTTTCTTCAGGGACTTGATTTTTTTTTTTTTCAAACAGGTATTTCACTTGCTTGGTTACAGTCACACCAACCTACGTTATGTCCTTTGTGGCTATGGTGAAGGGTGTAGTTTCCCTAATTTCTTTCCCACAACTTTTGTCTTTTGTATATAGGAGGACTATGATTTTTGAGTTAATTTTGTATCCGGTGACTATGTTGAATGTTTTTATCAGCTGAAGGATTTCACTGGTAGACTGTCATATCATCTGCAAATAGTGATACTTTGATTTCTTGCTTTCAAATATTTATTTCCTTAATCTCCTTTAGTTGTCTTATTGCTCTAGCTAGCACATCAAGTACTATGCTGTGGAGATATGGAGAGAACGGGCAGCCTTGCCTTGTCCCTGATTTCAGTGGGATTGATTTAAGTAACTCTCTGTTTACTTTGATATTATCTATAGGCTTGCTCTATGTTGTCTTTCCTATGTTTGTTTATGTGCCTTTTCCCCCTGAACTCTCCAAGACTTTAAACATGAATGGGTGTTGTATTTTGTCAAATGTTCTTTCAGTATCTAAGGACATGATCCTGAGTCTTTTCTCCTTCAGTTTGTTTATATGGTGGATTACATTGATGGATTGCCATATAATGAACGGCTCCTGCAAGCCTGGGATGAAGTATACTTGGTAATGGGTATGATTTTATGTGTTTTATGTGTTCTTGGATTCAGTTTGCGAGTATTTCTGCAACAATATTTATAAGAGATATATGTCTGAGTTCTCTTTTTGGTTGGGTTTTTGTGTGGTTTAAGTGTCAAAGTGACTGTGCCCTCATAGAATGAGTTTGGTAATGGTCCTTCTGTTTCTATTTTGTGGAATAAAAGAGAACTAGAGTTAGGTCTTCTTTGATGGTCTGGTAGAAATCTGCACTGAAACTATCTGGCCCTGGGCTTTTTTTGGAAGGGAGACTTTTGATGACTGCTTCTATTTCCTTGGGGAATATAGGAATATTTAATCTATTTACCTGATCTTTAATTTTGTTAAATGTAATCTATCAAGAAAACTGTCCATTTCATTTAGATTTTTAATGATTGTTGCATATAGTCTTTTTGTAATGAGACCTAATGATTGTTTGCATTTCTTTAGTTTTTGTCATTATGCCCCCCTTTTCTTTTCTGATTTTGCTGATTTGGATAGTTTTTCTCTGACTTTTAGTTAGCTTGGCTTAGGGTTTGTCTATCTTGTTGATTTTCTCAAAGAACCATCTCTTGGTTTCAATGATTCTTTGAATTGTTTTCTTTTTTTCCTAATTCATTGATTTCAGCTTTGACTTAATTTCCTATCATCTACTCCTCATTGGTGTGTCTGCTTCTTCTTTTTTTTAATAATGCTTTTAGGTATGCCATTTCATTGCTTGTATGAGATGTTTTAAACTTCTTTCTGAAGGCAGTTAGTGCTATGAACTTTCCTCTTCACACTGCTTTCATTGTGTCCCATAATATTGGGTAACTTTTGTCTTCATTTTCATTGAATTTTAGGAAGTCTCTAAATCCTTTTTCCATTTCCTCCCTGTCCCAGCTGTCATTGGGTAGAGAGTAATTTAGTTTCCATGTGTATTTAGGCTTTTTGTTATTTCTGTTGTTGTTAAAGTCTAGATTATGCCATGGTGGTCTGATAGGATACAAGGGATTATTTCTATATTGTTATATCTGTTGAGACTTGCTTTGTAACCAAATAGGAAATCATATTTTAATTTTTTAATATTAAACAGTTTATTCACTTTGTATCCCAGCTGTAGCTTCCTCCCTCATTCCCTCCCATTCCCTCCCTTCCTTGTCTCCTCCCATGCCCATTTTCAAGTCCACTGGAATGGGAGGTACTCCTCCCCCTCAGTCTGACCCTAGCTTATCAGGTCTCATCAGGACTGGCTGCATTGTCTTCCTCTGTGGCCTGGTAATGCTGCCCCCCCCCAGGAGGAAGTGATCAAAGAACCAGCCACTGAGTTCATAACAGACACAGTCTCTTTTCCCCTTACTAAGGAACATACTTGGATACTGAGGTGCTATGGGCTACATTCTCTCTTTTTGGAGCTCCTGTTTCCTCCAGGTCTTCAACACCTCCTTCTTTCATAAGATTCCCTGAAATCTGCACAATGTTTGCCTATTAGTCTCAGCATCTGCTTTGATACAATATTTGGTAGAGTCTTTCAGAGGCCTAGTGTGGTTGGCTCCCATCCTGTTCCCTGTTTTATCCCTCTTCCAATGATCATCTTAACCAGGGTCCTCCTTCTTGCTTAGCTTCTTTAGGTGTACAGATTTTAGTATGTTTATCCTATATTATATGCTTAATATCCACTTCTAAGTGAATATATACCATACGTATTTTGTTGCTTCTGCAATACCTCAAGCAGGATAATAAACTGAATGCAAGAGCATGGAAAAGTTATCATCCACCATCACCAAGTAGGGTTCATCCCAGGCATACAAGGGTGGTTCAATATACAAAAATTCAACAATGTAGTCCAACATATAAACAAATTTAAGGAGAAAAAAACAACATGATCATCTCCTTAGATTCTGAAAAAGCATTTGACAAAATCCATCACCCACTTGTGTTCAAAGTCTTGGAGAGATCAGGGATACAAGACACTTAAATAAAAATAGTAAAGACAATATACAACAAGCCTATAGCCTACATCAAACTAAACGGAGAGAAACTTAAATCAATCTCACTGAAATCAGGGACAAAGCAAGGCTGTCTATTCTCTCTGTATCTTTTTCACATACTACTTGGAATCTTAGCTAGAGCAATAATATAATTAAAGAGATCATAAATGAAATGAAGAAGTCAACATATCACTATTTGCAGATGATATGACTGTATACATGATTAATCCCAAAAATTCAACCAGAGAACTCCTTCAATTGATTAACACCTTCAGCAAAGTACTTGGATAAAAAAAATTAACTCAAAAAAATTAGTTGCCCCCTTGTATAGGAAAGACAAAAAGGGCTGAGAAAGTAGGGAAACTACGCCCATCTCAATAGCCCCAAATAACATAAAGGAAAGACCTGTTTGAAAGAAATCAGAGAAGATATCAGAAGTTGGAAAGATCTCCTATGTTCATGGATTGGCAAGATTAATATAGTCAGTTTTTTGAGAAGGTTATATCAGGTGCTGAGAAGAAGCTATACTCTTGAATTTGAGTGAAAAGTTCTGTAGACATCTATTAGGTTTATTTGATTTGGGACCTCTGCAATTGTCATTATTTCCTTAGTTTGTTTATGTCTAGATGATCTGGTCCTTCATGAGAGTGGAGTGGTGAAGTCTCCCACTATTTAAATGTTGGGATAGATGTGTGATTTAAGCTTTAATAATGTTCCATTTACAAGTGTAGGATTCTTTTGGGGAATAGATGTTCAGGATTATGATGGCCTCATGGTGGATTTTTCTTTGATGAGAATGAAAGGCCTCTCCTCATCTTTTTTGATCAATTTTTGGTTGAAAGTTCATTTTATTAGATATTAAGATAGGTATTCCAGCTTGTTTTGAGGATCTGTTTGCTTGAAAAGCTTTTACGAACCCTTCACTCTGATGTAGTATATAATTTTGTTTCGGGGGTGTGTTTCTTGAATGCAGCAGAATGTTGGATCCTTTTCCTCAACCATTCAATTAGTCTGTTTCTTTTCATTGGAAGGTTGAGTCCATTGATGTTGATAGATAATAGTGACCAACGAATGTTTGTTTCTTTTTTGTGTGGAGTTGGTGGTGTTATTGTGTTTCTATGTTTCTTTAAATTTTTGTTGTGAAGTTATCTATATCCTGTGTTTTCTTGGCTGTAGTTGCTTTCATTGGACTGGAATTTTTCTTCTAGTACCTTCTGTAGGGCTTCATTGCTATGTAGAAATTGTTTCAGTTCAGTTTTGTCATGGAATATTTTGTTTTCTCTATCTACGTTGATTGAAAGCTTTGCCAGTTATGGTAGTCTGGGTTGGCATCTGTTGTCTCATGGATTCTGCATGGTATCAGCCCAGGCCCTTCCTGATTTCACAGTTTCTGTTTGAGAAGTCTAGTATGATTCTAATAGATCTATCTTTGTATGTTACTTGGCATTTTTTCCCTTGCTGCTTTTGATATTTTTTCCTTGTTCTGTAGATTTAGTGTTTTGACTATGATGTGAACTGATGAGTTTTTTTTTTTTTTTTTTTTTTTTTTTTTTTTCTGGTTTAGTCTATTTGGTGATCTATAGGCCTCTTGTATGTTTAAGGACATCTCTTTCTTTAAGCTGGGAAAATTTTCTTCTATGATTTTCTTGAAAATATTTTCTGGACCATGGAGCCTGAAATCTTTTTTCCTATTATTCTTAGATAATGCTTTTTTTATAGCCTCCTTGATTTCTTGGATGTTTTGTATTTGCAACTTTTCTGATTTTATTTTTTCTTTGATAGATGTATCAGTTTCTGCAATTGTATCTTCAGCACCTGATTTTTTCTCTGTTCTCTAGTTCCATTGTTTTCTCTGTGTTTTCATTATTGATTCTAATTCTGTTTTCATGTCTTGCAACCATTTCCTTCATCTATTTGAATGTGGATTCCTGTCTTTCCATGATGGCCTCTATTATTTAGTTCATTTCGTCTCTATTTGCCTCTACTTGTGCCTCTACATGTACCTCTATTTGTTTGGCTGTATTTGCCTATATTTTTTTTTTGAGAGCTTTGTTTGTTTCCTCATTATATGCCTCTAATAACTGGATAAGTATAGATTTGAGATGTTTCCTATGAATTAAAATAACCTCTTTTGGGAGGTTGCCATTGATACCATGATGTCCTGGTTTTTGTTTTATGTGTTCTTATGCATACCTCTAGTCACCTGCTTATCTGTAACCTTCACTGTTCCTGGAGTTTGTACTTCAGATTGGGTCCATCTGACTCTGGAGTCTTCTTCAAGAAGATGAGAGAGGTCCTCCAGTTTGAGAGTGGATGTTGGTGTTTCAGCTGTAGGTAAGGGGGGGGAGGTCAGAGGAACATGTGTGTAAGCATGCGAGTGTGTGGGAAAGTGTGTATTGAAGGAGAGGGTGCTAGACCTGTATATGCCTGGAAAGATAGACCATAAATACACATTGGGGTGCTGCTATTGTTCCCGTTCACAATGTTCATGTGCAGTTGTCCTGAAAGCCTACATTCCCCACATGCCTGTGGTACTGTTCTCCATGTTAATATCTGTTTTGGCTCCAGGGATTGTTTGCTTGGATTCCACTGGGAGACCCATCAAACAGGGGCTTCAATGTTGAGAACCCTGTTCTTGGGATCCCTATGTTACTCACAGTGAGGTTGTGGGTTGGAGGGATTCAATGTCTGCTACTAGAGTAGAGGGATCCTGTATCTGGGGCTCTCCTTGCACTCACTTGTAGCTGTGCTCACTTTCTCTCAAGGCTATGAGGAATGCACAGGGGTTCTCCCCATTCTCTTCTCTCAGATTTGGGCCTGTAGGGGCAAATGAAAGTGTAGGAGATCAGTCAATTCAGTGTTGTCAACTGTTTGGCAGGGAGACTTTTACTTGGGCAGCCACCTCTGCAGTCTGTGTCATGGAATATGGAGGATCCTGCTTAGGGAAGCCACTGCTGCAGCCACAGAGCTGGGAGGCCCTTATGTATGCTGCTGTCTCTGCTGTATCAATCACCTACCATGGAAACTCCTGATTAGGGAAACTGGTGTTGCCTCTGTTGAGCAGAGAGGCTGGTGCTTGGGGCAATGGGGAGTACAGGGTTGTAGAATATTAACCACTCTCAGACCCTGGAGACATTCACTGGTGACCTGGATCCAAACTGTCCCAGCTCATGGGTTGTCCCTTTTTGCCCAGGAAACTTCAAAGTTATGGCTTCAGCTGGTCCTCCAGTCACCAATATCTGAGTTTCAGATCTTCTGTCCCTCAGATAAGGTATGTGCTGTGTGCCACCACCTTGGATCCCTGCATTGTTTTTTTCGAGAGAAGGTTTCCCTGTGCAGTCCTGGCTGTCATGGAACTCACAATCTGTTGGCCAGGCCATCCTCAAACTCAGAGATCCTCTTGACTCTGCCTCCTGAGTACTGGGATTAAAGGTGTGTGCCAGCAAGGTCTGGCTTTATCAACCTTTCTTCTTACCATTCCTTGGATCATTCAGGACTGGGAAAGGACAGGCTGAGGAAATGGTACTGTTGGGACTAAGAGGCATTAGGTTTTTACGGTTTTCATTCTTTGGAAAATGACAATTTAAATAGTTACTTTGGGATGGAAACTTCTCATTGTGTGATAATTTAGGAAAACATTTTCTTTAAGTTGCAGGATAAAATAATTTCTGTCACAAGGTTTTGTTAATCTTTCGTGTTAAACATGCTGAAACCCATCTGTGTTGAAAGTTAATTTTATTTTATTTTGGGACACTTTATATTTATATATATTTGTTTTATTTCAAAATTTTTTATTTAGAAAAAAAAAAAAACCTTCTTAGGCCAAGCATAAAATCTAAGCCACAGGATTATAAGGTTGGAGAAATATCTGCACTATATATTCATAACTGGGTATAGATACCATGTGGTGATTATTTATAAGAGTTTTCATTTTAAAATTCCTTCTTTTTTTTCAATTTTCTACCATCCACATGAAATTTGTTGAATTTTAAGAAAATATTGATGAACATGTAATATCCACATAATTAATCACATGTTTCATTCAAAAGGGAACTCTAAAATCTTTAACTTAACAAAAGAACAATATCCACGTTTTTCCTTTTCTGCAAAACTTCTTAACAATTTTCAGTTTTGGTGGTGTCATAAGCATTGATTCTGAGTAGTAGTTTCCACCTTGAATGACTTTATATTTTGGCAATTTTATGAACTAGTTTTTGTTGTAATGACTAGGGAAGCTGAGGTAATAATCACATCAGTTAAATAGAAGCAAATGATGCTGTAAAATATTCTAAGGAACATAAAACTGAAGTTCTAACTCATGGCCATGTACATGCTGACCAGGTGCTCTACCACCAAGTTACAACTTCTAACAGAATAAATATTTAATGTCCTAATTTTCTTAGATATATCAAGTATACTAACACTGATTATTAACTTGAAAAAAAAATATGCTTTAATTTTTTTCTTGGTGTATTCTGAATAGCTGAAACACAGTATTTGCTATATCTGAATGTGAATTCTTTTTTCTTCATGCAATGAATACACACAATATGTCAAGGTTACTTTTACTAGAATATATTAAACAATTGTTGTTACACTTCATAGAGTTTAATGATATGAATAGAATTATTATTATATTTCCTATATTATATCACATATTCTTGTGAGATATTTCTTGATATAGGCTTTCCAATGTATCCAAAGTTGACCTGTAATTTTGTATCCAGCATGGACAGGTCCTGAATTCCCATTAATTTTGTGTCTTTCTTCAGTTATAATTATTAAGAATAAAAGTTACCTATAAATATAATCCAAAAATTTAATATAAAAAGGGAATATGGTTTACTCTATGCCCCAATGCTTCCCAAGTATTTTGAGTACAAATAAATTACTAAAGAGCAAAAGCTAATTTTTGTGAAAATTATAACAAATAAATATTTTTAGAAATGTGTTTGATGTCTTAAAATTTAAATAAAATTCTACATTTTAGAATGATGCATAACAATTAAACTCCAATGAATCTTGACTTTTAAGTTTTTGACAACCTTAAAAATCTATCATTCCTAATCACCAGTATATTGTCCTTAGAAGTCTGATCTAAATGTTCAAAAAGTCCATTATTGATGGACACTTTTGGTGTCTCCTACTAAAAATTACAGAGATAATTGTATGCCCACATTTATCAAGTGATAAACTTTCTCATCCTGGAATAGCCTTTTATTAAATTATGACAACAATGATTGTTTTTATTAAATTCTAAACGCATGTACTTTTATATTCTAATCATTTTATTTACCTCTTAGTGTTACTATTCTGTAGTTGTCACCAGAGATCAAATGTATATATTTCAGTATTTGCAGCTACTATGTTCCATTTGGCTTAATTTATATATTAATTTTATTTTTGAGTAAGTTCAACATTAATACCACCTTTGTTTAAGCCTTTCACTAGTGATGCATAATTTCAAGTAATGAATTATAGCACATAATTCCTCTGTGCTTCTCAACTATAACTCAAATCTCAAAAGATATGTACTGATTTCATAATAAATAAGATAATCCTGAATTAAGGCACATAATAAAAATAAGAGCTATTTTTGTTTGTCCTTTTATTTAACTCTTACTTAGGAATCCAGTTTGATAATTTTCATTTTTATAATTATATATGAATTATTGGGAATGAAATAACTTGCAACTTTGGAAACATATTTTTTTTAATTAAAACACATCAACAAAATAACAATGTAAGAGTTACAACATGTAGTATTATTGGAAACATTATTTATATGTTTTAAATAATCAGTATGGTTCAATACCATACATATTTTTATGAGAATATATTGTGTTGAATTTGACCATTGAACTTTAAGAAAAGCATACTGCAGTTAAAGTGTAGAATGAGATAAAATACATATCAGATTATCTTTAAAGTCCTGATTACAAGAGAAAGCTTTTAAAAAAATACTGAATGTGATATACACATTAAAATAAAAATGTGCAATTGACAAGATTAAAGTATGATGATTTTTGATATTTCTATATTTCTATAATATCTTAAGCTGAAATATAAGTCTCCCCCAAATTATAGGTTATTTTTTAACTTGGTATCTCTTTTAATGATATTATATCAATTGTTTCTGACAATAAATATTTAATATTATTAGTCCAAAATTTAGTATATATTTTGTAAAGTCTTTAGAGTCTCAATTGAAGACACTATATTATTTTTATTATTATATTTTTCTAATTCCTGTGACCAGATACCTAAAAGCAACTTAAAGAGATAAAGATTTATTTTGATTTCTGGTTTATGATTAAATAATCTTCCATAGTAGGAATTTACAACTGAGTTTGTGCAATAGGAACATCTAATTGTGATATCACACAGATGAAGACTCTGAAAAAGAATGCTAGATCTCATTCTTATTCAGTCACATATCCAAATATATAAAATGATAAGCCTCCAATATTTAGGTTTGCTCATCTCCACTAAATTAATAATCTCTGAAAACACCCTTATAGACACACTCAGAAGTTTCTAAGATGATTCTAAATCCATTCCAGTTGATAATAAAGATCAATCATCGTAAGAACACTCTTTGTCTACTTGAGAAACACATTAATCACAGAAACCCCTTCCCCAAGTTCTCAAAATATTATAAATATCTTATAATATAAAATATGTGTAATGTATTTTTCAGGTCTCCAGAGTCCTGACAAGTTAATACTGCAAAAGCTTAAAGTAGAATGTTTCTTCTAAAACTCAGGGCAATTTCAGCAACTTCTTTCTTTTTTTCTGCCTCATAAATATTTTTTTCTTATTATTATTTTCAACAACTTATTCACTTTGTATTCCAGTTTTAGTCCCTGCTCTCATCTCTTCCAGGTCCCATTGCGCCCCCCTTCCACCCCTATCCCTCTTCCCTAGTCCACTCATAGAGGAAGTCAACGTACCCTACTATCTGACCCTAGCCTATCAGGTTCCCTCTTCCTCCATGGGTTGGCTAGGTAGCCCCAGAAGGGAGAAGTGATTAAGGAACAGGCAACGGAGTTCATGTCAGAGATTGTCTCTTCTCCCCTTACTAGGGAACCCACATGGAGACTAAGATATCTATGGCCTACATCTGAATGGGGGTATTTAGGTCCTCTATATGTATGGTCTTTGTTTGATGCATCAGTCTATGCAGTTATCCCTAGGCCCAGGTTTGTTTTTTTTTTTTTTTGTTTTTGTTGTTGTGGTGGTGGTTGTGTTTTTTGTTTTTTGTTTTTTGTTTTGGCTTTGTTGGTCTTCTTGTGGGGCTCCTGTCCCCTCCAGTTCTCAAGGCAATTTCTTGATGGTGAGATCCTCTAAAATAAACACAAGTTGTGTGCATTCAATATATTGTGTAGTAGTGTAAATAAGGGTAAATATTCCCAAACTAACATATACACCTAGTTTTTGATGGAATCTGTTGGGCTCCAATGCCCATGGGTAGCCCTGTCTCCAGATTTACGGCACCTGCAACATGTATTGAATCATTTGTGGCAAGTCTATACTTTTAAACTGAACTTTTCCTTGTTAGAAATCACATGCTTCTTTAATTTCCAACATCCTCGGTTTCCTGTTGAAATTTAGTCTTCACCTTCACAGTTTCTAATACAGTTCCTAATGGTTTCCTTATAAGGGATGTGACCATGTACTACACTGAATGGTTTCAGCAGTTTCCTAGAACTTTGATGAAATCCTCTCTGAGACCATGATACTTATAATTTTTGTATATGAAAAAAGAGTACCATGTAGATGACACTTCTAAGTTTTAGTGCCAACTTGTTATCTGTTTGAGCAGCCTTGGAATCCAGCTGTTGGTTCATTTGAGTACCTCTGATTATGAAAACCTAGAAAACATTCCTAGATGATCATCTTGGTGAAGAGCATTACTCTGGTGAAATTCCCAGTTCTATAAATTTTATTTTAGAAATAAATTTCATTTTTATAAGCTGGAAGTGGGGTCTCACCCTCATGAAACCCTTGTTATTATCCAAATGCTGAGTGAGAATTTTCCTTTAACAGTGTTTATCTTTTCTCAATTACATTTGCTTTCTCCATAACTGCCTTGTGTGAAACTTTATACATTTTAACATCCCAAACTTTATTATTATTATTGTTAAAATTTATTCAATGTGTTTCCCAGCTGTGCCCCCCTTATCTCCTCCCAATCCCTCCATCCATCCATCCCTCTTCTTCCCATATGCCCTTCCCCTAGTCCATTGATAGAGGAGGACCTCCTCCCCTTTTATTTGACTCTAGCCTATCATGTCTCATCAGAACTGGTTCCTTTGTCTTCCTCTGTGGCCTGGAACGGCTGCACCATCAAGGAGAAGGTGATCAGAGAGCCTGTCACTGAGTTCATGCCAGAAAAAGTCCCTGCTCCCCTTACTAGGGACCCACTTGGAAACTGAACCTATGGGCTACATCTGAGTCAGGGTTTTAGGTCCTTTCCATGTGTTGTTCTTGGTTGGGGTATCTTTGTCTTCAGGGCCCCCAGGGCTCAGTTTTTATGGCTCTATTGGTCTCCTTTTGGAGCTCATGTCCCCTACAGCTCTTTCTGTCTCCTGCTTCTTTCATAAGATTCTCTGTACTCTTTAAAAGTTTGGCCATGAGTTGCAGCCTCTGCTTTGATACCTTGATCAGTAAACTTTTTCAGAGGCTGTTTGTCGTAAGCTCCTGCCCTGTTCCGTGTCTTCTCCTGTTTCCCATGTCTATCGGGTTTATCCTTCTGAATGAGAATTGAGAATCTTCCCTAGGCTCTTCTTTGTTGTTTAGCTTCTTTAGGAGTACAGATTTAATTGTTTATCCTATATTATATGGCTAATATCCACTTATGAGTGAATATATACCATAGATGTCTTTCTCCTTCTGGATCACCTCACTAAAGATGATCTTTTCTACTTCCCACTATTTGCCTGAAAATTTGATGATTTCCTTGTTTTTAATAGCTGAGTAGTATTTTGTTGTGTAAACATGCCACAATTTCTGTATCCATTCCTCCACAGAGGGGCATCTAGGTTGTTTCCACTTTCTGTCTGTTACAAATAGAGCTGCTATGAACATGATCAGGCAAATGTTCTTGTTGTGTTACCAAGCATATTTTGGATATATGCCTTGGAATGTTATTGCTGGACCATGAGGTACCATTATTCCTAATTTTCAGAAAAAGCTCCAGACTGATTTCCAAAGTGGTTGTTAAAGTATACTTTCCAACAAGCAATGGAGGAGGGTTCCCCTTTCTCCAAATCCTATCCAGCTTGTGTTGTCAATTGAGTTTTTTATCTTAATTATTCTGATATGTGTAAGGTGAAATGTCAGAGTCATTTTGATTTGCATTTCCCTGATGACTAAGTTTGTTGAGCACTTCTTTAAGTGTTTCACTGCCTATCAATATTCCTCTATTGAGAATTCTCTGTTCAGCTCTGTACCCTGTTTTTTTTTTTTGTTTGTTTGTTTTTGTTTTTTTTTTAATTGGGTTACTTGGTGTTTTGGTGCTTAAGTTGTTAAAACCATATGTATTATGGATAATAGCCCTTTGTCAGATATAAGGTTGGTGAAGATCCTTTCACATTCTGTAAGCTGTCGTTTTGTTCTGACGACAGTGTCCTTTGCTTTACAGAAGCTTTTCAGTTTCATGAGGTCCCATTTATTGATTGTTGATCTTAGAGCCTGTGCTGTTGGTGTTCTGTTCAGGAAGTTGTCTCCTGTGCAAATGATTTCAAAGACCTTCCCCACTTCTTCTTCTAACAGGATTAGTTTGTCGCGTTTTATTTTGTGGTCTGTGATTCACTTAGACTTCAGTTTTGTGCAGGGTGATAAACTTTGTCCTCTTTGCATTTTTCTACATGTACCCATACAGTTAGACCAGCACCATATGTTGAAGATGCTGTCTTTTTTCCATTGTATGATTTTGGTTTCTTTGTCATAAATAAAGTATACATTCATTTGTAGATTTATTTCTGGATCTTCCATTGGATGTCATTTATCCTCTATTCTGTTTCTATGCCAGTAGCATGCATACTACTATTTTATTACTGTTGCTCTATAGTACAGCTTAAGTTCAGGGATGGAGATACCTCCAGAAGATCTGCTTTTGCACAGGATTGTTTCAGCAATTTTGGGATTTTGTTTTTCCATATGAAAATGAGAATTTTTCTTTAAATTCTGTAAAGAATTGTGTTTGTATTTTGAAGGGAATTGCATTGAATCTGTAGTTTGCTTTTAGCATGATGGCCATTTTCAATATGTTAACCCTACCTATCCATGAGCATGGGGATTCTCTCATTGTTCTTACATCTTCTTCAATTTTTCTCTTCAGAGACTTGAAGAATTTTTCACACAGGTATTTCACATTCTTAGTTAGAGTCACACTAAGGTACTTTATGTTATTTTTGGTTTTATAGAGGGTGGTGTTTCCATAATTTCTTTCTCAGTTCATTTGTCTTATGTATACCAAAGGGTTACTGAGTTTTTGGAGTTAATTTTGTATCCAGCTACATTGATGAATGGGTTTATCAGCTGAAGGAGTACTCTGGTAGAAGTTTTGTGATCACTCATGTATACTATCAAATCTTCTCTGAATAGTGATAGTTTGACTTCATCTTTTCAAATGTTTATTATTTGATCTCATTTAGTTGCCATATTGCTCTAGGTAGGATTTCAAGTACTAATTTGAAGATACATCAAGCGAGTGGGCAACCTTGCTTTTACCCTGATTTTAGTGGGATTTATTAACTTTTCTCTCTGTTTAGTTTGATGTTGGCTATAGGCTTGCAGTATATTGTCTTTACTATTTAGGTATGTACCTCGTATTCCTGATCTCTCCAAGATTTTAAATATGAATGGGTGTTGGATTTTGTCAAATGCTTTTTTTTTTTTTTTTTTTTTTTTTTGGAATCTAAGGACATGAACATGTGTTCTTTTTTTGCTTTTTTACATTGATGGAGTTCAGTATATTGAACCAACCCAGCATGCCTGGGATGAAGCATACTTGGTCATGGTGGATGATATCTTTATGTGTTCTTGGAGATGGTTTGCTAGTATTTTTTTTATTAGTTTTTGCCTCAATGTTCATAAGATATATAGGTTTTAAATACTATTTTTTAGTTGGATCTTTGTGTTATGTAGGTATCAAGGTTACTGTGGTCTCATTGAATTAGTTTGATAATATTCCTTCTGTTTCTGTTTTGTGGAATAGTTTGAAGAGTATTGGCTTCAGCTCTTCTTTGAACATCTGGTACAATTCTGTTCAGAAATCATCAGGTCTTTGGCTTTCTTTTCTTTCTTTTTTTTTTTTTTTGAAGGGAGACTTTTAATGACTGCCTCTATTTCCTTTGTTAAAATAGGAATATTTAATCTATATCTATTTACCTGATCTTTATTTAAATTTGGTAAATGGAATCTATCAAGAAAATTGTCCATTTCATTTAGATTTTCAAATTTTGTGGCATATAGATTTCTTATTTATTTTTATGAATTATACTTTATTCACATTGTATCCCCACATAAACTCCTCCTCCTTCCTTCCCTCCCGATTCCACTCTCCCTCCCCTTCTTCACACATGACCTTTCCCCAAGTCCACTGATAAGGGAGGTCCTCCTCTCCTTTCTTATGATCTTAGTCTATCAGATCTCATCAGGAGTGGCTGCATTGTCATCTTCTGTGTCCTGGTAAGGCTGCTCCCCCTTCAGGGGGAAGTGATCAAAGAGCAGGCCAATCAGATTATGTCAGAGGCAGTCCTTCTTCCAATTACTATGTAACCCAATTGGACACTAAACTGCCATGTGTTACATCTGTGCAGGGGTTCTAGGTTATCTCCATGGATGGTACTTGATTGGAGTATGAGTCTCTGGAAAGACCCCTGTGTTCAAATTTTCTGGTTCTGTTGCTCTCTTTGTGGAGTTCCTTTCTTATCCAGATCTTACTATTTCCCACTTCTTACATAAGATTCCATGTACACTGCCCAACGGTTGGTCATAAGTCTCAGGGTCTGCTTTGATAGTCTGCAGGGCAGAGCTTTTCAGAGGCCCTCTGTGGCAGGTTCCTAGCTTGTTTCTTGTTTTCTTCTTCATCTGATGTCCTTCCTCTTTGCCTTTCAGGATGGGGATTGAACATTTTAGTCAGGTTCCTCCCTCTTGATTAGTTTCCTTAGATGTACAGGTTTTAGTAGGTTTATCCTATATTACATGTCTATATGAGTGCATATATACCTTGTATGTCTTTCTCCTTCTGGGACAGCTCACTCAGGATGATCCTTTCCAGGTCCCATTATTTTCCTACAAATTTCATGATTTCCTTATTTTTCATAGCTGAGTAATACTCCATTGTTTAGATGTACCACAATTTCTGCATCCATTCTTCAGTTGAGGGGCATCTGGGCTGTTTCTAGCTTCTGGCTATTACAAATAAAGCTGCTACAAATATGGTTGAGCAAATGTCCTTATTGTCTACTTGAGCCTCTTTTGGATATATGCCTAGGAGTGGTATGGATGGATCTTGAGGAAGCGTTATTCCTAGTTGTCTGAGAAAGTGCCAGATTGATTTCCAGAGTGGTTGTACAAGTATACATTCCCACCAGCAGTGGAGGAGGGTTCCCCTTTCTCCACAGTTTTTCAGCGTGGCCATTCTGATGGGTGTAAGGTGAAATCTCAGGGTCGTTTTGATTTGCATTTCCCTAGTGGCTTAATGACATTGAGCATCTCTTTAAGTGTTTCTCTGTCATTTGATATTCCTCTATGGAGAATTCTCTGTTTAGCTCTGTTCCCTATTTTTTTAATTAGATTACTTGATTTGCTGCTTTTCAGCTTCTTTAGTTCTTTATATATACTGTTTATTAGCCCTCTGTCAGGTAAAGGGTTGGTGAAGATTGTTTCCCAATCTTTAGGCAATCTTTTTGCTTTGATGACAGTGTCCTTTGCTTTACAGAAGCTTTTCAGTTTCATGAGGTCTCATTTATTGATTGTTGCTCTTAAAACTCTGCTGTTGGTGTTCTGGCATAGAAACAGAATGATGGATCAATGGAACTAAACAGAAGATCCAGAAATAAACCCACAAACTTATGGACACCTGGTCTTTGACAAAGATGCCAAAACCATACCATGGAAAAAAGATAGCATCTTCAACTAATGGTGTTAGTCTAACTGGATGTCTACAGTTAGAAAAATGCAAATAGATCCATACTTACTACCCTGCACAAAGCTAAAGTCCAAGTGGATCAAAGACCTCAACATAAAATCCAACATATTAAATCAGTTAGAAGAAAAAGTGGGGAAGACCCTAGAACTCATTTGTACAGGATACAACTTCCTGATCAGAATACCAATGGCATATGGACTTTTGTAGTAAGACCTAATGATTGTTTGGATTTTCTCAGTGTCTGTCATTTTGTCCCCCTTTTCATTTCTGATTTTTTTGATTTGGATAGTTTCTCTCTGCTTTTTTATTAGTTTGGCTAAGGGCTTGTCTATCTTCTTGATTTTCTCAATGAACCAGTTCTTGGTCTCTTTGATTCTTTGAATTGTTTTCTTTGTTTCTAATTCATTTATTTGAGCTATGAGTTTGATTATTTTCAACTGTCTGCTCCTCTTTGATGTGTCTGCTTCTTTTATTTCTATTGCTTTTAGATTACAAGCTCTTAAGTTGCTTGTAACAGGTGCCTTAAACTTTGTTCTATAGGCACTTAGTGCTATGAACTTTCCTCTTAGAACTGTTTTCATTGGGTCCCATAAATTTGGGTAAGTTGTGCGTTAATTTTCATTGAATTTTAGTAAGTCTCTAATTTTTTCCCATTATTCAGCCCTTACTGAGTAAAAAGTTGTTTAGTTTCCATGCATGTGTTGGCATTTTGTTTTTTCTGTTTTTGTTGAGTTCTAGTTTTAGGCCATGGTAGTCTGATAGGATACAATGGATTATTTCGATTTTCTAGTATTTGTTAAGGCTTGCTTTGTGTTCAATTATATAGCTAATTTTGGAAAAGTTTCTGTGGTGTACTGAGAGAAATCTATTCTCTTTTGCATTTGGTTGAAAGTTCTGTTGACATTTAATAATTCCATTTGATATAGGACCTGTGTAAATGTCTTTATTTCCCTATTTAATTTCTGTCTAGATGATCTGTCCCTTGGTGAGAGTGGAGTGTTGAAATCTCCCACTGTAAGGTGTTGGATCAACGTGATATTTAAGCTTTAAAAATATTTCTTTGATGAATGTTGGTACTCTTATTTTTGAGGCATAGATGTCCAGGATTGGAATGTCCTCATGGTGGAGTTTTCCTTTGATGAGAATATAGTGTCCCTCCTCATCTTTCTTGATTAATTTTGGTTGAAAGTCTATTTTATTAGATATTAGGATAGCTACTACAGCTTCTGTTCTGACACTGGTTGCTTAAAAACACTTTTCCAGCTCTTTACTCTGAGGTAGTGTCTGTCATTATTGCAAAGGTGTGTTTCATGGATGCAGTAGGATGTTGTATCCAGTTTCCACAACCATGCTGTTAATCTGTGGCTTTTTATTGAAGAGTTAAGTCCTTTTATGTTTATAGATATTAGTGACCAGAGGTTGTTAGTTGCTTTTATTGAGGATTTGGTGGTGTTACTTCGTTTCAATGTTTTTTTTCTTTTTTTATAATTTTTATTTTATTTTTATTAATTACTGTTTATTCAAATTGTATCCCAGCTGTAGCCCACTTCCCCATCCCCTCCTAAAACCATCTTCCCTCCCTCTTCTTCTCCTTTGCTCCTTTCCCAGTCCAATGACTGGGGAGGTCCTCCTCCTATTTCATCTTACTCTAGTGAATCAGTTCTCATCAGTACTGGCTTCTTTGTCTTCTTCTGTGGACTGGTAAAACTATCAAGTGAAGGTGATCAAAGAGCCAGCCCATGAGTTCATGTCAGAGACAGTCCCTGTTCCTATTATTTAGGAATCCTCTTGAACACTGAGCTGCCATGGGCTACTTCTGTGAAGGGGTTCTGAATTTTCTACCTGCATGGTCTTTGTTGGGAGTACAAGTCTCAGAAAATACCCCAGTGCACAGATTTTTTTTTCCATTCTATTTCTCTCCTTCTGAAGCTTCTGTTCCCTCCAGATCTTTCTATCTCGGCCTTCTTTTATAAGATTCCCTGCACTCTGCAAAAAGTTTGCCTATGAATCCCAGCATATGTTTTGATACAATGCTGGGTAGAGTTTTTCAGAGGCCCTCAATGGTAGGCTCCTGACCTGTTCACTGTTTTCTCACTCTTCCAAAGTCCATCTCATTTGCCTTTCTAAATGAAGACTGAGCATATTACCAAGGTCCTTCTTCTTGATTAGCTTCCTTAGGTGTACTGATTTTAGTATGATTGTTCTATATTATAGGTCTAATATCCACATATAAGTGAGAATATACCATGTGTATCTTTCTGCTTCTGGGACACCTCACTCAGGTTGATCTTTTCTAGTTCCCACCATTTTTCTGCAAATTTCATGATTTCCATGTTTTTAATTGGTGATTGTATTCCACTGTGTCAATGAACCACAATTTCTGTATCCATTCCTCAACTTAGGGACATCTGGGTTGTTTCCAGCTTCTGGATATTACAAATAAAGCTGCTACAAACATGGTTGAGCAAATATTCTTTTTGTATACTTGAATATCTTTTGGTTACATGCTTAGGAGTGGTGTAGCTGGATCTTGGTGTCTGAGAAAGCACCACATTGATTTCCAAAGTGGTTGTATAAGTTTACATTCCCACCAGCAATGGAGTAGTGTTTCTCTTTCTCCACAACCTCTTCAGCATGTGCTGTCACTAATGTTTTTTATCTTAAGTATTCTGATATGTGTAAGGTCAAATCTCAGGGTAGTTTTGATTTGCAACTCCCTGATGACTAAGGACATTGAGCATCTCTTTAAGTGTTTCTCTGCCATTCGATATTCCTCTACAGACAATTCTCTGTTTAGGTCTGTAGCCCATTTTTAATTTGGTTACTTGATTTGTTGCTGTTTAATTTCTTCAGTTCTTTGTATATTCTGGATATTAGCCCTCTGTCAGTTAAAGGGTTGATAAAGATCCTTTCCCAATCATTAGACTGTTGTTTTGTTCTGATGCGCGTGCCCTTTGCTTTACAGAAGCTTCTCAGTTTCATTAGATCCTATTTATTGATTGTTGCTCTTAGAGCCTGTGCTGTTGGTGTTATGTTCAGGAAGTTGTGTCCTGTGCCAGTGAGTTCAAGGCTCTTCCCCACTTTTTCTTCTAACAGGATTACTATATCCGTTTTAATACTGAGGCCTTTGATCCACTTAGATTTTAGTTTTGTGCAGGGTGATAAGTTTGGATCTATTTGCATTTTTCTACATGTAGACATCCAGTTAGACCAGCAGCATTTGTTGAAGATTCTGTCTATTTTCCATTGAATGTTTTGATATCTTTGTCAAAGATAAGGTGTCCATAAGTGGGTGGGTTTATTTCTGGGTTTTCTATTCCATTCCATTGATCCACCAATCGGATTCTACACCAGTACCGTTCAGTTTTTATTACTCTTGTTCTATAGTATAGTTTGAGATCAGGGAAGGTAGAAACCTCCAGAAGATCTTTTATTATAGAGAATTGTTTTAGTGATTCTGGGTTTCTTGTTATTCCATATGAAATTGAGAATTTTTTCTTTTTCTTTTTTTAACATTTTTTTATTTTTAAATAATTTTACATATTCACTTCTATCCCAACTGCAGCCCCCTCCCACTTTCCCTCCCCATCCTCCCCTCCCTATCCTGCCTTCCTTCTCTCTTTCAAGTTCTGTTAATAATTGTGTTGGTTATTATAATGGGAATTGCACTGAATCTGAATATTACCTTTGGTAAAATAACCATTTTTCCTATATTAATACTGCCAAGACAATAGCATGGGAGGTCTTTCCATCTTCTGATATCTTCTCTTATTTCTTTCTTCAGAGACTGAATGTTTTGTTCATACAAGTCTTTGACTTGCTTTGTTATAGTTACATCAAGGTACTTTATGTCCTTTGTGGCTATTGTAAAGGGCGTTGTTTTCCTAATTTCTTTTTCAGTTCTTTTGTCTTTAGTATACAGGCGGGCTACTGATTTTTCTGAGGCGATTTTGTATCCAGCCACTTGGCTTAAGGTTTTTATCAGCTGTAGGAGTTCCCTGGTTGAATTTTTGGGGTCACTCATATGTACTATCATATCATTTGTAAATAGTGATACTTAGATATATTCCTTTCCAATTTCAATCCCTTTCATCTCCTTTAATTGTCATATTGCTTTAGCAAGGACTTCAAGTTCTATGTTAAAAAGGTATGGAGAGAGTGGACATCTTGCCTTGTCCCTGATTTCAATGAGATTGATTTATGTTACTCTCCACTTATTTTGATCTTGGCTATAAGTTTGCTGTATATTGCCTTTACTATGTTAGATATATGGCTTGTATCCCTGATCTCTCCAATACTTTTAACATAAATGAATGTTGGTTTATATCAAATGCTTTTTCAGCATCTTTTTCAGGGAGTTTATCATGTTGCCCCTTTCTTTCAGTTTTTTTTTTTTTTATGGTGGATTATACTGATGGATTTCCATATACTGAACCATCCTTGCATGCCTTGGATGAAGCCTACATAACGGATGTTATCTTTGATGTGTTCTTTGAGTCGGTTTGTAAGTATTTTATTAAGTATTTTCGCATCAATCTTCATAAGAGAGTTTGGCCTGAAATTCTCTTTTTTTTTTTTTTTTTGATGGATCTTTCTGAGGTTTAGGTACCAAGGTGACTGTGGCTTCATAGAATAAGTTTGGTAATGTTCCTTCTGTTTCTATTTTGTGGAATAGTTTGAACAGTATTGGTATTAGCTCTTCTTGGAAAGTCCGGTAGAATTCTGTGTGAAAACACCTTGACTTGTCCTTTTTTGGATGGGCTACTTTTGATGATAGCTTCTATTTCCTTAGGGGATAAAGGACTACTTAATTCATTTACTGTTCTTGTTTTAGCTTTGGCAAGTGGGCTCATTTGAGAAAATTGTCCATTTCATTTAGATTTTCAAATTTTGTAGCGTATAGGTTTTTGAAGCAAGACCTAATTATTCTTTGGATTTCCTCAGTGTCTGTTGTTATGTCCTCCTTATCATTTCCGAGTTTTTGATTTGGAAAGTGTCTCTCTATCTTTTGGTTACTTTGGGTATGGGTTTCTCTATCTTGTTGATTTTCTCAAAGAACCAGTTCTTTGTCTCTTTGATTCTTTGAATTGTTTTATTTGTTTCTACTTCATTGATTTCAACTCTGAGTTTGATTATTTCCCTCTGTCTACTCCTCTTGGGTATGTCTACTTATTTTTCCCCTAAGGCTTTCAGATGAGCATTTAAGTTGCTAGAATGAGATGTTTCAAATGTCTTCTTGGAGGCACTTAATGCTATGAATTTTCCTCTTAGCACTGCTTTCGTTGTGTCCCATAATTTTGGTTGTTATGCTTTCAATTTCATTGAATTCTGGGAAGTCTTTGATTTTTTTCTTTATTTATCCTGTGACCCAATTGACATTGAGTAGCAAGTTGTTCAGTTTCCATGTGTGTGTAGGCTTTTTGCTATTTCTGTTGTCATTCGGATCCAGCTTTAGTACATGGTGGTCAGATAGGATACAAGGGATTATTTCAATCTTCTTGTATCTGTTGAGGCTCGCTTTGTGACCAAAAATATGGTCTATTTTGGAGAAGGTTCCATGAGGCTCTAAGAAGAAGGTATATTCTTTTGTGTTTGGGTGAAAGGTTCTGTAGATGTCTATTAGGTCCATTTGATTCATGCCCTCTGTCAGAGTCATTGTTTCTTTGTTTAATTTCTGTTTTGTTGACCTGTCCTTTGTTGAGAGTGAGGTGTTGAAGTCTCCCACTGTTAATGTGAGGGGATCTATGTGTGGTTTAAGTTTTATCAATGTTTCTTTTACAAATGTGGGTGCTCTTATTTGGGGCATAGATGTTCAGGATTGTGATGTCTTCTTGGTGGAATTTTCCTTTGATGAGTATGTAATGACCCCCGTTTCTTTTGATTAATTTTGGTTGAAAATCTCTTTTATTAGATATTAGAATGGCTACTCCTGCTTACTTCTTGGGTCCATTTGTTTGGAAAACAATCGTCTAGCCCTTTACTCTCAGGTAATAACTATCTTTGTGGCTCAGGTGTGTTTCTTGTATGCAAAAAATTATTGGATTTGGTTTACATATCCATTCTGTTAGCCTGTGTCTTTTTATTGGAGAATTGAGTCCATTGAAGTTGAGGGAGATTAATGACCAGGAGCTGTTGGATGCTTTGCATTTGCTGTTGGTGGTCATAGTGTGTTTGTGTGCTTGGCTTCTTTTAAGTTTGTTGTAGTGAGGTTATTTGTTTCCTGTGTTTTCCTGAATGTACTTAGTTTTCCTGGGTTGTATTTTTCCTTCTAGTATCTTCTGTAACATTGGATTTGTGGGTGTGTATTGTTTAAATTTGTTTTTGTCATTGAATATCTTGTTTTCTCCATCTATGATGACTGAGAATTTTGCTGGGTATAGTAGCCAGGGTTGACATCTGTGTTCTCTTAAGGTCTGCATGATATCTGTCCAGGCCCTCTGGCTTTCATAGACTCTGTTGAGAAGTCTGGTGTGATTCTGCTGGATTTGCCATTGTATGTTACTTGGACTTATTCCCTTGCAGCTTTTAGTATTTTGTCTATGTTTTGTATACTTACTATTTTGATTATTATGTGGCAGGAGGATTTTCTTTTCTGTTCTAATTTATTAGGTGTTGTGTAGGCCTCTTGTATCCTTATAGGTCACTCCTTTACCTTGGGGAAATTTTCTTCTATGATTTTGTTGAAAATGTTTTCTTGGCGTTAGAGGAGGGAATTTTCTTTTTTCTCTATTCCTATTATTCTTATGTTTTGCTTTTAATATTGTCTTGGATTTCTTGGATTGTCTTGTCAGGAATTTTTTAGATTTAACATTTTCTTTGATGGATACATCTCTTTCTTCCACTGTACCTTCCACTCCTGAAATATTCTTTCTTCCATCTCTTGTAGTTTATTGGTTATGCTTACCTGTGTAGTTACCATTTTTCCCTAAGTTCTTCCTCTCCATGATCTCCTCCATTTTTTTTAATTTATCCAATTTCATCTTCAGATATTGAGCAGTTTTGATTTCCTTCATCTGTTTGACTGTATTTTCCTTCAACTCCTTCAGCTGTTTGTTTGAACATTCCTTTGTTTCCTTTATTTCTTTCAGTGACTTTTTTCCTCTCTAAAGTCCACAAACTGTCTTTATCTTCTTGTGTTTCTTTACAGATGGCCATAATCTGATTGACTTTATCTTCCTCTAATTTTTTATTCATTTTATTTGTTTCCTCTATTATCCTCTTCATAAGCATAGATGTAAGGTCATTTTCTTGAATTTCAATTATGCTGAGCTTGCCCCTGTATAACTGGGTTCAGGAGATCCCATATTGCTCTGCTTTTTGTTGGTTGAGCTTTTATGCTGGCCTCTACTTATTGGGCTATCTTAGGTGTTGGATGTCAGTTTCTGGTGCTTCCTGGAATCCTGGTGTCGGGAGAATCCCTTTTGCAGGAAGATGATTTGTCCTGAAGGAGGCCTCCTCAGCATTTTGGGTATGGTCACTGAATGGCCAGTGTTTCTCAGAAATTGCCACAGCCCACCTCAGGCATATAGACCTGAGTGTTAAGTATGGTCTTCATTAGTCAGGGGGGCTTTCCTCTCACTTCTAGAAGTCCTAGAGACAGCTGCCCTGCTGCTGGTTTTTTTGCTCTGAATTTAGTGAGCTGCTGCTGTCATTCTTACACTCTTTTCCAGGTACAGCCCCCTTGAAGAAACTTGGAGCACCACGGTTTGTTCAGTTTAGTTAAGAATAACTGGTTGCCCCTTGTAGTAGTATCTGTGGGCTGATCTCAGGGATCCCAGGCTTCTGTAGGTCTGAAGTTGGAGCTCTGTGCCCCAGCAGTTATCTGTGACAGGTGAGCATGTGTGCAGCAGGAGGCTAGAGCTAGTAACCTGTGTTAACCCAGAAACTTTCCTGGGGCTGGGTGTCCTGAGTATGGACCAGATGTTTACCCCCTACTATGGGGTTTCCTCCCAACAGTGAGACCCAGTCTCTGATATTTTGGGGTCCACAGATCAGTCTGGAGTGGAGCATAGAGCATGCGTGTGAAAGGTAGCTCCAAGGTGGTGACTGGGCCCATGCAGAAACCCTGGAACTTTTTCTAAGAACTTTTCAGTGTGTGTGGCAGGGCGGTGTATGTGTGTGGGGTACCTGAAAGCTCTAAGCTCTGACCTACTGACTCCCTTTCTGTGGGGTTTTCTCCCAACAGAGAAACTTAGTCTCTGGTGCCCTGAGGCCCACAGTTCTGCCTGGGATGGTGAGTGAGTCAGGATACAGCAGTTCTGTGAGCTGGTGGCTGAGGACCATGCTGTGGGCTGGTGACTGTGTGCCCACTGGTCCCTGGGACATTTTCCAGGGATTGACTGGGTGACCTGAGGTCAGTTCTGATTGCTTCCTTCCCTGTAGTGTTTTCTAGAAACTGGAAATCCCAGTCTCTGGTGTTGTGGGGCCCACAGTTCAGCCTAGGAAGGTAATGAGGACAAGCAGGCATGTGGCTCTGGGCTGGAGACCAGATGCCTATCAGGGTCTGGGAACTCTACCAGGTTTTAGCTGGGTGAAAATGGACCCAATTGATTCCCACACTGTGGGCTCTCCTCTAACCTGAGAAACAGGATCACTGGTGTTTTAAAGCCCAGAGTTCAGTCTCTTGGTCACTGTGCTGACACTGCTCCTCAGACACAGTGTCCTCTTAGCACCACCATTTGGATCTCGCTTGTTTTCTTTGATTTTTTTGTGAGGTTATCTATACCCCGTGTTTTCTTGGCTGTAGTTGATTTCGTTAATTTGGAATTTTACTTCTAGTGTCTTCTGTAGGGCTGGGTTAGTGTGTCAATGTTATTGAAATTTGGTTTTATCATGGAATATTTTGTTTTCTCCATCTATGTTGATTGAAAGCTTTTCTGGTTATAGTAGTCTGGCTTGATATCTGTGTTCTTTTAGAGGTTGCGTGACATCTTTCCAGGCCCTTTTGGCTTTCATGGTTTCTGGTGAGAAGTCTGATGTGATTCCGATAGGTCGGGTCTAACTTTGTATGTTAGTTAGCCTTTTTCCCCTTGCTGCTCTTAATATTTTTCCTTTATTCTGTACATTTAGAATTTTGACTATTATGTGATATGAGGAAATTTCTTTTCTGGTATAGTCTATTTGGTGTCCTGTAAGATAGTTTATGGACTTCTCTTTCTTTAAGTTGGGAAAAAATTTTTCTATGATTTTCTTGAAAAATAATTCTGGACCTTGGAGCTTGGAATCTTCCTTTCTGTCTATTCCTATTATTCTTAGATTTAATTTTTTCATGGAGTCCTTGATTTCTTGGATGTTTTGTGTGGAACTTTTCTGATCTTATTTTTTTCTTTGATAGATGTATCAGTTTCTGCAACTGTATCTTCAGTGCCTGAGATTCTCTCTTCCATCTCCTTTATTCTGTTGGCAATGCTTACCTTTGTGGTTCCTGGTTTTTCTCTAAGTTCTCCAGCTCCAGGGGTTTCTCTGTTTGTGTTTTCTTTATTGATTCTAATTTTATTTTCATGTCTTACACCATTTCCTTCATGTGTTTAAATATGGATTCCTGTCTTTCTATGATCGCATCTAATTTTTTTTCTTTTTTTTGTGTGCCTCTATTTCTGTGGCTATTTCTTCAAGAGTTTTGTTTTATTCCACTTTATTTGCCTTTAATTACTTGATAAGCATAGCTTTAAAATTGCATCCTGTTTTTTTTTTAATGAATTAAAATATCCATTGATTTTGGGGTTGCTGTTGAAGTCATAATGCCCTGATTTTTGTTGCATGTGTTCTTATGCTTGACTCTAGCCATCTGATAGTAGCCTTTGCTGTTTGTTCTTGGAGCCTATAGTACAGACTGGTTCTGTCTTTATCTGCAGTCTGGAGTATTCTTCAGGAAGATGAAAACAGTCTACCCATTTGACAGTGTGTGTTTGTCTTTCAGATGGAGCTAAGGGAAGAAGGTAGCAGGCACAAGTGCAGGGGTGTGCATGGAGGTGTATGTGCATGGAAAGGTAGAGTGTGAGTGCAAAGACTGGTTGTAGTGCCAGTGCAATTTGTGAGGGTACAGTGAAGATTTGCATGTGCCCTAAATGGCTCAATGTCCCACAGGCTTGTCTGTGAATTGTGTGCTTCAAGTGCTCTGATCTGCCTGAGCTGCACAGTCTTGGTTCCAGGAATTGTTTGGCTGTACTCCACTTAGAGACCCAAAGAATAGGGATTTCAATGTTGAGAACGCTGTCCCAATGTCTGGCTGCTAGTGCAGGGAGACCCTGATCTAGACCTCTGAATGCACTCTCTTGCAGAAGCACTCACTCTCAGGCTCTGTGGAAAGAACAGAATGCCGGGATGCACTCACTAGCATAAGTGTGTGGAAAGAGCTGTGGGTCCATGAATTCACTCTAGCGGTGTGTGGGAATCTCAGGGGGCCTTCATGCAAAATCACTTGCAGGTGGATGTGCAATGTACAGAGGGCCTCTGAACTCACTAGAATGTGTAATTGGTAATCTCAGAGAGCCCACAGATTTCTACTCTAAGATTTGGGTCCCCTGTTTGGCTGTTAGAGTAAGGAGACACCCAGTACCTGGGGTTATGAGCTCCCCTCCACCATGTTCCCACAGCTGATAGTTTGCCACTCTCAGACCTCAGAGATGTCCAAGGGGCAAGGGCAGGAGCTTGGAGGTAGGGGAGACTGGGTATAATATGTCCTAGCTCGCTGGTTGTCCCTTCTAGCCTGGACAAACTCAAAGTTGATGTTCTGGCTTCAGTTGCTCACCCACTCACCAAATTTGGAGTTTCTGATCTTCTGCCCTTCAGAAACAGTGCTCACTGTTCTGTGCCTCCAAATTCAAGAGCCACACTTCATATCCCATTCATTTTTTCAATTTTGATTTTCATTAATTACAGTTACTTACTTTGTGTCCCAGCTGTAGAACCTTTCATCATCCCCTCCCAATCCTACCAATCTTCTTCTCCTATGCTCCTCCCCCAGTCCAATGATAAGATAAGTCCTCCTCAGTGTCCATCTGACCCTACCCTATCAGGTCTCATCAGGACTGGCTTCATTGTCTTCTTCTATGGACTAGTAAGGATGCTTCCCCCCTCAGAGGAAAGTGATCAAAGAGCCAGACCCTGAGTTTGAAAAAAACTTCAAGTCTCTAAAGAAAGAAATTGAAGAAAATATCAGAAGATGGAAAGATCTCCCCTGCTCAGGGATCAGTAAGATTAACATAGAGAAAATGGCCATTCTGCCAAAAGCAATCTACAGATTCAATGCAATTCCCATCAAAATACAACACAATTTTTTACAGACCTTGAAAGAAAAATTATCAACTTCATATGGAAAAAAAATAAACAGAATTTCCAAAACAATCTTGCACAACAACAGATTGTCTGGAGGTATCTCCATCCCTGGTCTCAAACTGTATTGTAGAACAATAGTAATAAAAACTGCATGATAGTAGCACAGAAACAGAATGGTGAATCAATGGAACCAAATATAATAGCCATATATAAATCCACATACCTATGAATACTTGATTTTTTACAAAGAAACCAAAACCATTCAATGGAAAAAAGACAACATAGTCAACAAAAAGGAGCTGGTACAACTGGATGTCTACATGCACAAAAATGAAAATAGATCCATATTTATCACCTTGCACAAAACTAAAGTCCAAGTGGATCAAAGACCTCAACATAAATCTAGACACACTAAATCCATTAGAAGAAAAATTAAGGAAGAGCCTTGACCTCATTGGCACAGGAGACAACTTCCTGAACAGATCACCAACAGCACAGGCTCTGAGAAAAACAATCAATAAATGGGTCCTCATGAAACTGAAAAGTTTCTATAAAGTAAAAGACACTGTTGTCAGAACAAATAGACAGCCTATAGACTGGGAAAGGATCTTCACCAACCCCATATCTGAGAGAGTACTAATATCCGGAGTATATAAAGAACTAAAAAAAAAGTTAAAAAAAATAAAGTAATACAGTTAAAAAATGGGGTACAGACCTAAATAGAGTATTCTCTATATAGGAATATAGAATGGCAGAGAAACACTTCAACAAATGCTCAACTTCCTTAGCCATCTGGGAGATATAAATCAAACAACCCTGAGATTTCACCTTACACTTATACAGTGGCTAAGATAAAAAAACTCATGTGATAGTACATGCTGGAGAGGTTGTGGAGAAAGGGGAACCCTCTTCCATTGCTGGTGGGAATGTAAACTTGTACAACCACTTTGGAAATCATTCTGGCTTTCTCAGACAATTAGGACTAATGCTACCTCGAGATCCAGCTATCCCACTCCTAGGCATATAACCAAAAGATGCTCCAGTACACAAAAAGGACATTTGTTCAACCATGTTTGTACCAGATTTATTCGTAATAGCTAGAACCTGGAAACAACCCAGATGTCCATCAATAGAGGAAAGAATACAGAAATTGTGGTAAATTTACATAATGGAATACTACTCAGCAATTAAAAACAAGGAAATCATGAAATTTGCAGGCAAATGGTGGGATCTAGAAAAGTTCATCTTGTGTGAGGTATCCCAGTAGCAGAAAGACACACGTGGTATATACTTACTTATAAGTGGATACTAGACTATAGGCCTATAACTAATACTAAAATTCTGTACACGAAAAGAAGCTAAATGAGGAGGACCCGAGGTCAGAGCATCAATCCCCACTTAGAAATACAAAGGAGAAGGAAATTAGAAGAAGGAGAAAACAAGAAACAGCACAAGAGCCTGCCACTGAGGGCCTCTGAAAGATTCTACATTGCAGTGTATCAAAGTAGATGCCAGCCTCATAACCAAACCTTGGGCAGAGTGCAGGGAATCATATGAAAGAAGAGTTAGTTAGTAAGACCTGGAAAGTACAGAAGTTCCACAAGGAAAGGAACAGGATGAAAATAACTGGGCTCAGAATTCTTTTCTCAGACTGATACTCCAACCAAGGTACATTCAGTGATATAACCTAGAATCCCTGCTCAGATATAACCCATGGCAGCTCAGTGTCAAAGTGGGTTCCTTAACAAGGGGAAGAGAGACAGTCTCTGACCTAAACTCAGTGGCTGAATCTTTGACCACCTGGCCCTGAGGGAAGAGCAGCCTTGCCAGTACACAGAGGAGGACATTGCAGCCAGTCCTGATGAGCTAGGGTCAGATGGAAGGGGAGGTGGACTTGGAGAGGGGCATGGGAAGAGATGAGAGAGGGAGTATGAGAATAGGAGGGAATGAAGGAAGGGGCTACAGTTGGTAGGAAAAGTGAATAAAATGTAATTAATATAAAAATAAAAAATTGCTTTTTCTCAGCACAGACCTAACTGCCTGGGGTATACGGCCTCTGAGACGGAGCCCCAAGCACTTTAGCGGCATACAAAAGCCAGCAGTACTTGTCCCGGAGTCCCACATTCGCGCAGTGGCTGCACCATCCTCCCAGGGCGCGAATCTGCTAGACACCATACTAGTTCCGCAGGATCACCATCACTGACGGTACGGCCCGCCCAATCCCACAGTGACAGAGAATACGCTATATACTCACCAAAACCAGGCAGAAACGTCATACAACCTGGACACAGCAGGCACTGGGCCTCCCAAGCTTGGAGAGCACAACAAAGAGATCCCAGGACTTCCCAGAAAGCATTGGGACTAGCAACCCAGTCTCCAGTTACAGGGGGACATGGTGGCGGAGCAGCACTGAACTGGTGGGACACCACAGCCCTCCAGTTTAAGACTAACCATGGCCAAACCAGAGAACAGAGAGCCTGGTTACCCCATCCCTGCTGAAGTGACCACCCTGAAATCTCCAGCTGCAGCAAGACCTCAGAACCTGGCAGTGACAGCAGCACAGAACTGGCGGAACACATCAAAGAAGCAGGGCCAAACCAGAGAGCAGAGAGCCCCAGATACCACCAAGATCTCTGCCAAGAGACCTGCCTGTAAGTGAGTGCACCCTTGAGAATCTGTAGTTCCCCAGATCCTGGGTCCTTCTAAATCAGAAGCCAGGTACCGAACCCCCCTCCCACCCACATACCCACTTTGGGAAACAGAGGGGCACTAGGGACATTGAAGTTCCTGCCCTGTGGGCCTGATTGAGGAGTTAAGACAGTTAATGCCAGAAATTGCGCTGCGATCATCATTAGCGCCTGCGACATATACAGTGCAGTGCCCCTCCCACACACTCAAGGGTTCAACATTTGCCATCACTCTGTCCCTCGAGAAACTCATCCACGCACACTTACACACACAGACACACACACACACACACGCGCGCACGCGCACGCGCACACACGCTTGCATTTGCTCCATTTGCGCCTGCGTACTTTCCTCCCACAGGTACAGCTAGTCCTCAGCACACGCTGAGAGTGCTCAGCTTCCTGAAGAACTCTCCAGATACCAGAGAGAGACAGTACCAGTCTGATCTGCAGAATCCAAAAACAGACAGGGAAGGTTTCAGATAAGCCAATGGCCAGGGGTAGGTGAAAGAACACTTCCAACATAAATCAGGACATCATGACTTCACCAGCAAACCCCAAAATCGATGGATACTCCAATTCAGCAGAAGCACAGGAAAATGATTTTAAAGCCATGCTTGCCCAATAATTTGAGACTCATAAGGAGGAAATGAACAAGTCTTTCAAAGAGATGGCCAGTCAATTGGAGGCAAAGAAAGAAGAAATAGACAATATCCTTAAAGAAACACAGGCAAACATAGCCAAACAAATAGATACACAAGTAGAGGAAAAATTAGTGGCATATAAGAAGGAAATGAAAAAAGAAATAGAGGCCATCGTAGAGAGACAGGAATCCAAATTCAAACACATGAAAGAAATGGTGCAAAGCATGAAAACAGAATTAGAATCAATGAATAAAACACAAAATGAGAAAAACCTTGAGCTGGAGAACTTGGAGAAAAGATCAGGAACCACAAAAGGAAGCATCACCAACAGAATACAAGAGATGGAAGAGGGAATCTCTGGAGCTGAAGACACACTTGCAGAAATGGATACTTCTCTCAAAGAAAAAGTAAAATCAGAAAAGTTCCAATCACAAAATATCCAAGAAATCAAGGATGCTATGAAAAGACAAAATCTAAGAATAATAGGAATTCACGAAAAAGAAGACTCCAGACTCCAAGGTCCAGAAAATATTTTCAAGAAAATCATAGAAGAAAATTTTCCCAACTTAAAGAAAGAGATGTCCATAAATATACAAGAGGCCTACAGAACTCCAAATAGACTAGACCAGAAAAGAAACACATCAAGTCACATCATAGTCAAAACACTAAATCTACAGAACAAAGAAAAGATATTAAAAGCAGCAAGGGAAAAAGGCCAAGTAACATATGAAGGTAGACCTATCAGAATCACACCAGACTTCTCATCAGAAACTATGAAAGCCAAAAGGGCCTGGGCAAGTATCATGGAGACTCTAAGAGATCACAAATGTCATCCCAGACAACTATACCCTGCAAAGCTTTCAATCAACATAGATGGAGAAAACAAAATATTCCATGACAAAACTAAATTTACACAATATCTACACAGCAAACCATCCCTACAGAAGATACTAGAAGGAAAACTCCAATCCAATGAAAACAAATTCACCAAAGAAAACAGGGCATACAGATAATGTCCCAACAAAAATGAAAAGAAAACAAGCAATGAAACAGGGTTAGATCATCGACTCCATTACAAAAGGAACTAACATGCATTGGTCACTATTATCTATCAATATCAATAGACTCAACTCACCAATAAAAAGACACAGGCTAACAGATTGGTTAAGAAAACAGGATCCAACATTCTGTTGCATTAAAGAAACACACCTATGCAACAAAGACAAACACTACCTCAGAGTAAAGGGCTGGAAAACTGTTTTTCAAGCAAATGGTTCCAGAAAACAAGCTGGAGTAGCCATCCTAATATCTAATAAAATAGACTTTCAACCCAAGTTAATCAAAAAAGATAAGGAGGGCCACTATATTCTCATCAAAGGAAAAATCCACCAAGAGGACATCACAATCTTGAATATCTATGCCCCAAATACAAGAGCACCGACATTCGTAAATGAAACATTATTAAAGCTTAAATCATAAATTGATCCTAATACCTTAATAGTGGGAGACTTCAACACTCCACTCTCACCAAGGGACAGATCAGCTAGACAGACACCAAATAGGGAAATAAAAGTACTCACAGAATCCCTAAATCAAATGGACCTAATAGACGTCTACAGATCATTTCACCCAAACTCAAAAGAGTACACCTTCTTTTCAGCACCGCATGGAACCTTTTCCAAAATAGACCATATAGTGGGCCACAAAGCAAGCCTCAACAGATACAAAAGGATTGAAATAATCCCTTGTAGACTATCTGACCACCATGGACTAAAGCTAGACATCAACAACAACAGAAACAACGAAAAGCCGACTCGCACATGGAAACTGAACAACTTACTACTCAATGACAGCTGGGTTAAGGAAGAAATAAAGAAAGAAATTAAAGACTTCCTAGAATTCAATGAAAAGGAAGGCACAACATACCCAAATTTATGGGACACATTGAAAGCAGTGCTCAGAGGAAAATTTATAGCACTAAGTGCCTGCAAGAAGAAATTCGTAACATCACATACAAACAACTTAATGGCCCAACTGAAAACCCTAGAAAAAAAAAGAAGCAGATACACCCAAGAGGAGCAGACGGCTGGAAATAATCAAACTAAGGGCTGAAATCAACCAACTAGAAACAAATAAAACTACCCAAAGAATCAATGAAAAAAAGCTGGTTCTTTGAGAAAATCAACAAGATAAACAAACCCTTAGCCAAACTAACTAAAAAGCAGAGAGAAACTATCCAGATCAGCAAAATCAGAAATGAAAATGGGGACATAACCACAGACATTGAGGAAATCCAAACAATTATTAGGTCATACTACAACAGCCTATATGCCACAAAATTTGAGAATCTAAATGAAATGGATAATTTTCTTGAAAGATTCCATCTACCAAAACTAAGTCAAGATCAGGTAGAAAGACTGAATAGCCGTATATCTCCCAAGGAAATCAAAGCAGTCATTAACAGTCTCCCCTCCAAAAAAAGCCCTGGACCAGATGGCTTCAGCGCAGAATTCTACAAGACCTTCAAAGAAGTGCTAACTCCAATTCTCCTCAAGCTATTCCACAAAATAGAAACAGAAGGAACACTACCAAACTCATTCTATGAAGCCACAGTCACCTTAATACCTAAACCACACAAAGACCCAACAAAAAAAAGAGAACTTCAGGCCTATCTCTCTTATGAACATTGACGCAAAAATACTCAATAAAATACTTGCAAACCGAATCCAAGAACACATCAAAGATATCATCCACCATGACCAAGTAGGCTTCATCCCAGGCATGGAAGGGTGGTTCAACATACGGAAATCCATCAATGTAATCCACTACATAAACAAACTGAAGGATAAAAACTACATGATCATCTCCTTAGATGCCGAAAAAGCATTTGACAAAGTCCAATACCCATTCATGTTCAAAGTCTTGGAGACATCAGGGATGCCAGGCACATACCTAAACATAGTAAAGGCAATATATAGCAAGCCTATAGCTAACATCACACTCAATGGAGAGAAACTTAAATCAATCCCACTGAAATCAGGGACAAGACAAGGCTGTCCATTGTCCCCATATCTCTTCAACATAGTACTTGAAGTCCTAGCCAGAGCAATAAGACAACTAAAGGAGATCAAGGGGATACAAATCGGAAAGGAAAAGGTCAAAGTGTCACTATTTGCAGATGATATGATAGTATACATGAGCGACCCCAACAATTCAACCAGAGAACTCCTTCAGCTGATAAACACCTTCAGCAGAGTGGCAGGATACAAAATCAACTCAAAAAAATCAGAAGCCCTCCTATATACCAAAGACAAAAAGGCTGAGAAAGAAATTAGGGAAACAACACCCTTCACAATAGCCACTAATAACATAAAGTACCTTGGTGTGACTCTAACCAAGCAAGTGAAAGACCTGTTTGATAAAAACTTCAAGTCTCTGAAGAAAGAAATCGAAGAAGATATCAGAAGATGGAAAGATCTCCCGTGCTCATGGATTGGTAGGATTAACATTGTGAAAATGGCCATACTTTCAAAAGCAATCTACAGATTCAATGCAATTCCTATCAAAATACCAACTCAATTCTTTACAGACCTCGAAAAAAAGATTCTCAGCTTCATATGGAGAAACAAAAAACCCAGAATCTCCAAAACGATCCTGTACTACAACAGATCATCTTGAGGTATCTCCATCCCTGATCTCAAGCTGTACTACAGGGCAACAGTAATAAAAACTGCATGGTATTGGCATAGAAACAGAAAGGAGGATCAATGGAACCGCATAGAAGACCCAGAAATAAATCCACACACCTATGAATACTCGATATTCGACAAAGAAGCCAATTCCATTCAATGGAAAAAAGACAGCATCTTCAACAAATGGTGCTGGACCAACTGGATGTCTACATGCAGAAAAATGAAAATAGATCCATATTTATCACCCTGCACAAAACTAAAGTCAAAGTGGATCAAGGACCTCAACATAAAACCAGATACCCTAAATCAATTGGAAAAAAAAGTGGGGAACAGCCTAGAACTCATTGGCACAGGAGACAACTTCCTGAACAGAACACCAACAGCACAGGCTCTAAGAGCAACAATCAATAAATGGGACCTCATGAAACTGAAAAGTTTCTGTAAAGCAAAGGATACCGTCATCAAAACAAAATGACTGCCTACAGATTGGGAAAGAATCTTCAATAACCCTTTATCTGACAGATGACTCATATCCAGTATATACAAAGAACTAAAGAAGCTGAAAAGCAGCAATCCAAGTAATCCAATTAAAAAGTGGGGAACAGAGCTAAACAGAGAATTCTCGACAGAGGAATATCGAATGGCAGAGAAACACTTAAAGAAATGCTCATCCTCATTAGCCATCAGGGAAATGCAAATCAAAACGACCCTGAGATATCACCTTACACCCATCAGAATGGCCAAGATGAAAAACTCAAATAACAACACATGCTGGAGAGGTTGTGGAGAAAGGGGAACCCTGCTCCACTGCTGGTGGGAATGTAAACTGGTACAACCACTCTGGAAAGCTATCTGGCACTTTCTAAGACAAATAGGAATAGTGCTTCCTCCAGACCCAGCTATACCACTGCTAGGTATATACCCAAAGTTTGTTCAAGTACACAAAAAGGACTCTTGCTCAACCATGTTTATAGCAGCTCTATTTGTAATAGCCAGAACCTGGAAAAAACCCAGATGTCCATCAACGGTGGAATGGGTACAGAAATTGTGGTATTTTTATACTATGGAATACTACTCAGCAATCAAAAAGGAGGAAATCATGAAATTTGCAGGCAAATGGTGGGATCTAGAAAAGATCATTCTGAGTGAAATATCCCAGAAGGAGAAAGACAAACATGGGATATACTCACTTATATAGACCTATAAGATATGATAAACATAATGAAATCTATACACCTAAAAAAGATAATCAATTGAGCGGACATGGGGTAAGATGATCAATCCTCATTTAGAAAGACAGATGGGATGTGCATTGAACGTATGACAGGAGTCTACTGAGCGCATCTGAAAGACTCTAACTAGCAGTGTTTTCAAAGCAAAGACTTATGACCAAACCTTTGGCAGAGTACAGGGAATCATAAGAAAGAAGGGGAGTTAGTCTGATGGGGAAAGGATAGGAGCTCCACAAGGACCAAATATATCTGGGCACAGGGTCTTCTCTGAGACTGACATTCAACCAAGGACCATGTATGGATATAACCTAGAACCTCCACTCAGATGTAGCCTGTGGTAGCTCAGTAACTAATTGGTTTCCCAAAGTGAGGGGAACAAGGACTATTTCTAACAGGAACTCAATGACTCTTTGGTCTCCCCACCCCTGAAGGGAGGAGCAGTCCTGTTAGGCTGCAGAGGAGGGCTTTGCAGCCAGTCCTGAAGATACTTGATAAAACAGGATCAGATGAATGGGGAGGAGTTCCCCCCTATCAGTGGACTTGGAAAGGGGCATGGTGGAGACGAGGGAGGGAGGGACTGGGAGGGAATGAGGGATCGGGACACGGCTGGGATACAGAGTTAATAAAATGTAACTGATAAATAAAAATAGAAATAAAAAAATAAAAAAATATTAATTAAAAAAATAATTAATTCCTTATTGCCTACATGACACATTGAGGCAAATTACCTACAAACATTTTTACCTTGTCACTATATATATTCTGCTTTTAAAGACTTACTTATTTATACAGCATTCTGCCTGCTTGTATGACTGCAGGCCAGAAGAAGGCATCAGATCTTAGTATAGATAACTATGAACCACCATGTGGTTTCTAGGAATTGAACTCAGGACCTTTGGAAGAACAGTCAATGCTCTTAACCTCTGAGCCATCTCTCCAGCCCCTCTACAAACATTTTTAATTACCATTTTTTTTTTCTTCTTGTGTGTTTAGGCAATCTTTTTCTTTACTTGAAATTCCCCTAAACCCCCATGATATTTTGGAAAGTTTACACTTCTGTAAGAACTTTAGTAATAGCAATAACCTTGAAAGGACAAACACTTTTGAAAAAAAAAAAAAAAAAGGCAGCAGGGGTAGTAAAAAAAAAATTATTATGTTAACCCTGTTTTTGCAATTTTCATACCATTTTTCTCTTTTTGTTTCTGGGGTTGTGTCTTGTTTCCTTGGTGGTTTTGGAGAAATTTGTTTTATTTTAGCTTGGTTTTGATAATAGTTTGGGCTCTTGAGTTCTTGGAGACTTTTCTGCCTTCATTAGGCAATTTTAAAATTGTTAACCATATTAACCATATGTTAATCTTTAATGGCTGACTTTTCTTTCCATTCCTTGCTTTGTAATATTTTTGTTCTTCCTGTCCAGCTGTTATTGATAAACTGCATCCAGACACATTAAATCGGCTAGAAAAAAAGGTGGGGAATACCCTAGAACTCATTGGTACAGGAGAAAACTTCCTGAACAGAACACCAACAGTACAGGCTCTAAGAGCAACAATCAATAAATGGGACCTCCTGAAACTGAAAAGCTTCTGTAAAGCAAAGGATACTGTCATCAAAACAAAGTGACTGCCTACAGATTTGGAAAGAATCTTCACCAACCCTTTATCTGACAGAGGACTCATATCCAGTATATATAAAGAACTAAAGAAGCTGAAAAGCAGCAAACCAAGTAATTCACTTAAAAAATGGGGAACAGAGCTAAACAGAGAACTCTCAGTAGAGGAATATCGAATGGCAGAGAAGCATTTAAAGAAATGCTCAACCTCATTAGCCATTAGGGAAATGCAAATCAAAACAACCCTGAGATTTTACCTTACACTCATCAGAATGGCCAAGGTGAAAAACTCAAGGGACAACACATGCTGGAGAGGTTGTGGAGAAAGGGGAACCCTCCTCCACTGCTGGTGGGAATGTAAACTTGTACAAATACTCTGGAAATCAATCTGGTGCTTTATGAGAGAAGGATTTCAAATTTAATATCAAGTACTTAATTGTTAGAACACAAATCAAAACCTGAAGCTCTAGTGAATCAGGATTCACAGACTTAAATTCATTCAGACTTTATTCTTTATATTTCTTTTGTGGAATTATGGATTGGTAGTTTTTTGCTATAAAGACCCCTTTAGATGTGATCACCCTTCTCTTCCACCCAGAGGTCCTGGGCTACATCTGAGCAGGGGTTCTGAGTTGTAGCATGGCCCCTGGCTAGAGAAACAGTCTCAGAAAAGACCCCTGGGCCCAGATATATTTGGTCCTTGTAGAGCTCCTGTCCTCTCCAGGTCTTAATAACTACCTCTTCTTTCATATGATTTCCTGCACTCTGCCCAAGGTTTGGTTATGAGACTCAGCATCTGCTTTGATACACTGCTGGGTAGTCTTTCAGAGGCCCTCTGTGGTAGCCTCCTGTCTTGTTTCTTCTTTTCTCCTACTTCCAATGTCCATTTGTCTTTCTCAATGAAGATTGTTCATCTTACCCAGTGTCCTCTTTCTTGTTTAGCTTCTTTAGGTGTACAGATGTTTGTCCCATCTTACAACTCTAGTATCCACTAGTAAGGGGAACAGGGACTGTCCCTGACATGAACTCAGTGGCTGGCTCTTTGATCTCCCCTACCCCACTCCCACCCCACCCCCTGCCGAGGGAGGAACAGGCTTGTTAGGCCACAGGAGGATATTTCAGCCAGTCCTAAAGATACCTGATAAAATAGGGTCAGATGGAAGGGGAGGAGGACCTCCCCTATCAGTGTACTTGGAGAGGGGCAGGGAGGAGATGAGGGAGAGATGGTAGGATTGGGAGGGAATGAGGGAGAGAGTTACAGCTGGGATACAAAGTAAATAAAGTGTAATTAATATAAAAATAAAAAAATAATAATTACAATAAATAAGGCTCTGTTTTAAAATTCTTTCCAGGATCTTCATAGGAACCAAAAAGAAAATGCTTCAAAATTTATGAAAACGATTCTGAAAAAAATGTGTGTCTGTAGTTAAATTTCATTTTAAGTGCCCTCCTCATTTTTCAAACTGACAAATGAGATAGCAATAACTTTATCTTTTCTATTAACTACACTTTTTATTCAAAATAAAACTTAAGGTAAATTTAACAGACAAGTTGGGTAATCTTATGAAATATTATTCTTGCCCCATCCATCTTGTTTTTGTCTTCTCATGATAGATATTTTTCCTCTTTGATTTTAGTGAAATGTATAGGAAGCTTTTCCATTTCATTAAACATGGGGTTAAAACTTACACTGTCTTTTTATTGATCATAGACAAAGTCAACATCACAAGACTTGCTATACATAACCTATGATATTTATTGAACTACTCACTGGAATATCTGTTCTTATCATATGTAAGATAAGACATTTTTGGTGCCAGAGAAAATAAGGTGATTATAAAAACTTGCTAAATCTTCATTTCAAATGAATAAAACTATATGTTTTACTGTGAATACTGATTAAAAATTAGTTCCATGTCAATATGGATATGTAAGTTTTAATTTTTATTTAGTACGTTTATGAGTCAATGATATTAATATATGTCTTAAAATATTTTATCTTTAAAATGTTTTAAAATATATGCATGTAATGCATGAAACCTGATTATATTTATTCTTACTGTTAGTACCAATGGTGATCTCACATCAAGAAGGAATAACTATAATAGTAAAAGTAAGAATAAACTAGTAGTTTGATGATAATTACTTATTTCCTTTTCCTACTGCTTTTTATGAGTACGTAGTTGTTTTCAGTAACTGACAGTATTGAAATTATAGAATAACTAATCCATGAAATACATTACCAAGATCATTAGTGAGTCTCTTTATTATGCATAATCTTGTCAGAGGAATAATACTTTATGCAAGACAATGAAAGACATAAATAAAAGTCGAATAGATGAAAACCTGGATAATTAGTTCCTCTACTCAGAATTTTGCACAGTAAGAGATGGTCAAAGCTCAGCTGTTGACACATGTGAAAATGTTAATACATTGTGGGTTCTGGTGCTTTGCATTGCAAAATATGCTCACATAACAAAATGTACACAAGAAAGAGAGGGGAAAAGGAAAATAAAAATAACCGTGATCATAAAAATAAGACCATGAATACATATAAGAAGACAGTAAGACCACCTGAAGGAAAGTTAATTAATTGTTAAATAAGGAGGCAATAAATCAAACAAGAATTTGTTTTCCTACGTAGGTATGTTCCCACCCTGAATATTTACCTAGTCTACTTTTGGTAAGAAAGTAGTCTTATCTAACTACGTAGAACAAACTGAATTTATAAAATAAATTAAAGTTTCCAGAAAAGTGTTACTTTAATTGAAACTTGTAGACAGATATTCCAATTAAAGTCTTATAAATTTTAGCATATCTTTATTTTAGATGCTGTACTACATTAAAGTTTTTCATGAATTACATAGATTTTTATGCAACACTAAACCACTTTGCTGTGTTGCATTTACCAAGTTGAAGGCTCTTAACTAAAGCCAAAACAATGTACATTCCAATCTGAATCATGACAAAGCCTTCTTTGAAATGCAAAATAAATTATATATTTTATTCAAAAATCCCTGGTGTTATCTAAAATCAGATTAAAAATGAACCAGAAGTAGGAATGCCAGAGGAATTCAGAGATCATGAGATTTACCTTCTTTTTTTTATCTTCATCATTTCTGAAGAATTTAGAGAAATACTAGAAAAGCAAGTAGAAAGATAATATAAAAGAAGTTCTACTCAATTCCTTTAGTTTTCAAAGTGATTTCAAAATGTTTTGTAAGGTACTAGTTGACTGGCAGTGCACAAAGGTAAATTATCATATTTTTACATGCCCTAATAAATTTCAAAGAGGATAGGAGAAAGTACTTTCTATGGCAATTATTATTTTATCAACTGCTTTTCTTTTTATTCTTTCTTTTTTATTGAAAAAAGAGTCTTCTCTCATGCATTATATCCTGACCACAGTTTTCAATCACCCCACTCCTATTCTCCTCACACACTCCTCTGCTCTCCTGGATCCATTCACTCTCTTTCTCTTTTCAGAAAAGAATAAGCCTCCAAGAAAGGACAACCAAACAGGACAAAACAAAACACTGTAAGACAAGAAATTTCTTCACAACATTGCTGGAAAAAACAGCTCAACATGAAGAAAAGAGTCCTAAAAGGAGACAAACAACTCAGAGATGCAGCTGCTCCCATAGTCAGGAGTCTCACAAAAATACCAACCTAACAAAAGCTACAAACATATATGCAGAGAATGGTGCATATCCATGTAGGCCTCATTACGGTGCTTCAGGTTTTGTGAGCCCATATGAACCCTGCTTAGTTGATTTTGTGGACCATGATCTCCTGGTATCCTCCATCCCTTCTGATGCCTACAATCTTTCCTCCCCCTCTTCCTCATACATCCTGGAGCTCTGATTTGAGGAACACAATTTAGGCACTTTCAACTTAGGCTCTTTTCTCTGCATGTTTGGCTTTTGTCTTTGTATCCAATCACATCTGCTGCCAGAGTAAACCCATGATGATGAGTGGCTATATCACTGATCTAAAAATATAAGAGAATAATATTAAAAATAATTTAATTAATTTTTTTCAGACTAGTCCTGTTTGATTATACTCTAGGCCTCTACACTATCCAGTCTCCCATTCTTGGCCATCCAAGCAGTGTCAGGCACTGGCTCCCTCTCCTGGAGGAAACCAGACATTGGTTAGCCACTCCCATAAGTTCTGTGCCATGATTGTCTCAGCACATCTTGCAGACAGAATACATTGTTAGTTGAGGAATTTGCTACTGAAAAGGTATCAAAGTTTCTCTTTTTGTACCCTGCAGAGTACCTCCCCATGCCAGAGACTAGAATGTAGGGGTAAAGGCTCCATGAATGTTTCACCTCTTCCTTTCCACATTTCAATGAGCTGTGTGGATAATGTTATCAGAACATGAACTCAATGACAAGTTCTTTGATCACCTACCCCTTTAGGGTGTAACCTTGCCAGGACACAAGGGAAGATAATGCAACCAGTCCTGATGAAAACTGATAGGTTAGAGTCAAACAGAAGGGGAAGAGGACCTCCCCTGCCAGTGGACTAGAGGATGGGCATAGGAGGAGAAGAGAGAGAGAGGGTGGGATTAGGAGGAGACAAAGGAGTGGGACAAGGCCGGGATACAATATAATAAATTGAAATAGATAATAAAAACAAAAAATTTAAAAAAAATTAATGAGACCCAGCTATCCATTTGTGGAGAGCAATGCTTTGTCCTAGTATCTGCCAGGATTGTTTGGGGATCCTCATGGGACTCCTTTCACCAACAACTCAACCAAATACAACTTGGTCCAGAAACTAGGAACTTTGCCTGGTTACAAGGATAGCCAATTAAGACTCCATTTCTTCCATTATTAGGAATCCTCACAAGGATCACCCTCATAGATTCCTGGAAGTTGAAGTTTCAAATGTACTAGGTTCTCACACCACTATCCAAATGACCTACAGTTCCAGCCATCATTCTCCACACTCTCTCCTTCTACCACATCTTGCCAACATTATCCCTCCTGCTCCTACCCCTTGCTGCCCCTGACCCAATTGCAAAATGAATTCTAATTTTCCTTGAGCCCTCATTGTTACTTAGGCCCTCTGGGTCTATAGATTGTAACATGATTATCATTTACTTAACAGATAATATTCACTTAAAAGTGAATAAAAAAAGTAAATATATATGATGTTTGTCTTACTGAGTCTGTATTACCAGACTTGGGATAATTTTTTTTAGCTGCATCAATTTGCCTTTATGATGTCAATTTTATAACAGCTAAGTAATACTCTATTTTTTTAAATGTACCACATTTTTCTTTGTCAATTCTTCTGTCGAGGAACATCTAGATTGTTTCCAGTTTTGTGCTATTATGAATAAAGCTGCTATAAACATAGTTGAGCAAGTGTTCTAATGGAACACCTTTTGGGTATATACCCAAGAGTAGTATAGATGGGTCTTAAGGTAGAACTACTCCCAGTTTTCTGATAAAGCACCAAATTAATTTCAAAAATGGTTGTACACATTTGAACTCCCACCATCAGTGGAAGATTGTTCCCTTGTTCTGCATCCTTGCCAATATGAGCTGTCATTTGCGTAAATGAACTCTGACAGCTGAAAGATTGAATCTCAAAGTAGTTTTGAATTGCATTATTCTTATGGTTAAGAATTTTAAATGTTACTTTAAGTCTTTTTCAGCCATTTAAGATTCAACTATTGAGGCAGAACAAGATGGCAGCACCAGGAGGACACTGTGTCTGAGGAACAGGACATTTTCTGTACAGTGACCAAGAGACTGAACTCTGGGCCCTAAAACAACAGCGATCACATTTCCCAGGTGAGCCAAAACTCCACAGTGTGGGAATCAGGCAGATCCACTCTCAGGTCACCCAGCCAGAACAAAGAAGAGATCCCAGGTCTCACGGGCACTCAGTCGCCAGACAGAAACACCAGAGCCTGGGAGTCCCAGTCACGAGAAAAACCCACAGAAAAGGAAGGAAACGGGACTGACCTCAGGTCACCTAGTCTTGTCCAGGAAAAGGTCCCGCAGCACTGAACTAGGCTCCAGCTGCAAGCACAGAGTCTTGCTGAGTACTCAACTCTCAATCACAGACCCAGCTGTGTGCCCCAGGGCATCAAAGACTGGGAGTCCCTGTTAGAAGAAAACTCCACAGGGAAGGAAGCAAATGGGGACTGAATTAGGTCATCCAGTATATTTCTGGAAAAGGTACTTTAGACCATCAGGCTTTCACACCAACAGTCCAAAGACCTGCTGTGCACCAACTAGACTTCTGCTGCTCCCACAAGAACAATACACACGTGTCACTGATTACTGCTTGGGTATTGGGGTACAGAGCTGAAACCTTAGACCTACAGAAGCCTGGTATCCCCAACATCAGCCCCCAGATACTGCTCCAAGGGCAACCAGTTATCACTAACAAAACTGACCAAACCACGGGGTACCCAGGTTACAGCAGCAGCTCATTAAATTTACAGCAAGAAACCCAGAAACAGAGCAGCTGTCTCCAGGACTTCTCCAGGTGACAGGAGAGCCCTCTTGACTAACAAGGACCAAAATTACCACTCAGGTCTGTACACTTGAGGTGAGCTGTGGCAATTCCTGAAAAACACCGGCAATTCAGTGACCATACCTGAAAAGATGAGGAGGCTTCCATCAGGAAAAACCATCTTCCTGCCAAGGAGATTATCTCCACCACAGGATTCCAGGAACCACCAGAAACAAACACCCAACACCTAAGATAGACCAATGAGTAGAAGCAAGCATAAAAGCTCAACCAACAAAAGACAGAGCAATATGGCATCTCCAGGACCCAGTTATCCAGGGGAAAGTAGACCTGGACACCCCAGCATAATTGAAATTCAAGAATATGACCTAACATCTATGCTTATGAAAAGGATAACAGAGGAAACAAATAAAATGCATAAAGAACTAGAGGAAGGTAAAGTCAAACAGATTATAGCCATCCATACAGAAATAGAGGAAGATAAGGACAAGCAGATTATGGCCATCCTTAAAGAAATACAGGAAGTTGCAGCCAATTAGTCTGTGGCCTTTAGAGAGGAAATACTTAAATCACTGAAAGAAATAAAAGAAACAGAGAATGATTCAAACAAACAGCTGAAGGAATTGAAGGAAAATACACTCAGACAGGTGAAGGAAATCAACAAAACAGCTCAAGATCTAAAGATAGAATTGGAAAAATTAAAGAAAACATGAACGGCAGAAATTGGGGAGAGAAAGAACTTAGGGAAGAAAACAGTAACTACAGAGATAAGCATAACTAATAGACTACAGGAGATAGAAGAAAGAATCTCACGTGTGGAAAATACAATGGAAGAAATGGATGTAACCATCAAAGAAAAGGTTAAATCTAAAAAAAATCCTGACACAGACTGCCCAAGAAATTCAAGACAACATGAAAATACAAAACCTAATAATAATCAGAATAGAGGGGGAAAAAAAGAAGATTCCTTCCTCCAAGGCCCAGAAAATATTTTCAACAAAATCATTGAAGAATTTTTCCCCAACTTAAAGGAGAGGCCTATAATAATACAAGAGGCATACAGAACACTCAATCAATTAGACCAGAAATGAAAATCCTTCCGACACATAATAATCAAAACAGTAAGTATACAGAACAAAGAAAAAAAATACTAAAAGCTGCAAGGGAAAAAGGCCAAGTAACATATAATGGCAAACCCATCAGGATCACACCTGACTTCTCAACAGAGACCATGAAAGCCAGAAGGGCCTGGACAGATATCATGCAGACCCTAAGAGAATACAGAAGTCAGCCCAGGCTACTATACCCAGCAAAACTCTCAGTCCTCGTAGACAGAAAAAATAAGATATGCAATGACAAAACCAAATTTCAACAAAACCTACACACAAATCCAGCATTACAGAAGACACTAGAAGGAAAAACACAACCCAATAAAAACTAGCTACTTTCAAGAAAACACAGGAAATAATTAACCTCACTACAGTAAAACAAAAAACAACCAAGCACACAAACTTACTACCACAGCCAATCAAAATCAAAATATCTAACAGCCACTGGTCAGTAATCTCTCAAAACATCAATGGATTCAATGCTCCAATAAAAAGACACAGACTAACAGAATGGATGTGTAAACAGTACACAAAAATGTGTTGCAAGAAACACAAATAAGTCACAAAGATAAACATTGTGTTGCAAGAAAACAATGTGTTGCAAGAAACACAAATAAGTCACAAAGATAAACATTACCTGAAAGTAAAGCATAGGAAGATGGCTTTCCAAGCAAATAGACCCAAGAAGCAAGCAAGAATAAGCATTCTAATATCTGATAAAATACACTTTCAACCAAAATTAGTAAAAAGAGATGGGGAATGACACTTCATACTCATCAAGGGAAAATTTCACCAGGAAGAAACCACAATCCTGAACATCTATTCCACAAATACAAGGGCATCCACATTTGTAAAAGAAACATTGATAAAACCTAAACCACACAGAGACCCACACATGAATAGTGGGAGACTTCAACACCTACTCTCAACAAAGGAGAGGTAAACAAAACAGAAATTAAACAAAGGAACAATGTCTCTAACTGAGGTCATGGAGTAAATGGACCTAACATTTACAGAACCTTATACCCAAACACAAAAGAATTTGCCTTCTTCTCAGCACCTCATGGAACCTTCTCCAAAATAGACCATATGGTTGGTCACAACGCAAGCCTCAACAGAAACAAGAAGATTGAAATAATCCCTTGTATCATATCTGATCACCATGGAATAAAGCTGGACCTCAACAACAACAGAAACAACAAAAAGCATACACACGGAAACTGAACAACTCACTACTAAATGACAGCTGGTTCAGTGAAGAAGTAAAGAAAGAATTAAAGTCTTCCTAGAATTCAATGAAAATGAAAGTACAACATACCCAAACTTTGGGGCACAATGAAAGCAGAGCTAAGAGGAAAATTCATAACACTAAGTTATTTCTTCAAGAAGAAATTTGAGACATCTCATTTGAGCAAAATAATGGCTCACCTAAAAACCCTAAAAAAAAAAAAAAAGCAGATACACCAAAAAGGAGGAAACAAGTAGACAGAAGGAAACAATCAAACTCAGGGCTGAAATCAATAAATTAGAAACAAATAAAACAATTCAAACAATCAATGAAACCAAGAGCTGGTTCTTTGAGAAAATCAACAAAAAAGACAAACTCTTAGCCAAACTAACTAAAAGGCAGAGACTTCATCTAAATAAACAAAATCAGAAATGAAAAGGTGGACATAACTACAGACACTTGAAGAAATCCAAACAATCATTAGGACTTACTTCAAAAGTCTATATGCCACAAAATTTGAAAATCTAAATGAAATGGACAATTTTCTTGATCAATTCCACTTACCAAAGCTGAATCGAGACCAGGTAAATCAATTAAATACTCCTATATCTCCTAAGGAAATAGAAAAGGCCATCAAAAGTCTCCCAACCAAAAAATAAAAAATAAAAAAAAAGCCCAGGACCAGATGGTTTCAGCACAGAATTCTACCAAACCTTCAAAGAAGAGCTAATTCCAACTTTCTTCAAACTATTCCACAAAATAGAAACAGAAGGAACACTACCAAACTCATTCTATGAAGCCACAGTCACCTTGGTACCTAAATCTCAAAAAGACCCAACAAAGAAAGAGAATTTCAGGCCAATCTCCCTCATGAACATGGATGCAAAAATACTCAACAAAATACTTGCAAACTGAATCCAAGAAATCCAAGAACACATCGAAGATATCATCTGCTATGACCAAGTAGGTTTCATTAAAGGTATGCAGTGGTGATTCAATATACAGAAATCCATCAATGTGATCCACGATATAAACAAACTGAAGGAGAAAAAAACAAATGATCATTTCCTTAGAAGCTGAAAAAACATTTGACAAAATCCAACATCCATTCATGTTTAAAGTCTTGGAGAGATCAGGGATACAAGGCACATAACGAAACATAGTAAAGGCAATATACAGCAACCCTATAGCCAACATCAAACTCAATGGAGAGAAACTTAAAGCAATCCCACTGAAATCAGGGATAAGGCAAGGCTACCCACTGTCTCCATATCTCTTCAACATAGTTTTGGAAGTCCTTGCTGTAGCTATAAAACAATTGAAGTAGATCAAGGGGATACAAATTGGAAAGGAAAAAATCAAAGTATCACTATTTGCAGATGATATGACAGTATACTTGAGTGACCCCAAAATTTCTACCAGGAAATGCTTATGGCTGGTAAACATCTTCAGAAAGTGGCCGGTTACAAAATTAACTCAAAAAAATCAGTAGTCCTTCTGTACAAAAAATACAAAAGGGCTGAGAAAAAAAATTAGGGAAACAACACCCTTCACAATAGCCACAAAAATAAATAAATAAAGTACCTTGGGGTAATGCTAACCAAGGAAGTCAAAGACTTGTATGAAAAAAATTTCAAGTCTCTGAAGAAAGAAATCGAAGAAGATATCAAAAGATGGAAAGATCTCCCATTCTCACAGCTTTGTAGGATTAACATAGTAAAACTGGCCATCTTACCAAAAGCAACCTAGAGATTCAATGCAGTCCCCATCAAATTGCCAACACAATTATTTACATGTCTTAAAAGAAAAATTCTCTACTTCATATGGAATAACAAGAATATCAGGATTGTTAATCCTCTACAATAAAGATCTTCTGGAGGAATCTCCATCCCTGATCTCAAACTGTAATATAGTTTGAGCAACAATAATAAAAACTGCATGGTACTGGCATAAAAACAGATTGGTGGATCAATTCAATCAAATAACAGACCCAGAAATAAACCCACACACTTATGGACAACTGATCTTTGACAAAGATGCCAAAACCATAGAATGGAAAAAAGATAGCATCTTCAACAAACGGTGCTGGTCTAACTGGATGTCTACATGTAGAAAAATGCTTATAGAAGTGTTTTAGTTTTGTGAGGTCCCATTTATTTATTTATTTATTTATTTATTCATTTATTTATTACTGCAAGAAATGTGTTTATTTGTTGTGTGAATGGAGGATGGGCAGTGGTAGTAGACACTAGTAAGATGAGAGGGGAAAGTATGCAAAGTATATATTTGTGAATCTGTAAAAATAACTAAATAATTTTAAAAGTGTAATATAGATATGATACTTATATAACTGATATTTTGTGTAGTTTTAAAACATAACTTTTCAAATTATCAAATCCAAGAACATAAATACTTATCATAAGTGGCATAAACACACAGGACATTTGAGAAATTGTCGTAAATTCTGTCTTAATCCCAAACCAAAATTCATTTAGTGACTTTTTTCTCTATTAATTAATTAATTCATGCATTATACATAGTGATTGTAGCCCCCTTTGTTCCTTCCAGTCCCCTGTCATACACAGCTACCTCCACTAGAAAAGGGAGAGGTTCCCCATGGATACCAACCTACCATGACACATTATGTGTCTGCAGGACTAAGTTCATCCTCTTCCACTGAAGCCAGACAATGTAACCCAATTAGCGGAACAGTATCCAAAAGCAGGCATAAGATTCAGAGTGGGGCCCAACTCCAGTTGCTGGATGACTCACATGATGACTAAGCTGCACATCTGCTTTATATGTCTAGGGGAGCAAGATCCACTCTATGCATGCTCTTTGGTTGGTGGTTCAGTCTCTGTGAGCCCCCATGAACCCAAGTTGATTAGTTGACTCTGTAGTTCTTCTTGGGATGTATTTGACCCTATGGCTCATCCTATTCTTCCTCCCAGTCTTCTTTAGGACCCCTCTGAGATTTGTCTAATGTTCTGCTCTGGGTCTCTGCATCTGTTTCCATTAGCTGGTGGTTGAAACCTCTCAGAAGAGTTATACTAGGCTCCTATCTAGCACAGCAGAGTTACATAAATAGTGGCAGGAATTGGTTTTCTCCCATGGGATAGGTTTCACATAGGGTCAGTCTTTGGTTGGCAAATCCCTCAATCTTTGCTCCATATTTGTACCTGAATATCTTGTAGGCAGGACAAATTTGGAGTCAAAGGTTGAAGGTTTTGTTTTGAGGGTGGGTTGGTGTTGTTATTCCTTCACTGGAAGTCCTGCCTGGCTACATCAAGTTGTCACTTAAGGTTCCATATCCCATGCTGCTAGGAGTTATAGCTAGGGAGGCCCCTATAGACTTCCTGAGGTCTACACTATCCCAGGTCTCTGGCATGTCCCAAAGATGGCACCCTCACCACCGCATTCCATTCTCTCACCTGACCCTCTCTCCCACACTCTCCCTACTTCTAATCTCACCTCTGTTTTTGACTCCACCCACTCTTCCTCCCATTTCACTCCCTCTAATACCTATTTTATTTTACTTTCTAAATGAGACTCAAGCATTCTCTCTTGGGCTCTATTTGTTACTTAGTTTGTTAGGGCCTTTGGATTGTAGCATTGTTAATCTGTCTTTTATGGCTAATATCAGCATATAAGTGAGTACCTACTAGGCATGTTTTTCTGCTTCTGGGTTACCTCCCTCAGGATTATATTTTCTAGTTGCATCAATTTGCCTGCAAATTTCATGATTTCCTTGTTTTTAATAGCTGAGTAGTATTCCAATTATGTAAATGTACCACATTTTCTTTGTTTGTTCTTAGGTAGAAGGACATCTAGATTGTTTCTAGTTTGAATAAAGCTGCAATAAAGCTGCTATGTATAAAGTTGAGCAAATGTCCCTGTCTTATGTTAGAACATCATTTGGGTATATGTTGAGGAGTGGTAGAGCAGAGTCTTGAGGGAGAAGTAGAACCCATTTTCTGAGAAACCAGCAGATTGATTGTACAAGGTTGCAATTCCACCAGCAACGGAGGAGTATTCCCCTTGTTCCACATCCTCAGAAGCATGTGTTACAGCTTGAGATATCTATCATAGACATTCTGACTGTGGGATGGAATCTCAGAGTCCTTTGGATTTGCATTTCCTTGATTACTAAGGACAATAGTCTAGGACACAGCATTTAATATAGAATTTTCACCTTTATAAACATCAGGAAATTCACCCACCAGAGAATTCAGAGGGTAAAAAACACTTATTCTTAACCAAAGAGTTATTTACATTAAAAACATCAACAAATAAATGCATTCAAATACATACCTTTTTTTTTTTTGGTTTTTCAAGACAAGGTTTATGTGTGTAGCCTTGGCCTTCCTGGACTCCCTTTGTAGACCAGGGTGGCCTCAAACTCACAGACATCTGTCTGCCTCAGCCTCTCCTGAGTGCTGGGATCACAGGCATGAGCCACCAAGCCTGGCTACCTAAGATAACTCTTAACCCCTTAATCCTGGTGGCAGAATTTACTGTTGGAACTTTAGCTCAAAGGCTCTAGATCACAATAGACACAATGTGATATGTGTGTATGTATGTATGTATGTATGTATGTATAATGTAATTAATTACACACTCCATAAATCACTGTGTAATTTGTAGGACTTGAAGAATTCATGTTGAATCAAATTCTAGGGTATCACAGGAAATGACATTTTCAACCATAGATTATTCTGTAATAAATACAAAAGTTCTCACCTTGAGGAGATACCTACATCAAAATAAGAGGGAATCATCTATACCTGTGGTTACAAAGATATGGGCAATGGCCCTGTACAGAAAAAAAATAGCATAAATTTGGTGAAAGATCAGATTTTGAAAGAAAACTGACTCCAGTTGATTTATGGAATGAAGATGTAGCATGGTAACATGGTTGTGGAGAGGTGAATATAGTATTTGCTATCAACAAGAAATGACTCATAAACAGTTCAATGGAGCACTATTAACACATATAGAGGTATTAATAATTCTTGATAAAAATTTGTGGAGATGAACCTGGTCTTTCAAGAAAACAAACTACAAAATGTTATAGCTGGTTATAGACAGCTATAATTCAACATGTGGAAGTATAAGACAAGATGATTGATATTTTGAGACTACCCTCATCAATACATTAAGACACTACTTTGATGACATCAAACCAGTGAAAGAAAAGGGAAATAGAAAGACAAAGAAGGGAAAGGAGTTCTACAAAGAAACCAACAGAACCAAAACACCTGGGCCCAGGGGGACCTGCAGAGACTGATAGTCCAACCAAGGACAATGCATGGAGAGGTCCTAGAACACCTGCTCAGATGATGCCTATAGGCTGCTCATTTTCTAAGCGGGTTCCCTAGTAAGGGACCAGGGGCTGTCTCTGACATGAACTCAGTGGCCTGCTCTTTGATCACCTCTCCATGGGGGGTGCAGTCTTGCCAGGCCTCAGAGGAAGATGATGCAGCCAGCTCTGATGAGACCTGATAGAGTAGGTTTAGGTGGAAGGGGAGGAGGACATCCCCTATCAGTGAATTAGGGGAGGAGCATAGGTGAAGAAAAGGAAGGGTGGGTGGGACTGGGAAGAGATGGGGTCTACAGCCAAGATACAAAGTGAAGAAATTATAACAAATATTAAATTAATTAATTAATTAATTAAAAATCAACCCAATATTTCATAAAATAGTATTTCTAGAATAACTTTGGATAAAAACTGGAATAAAATGTGGATCATACTATGATATTTAGAAAGAATGCTGTTACTGGGCAAATATGAATGTTAGTGTAAAAGATAGATGTAAATGAAAATAAATGAATATGCAACCTATCAGGCTATATCACCATATATTTTTAGAGAATCTCATTGTGAATATATGACTAAAGATCTAAGATTAGTGCAAAATGCATCACCTTTGAAAGTTTATAGGGTCTTCTGGTCACTTTTATTTTATATTTTTCATTTTGGCAAGATATAAAGCTAACTGAGAGAAGGGAATCTAAACTGAGAAAATGTCCCACAGGAGTGCCTACGGAAAATCGAATTGAGGAATTTTCATTGTTTAATTTTTATATTAATTACAATTTATTCATTTTGTATCCCAGATGTTACTCCCTTCTTCATTTCCTCTCAAGCCTATCCTTCCTCCCTCATCTCCTCCCATGCCACTCTCCAAGTTCACTGAGAGGGGAGGTCTTCAATCTGAACCTAGCCTATCAGGTCTCATCAGGACTGGCTGCACTGTCTTCCTCTATGGCCTGGTAAAGCTGCTCCCCCCTCAGGGGGAGGTAATCAAAGAGTCAGCCAATGAGTTCATGTCAGAGACAGTCCCTGTTCCCCTTACTAGGGAACCCCAATTGGACACTGAGCTGAAAAGGGCTACATCTGTACAGGTGTTCTAGGTTATCCCCATGCATGGTCCTTGGGTGGAGTATCAGCCCCAGTTAAAGCCCCTGGGCCCTGATATTTTGGTTCTGTTGCTCTCCTTGTGGAGCTCCTCTCTGCTCCATGTCTTTCTATCTACCCCTTCTTTCATAAGATTCCCAGCACTCTGCCCAAGTTCCGGCTATGAGTCTAAGCATCTGCTTTGAAACACTGCTGGGTAGAGTCTTTCAGAGGCCCAATGTGGTAAGCTCCTGTCCTGGTTCCTCTTTTCTTCCTCTTCTGACATCTACCCTATTTGCCTTTCTGAGTGAGGATTGATCATCTTACCCAGGATCCTCCTTCTTGCTTAGCTTATTCAGGTATATAGAGGATCTTCACCAATCCTATATCTGACAGAGGGCTAATATCCAAAATATATAAAGAACTCAAGAAGTTAAACAGCAATAAATCAAGTAATCCAATTAAAAAATGGGATACCGACCTAAACAGAAAATTCTCTATAGAGGAATATCGAATGGCAGACAAACACTTAAAGACATGTTCAACATCCTAATTCGTCGGAAATGCAAATCAAAATGACCCCAAGGTATTTTATTTATTAATGACTGATGTGGGAGCAATTAGCCCATGGAAGGTAGTACCACCACATTCTTCTGTAGTTTCTGCTGCAGTTTACCACTAGGTTTCTGCCTTGATTTCTCTAGGTGATGGACTGAAACCTGTAACTGAAATAAAACTTTTTCTCCATAAGTTGCTCTTCGGTCATGGTGTTTTTAACAGAGACAGAAAGCAAACATGCTGCTATAGAGTTTTGGTGTTTTTTTTTTTTTTTTTTTTTTTTTTTTTTTTTTGTCTCAGCCTGTTTCTGAAAATAAAAATTAAAAAGGCAAATATCTAATTTTCCAAATGCATTTTAATTCTGCATTGACAAAAATATGGTTGGCATATTTGCATTTGGTATTTTCATACTAATTCTCTATACAAAAAAGTGTTTGTTATATTATGTATTTGCCTTTTTAAATTTTCATAGCAGATTTATTAGTAATAGCAAGAATCTGGAAACAGCCAGTATGTCCCTCAACTGAAGAATGGATACCTAAAGAAGCTAAACAACAAGGAGGAACCTATGGAGGATGCTTAATTTTCATTCAGAAGGCAAACAAGATAGACACTTGAAATGGCAGAAGAGACGGAAAAGAGTGGGAGACTACCATAGGTGTTCTCTGAAAGAGCCCACCCTACACAGGATCCAAGCAGATGCACAAAACCACAGCCAAACATTGGGCAGAATACAAGTATAGAAGGAACCATACAGGACAGGAGTTCTACAAGGAGACCATAAAAGCCAAAAATATGGGCCCAAGGGAGCAAGGTGAGACTGAAGCTTCAACCAATGACCATGCACTGAGAGGACATAGACCCCCTGCTCAGATGTAGACCCTAGGCTTCTCAGTCTCCATGTGGATTCTCTAATAAGGGGTGCAGGGGCATTCTCTGGCATGATCTAGGTTGTCTGCTCTTTGATCACTTCCCCATAGTGGGGTAACACTGATAACCCACAGAGGAAGAAGATCCAGGCAGTACTGATGAGGCTTGATAGAGTAGGGTCAGAATGTAGGGGAGGAGGACTGTCCCTTTCACTGGAGTAGTTGAGGGGGAATACGGGAAAGGAGGAAGAGAGGGAGGGATCAGTAGGAGATGAGGGAAGGGGTTTCAGTTGGGATATAAAGTGAATAAACTGTAAAATAAAATAACATATTAAAAAATAGGAAAAGAAAATGTCTTATCAGCTATCCTCCAGCCCTGTCTAAAGAAGATATTTTCTCAACTGAAGTTCTATCCACCCTGATGACATTAACTTGTGTCAAGTTGACATAAAACTAGCCAGCACACCTTGGCAATAGCCTGTGATGTTTTAGAGTTTCAATGGAGCCCTTTTATGGCCAGTGAGTCAAAAAGATACTCATTCCTGGCACAGAAGGTTTTATTTGTGTCATGAAATGTTTAATTTAGAGCATTGTCTTGCCCTCTTTCACGCTCCTTGATTTCTTTCAAAATCTTAGTCTTTAAAGAAAATTAATGTTATACACACACACAAACACATATATTCTTAAATAAATAAATATAAAATGGTCAGTTTTAGCCTTTGACCAAGATAATTTGCTAGTAAATATTCTAATTTTTACTTTGTTATAAAACACAAAGTTGTTATTCAACATATCATTTTGAACAGAAAACTTTTCAAATAATTACAGACAGCACTAAAATCACATTAATAATTATCATATAATTCGTTACTATCTCATCTTCTAATAAAGCAGAAATCCAATTATTTGTCTTCAAGATATTACATATAATTAACCTTATACATCAACACTAATACAGTTACTAATACACTAATACAGAACACCTGATTATTTCAATTACAATAATAGTGTAAAGATAAAATAATTAAAGAAAAGAAAGGTAAATAATAGGAGGGAGGAAGAAGAGTGAAGATAAGGTGAACAAAACAGTAGGAAAAGATGAAAAATACAAAAGAAAAGAAGAAAAAGAGATAGTGGAGCACAGTTTGCCTTTCATATTGTTTTGTGATAAGCAGACTACTAGTGACTTTTATGGTACCTGACTATTGATGCTATGTCCTTACATAATATCCTTGCTTAAGGTGTACGATGCACTAGTGACTTTCCTCTAAAGAGCAAAATAAAATGAATATCTTAAAGATATTTTACCCGCATGTAATCAGACATGCTCTTCTCTGGGTCAAAAGCGGCTGACTCTGAGTGCAGTGCTTAGCCTCGCATCCTGAGCCTAACATTTTAGCTTTTTATGGTAGCCAACCATGCTTGGGGAGACTGTCCTGCTTCAATGGCTGTAAAGGCCTGAATGGTCATGGCTGCATTACGCTATTGTGAGACTCTAATCTTGCATATACACCACGGGCAAACCAAGGAGACCAACACCAGAAGGTCTGCTAAAGCTCCCATGCCCGCCCATTCCTTCAGATGATTCATGGCTGCAGCAATCCATGATGATAATCCTGTGGCTAGTCCTGCGTCCACTCTGGTAGAATTTGCCGTAACAATGGCCACTTTCAGTTGCTCCATCATAGTATCGAATTCTTCAGTCCAATTACCTAAAATATAGCTAGACAATTGTTTAGACAGATTTGCAGCACTGGAAAGATTCTCATATTGTATGCTAGTGACTCAAAGTCCCGCATACTTCCATTGACAGTCAAGTTGAGCGATTAGCCATAGGGTATCAATTTGCTCCTGCACGAGGTCAATCTTCTGATTGAACACCATCAAGTCTCCTTTTAGTACTATCAAGTCTCCTTTTAGTTGAGCCCCAGGTCCCGCCTCTGAGAAAAAGGTATCGGACGGGTCTGATGCTCTTTGGGTGGATGACACCTAAATGAACATTGGTACAAAGTCCCAATTTATTTCTTCTATCAGAGATCAGACCTCTACTCTTGCCTGATGCGTCTAAAACAAAAAGGGGGAACTGTAAAGAGCTGCGTAATGCCGCACCTTAAAGATGGAGCTGGTTTCCGCCTTCCACCTTCTCGATGGTGAGTGCTCTCTGTCACAAACAACTCCATATTTGGCTAAGGCTGAGGATCTGGCTTGCATCCGAGTATGTGGACCTATCTGCATTGCCCACGAGGCACGCTGGGGTTGGCTACCCAGAGGCTATTTAAGTTGTGGGCTGGCTTTCCCCAGGGTCAGAAGGTTGTTCAAGGTTCCTGAATAAACTGCATTGAGAAGAAAAAAAAAAAAAAATCAGAAAGAAGGAGAAGAGGACCTACTCTATCAGTGGACTTAGGGAGAGGCATGCATGCAGAAAGGGGGGGGAGGGTGGGACCAGGAAGGGAGGTAGGAGGGGCTTATGGGGGGATACAAAAGGAATAATGTGTAATTAATAAAATTTAAATAAAAAATTTAAAAAAAAAGTTATTTTACTAAGCCCGAACTTTCTACCACTTCACAAAAACGTTAAGCTGAGGAGAAAGCCTTTTACATACAGGTCTTTTTTTTTAATTATTATTTAACTTTTATTAATTACACTTTATTCATCTTGTATCCCCCCATAAGCCCCTCCCTCTTCCCCTACCTGTTCCACCCTCCCCCTCTTTCTGCATGCATGCCCCTCCCCAAGTCCACTGATAGGGGAGGTCCTCCTCTCCTTCTTTCTGACCTTAGTCTATCAGTTCTCATCAGAAGTGGCTGCATTGTCAGGGTTCTAGGTTATCTCCAAGAATAGTCCTTGGTTGGAGTATGAGTCTTTGGGAAGTTCCTTGTATTCAAATTTTCTTGTTCTGTTGTTCTCCTTGTGGAGTTCCTGTCCTCTCCCGCTCTTACTATTTCCAACTTCTTACATAAAATTCCATTCACTATGCCCGTCAGTTGGCCATCAGGCTCAGCATCTGCTTTGACAGTCTGCACAGCAGAGGCTTTCAGAGGCCCTCTGTGGCAGGTTCCGAGGTTGTTTCCTGTTTTCTACTTCTGGCTTTCGGAGGCCATCTGTAGCAGGTTCCTAGGTTGTTTCCTGTTTTCTTCTTCTTCTGATGTCCATCCTCTTTGCCTTTCAGGATGGGGCTTGAACATTTTAGTTAGGGTCCTCTCTTTTGCTTAGTTTGTTTAGATGTACAGATTTTAGTGGGTTTATTTTATGTTGTATGTTTATATGAGTGAGTATATACCGTGTGTGTACTTTTGCTTCTGGGACAACTCACTCAGGATGATCCTTTCCAGGTACCACCATTTACCTGCAAATTTCATGATTTCCTTATTTTTCATTGCTGAGTAATACTCCATTGTATAGATGTACCACAGTTTCTGCATACATTCTTCAGTTGAGGGCATCTGGGCTGTTTCCAGCTTCTGGCTATTACAAATAAAGCTGCTACAAACATGGTTGAGCAAATGTCCTTTTTGTGTACTTGAGCCTCTTTTGGGTATATGCCTACTAGTGGTATGGCTGGATCTTCAGGAAGCACTATTCCTAGTTGTCTGAGAAAGTGCCAGATTGATTTCCAGAGTGGTTGTATAAGTTTACATTCCTACCAGCAGTGGAGGAGGGTTCCCCTTTCTCCACAACCTCTCCAGCACAATAAAAGATCTTCTGGAGGTATCTCCATCCCTGATCTCAAGCTGTACTATAGAGCAACAGTTATAAAAACTGCATGGTACTGGCATAAAAACAGAATGGTGGATCAATGGAACCTAACAGAAGACCCAGAAATAAGCCTACACACTTATGGACACCTAATTTTTGACAAAGATGCCAAAAGCATACAATGGAAAAAAGATTGCATCTTCAACAAGTGGTACTGGTCCAACTGGATTTCTACATGTAGAAAAATGAAAATAGATCCATACTTATCATCCTGCACAAAACTTTAGTCCAAGTGGATCAAAGACCTCAACATAAAACCAGACACATTAAATCGGCTAGAAAAAAAAAAAAGTGGGGAATACCCTAGAACTCATTGGTACAGGAGAAAACTTCCTGAACAAAACACCAACAGCACAGGCTCTAAGAGCAACAATCAATAAATGGGACCTCATGAAATTGAAAAGCTTCTGTAAAGCAAAGGACACTGTCATCCAAACAAAGCGACTGCCTACAGATTGGGAAAGAATCATCACCAACCCTTTATCTGACAGAGGACTCATATCCAGTATATATAAAGAACTAAAGAAGCTGAAAAGCAGCAAACCAAGTAATCCATTTAAAAATGGGGAACAGAGCTAAACAGAGAATTCGCTGGAAAGGAATACGGAATGGAAGAGAAGCACTTAAAGAAATGCTCAACCTCATTTGCCATTAGGGAAATGCAAATCAAAACAACCCTGAGATTTCACCTTACACCCATCAGAATGGCCAAGATAAAAAAAACTCAGGTCTTCTGAAAACATTTTTGATTCAAAGCATAACAAGGTTGTGGAGATTTTAAAGATGGCTACATCTGAGTTCTTTCTTTTCAGAAATGCAGCATTTGATACTTAAGTAAAATTGATAAAGGAAGGAAATACTAACCTGTATCTTTTCAGCAGTCTATTTTTTTCTTCTAATAATTATACTGTTGTTTGAAGAGAAAACCATGTTTCATTCAAAGTAATATCATCTATTTATTATGGAGATAAATGTATGTGCATGTTAGAATTATATTATTCTACTGTATTTCTGAGTTTCTTTTCATGTTAAAAGAAATGCTATGCTATCAAAGACATAAATTCAGGACATTTTACGTTGTTTGTTTCCAAAAGTCAAATTGCTAGAGGTTAACCTAATTTTTCTTTGCTTATTAAACACATGATTTTTTGAAATGTAAATCATGAAAGTCATATAGTATACATTTTCACTGCATGTATTAAATAAAACAGTTACTGTCTGTGGTCCCTAAGTTTTTAAATCAACACTGAAGTATAATAATATACTACTATGGTCAAATCAAAATGATTATATATTAAGCTGTCATATATTAAATCCCATCTCAGATTTTATTCCACATAACATGTTTAATTTGAATTAAGACAAAATTTTACTTCTATTCCTGAAAACAAGTCTGCTAGTCAGTACAGTATAATCGTAGAATCTCATGAAATAACTAAAACAGAAAATTTTTTATAGTTAATGTGTGTATAAGTGAAAGTATCTGATTAGGTAATCTTGAAGCTATAGCATCTGTATTGAGGGTAGTTCTTCTTAAGATATCCCAGTAAACAGCCAAAGAGATAGCTTCATATTTAAGAGTACTGACTGCTTTTCCCAGAACACATTGTGTGGCTCACCACCATCTGTAACTACAGTTGCAGGAGAGCTAATATGCTCTTCTGGTCTCCTTGGGCATAATGAATGACTTGGTTCATAGACCTACTTGAAAGAAACATACCTATAAAAATAAAATAAATTTTAAAATATATTTCAATGAAAATAATTGTGGAATAATACTATACTTGCTGAAAAAAAAAACATTTGACAAATTCCAACACTCATTCAGGTTTAATTTCTTGGATAGATCAGGTATATAAAGAACATAATAAACATAGTGAAGACAATCTACAGCAAGCCTGTAGCCAACATCAAACTAAGTGGAGAGAAACTTAAATCAATCCCCCTGAAATCAGGGACAGGACAAGGCTGCCCACTCTCTCCATATTTCTTCAGCATAGTACTTGAAATTCTAGCTACAGCAATGAGACAATTAAGGAGATCAAGGGTAAAGACACTCATGCCATATAATGACTTACAAAAGGATATTAGACATATAATACAGGATAAACATACTAAAATCTGTACACTGAAAGAAACTAAGCAAAGAGGAGGACCTTGAGAAAACTGATCAATCTTCATGCAGAGAGGCAAAGGGGATGGACATGAGAAGAGGGAGAAAGAGGAAACAGGACAGGAGCCTACCACAGTTGGCCTTTGAATTTCTCTATGCAAAAAGGCATCGAAGGAGATGCTGAGACTCATATCTAAACTTTGGACAGAGTGCAGGGAATCTTATAAAAGAAGAGGGAGGTAGTAAAACATGGAAGGGACAAGAGCTCTACAAGCAGAGCAACAGATCAAAAAATTCTGGGCACAGGGGTCTTTTATGAAACTGATACTCCAATGAATGATCACACCTGGAGATGACCTAGAACCCCTAGAACCCCTGCACAGATGTAACCCATGGCAGCTCAGTCTCCAAATGAGGTCGCTAGTAAGGGGAACAGGGACTGTCTCTAACATGAACTCAGTGGCTGGCTCATTGATAACCTCTCCCTAAGCGGGGAGTAGCCTTACCAGGCCACAGAGGAAAACAATATGGCCAGTCCTGGTGAGACCTGATAGAGTAAGGTCAGATGGAAGGGGAGGAGGACCTCACCCATCAGGGGACTTGGGAAGGGGTATGGGAAGAGATAAGGGATGGAAGGATTGAGAGAGGATGAGGGAGTGGGCTACAAAGGAGAAGGGGATACAAAGTGAGTAAACTATAGTTTATAAAAATATAAATAAAATTCAAAGACATGAAAAAAGTCTAATTACCAATAAAACTCTACTTACTTGTTAAAAAAAAGTTTTTGAAAGGAAGAAGTCAAAGTATCACTATTTGTAGATGATATGATAGTACACATGAGTGACCCCAAAAATTCAACCAGAGAACACCTTCAGCTGATAAACACCTTTAGCAAAATGGCTGGATACAAAATTAACTCAAAAAATTAGTATCCCTGCTATATAAGAAAGACAAAAGAGCTGAGAAATAAATTAGAGAAACAACACCCTTCACAATATCCACTAATAACATAAAGTACCTTGATGTGACTCTAACTAAGCAAGTCAAAGACCAATTTGAAAAACAATCTTCAATTCTCTGAAGAAAAAATATTTAAGAAGCTATCAGAAGATGGAATGATCTCCCAGCCTCATGAATCAGTAGAATTAATATACTGTAAATAGTCATCCTGCCAAAAAGCAATCTACCGATTCAGTGCAATTCACATCGAAATACCAACACAATTCTTTACAGGTTTTGAAAGAATAATTCTCAACTTCATATGGAAAAACAAAACAAAACAAAAAACAGAAATGATAAAACAATCCTGTACAACAATAGATCTTCTGAAGGCATCTCCATCCCTGATCTCAAGTTGTACTATAGGAAAATAGTAATAAAAACTGCATGGTATTGGCATAGAAACAAAATGGTGGATCATTGGAATTGAATAGAATACGTAGAAATAAACCCACAGACTTACAAATACTTGATTTGTGACAAAGAATTCAAAACCATACAATGTATAAAAGATAGCATCTTCAACAAATGGTGTTGGTCTAATTGGATATCTACATGAAGAAAAATGCAAATAGATCCATATTCATCACCTTGCATAAAACTAAAGTCCAAGTGGATCAAAAAAACCTCAACATAAAACTAGACACACTAAACCTGTTAGAAGAAAAACTGTGGGAAGTGCTTAAACTTATTGAAACAGGAGACAACTCCCTGAACAGAACACCAATAGTAGAGGCTATAAGATCAACAATCAATAAATCAGACCTCATGAAACTGAAAAGCTTCTGTAAAGCAAAAGACACTGGCATCAGAACAAAATGAGAGCCTACAGACTGGGAAAGAATCTTCACCAACCCTATATCTGACAGAGGGCTAATATCCAAAATATATAAAGAACTCAAGAAGTTAAAAACAACAAATCATAGTCTAATTAAAAATTGGATACAGATCTAAAAAGAGAATTCTCAATAGAGGAATATAAGTGTCAGAGAAACATCAAAGAAATACCCAATGTCCGTAGTCATTAGGGAAATACAAATCAAAAGGACCCTGAGATTTCACCTCATTCCCATCAGAATGGTTATGATCAAAAACTCAAGTGATAATACAATCTGGAGAGGAGACAGAGAAAGTGGAACCCTCCTCCATTGCTGGTTGGAATGCAAACTTGTAAAACCACTTTGGAAATCCATCTGGTGCTTTCTTCAGACAACTAGGAATAGTGCTACCTCAAGATCCAGCTATACAACTCCTAGTCATATATCCAAAATATGCTCAAGTATACAACAAGAACATTTGCTCAGCCATTTTTGTAGCAGCTTTATTTGTAATAGCTAGAATCTGGAAACAACCCAGATGTCCCTCAACTGAGGAATGGATACAGAAATTGTGGTATATTTATACAATGTAATACTACTCAGTAATTAAAAGGAAGGAAATCATGAAATTTGCAAGCAAATGGTGGGATCTTGAAATGTTCATCCTGAGCAAGGTATCCCAGAAGCATAAAGACACACAAGGTGTATACTCACTTATAAGTGGATATTAGACATATCATATAGGATAAACATACTAAAATCTGTACACCTAAAGAAGCTAAGCAAGAAAGAGGACCATGGGTATGATGATCAATTCTCACTCAGAAAGGCAAGTGGGATGGACACCAGAAGAGGGATAAAACAGGAAACAGGACAGGATCTTACTGCAGAAAGCCTCTGAAAGACTCTATGCAGAAGGTTTTCAAATCAGATGCTTACACTCATAGCAAAACTTTGGGCAGAGTACAGGGAATCTTATGAAAGAAGGAGGAAATAGAAAGACATGGATGGGATAGGAGCTCCACAATTAGACCAACATACACAACAGAAAAAAATCTTGATAAATGGGTCTATTCTGAGACTGAGACTCCAACCAAGTACCATGCGTGGAAATAACCTAGGACCGCTGCACAGATATAGCCCATGGCAGCTCAGTGTCCAAATGTGTTTCCTAGTAATGGGAACAGGGACTGTCTCTGACATGAACTCAGTGGCTGGCTCTTTGATCATCTCATCCTGAAGGGGGAACAGCCTTGCCATGCCACAGAGGAAGACAATGCAGCCATTCCTGATGAAGTATCATAGGCTAGGGTCAGATGGAAGGGGAGGAGGACCTCCCCTATCAGTGGACTTGAGTAGGGTCATGGTAGGAGGTGAGAGCAGGAGGGTGGGATTGGAAGAGTACTAGAGAGGAGGCTACAGCAGTAATACAAAGTGAATAAACTGCAATTAATAAAAATATAAATTAAAAGCAAAAGTAATGGTCAGGATACAAGCTGCAACGTGAAACTTACTTTTTGTCTATAAAGTTCAATGTAACAATAGATGACTTTCTATTCTTTTGCCTAAGGGACCTCAAAGAAGGAAATAAAATGAAAGAAAAAAAGGGACACAGGCAAGGGAAGTAGAAACACTATCCCTAAAAGTATGTAACATTGTATTTTTCACTAGTAGTGTGAAATCACTTAAATTTTGAAATAACTTATTATTGAATTTTATCTCATCTTTGCATTATTGATGACACTATTCTTCTGAAAATCAGGAATCATAAAGTTTTTAGATGTGTTTTGCTATGCGTAATCTTCCTTAAGATGGAATTTGATTAAAACACAAACTCATTCATTTTAGTGCAAGAGCACTATTACAATTGTATTTCATCTTTTTCCCTCCACCCTCTCCACCTATGGGAGAGCTAGTACCAAGGTAATGAGAGTGAGAGAGCTATCCCTGCTACTCACAGGCTACAATACATGGGAGAGTTTCCCTGTACCTTGCCTTGGCACTACAACAAAGCTGTCCCTGTTGATCAGAGGACATGAGAGCTGGAGAGCTGGTTCTGACCCTTACCAGCTGTGGCATTTGGTGAGCAAGCCACAGCAGTAATTAAGTGTTCTTCATGGTGGTATGGGTGTAGGAGAGCTGGCAGGATGACCACTTCAGCTACCAGCCAGGCCCAAATCCAGTGATTTCAGTTGAACCCCTACATCTACCCCATCTATGAACTGCTGGAGCTGTGAAGGGACTAAACCTACAGATTCAAAGCTGAAAGATCTCCATGACATAGGATAACAACAATATATCAGAATGAGTCCCAATGAGGATCTAATATTGATAGTGTAGCAGAAGCCCAAGGCCTTTGACAAGACCAATGGCTCATTACAATGAAGTTTCACAAGTAGAGATGTGTGAACAAAAGGGTTTAATGTGAGACAAAATATCACACATTACAGCATCTCTACCAATACTTCTTTTTTTTTTTTTTTTTTCTTTTGAGGAGAAATTTGTAAGGTCAGATGGTATGTATGCAAGGAAAGTGAAATGAATGGGATTGGGGTGCATGATGTGAAATCCACAAAGAACCCATGAAAAAGAAAAAGAAAATTGTATTTGAATAATCTAAAAGTCACACCTACGTTTGGATTATCCAAGATAAAATCTTCAACTATAAATACGTATAGTCTTATATAACATTTTATTTGCCCCAGATGAAGAACAAAAATAGGCATGCTCAGCATGTCAGTATAGAGGATAGCACATCCTGGTACTATTTTTTGATAAATGCATTCCCATCAAACAGGTCAATTTATCCATTGTTGCCTTTAAGTAGTTTAATAGATAGCAAGGCAATATAGTGCATGTGTGTGCCAGGGAATACCATCTGTGGTTGAGTTGTAAATCCAAATTCTTAAGCTTATTTCCATATTCTAAGACTTCCTATAAATGGATAAATACCCTTTATTAACACTTTTTCATTACTCAGGAGTTGTATGACTCAGTTCAATCATTTTCTTTTCAGTTCCATTTTCAGTTTGGCTAATATCCTGTAGATAATAAATATATTTTGGTGGCCCAATGTTGTAAAAGTTGTTAAGCTAGTGCTCTTAAACAATATTGAAAATGACATTTTTATTAAGTTGGCATGAACCATGTTTCTAAATCGCTTTTAATATGATAATGTCTGCAGTTTACTAGGCCTTAAGTGCAGTTTGGCAGTGGAGCACACATGAATATTTCATCCAGCAAAGGCCATGATTCTATAATTATAAATAGACCTGTTCCAACAGAAGTAGACAGATGCTTGTGTTTCATAGTAAATTTCTGAAAGTAATAGTGGCTGAATAAAGGCCTGGGGGAAAACAGAGGTACATATTGTATTTGGGAAGCCAATTTGATATCCAGAAAGCTGAAAAATAAAACATTACTATTAGCCATAGTTGTACTTTAGACAATGTTACCTTTCTAGTCTCCCTAGTCTTTGTGTTGACAAACCTATTTAATTAGTTCATATAATAGTACTCTTTATTGTTTTAGTGCTACCTTATGAAATGCACTAGATATGATATCACCATGATAAAAATAACTTGAATAAAAATAAAATAAGTATAAATATTTTCTCTCTTCTTGCATGTAGTTTTATTTGACATTTTTTAGCATTTTATTTTTTTATTTTTAATGTTATTTATTTATTTATATTACAATTTATTCATTTTATATTCCCTTTGCTGTACCCTCCCTTGTCTTCTCCCATTCCCATCCACCTTCCCTCTTCTCCCCTATGGCCTTTCCCTAGACCCTGATAGAAGAGGACCTCCTTCTTTTGATATGATCCTAGCTTATATGGTCTCATCAAGGCTGACTGCATCATAATTCCTTGTGTCCTAGCAAGGTTGCACCTCCTAGGAGGAAGTGATCAAAGAGCCAGCCACTGAGTTCATGTCAGAGACAGTCCCTGTTACCTGAGAGCCGACTTGGAAATTGAGCAGCCTATTAGCCTCCTTTGTTTGAACAGGGCTTCTAGGACTGTTCCATGCATGGTCATTTGTCTCTGCAGGCCTGCTTTGGCCCAGGTATTTTGGCTCTGCTGTTCTTGTGGAGTTCCTACCCCCTCCAGGCCTTTCTATCTCTCTCTACTTCCATAAGGATTCTGGCACTCTACCCAAAGTTTGGCTATGAGTCTCAGTATCTTTTTCAATACCCTTCTGGGTAGAGTCCTTCAGAGGTCCTCTGTGGAAGGCTCCTGTCCTGTTCCTTGTATTCTCATACTTTCAATGTTTATCCTCTTTACTCTTCTGAATGAGGATTAAGGGTCTTGCCTAGGGTTCTTGTTGTTTTGCTTCTTTAGGACCATAGATTTTAGTATGTATATCCAATTTTATACAGCCAATATCCACGTATAACTGAATATATATCATATGTGTCTTTCTGTTTCTGGGTTACCTCATTCAGTATGACCTTTCCTAATTACCACTATTTGCCTGCAATTTTCATGATTTTATTCTTTTTAATTGTTGAGTAGTATTCCATTGTACAAATGTACCACACTTTCTGTATCCATTTTCAGTTTTGGGACATCTAGCTTGTTTCCAGGTTCTGTCCATTACAAATAAAGCTGCTATGAACACAGTTGAGCATATGTCCTTTTTGAATGGTGGGACACGTTTTGGGTGTCTGCCTAAGAGTGGTGTAGCAAAATATTGAGGTAGCATTATTCCTAATAATCTAAGTGCCAGATTCATTTCCAAATTGGTTGTACAGGTTATATTCCTGCTAACAGTGGAAAAGGGTTCCCCTTTCTCCACAACCTCTCCAGCAAGCATCATCCCTTGAGTTTTTGATATTAGCTATTCAGATGGGTGTGAGGTGAAATCTCAGGGTCATTTTGATTTACATTTCCCTAATTACCAAGAATGATGAGTATTTCTTTAAGTTTTTCTCTGCCATTCCATATTCTCCTGTTAAGAATTCTCTGTTTTGATCTATACTTCATTTTTTAATTGAAATATTTGATTTTTGCTTTTTAACTTCTTTAGTTCTTTATATATTCTGGATATTAGCCCTCTGTCTGACATAGGGTTGGTGAAGTTTTTTTCTCAGTCTCTAGACAGTAATTTTGTTGTGATGACAGTGTCCTTTGCTGTACAGAAAATTTTAAGTCTCATGAGGTACCATTTATTAATTTTTGATCTTAGAGCTTATGTTGTTGTGCTGTTCAGGAAGTTGTTTCCGGTGCCAATGAGTTAAACTCTGTTACCCAATTTTTTCTTCTAAGATTTACTATGTCTGGTTTTATGTTGAGATCTTTGATCCACTTGGACATTAACTTTGTGCAGGGTGATAATTATGGGTCTATTTGCTTTCTCCTACACGTAGATATCCAGTTAGATCAGCATCATTTGTTGAAGATACTGTCCTTTTTCCGTTGTATGGTTTTGGCTTCTTCATCAAAAATTAAGTTTTCATAGGTGTGTGGGTTTTCTTCTAGGTCTTCTATTCTACTCCATTGATCCATCTGTCTGTTTCTATGCCAGTACCACACTGGTCTTTTAAAGTTGCTCCATAGTACAGCTTGAGATCAGGGATAGAGATACCTCCAGAAGATCTTTTATTGAACAGGGTGTGTTTTTTACTTATCCTGGTTTTTTTGTTTTTCCATATGAAATTTGATTATTGTTCTTTCAAGGTCTGTAAAAAATGTTTGTATTTTTATGGGAATTGCATTGAATCTATAGATTGTTTTTTGTAGGATGGCCATTTTCACTATGTTAATCCTACAGATCCATGGGATGGATATCTTTCCATCTTCTGATATCTTCTTCAAATTCTTTCTTCAGAGACTTGAAATTCTTTTCATACATGTCTTTCACTTGCTTGGTTAGAGTGAAACCAAGGTAAGTTATGTTATTTATGGCTATAGTGAAAGGTGTTGGTTTGCTAATTTCTTTCTCAGTCTGTTTGTCTTTTGAATGCAGGAGGGCTTCAGATTTTTTGAGTTTATTTTGTATCCAGCCTCTTTGCTGAAGGTGCTCATCAGTTGAAGAAATTCTCTGGTAGAATTTTGTGGCCACTCATGTATTCTACCATACCATCTGTGAATATGAGAGTTTAATTTCTTTCTTTCTAATTTTTATCTCTTTGATCTTCTTTAGTTGTCTTATTGTTCTAGCTAGGACTTTAAGAACTATGTTGAAGAGATAAGGAGAGAGTGGGCACCCTTGCCTTGTTCATGATTTCAGTGGTATTGATTTACATTTTTCTCCATTTAGTTTGATGTTGGCTTTAGGCTTGCTGTATATTGCTTTTACTATGTTTATACATGTGCTTTATATCTCTGATCTCACTAAAACTTTAAACATGGAGAGTTGTTAAATTTTTTAAATGCTTTTTCAGCATGTAAGGATATGATCATGTGCGTTCAGTTTGTTTATATGCTGGATTACACTGATGGATTTTTGTATGTTAAACCACCTCTACTCTAAAGGGTTGAAGCCTACTTGCACATGCTGGATGAAATTTTTAATGTGAGATTGGATTCAGTTTGCAAGTATATTATTGAGTGCTTTTGTGTCAATGTTCGCATGTAATTGCTCTGAAGTTCTATTTCTTTGTTGGGTCTTGTGTGGTTTAGTTATTAAGTGACTCTGCCCTCATAGAATGAGACTAGCAAGGTTCAGTCTGTTTTTATTTTGTGGAATAGTTTAAAAGAGTATTGGTGTTATATCTTCTTCTAAGGTTTGGTAAAATAATGTATTAAAACCACCTGGCCCTGGCTTTTTTTTTTTTTTTTTTTTTTTTTTTTGTGGGAGACTTTTGATGACAGCTTCTATTTCCTTAGGGGATATAGGACTTTTTTTTTCCTGATCTTTATCCTGCTTTGGTACATGGAATCTCTCAGGACAACTGTCTACAAATTTCATGATTTTCTTGTTTTAATTGCTGAGTAGTATGTTGTATGCAGTGGTAAATATTTACTAATGATTATCTTTTGGTAATGCTTGCTGTTATGCCTAATAACTGTATACCCAAATCACCACACAGAGACTGGGTTTATTTAGTTAACCTAGAACACAACGCTGGGCAATAGTTACTCCATCCTAAATTGCCAAGCCCTGATAGTTTCCTGACATTTAGATTTCCCACATTATACTTGCTTTTTGTGAAATCTTAGGTCTGGTTCATGCTCCAGGTCCTCCAAGATCTCTCCTCCAGCTCCAGCTCCAAGCTCTACTCTCACCCCTTTTTCCTCCCATCAATTTCCTGCCCTATAGCTCCTCCCACTCATTTTCTGTCCTCTGACTCCTCCCAGCTCAACATTGTATCTAGTTGCTTTATTTGGAAGTTTACACCAAGTTGAGACAGGATGCTTAGGATTGAAACAGAGGGTGGGAGGAGAAATCAGCATTTGAATGAACAAGAGTAAGGTGTACACATTTTTAAAGAACATACCAACAGTAGTATTCCATTGTGTAAATGTACCACAATTTCTGTATCCATTTCTCCATTGAGGAACATCTGGGTTGTTTCCAGGTTCTGGCTATTATAAATAAAGCTGTTATGAACATGGTTGAACAAATGTCCTTGTGTTCTTGAGCATATTTCGGATATATGCCTAGGAATGGTATAGCTCAAGATCATCCTGAGTGAGTTATCCCAGAAACAGAAAGACACATATGGTATATACTCCTTTATAAGTGAATACTAGACATATAATATAGAATAAACCTACAAAATTCTGTACATCCGAAGAAGGTGAGCTAGAAGGAGGACCCTGGTTTAATTGATCAACCCTCATTCAGAAAGGCAAATGAGACAGACAGTGGAAGAAGGAGAAAACAGGAAACAAGACAGGAGCCTACCACAGAGGGCCTCTGAAAGACTCTATCTAGTATTGTATCAAAGCAGGTACTGATACTCATAAACAAACTTTGTGAGGAGTGCAAGGAATCTTCAGAAAGAACGGGGAGATAGTAAGACCTGGAAAGAACAGAAGTTCCACAAGGATAACAATAGAACCAAAGTATCTGGTCACAGAGGTGTTTTCTGAGAGTGATACTCCAATCAAGGACCATTCATGGATATAACCTAGAACCCCTGCTCAGTTGTAGCCAGTGGCAACTTAATATCCAAGTGGGTACCATAGTGAGGGGAACAAGGACTGTCTCTGCCATGAACTCAATGATTAGCTCATTGACAAGCTCCCCCAAATCTGGGAGCAGCCTTGACAGGCCACAAATTAGGACAATGCAGCCAGTTCTGATGAGACTGGATAAGCTAGGGTCAGATGGAGGGGGAGGAGGACCTCCCCTATCTGTGGCCTTGGAGAGGGGCATAGGAGGAGATGAAGGACGGAGGGAGGGGTTGGGAGGGGAGGGAGAAGGGGGCTACAGCTGGGATACAAAGTGAATTAATTGTAATTTATATAAAAAAATAAAAAAAATAATTAAAAGGAAAGAAAATTGTCCATTTCTTTTAGATTTTTAAATTTTGCTGCATATAGGCTTTTGAATAGAACCTAATGATTCCTTGGCTTTTCTCAGTATCTGTAGTTATATCCCCCTTTTCTTTTCTGATTTTGTTGATTTGAAGAGTGTCCTTATGCCTTATAGTTAGTTTGGCTATGGGTTTGTCTATGTTGTTTATTTTCTCAAAGAACTTGCTCTTTCTTGATTGTTTTTTTTCTTTTTGATTTTTTGAATTATTCTCTTTGTTTCTAATGTACTGGTTTCATCACTAAGTTTCATTAGGTCTAGCTTTCTACTCCTCTTGGGTGTGTCTGTTTTTCTTTTTTTTTCCTAGAGTTTTTAGGTGTGCCATTAAGTTGCTTGTATTAGATGTCTGGAATTTCTTTATGACTGCTCTTAGTGCTATGAACTTTCCTGTTAGCACTATCATCTCTCTGTTCCTTAAGTTAGGTTAAGTTGTAACTTCTTTGTCATTGAATTCTAGGAAGTGTTTTATTTCTTTATTTCCTCCCTGACACAGTTGTCATTAAGTAGAGAGTTGTTCTGTTTCCATATGTGTATAGTCTTTTGTTATTTCTGTTATTGTTGAAGTTTACTTTTAGACCATGGTGGTCTGATATCATACAAGGGTTTATTTCAGTTTTCTGGTATCTGTTGAGGCTTTCTTTGTCCCTACTATACGGTCAATTTTGGAGAAGGTTACATGAGCTGCTGAGAATAATTTATACTATTCTATATTTGGATAAAAGTTTCTGTATATATCTATTATGTCCATTTGATTTAAGACCTCTGTAAGTGTCATTATTTCTCTGTTTCACTTCTGTTTCAATGATATGTCTCTTGGCCAGAGTGGTGTGTTGAAATCTCCCCATATTATGGTGTTGGGATCCATGTGTGATTTAAAATTTAATCATGTTTCCTTGACAAATAGAAGAACCCTTATATTTCGTGCATAGATGTTCTGGATTGTGCTGTCTTCCTGTTGTATTTTTCCTTTGAATGAACTGTCTCTCTTCATCTATTTTGATTAAATTTAGTTGAAAGTCTATTTCATTAGATATTAGAATGGCTACTGCAGCTTGCTTCTTGTGTCCTTTTGCTTGGAAAACCATTTTCCGACCCTTTACTCTGAGGTTGTGTTTATCTTTGTGGCAGAGCTGTGTTTCTTGAATGCAGCAGAATGTTGGATCCTGTTTCTGCAACCAATCTGTTAGTTTGTCTCTTTTTATTGGGGAGTTGAGACCATTGATATTAACAGATATTAGTGACCAATGATAGTTAGTATTTTTATTGTGGGAGTTGGTGGTGGTTGTTTATTTCTTTTCTTTTGCTATATTGGCGTGATGATTTCTTATCTTGTGTTTTCTAGGGTGTAATTGATATTGTTGGGTTGAAGTTTTCCTTCTAGTATCTTCTGTTGGGCTGGACTGATGCGGATATATTGTTTAAATTTAGTTCTGTCATGGAAGATCTTGTTTTCTCCATCAATGTTGATTGAAAGTTTTGCTGGATATAGTAGTCTGGGTTGGTATCTGTGATTTCAAAGCTTCTGTATTATATCTATCCAGGCCCGTCTTGCTTTCATAGTCTTTGTTGATATTTCTGGTATGATTCTGATAGGTCTGCCTTTATATATTACTTGGCCATTTTCCATTCCTGCTTTAAATATTTTTTCTTTGTTCTGTACATTTAATGTTTTTGTTATTATTTGGCAGGAGTTTCTTTGCTGGTCCAATAATTTAGTGTTCTATAGGCCTCTTGTATATCTGTGAGCAACTCTTTCTTAAGGTTGGGGAATTTTTCTTCTATGATTTTCTTGAAATTATTTTCTGGGTCTTGGAGTGTAGAAACTTCTTTTTGTCTATTCCTATTATTCTTAGGTTTCATCTTTTCATCAGTATGGTCACCACCCAGAAGCAGGGGACCACAAGGTTGCCTAAGGAGAAATAAACAGGCCCTAACTGGTAATGGAGATAGTCAAACCTCCTATGATAATAGGTAGTGGGTTCATGCCTATTTAATATTTAATATTCTAAAATTCCTTCAGTCCCTCTAAATGGTATTGGCTACTTAAGAACTGGGTTGCACTCTGACATACTACTGCTAATTTTGCATTCTTTTTTCTGCTATAAATTTTGATGAATTTATAACAATAATAAACAAGGATCAGAATTCAACTGCAGCATAGGGTTAGTAAGATTTTACATTATGGAGTCAAGCATAAGAGCACACTCTTGTAATCTCAGAACTTGGGAACTAGAGGAAGGATACAGAATTATTGGTCGTCAGTAAAGTTTGAGTCTGTCCTGAGATGTAGGAAATTGTATCAAAAAAAAAAAAATAAAAACACATACACGAAACAACAAAATCTATTTTACATTTTGAAAGGTTAATATAAAACTAAATCGTTTTTATAATTTCTATAAAGGATATTTGAGAATACCTTAGCCTATTTAATGAGTGAAATAGATATATTAATACCTCCTTTATTTTCCAGACATAGATTATGAGGCCCTGGGCATAATATCAAATTGTCTGTATCCTTAGAAAAAGAATAAGCTGGTTTGTACTTGGTAGGTGGTCAATGAAATTTACGCAAGTGTATGAGTTGGTACTAGAACCAAATGTTATCTTAAAGAAGATTATACATTGTGAAACACCTATAGTGATTCTGGATTATGGCTTTCACAAGGATAGAATATTCTAAAAATTGAAAATAGAATTTCATAATAAATTACTTCAAAATTAACTACTCTCACTACTGAGTAAAAATGTAAATTTTTTTACTGTAATAATTCAAGCACTTAATCACATACTTGTAATTTTAAAATGGCAAGTGGAATCAAAGGCATATATTCCAGAAGAAAAGATGTTATTTCTGGCTACTCTATTAAATGTATACTTTCACAGTTTGTAGATTTCTTTGCCACAGGAAAACAACATGTATAAAGCTGATATTTTAGGGAAATAAAAAAAATATTTTAAAGTTTTGAAGTAGTTTCTTGGAAGATGTTTTATTTATTTATTTATTTTTGGTTCATGCTGGTTTTTATTGTGAGTTATTTAGCTTTTACTTCTGTGAAACTTACCACATACTTTCTTTGCAATTTTGTTTGTACTTTCCTGTAATCATAGCATTTATTTTCTCCCTCACAAATTTGTTTTGTTAAGGATAAAAAAGGAGCCTGCCATGGAAGCTATAACACGTGTGTCATAAACTAATTCTGGCTTTGGAAATGTCCCTACACATCTAGAGTTAAATATTTTTGAATATACAGTTCAGTTTGTAGTCTTAAAGTTTCTTAACTTAACTGAACTTTCATTTTTTTTCTGAAAACTACATATTCAATGGAAAATATTTCAAAATATAGTTTCAATAACTCGATACTTTTTGATTAAATTCTATACATTTTTCTTCAAACATTGTAACTAAAAAATATTTTTTTATTTTAGAATTACAAAAACATAAACTCTAACCTAAGATAACTAATTTATATATAATACTAGTATCTCCAATCATATCAATATATTTCCTCATGTCCATCAAAATACAGCATATGTATACATTTTCTATCTCCTTATGATATTTCATCTTTTTATCCAACACATATATATAATTTATTTTATTGAAAAATATGGTAGACTACAATTTCTTGAAGACTAGCATAAAAAGTGTAGAGTGTTATATTTATCCATCATTACTCAGATAAAAGAATAAAAAATATTATTCAACTAAATATAATGGCATAAAGCCTGCAATCGGTCCACTCCCCATCCCACATTAACTTCACTGTAAAACTTGATTGAAAGAGCATATCTCCTGAATATACACTTTAATCTTGTCACCCTCCATTAAAATGTGGTTACCTCTGGGTTCGAAGCCAGAAGCTATTTGAAAACACAATGCAATACTCCACAGGTTTAGAATAGAAAATGTGTCTCTTACTATTCAAAATATTAGGAGGGAGATGTTTACTTAGTTATGGTTCTTTTAATAAATTTACTGAATACAATCAATGGCCTCTGGATAATATTTACAGAAAATTTCAAACATGATTCAACAAAATGCAAAATGGATGGGGAAAATCAGAAGAAAAACAGTGTACTTTATAGGTCAGCTCATTTGTAAATAAGTAAGTTTTCTAATGTGTTAATTGCCTGGTTACTTTCTTGAGGAAGCCAGATCATTCCTAAAAACAATAGTAAAAGTTACTAAAATGCTTATAAAATGAAAAAGAAAAAAAAATTAATTGATTCTCAAAAGAATTGGTAGCAATGACAAAAAAATACTAGATTTAATCATTAGGAATATATTTGACAATACCTCAAAATATTTTCTGAGGTTACCTAAAAATTTAGGAATTTCTTTTTAACAAGATAATGCCCATTTTCTTCAAACATCAGTCTTCTTGCAGTTCTCAGTCTCTATCACATTCTTGCAGCTCATAGAAAACAGATCCAATGACCATGTAGAAAAACAAGTTTGGCTTTAGTTCCCTTGTTCCCTCCCTCTTTTTTTAATTACTATGTGTTGAAGGTCCACTTTCTTTTTCTTCAACATTTTGGCTCATTTTCTGGATCTATTTTCTGAAGATTTGCATTGTACTCATTCTCTTTAGTGTTAGCCATAATATTTTCCCTATATTAAAAATTTAGTCATATCGATGATAATCATTTAGAGCAGAGAAATGTACTACAGAAAAAGTATATACAACAAATACTAGATTATATGGCTCAATGTTGGCAGGTCCAGTACTCATATACAATTAATACAGGTTACAGAATTTTAGGAAAAACATGACTCTAAGGTGTTTGTTCCTTATTTGAGAATATAAAACAATGTTTCATGATATATTGAGATAAAATTCACATAATATGAAGTTAAAAATTCACCACTTTAAATCATACTTCTATTTCAATGGTGTTTAATACTCTCAATTTTGTACAGCTGCTTCCCATTCTACAAATCATCATGCATAAAATAAAGGATATGCCTATTTTGTTAGTTTGCTTCCTATTTCTGTGATAAAGATTACTACCAAAAGCACGTTTGGGAGGCAAAGTTTATTTCATATTCTAGCTCACAATCCATCACTGAGGGAAGTCAGAGCAGGAACTCAAGATAGAACCTGAAGGCAGAAAACGTGGAAGGATGCTGCTTACTTACTTGCTCCCCATGGCTTTCCTATATACCCCAGTAGCATCTGCCTATAAATGCTAACACCTACAGTGGGCTGTGCCTTCCCACAATAATTGTTCACCAATTAACAAAAAGTTTCACAGGTTTGCCTACAGGCCATTATTATGGAAGCATTTTTATAATTACTGTTCTCTCTCCCAGAAATTATCACACCATTTTCCACAGCACAGAATCCTTAACTTACATTGTGACCATCAAGTTACTTGTTCTGGATAGTTCCTGTAACTGTAATCAGAAAATATGTGGATATTGTGGTTTTGACATTAATATCTAACATGATGCTTGTAAATTTCCTTCATGATTCAGCATGAATTGGGATTTGATCATTTTCTTTGAATGAATTTTACATTATGTTTGAATACATAACAATGAATGGATATTGAAACTGTCAATATTTTGGCTGTTATGACTACTGCTGCTAAAAATACTTACTAATTATTTTTTCAATGCAGTTTATTCAGGAACCTTGAACAATCATCTGACCCAGGGGAAAGCCAGCCCACAGCTTAAATAGCCTCTGGGTAGCCAGGCCCAGCATGCCACGTGGGCAATGCAGATAGGTCTACATACATGGAAGCAAGCCAGATCCTCAGCCTTAGGCAAATGTGGAGTTGTTTGTGACAGAGAGCACTCACCATCGGGAAGGTGGAAGGCAGAAACCAGCTCCATCTCTAAGGCGAGGCATTACGCAGCTCTCTACAGTTCCCCCTTTTTGTTTTAGACACATCAGGCAAGAGTAGAGGTCTGATCTCTGATATTAGAAATAAATTGGGACTTTGTACTGATGTTCATTTAGGTGTCATCCACCCAAAGAGCATCAGACCCGTCCGATACCTTTTTCTCAGAGGCGGGACCTGGGGCATCAACCTGCATGCAATCAGACATGCCCTTCTCTGGGTCCAAAGTGGCTGACCCTGAGTGCAGTGCTTAGCCTCGCATCCTGAGCCTAACATTTTAGCTTTTTATGGTAGCCAACCATGCTTGGGGAGACTGTCCTGCTTCAATGGCTGTAAAGGCCTGAATGGTCATGGCTGCATTACGCTGTTGTGAGACTCTAATCTTGCATATATACCACAGGCAAACCAAGGAGACCAACACCAGAAGGCCTGCTAAAGCTCCCATGCCCGCCCATTCCTTCAGATGATTCATGGCTGCAGCAATCCATGATGATAATCCTGTGGCTAGTCCTGCGTCCACTCTGGTAGAATTTACCGTGACAATGGCCACTCTTAGCTGCTCCATCGTAGTATCAAATTCTCCAGTCCAATTACCTAAAATATAGCTAGACAATTGTTTAGACAGATTTGCAGCACAGGGAAAATTCTCATTTGTATGCTAGTGACTCAAAGTCCAGCATACTTTCATTGACAGCCAAGTTGAGGGATCTGCCATAGGGTATCAATTTGCTCCTGCACGAGGTCAATCCTCTGATTGAACACCATCAAGCCTCCTTTTAGTTGAGCATTAATTCCTTTTTGTACATCTAAGGCATGAGCTACATTGGCTAAAAGGTTATTCAGGGTCTGAGCAGTCTGCACAGTATGACTCCTGGCTAATGCCGTGGTGGTAGCTCCAACAGCCGCCAATGAGATGGCAGTAACAATGGCGGTTGTAATTCCAAGATCCCTTTTCTGTCTGAAGAGAGTCATAGCGTGAGGGGCATCAACGGGCACCGGCACCCAGCAAGGCATGCGAGTAACCAGCTAGTAAATTTACTAGCATTCCAGCATTGGGCAAAAAAGCAAGTATCATTACCACAATTAGTTGGCTCTATCTGGCTAATAATGAATAGAAATGGGGGATATAAACAAACAGGTGTGGGCTTATAGGAAATATTATGAGAAGCCTTAACCTCCTCCTTGGAACATCCTGCATCAGTTCTAGAACTAGCAGTTGTGGTATCCGAGGTCTGAGTAGGTTCAGGAGACCATTGCCCCCAGGGGCGAGACGTGCTCCATGTAAATTGACTAACTCCATGTTTTCCTCCACTTTTGAAAGTCATTTAAGGTTCTTAAATTATTTTTTTCCCTTTTTTTTAATTTTTCATCAATTACACTTTATTCATTCTGCATTCCCCCATAAGCCCGTCCCTCCTCCCCTCCCAATCCCACCCTCCCTCCTCCCTCTGCATGCATGCCACTCCCCAAGTCCACTGATAGGGGAGGTTCTCCTCTCCTTTCTGATCTTAGTCCATCAGTTCACATCAAAAGTGGCTGCATTGTCCTCTACTATGGCCTGGTATGGCTGCTCCCCCTCAGGAGGAGGTGACTAAAGAGCAGGCCAGTCAGTTCCTGTCAGAGGCAGTCCCTCTTCACATTACTATGTAACCCAATTGGACTCTGAACTGCCCTGGGCTACATCTCTGCAGGGGTTCTGGGTTCATGCATTTTATCAATTAAAATGATTGCTTATATGAGTGAAATTATTGACTGTATAATAACTCTATATTTGATTGCTTAAAAATTATCACAGTATTTTACACAGTGAGGTCATTATTTTTCATTTTCTTTGGCAATATATGGTTCAAAATTTTCTCCACTTCTACATAAACACTCAATATTTTGTTTCTAATATTGTTATTATTGTAAAAGTTATGATGATGATGATAGACATCTTACTGTGTATTAAATTGTAACTCTCTTATATATTATGGTTACTAGTTACTTATAAATTCTCATAAAACAAATAATTTTTGCTTTCTATAGGATTTAATTTCAATTTCTTGATGTTACTATTTCATATAGTATTTAAATTTAGAATTATATGATGTTTTCTATAATTATCAACAGCATTTTGTGTGCTCCAATTGCCGATATAAATGTTAGATTTGTAGTAATTTTTACTCGTTTCTTACATAAGGCTGTCTTTTACTAAGTATGATTATTGTGTATACTCACCTGACAGATGGCCATTCTGTAACACTTTTGTTAAAGTTCAGTTAGAATAAAAATGAACAAAAATAAATTACTTGAGTTCCTTTATCATTCTGTTTGGATAAATGGTTGACAGTTGCTCTGCATAAAACAGTTCCAAAATTAGCCAAAATCAGATTATTAACAAACAGAAGGGGAAAAAAACCCAGTATGATCATCTCCTTAGATGCTGAGAAAGCATTTGACAAAATCTAACACCCATTCATGTTTAAAGTCTTGAAAAGATCAGGGGTACAAGGCAAATATATATATATATATATGTTTATATATATATGGCAATATATAGCAAGCCTATAGCCAACATCAAACTAAACAGAGAAAATTAAATCAATCCCACTGAAATCAGGGACAAGGCAAGATTGCTCACTATCTCCTTATCTCTTCAACATAATTCTAGATGTTTTAGCTAGAGCAATAAGAAAACCAAAGGAGAACAAGGGAATACAAAACTGAAAGGAAAAAGTCAAAGTATCACTATTTGCAGATGATAAGATAGTGTACATGAGTGACCCCAAAATTTCTACCAGAGAACTCCTTTAGGTGATGAACGTCTTCAGGAAAATGGCTGGATTCAAAATTAACTAAAAAAAAAAAAAAAAAAAAAAAAATAAGTTGCCTTCCTGTATACAAAAGACAAAAGGGTTGAGAAAGAAATTAGAGAAATTACACCCTTTACAATACTCACAAATAACATAAAGTACCTTGGTGTGACTCTAACCAAGCAAGTGAAAGACCTGCATGAAAAAAAAATTAAGTAAATGAAGTAAGAAATTGAAGAAGATATCAGAAGATGGAAGTATCTACCATGCTCATAATCAGTAGGTTTAATATAGTGAAAAAGGCCATCCTACCAAAAGCAATCTATAAATTCAATGCAATTCTCATCAAAATACCAACATAATTATTTACTAACCTTGAAAGAACAATTTTAAATTTTATATGGAAAAAAATTGCTAAAACAATCCTGTATAACAACAGATATTCTGGAGGTATCATTCCTGATCTCAAGCTGTATTATTGAGCAACAGTAACAAAAACTGCATGGTACTGGCATAGAAACAGAATACTGGATCAATGGAGGCAAATAGAAGACCCAGAAATAAACCCACACAACTACGGATATTTGATCTTTGACAAAGAAACCAAAACAACACAATGGGAAAAAAGCATCAAAAAATGCTGCTGGTATAACTGGATGTCCACATGTAGAAAAATGCCAAGAGATCTGTATTTGTCACCCTGAATAAAACTAAAGTCCAAATGTATCAAAGACCTCAACATAAAAGTGGACACACTAAATCTGTTAGGAAAAAAAAAAAGTGGGGAAGAGCCTTGAACTCATTGGCACAGGAGACAACTTCCTGAACAGAACACCAATAGCACAGGCTCTAAGAACAGCAATCAATAAATGGGACCTCATTAAACTGAGAAGCTCCTTTAAAACAAAGGGCACGGTCATCAGAACAAAACAACATCCTAATTATTGGGAAAGAATCTTCACCAACCCTTTATCTGACAGAGGGTTAATATCCAGAATATATAAAGAACTGAAGAAGTTAAATACCAACAAAACAAGTAATCCAAGTAAAAATTTGGTACAGAGTTAAGTAGAGAATTTACTATAGAGAAATATCGAATGGCAGGGAAATGCTTAAAGAAATGTTCAGCATCCTTAGTGATCTGGGAGATGCATACCAAAAGGACCCTGAGATTTCACCTCACACCCATCAGAGTGGCTAAGATCAAAAACCAAAGTGAGAATACATGCTGGAGAGAATGTGGAGAAAGAAGAACCCTCCTCCATTGCCAGTGGGAATGTTAACTTGTACAACCACTTTGGAAATCAATCTGGTGCTTTCTCAGACACTTAGGAACAGTGCTACTACACTATCCAGCTGTACTATTCCTAGGTATATATCCAAAATATGCTCAACTATACAATACGGATATTTATTTGCTGAACCATCTTCATAACAACTCTATTCCTAATAGCCAGAATCTGGAAAAAAACTAGATGTGCCTTAGTGGAGGAATTGGTACAGAAATTATGGTACATTTACACAATGGAATACTACTCAGCTAATAAAAATAAGGAAATCATGAATTTTGGGGGTTGGAACTAGAAAAGATCATCTTGAGTTTAGTAACTCAGAAGCAGAAAGACACACATGGTATATACACACTCATAAGTGGTTATTGGTCATTTAATATGGGATAAACATTCTAAAATCTATACTACTAAAGAAGATAAACAACAGGAGGACCCCAGGGAAGATGTTTAATCCTCATACAGAAGAACAAACAGGATAGACATCGGATGCAGAAGAAGACACCAAACAGAATAGGAGCCTACCAGAGATGGCCCCTGAAAGACTCTACTCATTGAGATATCAAACCAGATGCTTAGACTCATAGCCAAACTCTGGGCAGAATGCATGGAATTTTATGACAGAAGTGGAAGATAGAAAGATCTGGAGTGTACAGGAACTCCAAAAGGAGACCAACAGTGCCAAAACCTGGGATCTGGGGGTCCTGCAGGGACTGATACCCCAACCAAGGACCATGCATGGAAAGGACACCTGTTCACATGTAGCTCATAGACTCAGTCCAACTGGGTTCTCTAGTAAGGGGAGTAGGGGATGTCTCTGTCATCAACTCAGATGCAGGCTTTCTGATCACCTCCCCCTGAGGTATGTATCCTTTCTGGGCTACAGACAATGCAACCATTCCTGATGAGACCTGATAGGTTAGTGTCAAATAGAAGGGGAGGAGGTCTTTCCCTATCACTGGACTAAGGGACAAGCATAAGGGTAGTATATGGAGGATTGATCATCTTACCCTGTATCTGCTTTCTTGTTTATCTTCTTTAGGTGTATAGATTTCATTATGTTTATCATATCTTATAGGTCTATATAAGCTAGTATATACCATGTTTGTCTTTTTCCTTCTGGGATATTTCACTCAGTTTTTAAATTTCATTTATACTTGCATGAGAATGTAAATGATTTGTTTTCTATTTTTTAGTGGTCTCAAAATTTCTATACTGATATAGCCTTGTAAAATATTAACATTAACATGAATACTAGTAGAAATCCACATGCAAGAACACAATGGGTGCTGTTCTTAAATAGTTATAAGTTGTCACAGAACTACAATATTATCAATATTTTCTAACCAGAATTGAAACTTTATCTTCTATTACTAGCCCATATACACTCTACGTGGCAGCAAGGTTCAGTATGTTTATACACAAACTTGCAGTTTATTCTACTTATCTCCAAAAAGATTGTTTCCACTTTTTCTGTATTTATGCCCTTCTAAATCCTTAGAATCACTTTATTTTGGAGTAACATTGACATTCTAGTATAATTTCCATGTTACTAAATATATTAATTGTAATTAAAATGAGTTTCATTTTGAAATTTTCACACATTCATTTAATGTACTTTGGTCATGTTCATTACTATTAGCATCCTTTGTCCCTGTCCCAATCCTGAATCCTCTGGCTCCAAAATAGAACCCTTATCTACTTTAATATGAGTTCCATCAGAGTAGCTCATAGTAACCTGAGAGGCTATTGAAAAATCATACTTCTAGAGGCTGCACCAATATACAACCAAAGAAAATGTCTATGCTTCACCATCAACAATTAATTGCCTATAAATCTTCACAGAAGGTAGCCAGCTTGTGAGTCCTCCCTCTTCTATGAGAGAATGCTATGAGGTCAGTCTTGCACAAATATTTTTTAGGTAATTCTCTAGCCGAGTGAATTCTGTGACTCAATAATGCTTTCCTTTTAATGCAGAAACAGTATTCCATCCACTGAATGCATCACAGTTCATATAACTAATTTCCTGCCAAAGACCTTCTGGATTATTTGTAGTTTAAAAGTAATTTAAATAAATCTGCTATAAACATTCATGTACAGATTTTCTGTGAGCATTTTTTTTTCAGATTGATGAAACACATGCATAAAGAGCAATTACTTTTTCTAAAAAAGAAGTAGGATTTATTTTGTAAATCTAACCAGTGTACTTTACAGAATTACTTGACCACTTTTGGGTTTGCTGTGTTCTCAAAATGGCATTTGAAGTTCACATTTTTAATTAAATATATTCATACTGGTAGCTATCTAGTAATCACATTGTAGCTTTTCTTTCTATTAACTTAATGATAGCAGGTTGAGAAATCTTACATTATCTTTGCACTTTGCTCATATTTCTAACTGGATATTTTAGTGATTTTTTTTTAACTAGTGAGTTTTGTTACAGATTTTATACATTAGCCTTAACTGAGGATGACTTTTATACAACTTTTCTCTTGGTATGCTTGTTGTCCTTTAATTTAAAGGAATTCTTCATGGAGTGATTTTTATGTTAATAACGATCTCCTTACTGATATTTTGGAAGCATAATGTATTTGGTGTCAATTTGATAACTTTCTTATTGCCCCATATCTCAATTTGATATTGTTGTTTTGTTTCGTTTTATTCCTAAGGGTGTATCATCCCACAATTGTTCCTTAACTATGTTATTAAAAGTTACCTTTCTAACATATATGTTGTAAGGTTTGTGTTTTTTTTTTCTGTTTTTTTTTTTTCTTTATTAATTGTGCTTTATTCACTTTGTATCCCCCTGTGGTTGCCTCCCTCCTCCTATCCACATCCCTCCCTTCCTCCACCCTCTGCATGTATGCTACTCCCTAAGTCCACTGATAGGGGAGGTCTTCTTTTCTTTCCTTCTGATCCTAGTCAATTAGGTCTCATCAGGAGTGGATGCATTGTCTTCATCTGTGGCCTGGTATTGCTGCTTCCCCCTCAGGGGGAGGAAATTGAAGAGCAGGCCAATCAGTTCGTGTCAGTGACAGTCCCTGTTCCTATTACAATGGAACCCACTTGGATACTAAACTGCCATAGGGTACATCTGTGTAGGGGTCTTAGGTTATCTCCACGCAGAGTCCTTGGTTGGAGTATGAGTCTCAGGAAAGACCCTTGTGCTCAAATTTTTTGGTTCTGTTGCTCTCCTTGTGGAGTTCCTTTCCTCTCCAGATCTTTCTGCTTTCCACTTCTTTCCTAGGATCCTCTGCACTCTGCCCAGAGGTTGCCCATGAGTCTCAGCATCTGCATTGATAGTCTGCAGGGCAGAGCCTTTCAGGGGTCCTCTGTGTCAGGCTCCTGACTTGTTTCCTCCTTTCTCCTTCTTCTGATGTCCATCCTCTTTGCCTTTCTGGATAAGAATTGAGCATTTTAACAAGAGTCCTCCCTCTTGATTAGTTTCTTTAGGTGTACAGACTTCAGTAGGTTTTTCCTATATTAAATGTCTCTATGAGTGAATATGTACTGTGTGTGTCTTTCTGCTACTGGGATAGATCACTCAGGATGATCTTTTCCAGATCCAAATCATTTACCTGCAAATTTCATGATTTCCTTTTTTTTCATTGCTGAGTAATATTCCATTGTGTAGATAAAGCACAATTTCTGTATCCATTCCTCCACTGAGGTGCATCTGGGCTATTTCTTGCTTCTGGATATTAAAAATAAGGCTGCTACAAACATAGTTGAGCAAATGTCCTTATTGTGTACTTGAGACTCTTTTAGCTATATGCCTATGAGTGGTATTGCTGGATCTTGAGGAACCGCTATTTCTAGCTGTCTGATATACCGCCAGATTGCTTTCCAGAGTGGTTCTACAAGTTTACATTCCCACCAGCTGTGGAGAAGGGTTCCCCTTTCTCCACAACCTCTCCAGCATGTGTTGTCCCTTGAGTTTTTGATCTTGGCCATTCTCATGGGTGTAAGGTGAAATCTCAGGGTTGTTTTGATTTGCATTTCCCTAATGGCTAGTGAGGTTGAGCATTTCTTTAAGTGCTTCTCTGCCATTTGATTTTTCTCTATTGAGAATTCTCTGTTTAGCTCTGTACTCCATTTTTTAATTGGATTACTTGGTTTGCTGCTTTTCAGCTTCTTTAGTTCTTTATATATTTTGGATATTAGCCCTCTGTCAGATATAGAGTTGGTGAAAATCTTTTACCAATCTGTAGGCTGTCATTTTGTTTTGACGACAGTGTCCATTGCTTTACAGAAGCTTTTCAGTTTCATGAGGTCCCATTTATTGATTGTTGCTCTTAGAGCCTGTGCTGTTGGTGTTCTGTTCAGGAAGTTGTGTCCTGTGCCAATGAGTTCAAGGTTCTTCCCCACTTTTTCTTCTAAGAAGTTTTGTGTGTCTGGTTTTATATTGAGGTCTTTAATCTACTTGGACTTTAGTTTTGTGTAGGGTGATATGTATGGATCTATTTTCAATTTTCTAAATGTAGACATCCAGTTAGACCAGCACCCTCTGTTGCAGATGCTGTCTGTTTTCCATTGAATGTTTTTGGCATCTTTGTCAAAAATCAGGTGTCCATAAGTGTATGGATTTATGTCAGGGTCTTCTATTCGATCCCATTGATTCGCTAGTCGTTTCTATTCCAGTACCATGTAGTTTTTAGTATTGTTGCTCTATAGTACAGCTTGAGATCAGGGATGGAGATACCTCCTGAAGATCTGGGCCCTGGGCTTTTATTTCATGGTAGCCTTTTAATGACAGCTTCTATTTCCTTAGGGGATATAGGACTATTTATTTGGTTTACCTGGTCTTGATTCAGCTTTAGCATGTAGAAGAGCTCAAGAAATTGTCCATTTCATTTAGATTTTCAAATTTTGTGGTATATAAACTTTGGAAGTAAGTCCTAATGATTTGCATTTCTTCAGTGTCTGTGGTTATGTCCCCCTTTTCATTTCTGATTTTGTTGATTTGGATAGTTTCTCTCTGCCTTTTAGTTAGTTTGGCTAAGGGTTTGTCTATCGTGTTGATTTTCTCAAAGAACCAACTCTTGGTTTCATTGATTCTTTGAATTGTTTTATTTGTTTCTAATTTATTGATTTCAGCCCTGAGTTTGATTATTTCCAGCCATCTACTCCTCTTTCGTGTGTCTGCTTCTTTTTTCCTAGGGCTTTTAAGTGAACCATTAAGTTGCTTGCATGAGATGTTTCTAATTTCTTCTTGAAGGCACTTAGTGCTATGAACTTTCCTCTTAGCACTGCTTTCATTGTTTCCCATAAGTTTGGGTATGTTGTGCCTTCATTTTCATTGAATTCTAGGAAGTCTTTAATTTCTTTATTTCTTCTCTGACCCAGCTGTCATTTAGTAGCAAGATGTTCAGTTTCCATGTGTGTGTAGGCCTTTTGCTATTTTTGCCATTGAGGTCCAGCTTTAGTCTTGCTTTGTGACCAACTATATGATCTGTTTTGGAGAAGGTTCCATGTGGCGCTGAGAAGAAGGTATATTATTTTGTGTTTGGGTGATAGGTTCTGTAGGTTAATCAAAAGAGATAGAGAAGGACACTTTATACTCATCAAGAGAAAAGTCCACCAGGAAGATATCACAATCCTGAACATCTATGTGCCAAATACAAGGGTACCCACATTTGTAAAAGAAACTTTAATAAAACTTAAACCACACATAGATCCCCCACAGTAGAAGTGGGTGACTTCAACACCACACTCTCAACAACAGACATGTCAGCAAAATGGAAATTAAAGAAAGAAACAATAACTCTGACAGAGGTCATGAACCAAATGCACCTCACGGACATCTATAGAACCTTTCACCCAAATGATGCAAGGTTTTAATGTCAGTGCATTGTTGAATTTTCTTCTGTTCATAATTATTTACATATCTATCACTCCTCTACTACCACAAATCCTTTGTTGCTTCAACTATGTAATAAATTCAAAGTAATGCAAAAATCCCCTATATTACTATTTTCAAAATCTTTTTAATGATTTTAGATTGTTTGCTTGTTTATTTTAGTTTCAAAATAAACATACTGGCATTTAACATATTTTCATTAACATTCATTAAGTTGGTGAAAACTGACAATTTTACTATTTTGATTGTTGATTTATGAACATTATAGATCTTTCCATTTTTAATGTTTTTTTCCATCCTTTCCTCATAGTTGTGCTATTGTCAGTTCTCATTCATGTGTTCTCAGATGAATAGAACAATAATATATTTTATTACTGTTATGCCAATATATAATTATTATATATTGCCCTGAGATATTATTAAACTCATATATTATTCTTTTACTTATTTTTATTTTATTTTATGTCCATAACCGTTTTGCCTGCATGTGTGCCTGTGTAACATATCCATATGTGGTATCTAGTAAAGCCAGGAGACCCCATGAAATCTAGGACTGGAATTACAGCAAGCTGTGAGATACAATGTAAGTGCTGGAAAACAAACATGGGTCTCCTGGAAGAATACACTGTGAAATTATGCATTGATATCCTAGGGGATTAGAATCTCTATACTTCAAATAATTTTTAATTTTTTAAATTAATTACAGTTTATTCACTTTCTAACACTGCTATAACCCCTTTCCTCATCCCCTTCCAATACCCCCTTTCTTGTTCATTTCCTTCCATGCCTTTTCCCAAGTCCACTGATAGAGGAGGTCTTCCACCTCTTCCCTCTGACCCTTGCCTATCAGTTCTCATAAGGACTGGGCTGCATTGTCTTCCTCTATGGCCTGGTAACTCTGTTCCCCCTCAGGGCGAGGTGATCAAATTGCCAGCCCCTGAGTTCAAGTCAGAGACAGTCTCTGTTCCCCTTACTAGGGAAGCCACTTGAACACTGAGCCGCCATGGGTTACATCTGTGTAGAGGTTCTGGGTTATCTCCACGCATGGTCCTTGTTTGGAATATCAGTCTCAGAAAAGATCCCTGGGCCCTGATTTTTTGGCTCTGTTACTCTCCTTGTGGAGCTCCTGTCCCTTCCAGGTTTCTATATATCCCTCTTCTTTCATAAGATTTCCTATAAACTGTCAAATGTTTTGTCTCAGCATCTGCTTTGATACACTGCTGGGTAGAGTCTTTCAGAGGCCCTCTGTGGTAGGTTACTGTCCTGATATCTGTTTTCTTCCTTTCCTGATATCCTTCTCATTTGACTTTCTGAGTGAGGATTGATCATTTTACCCAGGGTTTTTCTTCTTGCTTAGCTTCTTTAGGTGTACAGATTTTAATATGTTTATATCCTATATTATATTTCTAATATCAGCTTATATGTGAGTACATATCATGTGTGTCTTTCTGCTTTTGAGATACCTCACTCAGGTTGATCTTTGCTTGCAAATTTCATGATTTCCTTGTTTGTTTGTTTTATTAATAGTTTTTTTTATTTTTAAATAATTTTATGCATTCACTGATATCCCAGCTGTAGCCCTCTCCCTCTTTCCCTCCCAATCCTCCCCTCCCTCCCTCATCTCCTCCCAGCCCCGTTCAGAGTTCACTGAGAGGGGGTGTCCTCCTCTACTTACATCTGGCCCTAGCTTATCAGGTGTCTTCAGGGTGGTTGCAATGTCATTATCTGTGGCCTAGCAAGGCTCTTCTCCCTCGAGGCGGGGGGGGAGGGAAGCTTAATGAGACAGACATTGAGTTCATGTCAGAAACAATTCCTGTCCCCCTTACCAGGTAACCCACTTGGATACTGAGCTACCATGGGCTATGTGTGAACAGGGGTTGTAAGTTATATCCATGCATGGTCCTTGGTTGGGTAAACAGTCTCAGAGAAGACCCCTGTGTCCAGATATATTTGGACCTTGTGGGGCTCCCTATCACCTCTAAGTTATACTAATTAATTCCTCCTTCCTTCATATAATAACCTACACTCTGCTGAAGGCTTGGTTATGGGTCTCAGCATGTGCTTTGATACAGTGCTAGGTAGAGTCTTTCAGGTGGCTTCTGTGGTAGGCTACTGTCCTGTTACAAGTTTTCTCCTACTTCCAATGTGCATCTTCTTTGTCTTTCTAGATGAGGATTAATCATCTTACCCGGGTGCTCTTTCTTGTTTATCTTCTTTAGGTGTACATATTTAAGTATGTTTATCTTGTCTTATAGGTCTAGTACTCACTTAGAAGTGAGTACATACCATGTGCTTCTTTCTGCTCCTGGGTTATCTCACTCAGGATGACTTTTTTCTAGATCCCACCATTTCCCTGCAAAATTCACAATTTCCTTTTTTTTTTTAATTGCTGAGTAGTATTCCATTGTGTAAAAAAATCCACAATTTCATTATCCATTCTTCCATTGAAGGACATCTGGGTTGTTTACAGGCTCTGGGTATTACGAATAAAGCTGCTACAAAGATGGTTGAGCAAATGTCCTTGTTGTGTACTTGAACATCTTTTGGATACATGCCTACGAGTGGTTTCCCTGGATCATGAGGTAACACTATTTCTAATTGTCTGAGAAAGCGCCAGATTGATTTCCATAGTGGTTGTACCAGTTTACATTCCTACCAACAATGGAGGAGGTTCCCCTTTATCCACAACTTCTCCAGCATGTGTTGTCTCTGGAGTTTTAGATCTTAGCCATTCTGATGGATGTTAGGTGAAATCTCGGGTCATTTTTATTTGCATCTCTCTGATGGCTAGGGATGTTGAATATCTCCTTATGTGTTTCTCTGCCATTCTATATTCTTCTACAGAGAATTCTCTGTTTAGCTCCATACCTCATTCTTAAATAGGTTGCTTGAATTATTGCCTTTAAGTTATTTAGTTCTTTATATATTCCAGATATCAGCCCTCTGTCTGATGTTGGGTTGGTGAAGATCCTTTCCCAATCTGTAGGCTGTTGTTTTATTCTGATGACAGTGTCTTTTGCTTTACAGAAACATTTCATTTTCATGAGGTCCCATTTATTGATTGTTGCTCTTAGGTCCTGTGCTGAAGGTGTTCTTTTCAGGAAGTTATCTCTTGTGCCCATGAGTTATAGGGTCTTTGTCAATTTCTTTTTCTAACCAATTTAGAGTATCTGGTTTTATATTGAGGAATTTGATCCATTTGGACTTTAGTTTTGTGCAGGGTGATAAATATGGATCTATTTTCATTTTTGTGCATGTAGACATCTAGTTGGACAGTACCATTTTTTGAAGATTCTGTCTTTTTTCCATTGAATGGTTTTGGCTTCTTTGTCAAAAATCAAGTATTCATAGGTGTGTGGGTTTATTTCTGCATCTTCAATTCAGGTAATTGATCCAGCTTTCTGTTTCTATGCCAGTACCAAACAATTTTTATTACTATTGCTCTGTAGTACAACTTGAGATCAAGGATGGAGATACCTCTAAGAAGATCTGTTGTTATATAGGATCGTTTTTGAAATTCTGGGTTTTTTTGTTTCTCCATATGAAATTGAGAATTTTTCTTTCAAGGTCTGTAAAGAATTGTGTTGGTAATTTGATGGGCATTGCATTGAATCTGTAGATTGCTTTTGGTAAGATGGCCATTTTCACTATGTTAATCCTATGGATCTATGAGCACAGAAGATCTTTCCAACTTCTGATGTCTTTTTCAAAATCTTTCTTCAGACATTTGAAATTTTTCTCAAACAGGTCTTTCACCTGCTTGGTTAGAGTCACCCCAATGTACTTTATGTTATTAGTGGCTATTGTGAAGTGCATTGTTTTCCTGTTTTCTTTCTCGGCCCTTTTGTCTTGGGTATACAGGAGGGCTTCTGATTTTTTTCTTTTGAGTTAATTTTTTATCCAGCCACTTTGCTGAAGGTGTTTATCGGATAAAGGAGTTCTCTGGTTGAGTTTTTGGGGTCACTCAGGTATACTATCACACCATCTGTGAATAGTGAAACATTGACTTCTTCCTTTCTAATTTGTATCCCCTTGATATCCCTTACTTCTCTTATTGCTCCAGCTAGGAATTCAAGTACTATGTTGAAGAGATATGGGGAGTGTGGACAGCCTTGCCTTATCCCTGATTTCAATGGGATTGCTTTAAGTTTCTCTCTGTTGAGTGTGATGTTGGCTATAGGCTTGCTGTATATTGCCTTTACTATGTTTAAGTATGTGCCCTGTATCCCTGATCTCTCTAAGACTTTAAATATGAATTGGTGTTGGATTTTGTCAAATGCTTTTTTGGCATCTAGGGAGATGATCATGTGCTTTTTCTCCTTCAGTTAATTTATATGGTGGGTTGTATTGATGGATTTCCATATATTGAACCACTTTACATGCCAGGAATGAAGCCTACATGGTCATGGTTGATAATATTTTTGATGTATTCTTGAATTTGTTTTGCAAGTATTTTATTGAGTATTTTTGCATCAATGTTCATAAGAGAGATCGCTCTGAAGTTCTCTTATTTTGTTGGATCTTTGTGTGGTTTAGGTAAAAAGGTGATTGTGGCTTCATAGAATGAGTCTGGTAATGTTCCTTCTGTTTCTATTTTGTGGAATAATTTGGAAAGAATTGGAGTTAGTAATTTTTGAAGGTCTGGTAGATTTCCACACTGAAACCATCTGGCCCTGGGCTTTTTTTGAGAGGAGAGGCTGTTGATGGATGCTTAAATTTCCTTGGGGGATATATGGTTGTTCAATCTTTCTACCTGGTCTTGACTTAAATTTGGTAGATGGAATCTATCAAGAAAATTGTAAATTTCTTTTAGATTTTCAAACTTTGTGTCATATAGGCTTTTGTAGTACAACCTAATGATTGTTTGGATTTCCTCATTTTCTGTAGTTATGTCCCCCTTTTCATTTCTGATTTTGCTAATTTGGATAGTTTCTCTCTGCCTTTTAGTTAGTTTGGCTAAGGGTTTGTCTATCTTGTTTTCATTGGATTGGAATTTTCCTTCTAGTATTTTCTGTAGGGCTGGTTTGCTGTTCAAATATTGCTTAAATTTAGTTTTGTCCTGGAATATTTTGTTTTCTCCATCTATGTTGATTGAAAGCTTTGCAGGGTACAGTAGCCTAGCTTGGCATCTGTGGTCCTTAGAGCCTGCATGATATCTGCCAAGGCCTTCTGGCTTTCATAGTTTCTGATGAGAAGTCTGGTATGATTCTGATAGCTCTACCTTTATATGTTACTTGGCCTTTTCCCTTGCTGCTTTTTGTTATCTTTTCTTTGTTCTGCAGATTAAGTGTTTTGACTATGATGTGGCATGAGGAGTTTCTTTTCTGGTCTAGTCTATTTGGTGTACTGTAGGCCTCTTGTATGCTTGTGGACATCTTTTTCTCTAGGTTGGGAAAATTTTCTTCTATGATTTTCTTGAAAATATTTTCTGGACTTTGGAGCCTGGAACCTTCTTCTTAGTCAATTCCTATTATTCTTAGATTTTGCCTTTTCATGGTGTCCTTGATTTCTTGGATATTTTTTGTTTGGGATTTTTCCAATTTTACTTTTTCTTTGAGAGAAGTATCACTTTCTGTGAGTGTATCTTCAGCACCTGAGATTCTCTCTTCCATCTCTTGTATTCTATTAGTGATGCTTACTTTTATGGTTCCTTCTCTTTTCTCTAAGTTCTTCAGTTCCAGGGTTTTCTAAGTTTGTGTTTTCTTTATTGATTCTAATTCTGTTTTCATGACTTGCAACATTTCTTTCATCTGTTTGAATGTGGAGTCCTGTGTCTCCAAGATGGTCTCTATTTTTTTGTTTGTTCCTCTCTTAATGCCACTACTTTTGCCTCCATTTGTTTGGCTATATTTGTCTGTGTTTCTTTGAGAGCTTTGTTCACTTCGCTGTTTTTTTTGTTTTGTTTTTTTTTGTTTGTTTGTTTTTGTTTGTTTCCAATTGGGAGGCCAAATCTTTGAGAGATTTATTTGTTTCCTCTTTAACTGTTTGTATTTGTATGGCTATTTCTCTGAGAGATTTATTGGTTTCCTCTTTATGTCTCTCAAATAACTGGATAATCATAATTTTTAAATAATTTTCTTGTGTTTTGATGAGTTGGAGTATCCATTAATTTGGGTGGTTGCTGATGAAGCCATAATATCTTGATTTATGTTGCTTGTGTTCTTTTGCGGACCCCTGGCCATTTGGTTACTCGTAGTGTTCACTGTTTGTTCCTGGATTCTGCAGATCAGACTGGTCTTTCTCTGGTGTCTGGAGAATTCTTCAGGAAAATGAGAGAGGTCCAGTGATTTCTGTTTGTGTGTTGGTGATTCAGCTATATCTATAGGAGGAAAGTTCACAGGCACAGAAAGCCTAATGCGGGGTAGACTGTGATTGAGTGTGTGTGTGTAGGTGTGTCCTAAGGAAGAGGGTGTTGGAGAATGAAGAGGCCTTCATTATGTGAGGAGGGTGCCTTGCAGACACTAAAGGTGTTCCAGGCGCTTAAGGGATCTCAAGCACTGTTGAAGATTGCTGGCAGGTATTGTTTTAGCAGGTCGGCTAGGCTTTGGTGGCTATTCAGCTGGTTACCTGCCACTGAGGGTTTGGATGGTCCATATAATCACTGGCTGGGCAGCCCTGTGTAGTCAGTACTCCCACTTGCAGACTTGGGATCTGAGAAGGATTGTACTTTGGATCTGAGTCTCTGTGTCTGGTACTCTTTGTCCATGAGCTCTGGTGGGGTGAGGTTTCCGGCATTGCGCGCATTCCTGTGGGACCCGGTGGTATTGGTGGTGAGGGGTGCCCTCCGAGGTTGTGGAGCTCGGCAAGAGGGCACTAGACAGGGTATGTGCTCCTTGGATGTGTGCACTGAGGGGTGGCATTCAGTGGGCAGTTAGTCTCTAACACTGCTGAGGGGCCTGAAGCCCTGCCTCTGCTGTCTTGGACCCCAGGCAGTGAGCTTTGCGGATTTGAGATCCAGGAGGGATTGTATTGTGGAACTGAGTCTCTGTGGTTGGGCCCTCACTCTGGCCCTGGCAGTGGCTGCTTTCAGGCATTGCAGAGTTTCCTGAGTTGTGTGTGTTCTGCTGTGAATGGGTTTCCAGAGGTGTGTGTGCTACCATGGGGTGGGATTTCCTGTGCTGGTGCACTCAGGTAGGGCAGGTTTTCTGGAGGTGTGTGCTCTCTTCTGTGGCAGGATTTCTAGAGGGATGTGAGCTTTGCTGAGCTTCTTGTGGCGGGATTGCGTCCTGTCGGTTGGAGGTGGGGGGATGTTCCACAGGCCAGGAGCTCAGCAAGAGGGCACTAGATGTTCCCTTGATGTGGGCTCCTTGGACGTGTGTTTGAGGGGTGGTGTTCAGCGGGTGGTTATAGCTGTCAACTGCACTGAGGAGCCTGGAGCGCTGTCTCTGCTGTTTTGGTCAGTGCTCAGCTACCTGGTGCTGTGTGCAGGCTTCCCAGCACGGAAAGGAGGCCTGGACAAGGGAAGCGCCCCACTTTGTTCCCAGAGAAGTCTGTGCCCGATCTAAATCTACAAGCACTCCACACTTCTGTTGTGTCCCCTCCCCTTTAGAAAGCCCAAAAGTCCAAATTCTAGTTTTGATTGTCTCTCTGCTCACCAATTTCGGAGATTCATGTTCTTTGCCTCTCCAAAATGGTGTGCTCTGTTCTCTGCTGTCTTGGAACCCCCAACATGTTCATATTAATTGCAACACTCATTGTGACACTTCAATCTTTAACATGATACATATTTCAATGCTTTTGTTTGTTGACTCCCTATTATAACCAGATTCTTGATTTAGTTAAGTTACAGATGACTAATATTCAATTAAATTAGATATTGCCTGTAGATAGTAAATGAAATAACAATGGCAAACTTAGAAACCAATATTTGCTCACACAAGTTTTCATGCTGTTGTGAATTAAGCTCATTTCTGATGTGGCAGTTCATCATTGAAATAAACCTATAGCACCACACTTGCAATTTAGGCTACAAATGTATTATATGTGCATCCTCTTATAAATGTTTCTCATTTATTCAATAATATTTTATATGGACTTAGTAGTTGAAAAGAGCTTAGTGTTACAGAAAGAGAGGTAAAAGTTCATTAGAACTCTAACACACCACAGTTCAGAGGCACTTTGTTCTATGTACAAACTAATTACCTGCTGGGAAAATTTACAATAGAATCTATACAACAGACTTCACATTAACAGGTAGCTAAGTGAAGTGGTAAACACCAGTAATTCTTGTGTTCTGGAGTTCAGAGGAATAAAATTAAGGTGAATTTTAATCTATTTTGAGGTACATTGGAGGGAATTCATGTCTTGTACTATTAATTTACCAAATTACCTATGTATGGTAAAGTCATGAATTATGAAACAAAACCTATTATGACTACTTTCCTAAATCAGTATAATTTCTAAGTGCATTCTAAATAATTATCCTTATACTCATAGATAAGTCTAGTGCTCAACCCTCATAAAGGAAGCTTCATTTATCATCAGACAGAGATTATTATAGAAATCACCGCTACTCAAAAAGAGACAGTTGTGCATGGATGTCTAGCCCTCAACCAATAAATTTACAATGCAACTCTGTACCGAAGGTTCAGGGAATATCACAAAAAAGGGCCTGAAAAGCTTGTAAAAACAGAGGAATAAGACATCTACTGTGAATTAGTGTAAGTTATGTATGACAAAGAATATGACCTCATGAAATTTCAAAAGTGCCATCCACTAAATAAGACTGGCAAATGGACAATACCAGCTAACATGCCAGAACCGATGAGGAATCCTCATAAGGCCCAAGATAAACTCTGGCAAGCAGGTCATGGCAGCTGAAAGAATGATAATCAATTTTTTCCAGGGACACGCCATGTAATAGGTTATCCAGTCCCAAATGGTAAATCCTAAACAAATTACACATATGAAAATAAATGAGTTATTAGGCTGACAGTATATAATATGCAATATTTTATAAAATGTATAGTATAATAAAATGGATAATGTGTAATATAATATAAAATGCAATGTTATTGTATATTATATAACATAAATATATCACAAATTGTGTATAATATATTACAAAATATATAATATTAAATAAAATATTAATTATATATACAATATGCAATATACAGTACTATATACTGTAAACACATATGTGTTATATATATGTGTGTGTGTGTGTACACCAATGTGTAACAATAATTACCAAGGAAGCATGAATTTGAGGGGAAGCTAGGAGACATAACAACACTATCTGCATGTTGGAGAGGGAGGAGTGGAAATGATAATACTATAATCACCTATGAAATTCTAAAATGTGAGAAAGAGATGAGGAAAAAATGCTGGGATATTGGACAATTGATGAGCATTTATATAAGATATTAAAGGTCCTCTGTTTGATTTCGAACAGTGTAGAAAATGAAAACAAATCACATCCAAAACTACAAGTAGGTGGAATGACAGCAAAATTGTCTGAATAGTTTCGGGACTGACAAGCATTCCTGTTACAGTGATTTGGTAACATTTTGGTACCAAAGGGAAAAAAAAAAACATAAAATACAAAGCACAATAGAAGAAGAAACTGAGTGATGTTTTTAAAATAATAGTACAAAATGTAAGGTAGAGTGTAAAGCAAAGATTGCTTAACACCAAATGGATAGGAAGATTTGTTTAGGGTATTCATTTGTTTTATTCATTAAAAGGGATACAAGAAAAGATCATCCTGAGTGAGCTGTCCCAGAAGCAGAAAGACACACATTGTATATTCTCACTTATAAGTGGATACTAGACCTATAATATAAGATAAACATACTAAAATCTGCTCACCTAAAGAAGCTAAGCAAGGAGGCCCCTGGGTAAGATGAATCAATCCTCACTCAGAAAGACAAATGGGATGGAAATTGGAAGAAGGAGAAAGCAGGAAACAGGACAGGAGCCTACCACAGAGGGCCTCCGAAAGACTCTACCCAGCAGTATATCAAAGCAGATAATGAGACTCATAACCAAACTTTGGGCAGAGTGCAGGGAATCTTAAGAAAGAATGGGGAAATAGTGAGACCTGGAGAGGACAGGAGCTCCACAAGAGAACAACAGAACCATAATATCTGGTCACAGGAGTTTTTTTTCTGATACTGATATTCCAACCAAGGACTGTTCATGGATGTAACCTAGAACCCCTGATCAGATGTAGCCCTTGGTAGCTCAGTCTCCAAATGGAATTCCTAGTAAGGGGAACAGGGAATGTCAATGACATGAACTCAGCGGCTGGTTCTTTGACTACCTCCTCTGGGTGGAGGAGCAGCCTTGCCAGGCCACAGAACAGGACAATGCAGCCACTTTGGATGAGACCGAAGATCAGATGGAAGGGGAGAAGGACCTCCCTTATCAGTGGACTTGGAGAGCGGAATGGGAGATGAGTGAGGGAAGGTGGTATTTGGAGGGAATGAGAGATGGAACAAATAAATTGTAATTAATATAAAAAATAAAAATTTAATTAAAAAATAACTGCAGGGCTTCAACGGGGTTCTTAAGGTGGAGAGATGGAAGGAATGTTGGAAAAAGGAACAAGAGACACAAGAAAGGAAGCCAAGTCTGTTCATCTGATCAAGGCTTCCTTTTTTTTTTTTTTTTTTTTTTTTTATTAATCAAGCAAACACTTGTTTTATTGTTCTTTTTTTTTTTTTCAATGCAGTTTATTCAGGAACATTGAACTATCCTCGGACCCCGGGGAAAGCCAGCCCACAGCTTAAATAGCCTCTGGGTAGCCAACCCAGGCGTGCCACGGGGGCAATGCAGATAGGTCCACATACATGGAAGCAAGCCAGATCCTCGGCCTTAGCCAAATGTGGAGTTGTTTGTGACAGAGAGCACTCACCATCGGGAAGGTGGAAGGCGGAATCTGAAGGCTTCCTTTTATTAGAAATTTCTACCCAACTTATATAGGGAGAAGGCAGGAAAGGGGGAAGGTTAATCTACTGCTGCAGGAAATAGGAAGAGTGCTTTCATGGGTTAACTATTGTACCTGCAAGATACCATAAGGATGTTCTCTTAAGATATCTTACGGATGCTCTAACAAAGGATGTTCTCACAATCTATCACCCATGATTTAGGGTCTAGATAACTCTTTCACTACCTAGCTTTAGGTCTCCACTAAATGACCTTTGCTCTCTACTTGGCTTTGGCTTCAGTAACTACCTTTGTCTCCACTAGATAGCTTTAACTTTGGCTTCTGTAGATAGCCTTGGCTCACTAATTGACTTTGGCTTCACTAGATAGCTTTGGCTTTGGCTTTGGCTTCCGTAGATAGCTTTGGCTCCCGGCAAATAACATGAAGAAAAAAGGAAAAAAAAAAAAAGAAGATAAGAACATTGCACAAATTAGAGATAGAAGTAATAGAGACGTGAAAAGACAGTTTATTTAGGCTTCATCATAGTTTGTGTTAGGATGCAAGGAAGGAGATAAACCATTTTTTTTAAAGCAAGATGGCAATAAGCCTTAGCAACTCTGAGAGGAAGCTGAAATTTCATTTTGTTGGCAAAGTAAAATAGAAAAGAAAACAGTGAAGTGTTTTTTAGTAGTGTCTTAAAAAATACTCACTTTATATTTACACAACCTTCTGGATTAAAAATCCTGAAACAATTTCAAACATCACATGCTCTCTGATCTAATTTTTATCTTCTCTGTCAACATTCCATTTCACCAATTTCAATACTTAATGGGATATTTTACATAGTATTATGCTCAAATTTTATATGTGGGTTTTCATTATGTTAGAAATTAAGGACAGTTTCAATACCTTTATACTTGTTTATCATTTTATCTATTACATGTAATGAATATCATTGCCCATGCTTGTGGAATATTGTGATGACTGAACAACTTAACACATATGAGATACCAAGGGTACAGTGATTAAATGTTCTATCTCAGGTACATAAACAATAAAGTTATAATAGTAATGCTGTCATTAGCTATGAAAGTTCAAATGAATTATTTTCCTTTTTTCTTAAAGAAGTAATTCTTCAGAATTTATGTTTATATGCTTTTGTTTTATTTTTAGTCATTTATACTTATAAAATAGTTTATTGATGTAAAACAGACTATATGATTCATTCATTAAAATCTACAAGATTTTTTCTAATTTTCATTTTTTTTCTTTATATTATCTTTAAAGTTTATTCACTTTGTATCCCAGCTGTAGTCCCCTGCTCCTCCCCTCCCAATAACACCTTCCCTTCCTCATCTCCTACCATGCCTCTCTCCAAGTCCACTGATAGGGGTGGTACTCCCTTTCCATCTGACCCTATCTTAACAGGTCTAATCTGAACTGGCTGCATTGTCCTCCTCTCTGGCCTGACAAGGCTGTTCCCCAACCAGGGGAGCTAATCAAAGAGCTAGCCACCGAGTTCATGTCAGGAAAAGTCCCTGTTCCCCTTACTAGGATGCCCACTTGGATACTGAGCTACCATGGGCTACATCTGAACAGTGGTTCTAAGTTATATCCATGAATGGTCCTTGGTTGGAGTATCAGCCTCAGAAAAGAACCCTGTGACGAGATATTTTGGTTCTGTTGTTTTCCTTTGGAGTTCCTGTCCTCTCCAGGCCTTACTATCTCCCCCTACTTTCCTAAGATTCCCTACACTCTGTCCAAAGTTTGGTTGTGAGTCTCATTATCTGCTTTGATAAACTGCTGGGTAGAGTCCTTCAGAGGCCCTCTGTGGTAGGCTCCTGTCTTGTTTACTGTTTTCTCCATCTTCCAATGTTTGCCCCGTTTGCCATTCTGAGTGAGGATTGATCATCTTACCCAGGATCCTCCTTCTAGCTCACCTTCTTTTAGTTGTTCAGATTTTTGTAGGTTTATCCTATAGTATATGTCTGGTATCCACTTATAAGCATGTACATGTGGTGTGTGTCTTTCTGTTTCTGGGATACCTCACTCAGGATGAACTTTTTTAGTTCACACCACTTGCCTGCACATTTCATGATTTCCTTATTTTTAATTGCTGAGTAGTTTTTCATTGTGTATAAGTACCACAATTTCTGTATCTATTATTCTGTTGGAGGACATCTGGGTTATTTCCAGGTTCTGGCTATTATGAATAAAGCTTCTATGAACATGGTTCATCAAGTGTCCTTGTTGTATATTTGAGCACCTTTTGGATATATGCCTAGGAGTGGTATAGCTGGATCTTGAGGAAGTGCTATTTCTAATTGTCTGAGAGAGTGCCAATTTGATTTCTTAAGTAGTTGTGCAAGTTTACATTTCCACCAGCAATGGAGGAGAATCACCCTTTTTCCACATCCTCTCCAGCATGTATTGTCATTGAGTTTTTGATCTTATCCATTCTGATGGGTGTCAGGTGAAATCTCAGGGTTATTTTGATTTGCATCTCCCTGATGACTAAGGATGTTGAGCATTTCTTTGTTTCACTGCCATTCTAAATTCTTCCACAGAGAATTCTCTGTTTAGCTCTGTACCCCTTTATTTAATTGGATTACTTGATTTGTTGCTTTTTAACTTCTTTAGTTCTTTATATATTCTGGCAAGATTCTTTTTCTTTTATTCATAGATATAATTAAGCATCATCACAGAACACATTTGTATCATGGCAAAAAAAAATCACATTTCCACTCAGCCAACTTTGAGTCATAACTGATTAATGTCTATCATCATTTTTTAAAATTCTGGACATGTGTTAAAAATGGATTATAGTTATCCTAGTTATTTTTGATTTTTAGCTTGACATAATAGAATCAGCTTCTTGCTGGCATATAAACAGGCTTAAACTTAGCTAGTTATCTTATACAATTCTGGAGCACTTGCCTAGTAATGGCACTGCCCACAGCAGTCTGTAACCTCCTACATCATTTAAGTAATCAAAATAATTCCTGAGCAATGGCATGTCTAGAGGCCACTGTGATCTTGCGTAACCTTTCAAGAAAAAATTTCTTCTTAAGTGACTCTATACTTATTTACATGAAAGCAATTTATTGAATTTTCTGAATAATAAAATGTTGAATGAGAAGAAAATAAGGCAAATATATAGGAAAGGAAGATTTTAAGGTGTACAAGATTTATGACAATTTATATATCTATTTTTGTTAGTAGAGATTAGAAAGTCTCACAATTTTAAACATTTTATATAAAGTTGTTTATAACAAAAATACAGCTTGGATTATGACAATGATGCATGGTTTCATATTTTCCTTTAGTACAATGGCATATTTTTGTCTTTGTTTCTGGCTTAGATGGACACCAGAGATAATTTGAATTTTATCATAATGAAGGAAATTGAAAAGTCACTTGTGAAATATTATGGCAATAATGCTTTGGTCATAATTCATTAATCATTAAAGTAACATGATGTGCCAATAAATGAAAAGTAAAATTCACAAGACCTCAGCCAACATTTTTTTGGAAACTTCCCATGCATAATAGTAAAACAGTTTTAATAATTTGACTTAGAAACACAAGATGGCTATTATGAATAAAGCTGCTACAAACATGGTTGAGCAAATGTCCTTGTTATATACTTGAACATATTTTGGATATATGCCTAGGAGTGGTATAGCTGGATCTTGAAGAAGCACTATTCCTAGTTGTCTAAGAAAGTGCCAGATTGATTTCCAAAATGGTTGTACAAGTTTACATTCCCACCAGAAATAGAGGAAGGTTTCCTTTTCTCCACAACCTCTCCAGCATGTGTTGTCTCTTGAGTTTTTTATCTTCACCATTTTGAAGGCTGTAAGGTGAAATTTCAGTGTAGTTTTCATTTGCATCTCTCTGATGGCTAAGGACGATGAACATCTCTTTAAGTGTTACTCTTCCATTATATATTCCTCTACAGAGAATTATCTGTTTAGCTCTGTACCCAATTTTTTAATTGGATTGTTCGATTTATTGCTTTTTTACTTCTTTAGTTCTTTATATATTCTGGATATCAGCCCTCTGTCAGAGAAAGGGTTGGTGAAGCTCTTTTCTCAATCTGTAAGTTGTTGTTTTATCCTGAAAACAGTGTCCTTTGCTTTACAGAAGCTTTTCAGTTTCATGAGGTCCCATTTATTGATTGTTGCTCTTAGAGCCTGTGCTGTTGGCATTCTGTTCAAGAAGTTGTCTCCTGTGACAATGAGTTCTAGGGTCTTCCCAACATTTTTTTCTAAGCGGTTTAGTGTGTCTGGTTTTATATTGAGGTCTTTGATCCACTTGGACTTTAGTTTTGTGCAAGGTGATAAATATGGAACTATTTTTATTTTTCTGCATGTAGACAACCAGTTGGACCAGCACCATTTGTTGAAGATGCTGTCTTTTTTTCCATTGAATGGTTTTGGCTTCTTTGTAAAAATTCAAGTATTCATAGGTGTATGGGTTGATTTCTGGGTCTTCAATTCGGTTCCATTGGTCTAACTTTCGGTTTCTATGCCAATAACATGAAGTTTTTATTACTATTGCTCTGTAGTACAACTTGAGATCGAGGATGGAGATACCTCTAGAAGATCTGTTGTTATATAGGATTGTTTTTGAAATTCTGTTTTTTTGTTTTTTTTGTTTCTCCATATGAAATTGAGAATTTTTCTTTCAAGGTCTGTAAAGAATTGTGTTGGTATTTTGATGGGAATTGCATTGGATCTGTAGATTGATTTTGGAAGAATGGCCATTTTCACTATGTTAATCCTACCTATCCATGAGCACAGGAGATCTTTCCATCTTCTGATATCTTCTTCAATTTCTTTCTTCAGAGACGAAGTTTTTTGTTTGTTTGTTTGTTTTTTGTATGTTTTTGTTCTTGTTTTTTTTTTTTTTTCAAACAGGTCTTTCACTTACTTGGTTAAAGTAACACCAAGGTACTTTATGTTATTAGTGGCTAGAAACAACCCAGATGTCCATCAACGGAGGAATGTATACAGAAATTGTGTAACTTTTACACAACAGAATACTACTTAACAATTAAAAACAAGGGAATCATAAAATATGCAGGCAAATTGTGGGATCTAGAAAAGATCATTCTGAGTGAGGTATCCCAGAAGTAGAAAAACACATACAGTATATATTCACTTATAAGTGGGTACTAGACTTTTAAGATAGGATAAACATACTAAATTCTGTACACCTAAAGAATATAAACAAGAAAGAGGACACTGGTTAAGATGATCAATCTTCATCTAGAAAGACAAACGAGATGGACATTAGAAGTAGGAGAAAACAAGTAACAGGACAGAAGCCTAACACAAAGGGCCTCTGAAAGACTCTACCTAGCAGTGTATCAAAGCAGATGCTGAGACTCATAACCAAACCTAAGGCAGAGTGCAGAGAATAATATAAAAGAAGGGAGAGTTAGTATGACCTGGAGAGGACAGGAGCTCCACTAGGACCTAATATATCTGGGTACAGGGGTCTTTTCTGAGAGTGATACTCCAACCAAGAACCATGTATGGATATAACATAGAAACCCTGCTTGGATTTAGCCCATGGTATCTCATAATCCAAGTGGGTGCCCTAGTGAGGGTAACAGGGACTATTTCTGACATGAACTCAATGACTGGCTCTTTTAGCCCCCACCCCCAAGGCAGGAGCAGCCTTGCTAGGCCACAGAGGAGGGCATTGCAGCCAGTCTTGAAGTAACCTGATAAGCTAGGGTCAGATGGAAGGGGAAGAGGACCTCCCTTATCTGTTGACTTGGCAAAGGGCAGGGAGGAGATGAGGGAGGGAGGGTGTGATTGGGAGGGAATGAGGGAGGAGGCTACAGCTGGGATACAAAGTTAATAAACTGTAGCTAATATTAAAAAAGAAAAAGGAAAGAAAAGAAAAAGAAGCAAAAGATGTTTAGAGAAACATGAACATTCACTTCGGTTCTTTTCAGTTTCAGACCCTGAGTATGTAAGTGTGATAAAATATTCACAATGAGACTATATACCTATCACTTACACACTCAGGAGAGAAACATGGGATATACAAAGCTAAAAAACTTGAGACAGTATTTACTTAAAGATTGATTGATTATGTTTATTTTCCTTTTATTTTGATCCACTTATATTCTTTTAAAGTACTTGTGATTAAATTTTTATTTCTTTTGTTTATTACAATTTCTTCATTTTGTATCCCAGCTGTAGCCCCCTCTCTCATTCTTTCTCAATACCCCCTCCCTCCCTCATCTCCTCGCATGCCCCTTTCCAGGTCTACTGATAGGGGAGATCCTCCTCCCCTTCCATCTGACCCTAGCTTATCAGGCCTCATCTGGACTGGATGCATTGTCCTCCACTGTGTCCTGGTAAGGCTGTTCCACTTATATTCTTATTTGTCCACTCCAAGTACACTTCCGTTGGTTGTTTCCTTCTACTCCATTTTTGTTTTGATTTGCTGTAACCATTACTTGTGGTAAGTCAGTGATAAACAGTGCAACTGCTTTGCATAACCATGTGAAAATTGTACCCTTGCCTTTCAGTCCTGAACTCTTCCAGCAAGGCCATCTCAAAGATTTTGAGGAGGTTTTTTGAACTAATGATGAAGGTTTGGGACTTTGAAATCAGTAGACTGGAAGAGAGGTAGGAGTTTGTTGTCAGAGACCAGATTTTCAGTGTCCCAGTTACCTGGACTACAGATAAGGCTGTTCTTACTCATATGAAAATCTAACATGAAATCATCCAGTCAAGATTCTTTCCATGCCTGTAATCTCAGCATTCTGGGAGGCAGAGGTAGGAGGTTCTCTGGTTAGATTGAGGACACCCTGGTTTACAAAGTGCATCCAGGACAGGAAAGGCTACACAGAATATTGTAAAATCAAAAATTAAAAATATATAAACCTCTTTTGCTAAATCTCTGTTCCAGAGATAAAACCAATAAGAGATTTGAAGACTTCGGGTTACTTTCAAATAACTCTTCTTTAGGCTAAGCTCATTTACCTTTATCTTATTGGGCGTTTTTAAATTTACACTCAAAACCAATGACAAAGTACCTTACTAACAATTTAGTGTCCTTAGTAAATCATAATAGAATTAATATTACAATATAAGAATTATTATTTCAAGCTGGGGAAGGTAGCATATGCTTTTACTCTCAGCCCTCAGGGAGGCAGAAGCAGGCAGATCTTTGTAAGTTCGAGGCCTATTATAATATATAGTAAAGACAAAGTGGCAGAGAAAGACATTATGGAAACAACACCCTTCATAATCGCCACAAATAACATAAAGTAGCTTGATATGACCCTAACCAGGCAAGACAAAGACCTGTATGAAAACAAACAAACAAACAAAAAACCTTCAAGTGTCTGAAGAAAGAAGTTGAAGAAGATATCACCAGATAGATATCCCATGCTCTTGAATCTGTAGGAATATCATAGTGAAAATGGCTATCCTACCAAAAACAACCTACAGATTCAGTGCAATTCCCATCAAAATACCCACACAATTTTTACAGACCTTGAAAGAACAATTCTCAATTTCATATGAAAACAAACAAACAAACAAACAACCAGAATTGTTAAAAACAATTCTGTACAATAGCAGGTCTTCTGGAGGTATCACCATCCCTGACCTCAAGCTGTACTACAGAGCAACAGTAATAAAAACAACATGGTACTGGCAAAAAAACCAACTGGTGGATCAATGGAATGGAATCGAAGACACAGAATAAACCAACACATCTACAGAAACTAGAGTTTTGACAAACAAGCCAAAATCATACTAGGGAAGAAAGATAGCATCTTCAACAAATGGTGCTGGTCTAACTGGATGTCTACATGTAAAAAAATGCAAATAGAACCATATTTATCACCCTGCACAAAACTAAAGTCCAAGGGGATCAAAGATATCAACATAAAACCAGAAACACTAAATTTGTTAGAAGGAAAAGAGAGAAGAGACTTTACCTCACTGGTTCAGGAGCCAACTACCTAAAGAGAACACCAACAGCACCAGCTTCAAGATCAACAATCAATAAAAGGGACCTCATGAAACTGAAAATTTTCTATAAAGAAAAGGACACTGTCATCATATCAAAATGACAGTCTACAGACTGGGAAAAGACTCTTCATCATCCCAAAAACTGACAGAGGGCTTGTATCCAAAATATATTAAGAACTCAAGAAATTAAACACCAGCAAATCAAATAATCCAATTAGACCTAACAGGCTAGGGTCAGATGAAAGGGGAAGAGGACATCCCCTATCAGTGGACTGGAGGTGGGGCATGGGAGAAAAAAAGGGAGGAAGGGTGGGATTAGGAGAAGATGAGGGCAGTGGTTACAGGTGGAATACAAAATGAATAAACTGTAATTAATAAAAAATAAATGAATTAAACAAGAACAAAAAAAAAAAACCCAAAAAATAGGTAGAGAGATAAATAGAATTCTCAACAGAGGAATATCGAATGGCAAAGAAACACTTAAAGAAACGCTCAACTTCCTTAGTCTTCTGAGAAATGCAAATCAAAACAACCCTGAGATTCCACCTCACACCCATCAGAATGGCTAAGATCAATGGGGGGTATTAGAAAAGATCATCCTGAGTGCAGTAACCCAGAAGCAGAAAGAAAGACATGTATGTACTCACTTAATAAGTGGATATTATCTCCACGCATAGTCCTTGGTTGGAATATCAGTCTCAGGAAAGACCCCTGTACTCAAGAGTTTTTGGTTCTGTTGCTCTCCTTGTGGATTTCCTGTCCTCTCTGGATCTTACTGTTTCCCATAATCTAAGACTCCTGTACAGATGTAGCCCATGGCAGTTCAGTATCCAAGTGTGTTCCATTGTAATAGGAACAGGGACTGTCTCTGACATGAAATGATTGGCCTGCTCTTCAATTTCCTCCCCCTGAGGAGGAAGCAGCATTACCAGGCCAGAGAAGAAGATAACACTGCCACTCCTCATGAGACCAATTGACTAGGATCATAAGGAAGGAAAAGAAGTCCTCCCTTATCAGTGGATTGGGGAGGGGCATGCATGGAGAGGGTGGAGGAAGGGAGGGATTAGGATGGGAGGAGGGAAAGAACCACAGGGGGGAAACAAAGTGAATAAAGTATAATTAATAAAGAAAAAAAATTTCATTTGCAGAGATAGTATCATTTTACCTAAGCCAAAGATAAAAAATCAAATTAAAGAAGGAATTAAAGTCTTTGTATTCAAATTATCTTAAATCCTAAATGGTTATATTGCATTTCTTTACACCCCAAATGATTAACAACATTCACTCTTCTCTTTGACAATTAGCACTTTTGTTTTCATAAATATGAATTTATGCTTACAGAGCACAAAACAGCCTTTGTGAGATGTTTCTTTTTCCAATGCCTTGATTCTTTTTAAAGTAGCCATAACTTAGTTATGTGGGTCAGAATTTGTTGCTCAGATTCATTTTTATGCTTCCACAGAAATGATTACATATCCTAGGATCTTTTGTACCTGTTAGTCTCAAAGAAAAATTCAGATCTGAAACTTTATTTTGTTATTAATATTAAAAGCAGATTTGTGAAGCTGTTCAAATCAAATAATATGTATTTTATAATAGAAATAGCTTTTATAATAATTATTATATATAATTATATATATACAATATATAATAATACATTTCAGTAATTGACCATGTAGATATGTATGTATTTCACATCATATTTGGACTTTAATAAAGATTCGTTTTTATTTGTTAAAAAAATAAGTGGATATTAGTCATATAATATAGGATAAACATACTAAAATATATACTCCTAAAGAAGCTAAACAAGAAGGAGTACCAAGGGAAGTTGCTCAGTACTCACTCAGAATACAAATGGGATAGGCATCTGAAGCCATAGAACACTGGGAACAGGACAGGAGCCTACCATAGACAGCCTCTGAAAGACTCTACCCAGCAAGGTATTAAAGTAGATGCTGAGATCCATAGCCAAACTTTGGGCAGAGTGCAGGAAAACTTATGAAAGAATGGGGAGATAGAAAGACCTGGAAAGAAACAGGAGCTCCATAAGAAGAGTAAAACTACCAAAAATAAATAAATAAATAAATAAATTAAAAAAAATCTGGGCCTACAGGCCTCTGCAAAGACTGATACTCCAAACAAGGGCCATGCATGTAGATAACTTACACCCCTTGCTCAGATGTAGCCCATGGCTACACAGCCTCCAACTGGGTTGCTTAGCAAGAGGAGCAGAGGCTTTCTCTGACATGAACTCAATGTCTACCTTTTTGATCACTTCCCCCTGAGTAGAGCAGCATTGACAAGCCACAGAGGAAGATGATACAGCCAGTCCTGATGAGACCTGATAGGCAAAGGCCACATAGAATGGAGGGGGATTCTCCCATATCAGTGGGCTAGAGAAGGGGCATAGGGGGAGAAAAGGGAGGATGGGTGGGACTGGGAGAAGAAGAGGTAGGGGGCTACAGAAAGGATACTAAATGAATAAATTGTAATACAACTATATATATATATATATATATATATATATATATATGTTTATCTGTGTGTGCATACACATACACACACACACACACACACACACACACTGTATACAACTCCTTGGAAGAATGCCCATATTAAAGACACATGGTATAGTCCAAGTAAAAAATACATGGTAATAATTTAATGAAATAAAAATTTCCTACTTCTCTACAAAATTATTTGTAATGTACATTGCAGAAATTTGCATGTATTTTACAAATATAATGCTGTTTTGAAAATTATGAATAAAATTTGAGTTTTTACAATTAAAATAAAAAATGTATTTTAAAACAATTTTCAAATTTTCTATTGGAGAGGGTTTTACTTCCTTATTCCATTTCTTCCTAAAAATGTTTTAGGCTATTGTGAAAAGAATGCTTTAATAATTTTTTACTGATTGTGTTCATTATACATGCTGGGAGATTTGACACCCATTAAAGGACTGTCACTGTGGCTCTGTTATTTAAATAATGTTATTTTAATTTTTCATACACATGTATTTTAAAATATTCATCCTTAACTAGTTTTCACAGTGGCTTTGCCCTGTTGCAATCCAGTTCCACATCGTTTTTAATTGTTATCAAAATTCCTTGAGTCCATATAATGCTTTCCATATAGTATAAGGGCCACCTGTTGAGAAATACACAACACACAGATGACCATGCTCCTAAGGGAGTTATTCTTCTTCCTTCAGCAGCTGTCTACTACCAATACCTCCCCCTCTTTGACTAGAAGAGGAGTCTCAGGGGACCCAAATTTATACAAACTTGGATTTTGACAAGATTGATTTTTTACTGGTCTTACACAAATTAAATATAAAGACTGTGAGTTGATGCCAACAATAGCTCTATTATGCCTACACATTATTGCTCATTTTGCTAGTTATATTCTTACATTAAATGTTTCTTCAGATCATCATGGTTTCAAGGTTTCAACTTAATTTAATAAAGCTCATTTTGATTGATCATAAATTGTCTCAGGCAAAAACTATAGCATATAGAAACCATCCATAGTCCTTTTTATATAAATGTAATTTCTGTAAAACCACTGTTTGTTTTGCTTGATCTGTAATAGCCAATTCCCTAGATGTGTGACAACCCAGGATACTGGTAAGCAAAGGAGGATTTTCCTATTATCAGAAACACAACGTTCCATTGCATCTTAAAAAAATTCTGAATTTCATATGGAAATACAAGAAAAAAACCCAGACTTGCTAAAACAATCCTGTACAATAAAAGATCTTCCGGAGATATCTCTATCCCTGATCTCAAGCTGTACTATAGAGCAATAGCAATAAAAATCGCATGCTACTGACATAGAAACAAATTGATGGATCAATGTAATTGAAATGAAGATCCAGAAATAAACCCACACACCTACAGATACTTGATTTTTAAAAAAGAATCCAAAATCATACAATGGCAAAAACAGATAGCATCTTCAACAAATGGTACTGGTCTAACTGGATGTCTACATGTATAAAAACACAAAGAGATCCATATTTACTAGCCTGCACAAAACTACTGTCTAAGTGGATCAAAGACTTCAACATAAAACCAGACACACTAAACCTGTTAGAAGAAAAAGTGGGGAGGAGCCTTGACCTAATGACACAAGAGATAACTTCTTGAACAGATCACCAACAGCACAGGCTCTAAGACCAACAATCAATAGATGGGACTTAATGAAACTGAAAATCACCTGTAAAGCAAAGAACACTGTCATCAGAACAAAACAACTGCCTACAGATTGGGAAAGGATCTTCACCAAACCCTACATCTGAAAGAGGGCTAATATCCAGAATATATAAAGAAGTAAAGAAGTTAAACCCCAATAAACCAAGTAATTCAGTTTAAAAAATGGGGTACAGAACTAAACAAAGAATTCTCTACAGAGGAATATCAAAAGGCAGAGAAACACTTAATTTTTTTTTCAATGTCCTTATTCATCCAGGAAATGCAAATCAAAACGACCCTGAGATTTCTCCTTACACCATGAGAATGGCTAAGATCAAAAACCCAATTGACAATACATTCTGGAGAGGAAGTGGAGAAAGGGGAACCCTCCTCCATTGCTGGTGGGAATGTAAACTTGTACAACCACTGGAAATCAATATGGCATTTTCTCAGAAAATTAGGAATAGTGCCACCTCAAGATCCAGGTATAACACTCCTAGGTATTTATCTGAAATACCCTCAACTATACAATAGCAAGGATATTTGCTCAACTATGTTTGAAGCAGCTTTATTCATAATCGCCAGAATCTGGAAACAACCTAGATATCCCCCAATAGAGGAATGGATACAGAATTTGTGGTACAGTTACCCAATGGAATACTACTCAGGTATTACAAACAAGGAAATTATGAAATTTGCATTTAAATGGTGAAAACTAGGAAAGATCATCCTGAGTAAGGTATCCCAGAATCAGAAAGACACACATTGTATATACTCACTTATAAGTAGATATCACAATTATAATATAGGATAAACATACTAAAATCTATAATCCTAAAGAAGATAAACATTAAGAATGACCCTGGGGAAGATGCCCAATCCTCATTCTGAAGGACAAACAAGATAGACACCAGAAATGGGAAAGACAGGAAACAGGACAGGAACCAACCACAGAGGGCCTCAGAAATACTCTACCAATCAGGGTATGGAAGCAGATGTGAAAAGTCATAGTCAAACTTTGGGCAGAGTGCAGGGAATCTAATGGAAGAAAGGGGAGGTAGAAAGACATGGATGGGATAGGAGCTCCACCAGGAGACCAACAGAGCCAAAAATCCTGGGACCAGGGGTTTCTGCAGAACCTGGCATTTCAACCAAGGACCAAACATGGAAATGACCTAGATCCCCTGCTCAGATATAGCCCATAGGCATCTCAATCTCCAAGTGAATCCTCGTCAGGGGAGCCAGGACTGTCTCTGATATGAACTCAAAGTCCAACTTTTTAATCACCTCTCCCTGATTGGAGCAGAATTGACAAGCCACAGAGGAAGAAGATGCAGCCAGCCCTGAGAAGACCCGATAGGCTGAGGTTAGAGAGACAGGGAGGAGAACATCCCCTATAAGTGGACTAGGGGAGGAGCCCAGCAGGAGAAGAAGGAGGTAGATTGGGACTGGGAGCGGATGAAGGAGACATCTGCAGCTGGGATGCAAATTGAATAAGTAATAAATTAAAATGGAATGAGAACATTCAAATTATGTAATTTTATGATCTATAAATAAGTGAATGGTACTAGCTTTACTTTCTTGACTATTTGTGCATATTTAAAATTATTTCAGATTTTCTTTTTTTTCCATTTTATAATAATATTTATTTATATTTATTTAAACTGCAAAACATTTTCAGAAGGCTATAGTGCCCTCATGGCCAAAATAGTAATAGTAATAGTACCAGAAATAATAAAATAATAACAACAATGATGATAATGAAAATGATGACAATTATACCCAAATCACTAATTTTCTTTTCTGAAGCCATTTTCATATGCAAGGTGCTATTCAGGAGAGAAACAGATTCTTATGAATGAATTCTCCCTTTATTGGATCTTTTCCAATGGAAAATACTGTTCAAGTGCATTCTGTGGCACCAACATTATCAGTTAAGTGCAAAGTTATTTTTTTTTCTCAATGCAGTTTATTCAGGAACCTTGAACAATCTTCAGACTTTCAATTGAATAAATTGTATATAAATTTAAATGTATACATATATTACATGATAAAAATATTCTTGCATTTTCCATGTTTTATTGTGAGTTTTTTTTTAAAGTATTGTTTATACTATTTGAACTTGGTAATATATTTGGATAGTAAAGCCCTTTTTCTTACTAAAACTGAGTTTAAATTACTAAGTAATTACAATCTTCGGTGTTAAAATAATATGATTAAAGATACCATTTTCATGGTAGAAGAAACTGAAATTCTCAAAACACAATTTTCTTGAAGTAAATACTAATCCAACGTGGTTTGATATTTTTTAAACATTTTGTGTGTTGTCAAATAAGGTTTTAAGAAACAAAGGTGTTATTTTGCACAGCATTTTGACACTATTCATCCTTCAAATCTAAGATCATGGAAGTCACAGTATGTTTCTTAAATAAGCTCTCACTGTAAATTATACATTTTTAGCCAAGTGTAAACAGAATGTGTTGTTTATGGCTGTTTAGATCTAGTAACTATCTGTAGATTTGCTTCCTCAGCTAGAGCAGGGACTTGCTGCCTACAACTCCCGCCTTGTTCAATAACTTCCAGTAATTATCAAGAATAAGATGCAATAAATTTATGTAACAGACTGCTCCTTTGCTATAATATACAATCAGAGGCAATCAATGCTTCTTACAATAAGGAGAAGAATTACAACTGTGTTTTATTTTATAGGTTTGGTGATACAGCTACAGCTTTGGAAACCACCAGAGGGTGTAAAGTTAAACTTAAGTGGTCAAATTCCAATGCCATAAAACATAGCCCCAGGCTGACATTTTACAAAGTAGAGACACAAATAGTGGTTGTGTACTCCTTAGAAGACTATTTGTTCATGCATCTAGGTAGTTAAAGACCTCTGTGTATTGCTGCTCTTTCTGTTCATATGCCTGAGATGAAAATCTCTCTGAATGCAATAAATAATAATAAAGTATAACCTTTGACCACATCATTAAAAGAAAGGCAAGCTAGGCATAACTGATAACAAAGCCTCCAGTGTTGCAATAGTCCAAAATGACTTGTTCAATACAAGGTTATATTTGCTACAGTTTAAGAAATTTAATTTCATTGTGGTTTAAATCAAAGGGTATTTTGAGTCTTGCCTAGTAATGTTTAAAGTGAAATTACATGCTACATATCTTAGTAAGTAAATGAAAGGCTTTTCTGGGTTATTTGTTATAAATTTCTCCTCTGCTTGTAGCTAAGTGAAGGCCAGGCCTCTAAAGTGTTTCAAATATAATGCACACTGAATATAAAACAGTCCATTAATTGGGGTAATAGGTCCTAGCGTGTAATTGCATTTCTTAGGTACTATGGATAGCAACTGAGTGAAGGGGTATTTATTCAAGGTTGTTATTCACTCATGGATAACTTTATTTGTCCATTCATGCTTAAATAAATGCATCATCCATCAGTAAGAATATTTATGAAGAAATTTATAACAAAATTATTATTGCTTCTTAAATTATAAAAGGAAACAGTATATAAAAATTACTGAAGAATGTCATAATAAAAATTTCCAGAGCCTCAGGTTACTTATTTTTAGGTTGGTAGACAGTAAAATGTTGTGGATACTGAAGAATATATATGAATCAAAAATGATTTTATTTTTCTTGATATATATAAGACACAAAACAAATTTCACCCAAACATTTTCAGCCCTATGATTCTACCTAGTTTTGTGAGAAAAATGTGAGTATATCAATAATCAGTGTAAATGCCATAAACTTTGGCAATCTCTCAAATAGTTGGGGGGATATTTAACTCACAGTTATAAAAATGCTTACTTGGATTTTCATTTTCATAGTTTATTATATATTTGATGCATTAAAAAGTATGGTCTATTTTATCATGTGGACTCCTCAACATCTTATTTAAGAAGAGTCAAGAGCCACTCCCAGATGTGTGTGAGAATAAATCAAAATTACCTTCTTCCTATGAAGTCATTAATAGGACTGAAGACAAGGTTCTTAAACTTAGATTCTATTGACTGAAATAGACATCAAGTTCTATGACTTATAAAACAACCCATCAATCTCCTCTACATGAGTTCCTTATTCTCTGTTTTCTTTTTCTGTAGCATTTTCAAACTTTGGTTTCGTAAGTATTCAAAAACTTTTATATTTTTATAGCACATACAGCAAAAAGTACTTTTGAATGGATTTCAGAGTGACTCAATGGATCTTTGCCTTTTCTTTGATGTTATGTATGCATTTCTAGAGATGAGAAAAAGTTGTATTAAAAGAGGAGACCTTTATAGAACTAACAGAAAATGAGTCACTTTCTTCAACTGATAAGCTTTAAAGTCCAGAAACTTTTTTTAATTTTTCATCAATTACACTTTATTCATTCTGCATCCCCCCATAAGACCAGAAACTTTTTAAGGTATTCTGTTTTAAAGTTTTTAAACTTTTTTAAGTTCTCATCTCCTATTTATATGAAAAAAAATTTGTCATACTTGTGTCATAGATAGCATCATACCTAGGAATATGAAATTGTCTTCTCTACCGTTTTGATTTTTTTTTCCATTCTTGGTGTTCTTGTTAAAATAAAATTATTAGTACTAAGCAAATATTCTTCCAGTTTTTTCATGCTCAATCCTTTATCTAGATTTTGGTATATATAATATAGCCAAACAAAGACTAATTGGCCCCAAAATTACAAAATTTGAGTTGACATGTGAGCTAAATGATTTATATAAATTCTTTTTAAAATAATATTTTATTAATTACACTTTATTCATTTTGTATCCCCCCATAAGCCTCTCCCTCCTCCCCTGCTGATCCCACCCTCCCTCCCCTTTCTGCATGCATGCCCCTCCCCAAGTTCACTGATAGGGGAGGTTCTCCTCTCCTTTCTGATCTTAGTCTATCAGTTCTCATCAAAAGTGGCTGCTTTGTCCTCTTCTGTGGCCTGGTAAGGCTGCTCCCCCCTCAGGGGGAGGTGATAAAAGAGCAGGCCAATCAGATTATGTCAGAGACAGTCCCTTTTCCTATTATTATGTAACCTACTTGGACACTGAACTGCCATGGGCAACATCTGTGCAGGGGTTCTAGGTTATATCCATGAATAGTCCTTGGTTGGAGAATGAGTCTCTGGGAAGTTCCCTGTGTTCAAATTTTTGTGTTCTGTTGCTCTCCTTGTGGAGACCCTGTCCTCTCCAGCTCTTACTATTTCCCACTTCTTACATAAAATTCCATTCACTCTGCCCATCAGGCTCAGCATCTGCTTTGATAGTCTGCAAGGCAGAGGTTTTCAGAGGCCCTCGGTGGTAGGTTCCTAGTTTGTTTCCTGTTTTCTTCTTCTGGTTTTCAGAAGCCCTCTGTAGAAGGTTCCTAGGTTGTTTCCTGTTTTCTTCTTCTTCTGATGTCCATCCTCTTTGCCTTTCAGGATGGGGATTGAACATTTTAGTTAGGGTCCTCTCTCTTGCTTAGTTTCTTTAGATGCACAGATTTTAGTGGGTTTGTCCTATGTTGTATGTATATATGAGTGAGTATATATCCTGTGTGTCTTTTTGCTTCTGGGACAACTCACTCAGGATGATCCTTTCCAGGTCCCACCATTTACCTGCAAATTTCATGATTTCCTTATTTTTCATTGCTGAGTAATATTCCATTGTATAGATGTACCACTGTTTCTGCATCCATTCTTTAGTTGAGGGGCATCTGGGTGGTTTCCAGCTTATGGCTATTACAAATAAACCTGCTATAAACATGGTTGAGCAAATGTCCTTTTTGAGTACTTGAGCCTCTTTGGGATATATGCCTAGGAGTGGTATGGCTCGATCTTGGGGAAGCACTATTCCTAGTTGACTGAGAAAGCGCCAGATTGATTTGCAGAGTGGTTGTACAAGTTTACATTCCCACCAGCAGTGGAGAAGGGTTCCCCTTTCTCCACAACCTCTCCAGCATGTGTTGTCACTTGAGTTTTTGATCTTGGCCATTCTCATGGGTGTAAGGTGAGATCACAGGGTTGTTTTGATTTGCATTTCCCTAATAGCTAATGAGGTTGAGCATTTCTTTAAGTGCTTCTCTGACATTTGATATTCCTCTATAGAGAATTCTCTGTTTAGCTCTGTTCCCCATTTTTTAAGTGGATTAGTTGGTTTGCTGCTTTTCAGCTTCTTTAGTTCTTTATATATACTGGATATGAGTCCTCTGTCAGATAAAGGGTTGGTGAAGATTCTTTCCCAATCTATAGGCAGTTGCTTTGTTTTGATAACGGTGCCCTTTGCTTTGCAGAAGCTCTTCAGTTTCATGAGGTCCCATTTATTGATTGTTGCTGAGCCTGTGCTGTTGGTGTTCTGTTCAGGAAGTTTTCTCCTGTACCAGTGAGTTCTAGGGTATTCCCCACTTTTTTTCTAGCCGATTTAATGTGTCTTGTTTTATGTTGAGGTCTTTGATGTGCTTGGACTTCAGTTTTGTGCAGGGTGATAAGTATGGATCTATTTTCATTTTTCTACATGTAGTCATCCATTTGGACCAGCAACATTTGTTGAAGAGGCTATATTTTTTCCATTGTATGGTTTTGGCGTCTTTGTCAAAGATCAGGTGTCCATAAGTGTGTTGGTTTATTTCTGGGTCCTCTGTTAGGTTCCATTGATCCACGATTCTGTTTCTATGCCAGTACCATCCAGTTTTTAAAACTGTGGCTCTATAGTACAACTTAAGATCAGGGATGGAGATACCTCCAGAAGATCTTTTATTGTAGAGGATTGTTTTAGCAATTCTGGGTTTCTTGTTATTCCATATGAAGTTGAGAATTTTTCTTTCCAGGTCTGTAAAGAATTGTGTTGGTAATTTGATGGGCATTGCATTGAATCTGTAGATTGCCTTTAGTAAGATATTCATTTTTACTATGTTAATCCTGCCAAGCCATGAGCATGGGAGATCTTTCCATCTTCTGATATCTTCTTCTAATTCTTTCTTCAGAGACTTGAAATGTTTTTCATACAAGTCTTTGACTTCCTTGGTTCTGGTTACTCCGAGGTACCTTATGTCATTTGTGGCTATTGTGAAGGGTGTTGTTTCCCTAATTTCTTTCTCAGCCCTTTTGTCTTTTGTATACAGGAGGGCTACTTTTTTTTTGAGTTAACTTTGTATCTGGCCACTTTGCTGAAGGTGTTTTTCAGCTGTAGGAGTTCCCTGGTAGAGTTTTGGGGGTCACTCACATATACTATCATATCATCTGCAAATACTGATAATTTAAATTCTTAACTTTATACTCTTCCAACAGGACAACTTAAAGATTATGAATAAAGAATGCAAATTGATGAAAAAAGTCTATTGAGTATTTATCAAGTTATCAGAAAAATGGTTAATTGACCAATATCTCATTTTCTTTTAAGGTATGAAAGCAATATGCCAATATATTAATTATTTGATAACAGAAAGCTTTCAGGTACACATTATTTTAGAATGGACAACTTGTTTATTTTCTATGTTTTACTCAGGGTAAATACCCTAATTTAAAACAATACAGACATGCTTTATGATAGTACTGGCTCTCAGAACAAATTGAAAACATATAAGAAACTACTAACTTTGAAGATAGACTTTATTGATAGCATAACATAAATAGCTGTATAAAATAATTATTTTTTTCCTTTCCCATGGCATTTCATGAAGAAGACACATTGTATGTATGATACGGTACACTTCTAACATCAGAATTTTGAAAATAAAATAATTATTGTGGTCTTTTATAATAGTTTTTTAGACTTAGTAATTGAGATAAAACATGTTTCTTCATGTATTCTATATAGACTCCATTTTCTTAACAGCATTTTATATGACTAATAGGTGAAAATGTATAGTTTTATTATTTTTTCTTTTTATTTTTTATGTTAATTACAGATTATTTTCATGTATCTCAACTGTAGCCCCCTCCCTCATTCCCTACCAATCCACCCTCCCCCCCATCTCCTCCCTGACCCTCTCCATGTCCACTGATAGGGGAGGTACTCCTCCTCTTCCATCTGATCCTAGCTTATCAGGTCTCATCAGGATAGGCTGCATTATATTCCACTGTGGCCTGGCAACACTGCTTCCCCCACAGGGAGAGATGATAAAAGAGCCAGCCACTGAGTTCATATCACAGACAGTTCCTGTTCCCCTCACTAGTAACCACACTTGGATACTGAGCTGTCATTGTCTACATTTGAGCAGGTGTTCTAGGTTATATCCATGAATGGTCCTTGGTTGGAGTATCAGCCTCAGAAAAGACCCCTGTGCCCAGATATTTTGGTTCTGTTGATCTCCTTGTAGAGCTCCTGTCCCCTCCAGGTCTGACTATCTCCCACTTCTTTCATAAGATTCCCTGTACTCTATTTGGTTATGATTCTCAACATTTGCATTGATACAGTGAAAGGTAGATTCTTTCAGAGCCCCTCTGTGATAGGCTCCAGTCCTGTTTCCTGTTCTCACCTAATTCCAATGTACATCCTATTTTTCTTCCTGAGTAAGGGCTGATCATCTTACCCAGGGTCCTCCTTCTTGCATAGCTTCTTCATGTATACAGAGTTTAGTATATATATTCTATATCGTAGGTCTAATATCCACTTATAAGTGAGTATATACCATATGTGTCTTTCTGTTCCTGGGATACCTCACTCAGGCTGATCTTTACTAGATCCCACTATTTGTCTGCAAAGTTCATGATTTCCTTGTTTTTACTTACTGACTAGTATCCCATTGTGTAAATGTACCACAATTTCTGTATCCATTTCTCAACTAAGGAATGTCCGGGTTGTTTCCAGGTTCTGGCTATTATGAATAAACCTGCTACAAACATGGTTGAGCAAATGTCCTTGTTGGCTTTAACATCTTTTGGATATATGCCTAGGAGTGGTATATCTGGATCTTGAGGAAGCACTATTCCTAATTGTCTGAGAAAGGGCCAGATTGATTTCCCAAGTGGTTGTACAGGTTGACCTTCCCACCAGCAACGGAGGAGGGTCCCCCTTTCCACACAACCTCTCCAGCATATATTGTGACTTGACTTTTTGATCCTAGCCATTCTGATGAGTGTAAGGTGAAATCTCATTCTAATTTTGATTTGCATTTCCCAGATTACTAATGACATTGTGCACTTCTTTAACTGTTTTTCTGCATTTCTACAGGGAATTCTCTGTTTAGTTCTGTACCACATTTTTTAATTGGATTACTTGATTTGTTGTTTTTTAACTTCTTGATTTCTTTATATATTCTGGATATTAGCCCTCTGTCAGATATAGGGTTGGTGAAGATCTTTCCAAGCCTGTAGGCTATCATTTTGTTCTGAGGACAATGTCCTTTGCTTTATAGAAGCTTTTCAGTTTCACGAGGTTCCATTTATTAATTGTTGCTTTTAGAGCCTGTGCTGTTGGTGTTCTGTTCAAGAAGTTGTCTCCCGTGCCAATGAGTTCAAGGCTCTTCCCCACTTTTTCTTCTAACCGATTTAGTGTATCTGGGTATATGTTGAGGTCTTTGATCTACTTGGACTTTAGTTTTGTGCAGGGTAATAAATATGGATCTCTTTGCATTTTTCACACTTCCAGTTAGACCAGCACCATTTGTTAATGATGCTGTCTTTTTTCATTGTATAGTTTTGGCTTCTTTGTCAAAAATCAAGTATCAATAGGTGTTTTGTTTTATTTCTGGTTCTTCAATTGATTCCATTTTCCATCATTCTGTTTCTGTGATAATACTCTGCAGTTTTTAATACTATTGCTTTGCAGTACAGCTTGAGATCAGTGATGGAGATATCTCCAGATGACCAGTTGTTGAATAGGATCATTTTGGTAATTCTGGATCTTTTTTCATTTTTCCATATGAAGTTGAGAATTTTTCTTTCAAGTTCTGTAAAGAATTGTGTTCATTTTTTGATGGGAATTGCATTGAATCTATAGATTGCTTTTGGCAGGATGATCATTTTTACTATATTAACCCTACTGATCCATGAGCACAGGAGATCTTTCTGTCTTCTGATATCTTTTCCAATTTCTTTCTTCAGAAACTTGAATTTTTTTTAACAGGTCTTTAAAGTGCTTGGTTAGAGTCACACAAAGATACATTATGCTATCAGTGGCTATTATGAAGGGTGTTGTTTCCCTATTTACTTTCTTGGACATTTGGACTTTGGTGTACAGGAGGGCCTCTAATCTTTTTGAGTTAAATTTGTATCCAGCCACTTTGCTGAAGGTGTTTATCAGCTGAAGGAGTTTTCTGGATGAATTTTTGTTGTCCCTCATGTAGACTAACATATCATCTGTACATAGTGATACTTTGACTTCTTCCTTTCCAATTTGTATCCCCTTGATATCTTTTAGTTGTCTCATTGCTTTAGGAAGGACTTCAAGTAGTATGTCGACGATATTTGGAGAGAGTGGGCAGCCTTGTCTTGTCCCTGATTTCAGTGGAATTGTTTGAACTTTCTCTTCATTTCATTTGATATTTGTTATAGGCTTGCTATGTATTGCCTTTACTATGTTTACATATGTGCCTTGTATCCCTGATCTCTCCAAGACTTTAAACAATAATGGGTGTTGGATTTTGTTAAATGTTTTTTTGGCATCTAAGAAAATTATGTGGTTTTTTTTTTCTACTTCAGTTTCTTTATCTGATATTGATGGATTTCCTCACATTGAACCACCCCTGTATGCCTAGAATGAAGCCTACTAGGTCATGATGAATGATATCTTTTATATGATATTGGATTCAATTGACCAGTATTTTATTGAGTATTTTTGTATCAATGTTCATAAGAAAAATAGCTCTGAAGTTCTCTTTTTTGGTTTGGCCTTTGTGTAGTTTAGGTATCAAGGTGAATGTGGATTCATAGAATTAATTTAATAATGTTCCTTCTGTTTCTATTTTGAAGAAATTTGAATAAAATTGGAGTTAGCACCTCTTTGAAGGTCTGGTAGAATTCATTGAATTCTAGCAAGTCTTTAATTTCTTTCTTTATTTCTTCCCTAATGAAGCTGTCATTTATTAGCAATTTTTTTCAGTTTCCATTTGTGTGCATGCTTTTTGCTATTTCTCTTGTTGAGGTCCACTTTTAGTCCAGGGTGGTAAAATAGAATACAAGGGATTATTTAAGTCTTCTTGTATCTGCTGAGGATTGCTTTGTTACCAAATATCTAGTCTATTTTGGAGAAGGTTCCATGAGGTGCTGACAAGAAGCTATACTCTTTTGAATTTAGGAGAAAAGTACTGTAGGCAACTATGAAGTCTATTTGATTTAGGACCTTTGTAAGTGCCATTAATTCTATATTTAGCATCTGTCTAGATGATCTGTCCCTTGGTAAGAGTGGAGTGTTGAAATCTCCCAATATTAAGGTTTTGGGATCAAGGAGTGATTTAAGCTTTAAAAATGTTTCATTTACAAATGTAGGTGCTCTTGTATTGGTAGCATAGATATTCAGAATTGTAATGTCCCACTGGTGGATTTCTCTTTGGGGAGAATGAAGTGAATTTCTTCATCCTTTTTGATTAATTGTTTTTGAAAATCTATTTATTAGGTATTAGGATAGCTACCTTAGCTTTTTTTGGGTCCATTTACTTGAAAAATATATTTCCACTCCTTTACTCTGAGGTAGCGCTTATCTTTGTTGCAAATGTGTTTCTTGGCTACAGTACAAAGTTGGATCCTGTTTCTTCAACCATTCTCTTAGTCTGTACCTTTTTATTGGAGAGATAAGTCCACTGAGGTTGATAGATAACAGTGACCAATGAATTTTAGTTTCTTTTATTGTGGATGTTGTGGTGTTATTGTGTTTCATTGTTTGTTTTCTGTTAATTTTTGTTGTGAAGTTATCTATATCTTATTTTTTCTTGGTGTACTTGTTTTCTTTAGATTGGAGTTTTCCTTCTAGTATCTTCTGTAGGGCTGGGTTGTTGTGTAGATATTGTTTAAATTTAGTTTTGTCATAGAATATTTTGTTTTATCCATCTATGTTGATTGAAAGCTTTGCTGGATATAGTAGCGTGGATTGGCATCCGTGGTTCCTTAAAATCTGCATGATATATGCCCAGGCCCTTCTGGCTTTCATAGTTTCTGATGAGAAGTCTGGTGAGATTCTGATGGGTTTACCTTTATATGTTACTTCTCCTTTTTCCTTGCTGCGTCTAATATTTTGTCTTAGTTTGTAAATTTATTGTTTTGACTATGATGTGATATGAAGAGTTTCTTTTCCAGTGTAGTCAATTTGGTGTTCTGTATGCCTCTTGTATATTTATGGACATCTCTTTCTTTAAGGTGAAAAATTTTCTTCTATGATTTACTTTTTTTAACTTTTATTTTTTTAATATCAATCACAGGTTATTTACTTTTTATCACAGCCATAGACCCCTCCTTCATTCCCTCCCAATCCTACTCCCTCCCTCATTTCCTCCCTGTCCCTTTCCAAGTCTACTGCTAGGGGAGGACCTGATCCCCTTCCATCAGACCCTAGCTTATCAGGTATCTTCAGGACAGGCCGCAATGTCCTCTTCTGTGGCCTAGCAAGCCTGTTCCTCCCTCTGGGCTTGGGGGGCGGTAAAGGAGCCAGTCATTGAGTTTATGTCAGAAATAGTTCCTGTTCCTCTTACTAGGGTACCCACTTGGATACTGCACCACTATGGGCTACATCCAAGCAGGGGTTCTAGGTTACAACCTTACATGGTCCTTGGTTGGAGAAACGTGTCATAGAGGACCCCATTGCCCTGATATATTTTGTCCTTGTGGATCTCCTGTCCTTTCCCAGTCATACTAATTCCCCCTTTTATCATATGATTCCCTGCACTCCACTAAAGGTTTGGTTATGAGTGTCAGCATTTGCTTTGATAAGCTGCTAGGTAGTCTTTCAGAGGCCCTCTGTGGTAGGCTGCCGACCTCTGTTTATCGGCTTAATTGTAACCTTCTTTGTTTGTTCCTGGAGTCTGTACTTCATACTGGGTTCATCTTTCTCTTGTGCCTGGAGTACTCAGTTTTGGAGTTTCAGAACTTCTGCCCCTCAGGTACGTTACTGGATGGTCACTGCTATCTGGGATCTAGTTTTATTATTAAAATGGGTTATGAATTAAGACACCAAAAGTAAGCTTCATTACAGCCTCCTATTGTGAATAGCTAAAAAGGTTTTCTGTGAAACACATGTTGCTACATGATATGTTCATGTGTCCCGTGTTACAGCCCCCCCTTAACGAAGTTTATTTTTTCCTATGAAGTGTGAATTGACTTAAATCATCTTTTCTAAGATGCATTAGTGAAGGACTCAGATATGCTCACTTATTTAATAATGTTTGTCCTTGTTGATATTTGACTGTCAATTTAAACTATGCATTATTCATTTTTCTTAGGAATTATTTTCCTGTGTGAAACAGTGTCAGTCATATTAGTATGTACCCATATACAGAACAGAAGCTAAGTACCTATGATTGAATTAAAATGTATCAATAAATTCCTTCAATGGACAAGCTTTTGCAACATTATGTTCTGCTACATAGTACCTCAACAATATAAAATAGACTTACTACAGTGCATGTTTTATCCAAAAGATTGTTCTTATCCAGTTGTTAATTAAAGTGTAATATAAAATTCAAAACATTCAATCTATTATGAATGAGTCTGCTGGGATGCATGAGTTACATATCAATGGTAGAATTTATTTTTTAAACATATGAAATTTTGTTACATCTTCATTTATTACTTCACCATGTGACAAAATTGCTTCCCTCTGTTTTCTAATTCTTCCCACCTATCTCTAAAGACCTTAAATCTACAGTAATACTTAGTACATGTTTAGACCCAAAAGCAAATGGACATGAAGCTCACTTCTTTGAATAAATACGCTGGCAACATGATAGTTTATTATTATCAACTATTACTTAATGTTTTATTAAAAATATTAACTAATGTTAAATAAAATGGACAATAATGGGCATCACAGATGGAAAAATCACATCAGACTGTATATAATTATGGCATGATAAAATTATTCTGTAATTTTTCAGAACTACCTAATTAGGAATTACTCGTCTTGTCTTTGATTATGCCCCATATTTTCTCTTAAAACTATCTGCTGGATAAATGGTTTAGATTCCATCACTTATCCTTTTTAATTTTTTTATTTAACTTTTATTAATTACACTTTATTCATTTTGTATCCCCCCATAAGCCCCTCCCTCCTGCCCTCCTGGTCCCACTCTCCCCCTCCCTTTCTGCATGCATGCCCCTCCCCAAGTCCACTGATAGGGGAGGTCCTCCTCTCCTTCTTTCTGATCTTAGTCTATCAGTTCTCATCAGAAGTGACTGCATTGTCAGGGTTCTAGGTTATCTCCATGAATAGTCCTTGGTTGGAGTATGAGTCTCTGGGAAGTTCTCTGTGTTCAAATTTTCTTGTTCTGTTGCTCTCCTTGTGGAGTTCCTGTCCTCTCCAGCTCTTGCTATTTCCCACTTCTTACATAAAATTCCATTCACTCTGCCCGTCAGTTGGCCATCAGGCTCAGCATCTGCTTTGACAGTCTGTAGGGCAGAGGCTTTCAGAGGCCCTCTGTGGCAGGTTCCAAGGTTGTTCCATGTTTTCTTCTGGCTTTGAAAAATGCTCAACCTCATTAGCCATTAGGGAAATGCAAATCAAAACAACCCTGAGATTTCACCTTACACCCATGAGAATGGCCAAGTTCAAAAACTCAAGTGACAACACATGCTGGAGAGGTTCTCCATTGCTGGTGGGAATGTAATCTTGTACATCCACTCTGGAAATCAATCTGGTGCTTTCTCAGACAACTAGGAATAGCGCTTTCTCAAGATCCAGCCATACCACTCCTAGGCATATACCCAAAAGAGGCTCAAGTACACAATAAGGACATTTGCTCAACCATGTTTATAGCAGCTTTATTTGTAATAGCCAGGAGATGGAAACAGCCCAGATGCCCCTCAACTGAAGAATGGATGCAGAAACTGTAGTACATCTATACAATGGAGTATTACTCAGCAATGAAAAATAAGGAAATCATGAAATTTGCAGGTAAATGGTGGGACCTGGAAAGGATCATCCTAAGTGGGTTATCCCAGAAACAAAAAGACACACACGGTATATACTCACTCATATAAACATACAACATAGAATAAACCCACTAAAATCTGTACATCTAAACAAACTAAGCAAAAGAGAGGACCCTAACTAAAATGTTTAATCCCCATCCTGAAAAGCAAAAAGGATGGACATCAGAAGAAAAAGAAAACAGGAAACAACCATCACTTATCTTTTACATTCAAAAAAAATGATCAGATAAAAATGGAGGCCAGGCATGCAAAAAGCAAAAACAAAAAGTGAACAAAAAGATTCAGAAAAAAATATTTTTTCTCCACATTCTTGTTAACACCCATAATCTCTTGTGTTTTTAAAAGTACCTATTCTGTCCAAGCAAATGGAGCCAAGAAGCAAGCTGGAGTAGTCGTTCTAATATCTAATAAAATACTGTTTAACCCAAATTAATCAAGAGAGATGGGGAAGACATTCCCATCAAAGGAAAAATCCACCAAGAGAACATCACAATCCTGAAAATCTATGTCCCAAATAAAAGGGCAACTGCATTTTTAAAAAGAAACATTATTATAGCTTAAATCACATATCAATCCCAACACCTTAATATTGGGAGGCTTCAATACCCTACTCTCACCAATGGACTGATTTTGAGACAGAAGCTAAATAGGGAAATACTGATACTTACAGAGGTCGTAAATCAAATTGACCTAATTGATGCCTACAGAGCTTTTCCCCCAAACAAATATATATATATATATATATGTATATATATATATATATATATATATATATATATATATATATACTTTCTTCTCAGAACTACACAGAACCTTCTCTAAAATTGACCATATAGTCAGTCACAAAACAAACCTCAACTAATACATGAATATTGAATTAGTCCATTGTTCTTCATCAGACCACCATGGATTAAACCTAGACCTCAATAACAACAAAAAAACAACAAAATCCTTCACACTTATGAAAACTAAGCAATTTTCTGTTCAGTGATCACTGGGTGATGGGGAAAAAAAACAGATAAAAGACTTCCTAGAATTCAATGAAAATAAGGGCACAACTTACCCAAACTTATAGGGCAGTATGAAAGCATTGCTAAGAGGAAAGTTCATAGCACTAAGTGCCTTCATAAAGAAATTGGAGAGATCTCATATCAGCAACTTAACAAATCACCAGAAAGTTTTAGGAAGAAGGAGGAGGAGGAGGAGGAGGAGGAGGAGGAGGAGGAGGAGGAGGAGGAGGAGCAGAAACTACCACAAGCAAGAGACATAGAAGGTGGGAAGTAGTCAAACTCAGGAATGAAACCAATAAATTAGGAACAAACAAAACAAAACAAAGTATCAACAAAACCAAGAGTTGGTTCTTTGAGAAAATCAACCAGGGAGACAAACCCTTAGAGAAACTAACTAAAAGACAGAGAGACAGCACCGAAAATAACAAAATCAGAAATGGAAAGGGAGACATAACTACATACACTGAGGAAATCCGAAGAATCATTAGGTCTTTCTTGAAAAGCTTATATGACATAAAATTGGAAAATCTAAAGGAAATGGATGACTTTTTGATAGATTTCACTTACCAACGTTAAATCAAGAGCACATAAATAGTTTAAAAAACCCTATAACTCATAAGGAACTAAAAACTGTCATCAAAAGTCTCCCAATTAAAAAAAAAAAAAACAAACCTCATAGCCAGATGTTTTTTTTTTTTTGTTTGCTTGTTTGTTTTGTTTTTTTGTGCTGAATTCAACCAGATTTTCAAGGAAGAGCTGACCAAACCCAGTAAATCAAGTGAAGGAAGCTGCAAAGGAGGGAGTGAGGATTGAAATAAAGAGACACAATGAGATGGATGTAATGTGGACTTCAATAAGAACAGAAGTCCAGCTTATTTTTCCCTCAACCACCTTTATAGTCTAAAATACTTACATAAATGAAAACAGTATTTCTCCATCACATCAGTCAAAAAATAATCAAACATTTGCTCAAAGTTCTCTCACTATAAGCTTCCTTATGTCACATATCATGAGTTCATGAAACATTCAGTCTGAGCAAACAGTTTCTTTATAAAAAACATTTCAATGGTACAGAAACAAATTTAACTTGGCCAGAGGCAAGGCTGATTTAGCAGCAGCATTCTAAGATAGCTGTAACATGGCTCCTGACAAAGGACTAACACCAATACTACTCAAACTATTCCACAAAATACAAACAGAACATTACTCATTCTATGAAGCCACATTGACTCTGATATCTAAACCATACAAAGACTCAACAAAGAAAGAAAATTTCAGCCCAATCTCCCCAATGAACATTGATTCAAAAATACTCAATAATTTACTTGAAAACCATATTCAAGAACACAACAAATATGTCATCCACAATGATGAAGTAGGCTTTATCCCAGGGACTCAGGGATGGTTGAACATACAAAAATCTATCAACGTAATACACCATATAAACAAACTGAAAGAAAAAGTCACATGAATCATTTCATTAGAGATTAAAAAATCCTTTGACAAAATCCAACACCCCTTCATGATTCATTTGTAAACATAATAAAAGCTATACACAGCAAGCCAATAGCAGTATCAAACTAAGTGAAGAGAAACTCAAAGCAATTCCACTAAAATCAAGGACAAGGCAAGGTTTTACCCACATTCTTCATATTTCTTCAAAACAGTACTTGAAGTTCTACCTAGAGCTATAAGACAATTACAGGAGATCGGATGCAAATCAGAAAGGAAGAAGTTAAAGTATTGCTATTCACAGATAATATGATAGTGTAAGTAAGTGATCCCAAAAATTCTACCAGAGAAATCCTGCAGCTGACAAGACCAATTCCAAAAAATAGTAGCCTTCTGTATACAAATGGCAAATGGGCTGAGAAAAAAATTAAGGAAGCCACACCCTTCACAACAGATTCCAATAATATAAAATAGCTAGTGATAACCTTAACCAAGGAAGTCAATGACCTGTATGGCAAGAACTTCATCTCTCTGAATAAAAACATTGAATAAGATACTAGAAAATGGGAAGATGTCCCATTCTCAATGATTGGTAGGATTAACATAATGAAAATGGCATCTTACCAAAAAAGCAATCTACAGGTTCAATGCAATCCCTTCAAAATACTAACATAATTTTTCATAGAACTTGAAAGAACAATTCTAAACATCATATGAAAAATAACAACTATAACAAAACAAAATAGCTCAAAACAATCCTATACACTAATAGAATTTCTGGAGGTATCTCCATACCTTACCTAATGCAATAGTAGTTAAAAATACCACACCTGCAGAGCAATAGTAATAAAAACTGTATGCTACTGCCATAGAAATAGGCTGGTTGATCAATGGAATCAAAGACCTAGAAATAAACCCACACAACTGTGCACACCTGAATTTTGACAAAAGAGCAAAAACCATACAATGGAAAAAATGGCAGCATCTTAAACAAGTGGTGGTAGTATAACTGGATGTCAACACGTAGAAAAAAATGGAAATACATCCATATTTATTACCCTGCACAAAACTAAATTCCAAGTGGATTAAAGACTTCAACATAAAAACAGATACACTAAATCTACTGGAGGAAAAAATGAGTAAGAAGCTTGAACTCATCAGCCTGTGAGACAACTTCCTGAAGAGAATACCAATAGCTCAGGCTTGCAGATCTACATTTAATAAGTGGGACTTCTTGAAACAGAGAAGCTTCTGTAAATCAAAGAACACTATCAATAGAATGAACAAAAAAGCAGTCCACTGATTGGGAAAAGTGCTTCACCAGTTCTACATCTGACAAAGGGCTAATATCAGAAAATATAAAGAACTCAATAAATTAAACACCAAAAATAATCCAATTAAAAAGGAGTTACAGAGCTAAACAAGGAATTCTCAGCAGGGAATCTCAAATGTTAGAGAAGCACTTAAAGAAAAGCTCAACTTCTATAGTCATCATGGAAATGCATATCAAAATGTCTCTGAACTTCCATCTCACACCCATCAGAATGGCTATAATCAAAAATTCAAGTGACAACTCCTGCTGGAGAGGATGTAGGAAAAAAGGATGCCCTCCTCCATTGGTGGTTGGAAGTGTAAACTTGTACAACCACTTTGGAAATCAATTTGGCACATTCTTCTCAAAAACCAGTGAATAGGCATAACTGAAGACCCAGTTATAACATTCCTGGGCATATGTTCACAAGATGGTCCATCACACAACACAGACATTTGCTCAACTATGTTCCTCGAAACTTTATTCATAATAACCAGAACCTAGAAACAAACGATGTCCTCCAACTGAAAAATAAAGAAACTGTGGCACATTTACATGATGGAATACTACTTGTCTATTAAAAACAAGGAAGTCATGAAATTTTCATGCAAATGGATGGAACTAAAAAAGATCATCCTTAGTGAAGTAACACAGACCCAGAAAGACACAAATGGTATATACTCACAAGTGTGTTTTTGTCATATAGTATAAGATATATTTATTACAGTGTACAGATCCCATGAAGGTACGTAACATGGAGAACCATAGAGAGGATGTGTAAATCTCAATCAGAAGTGAAATAGAATAGACAGAAGTAATGATGGAATAGTGAGAACAAGAACCAACCATCAGAGCCAATCAACCTGGGGCCGAGATTGGCCTATGGAGTCTCAAGCACAAAACAAAGACAGTGCATGGTCTGGACCTATGTCCTCTACTTATAAATAGTCAATGGGCTTCTTAGGCTACATGTGGGTACAATAGTCCTGAGGGTGGGAGATATTTCTGACATGGACTATGTTATCCACATTTTGATCACTTCTCCTTGATTGGACTAACCTCCTAGGCCACAGTAAAGTCTGTTCTGACTTTACCACTGAACTTCTTGTAGGTAGGGTAATCTCTGGCTCAAAGCTTTTGTGAGTGGGTTATTGTTTACCTCTCTCCAGTAGTCCTGTCTGGCTAGGAGGTAGTGTTCACTTCAGTCTCCAAATCCCACACCTGACCCCACACATACCGTTAGGGATCTGAGCTAGAGTCATACTCATATCCTCCAAGGAGCCTACCCTATTGCAGGCTTCCAACTTGTCAAAAAAATGCCCCGCTCAGTTTCCCATCCTGTTCCCAGCCCTCTCAGCTCCCACCCTCTTAAAAAATTTAATACATACTTTCCTCCATTTCCTTTGTTCCATCCAACTCTTCCTATTTAGAACCCTTCCATTTCTCAAATTCATTCTTTTCAGATGTTAAGAGTCTTATAATATTATATATATATATATATGATATCTGTATGCATATATGTGTGTGTGTATGTATGTATGTATATTATCTTTGAGAGACAGGAAAGTAGTGTTCCCTAGAGAGGAGCCCCAGATATTTGTTATCCAATATTAAGTGGTCATTTCTGAAATCATAGGCATACAAATAACATCATTCAGATGTTAGAAAACATGTTAATAAATATCAATATTAATACCATCAATTTGCTTGCTTAGAGTTAAATATGGTGTTTATGTTCTTGATCTATACCTGAGAAGCAATGTTTATCATTCATACTGTGTGGCGGTTCTCTGAAGGTCTGACAAAAAGTACTTGTCTTTGTTTTCACCAGCTCAAAATTCTCACAATGGAGCAGGGGAGAATATGAAACAGGATAAACACCAGAAACTGTGGAAGAGAGAGAAAAGGACTGGAACCTACCACAGAGGTTCTTTGAAACACTTTACCAAGCAGGATATTGAAGCAGATGCTGAGACTCACAACCAAACTTTGAGTAGAACACAGGGAGGAGCAGTCCTGTTAGGTCACAGAGGAGGACTTTGCAGCCAGTCCTAAAGATACCTGATAAAACATGATCAGATGAATGGGGAGGAGGCCCCCCAATCAGTGGACTTGGAAAGGGGCAGGGTGGAGATGAGGGAGGGAGGGTGGGATTGGGAGGGAATGAGGGAGCAGGATACAGCTGGAATACAGAGTTAATAAAATGTAACTGATAAGAAAAAAATAAAATTAAAAAAAAGAAAGAAAAAAGGAAAGCAACAAAATGTTCTGGCTTTCAGAAAAATATACTGGTCAAACTGGATGTCTGCATGCAGAAGTATGCAAATACATCCATATTTATCACCCTGCACAAAACTCATTGCAAGTAGATCAAAGACCCCAATGTAGAACTGGATACACTAAATCTAACAGAAGAAAAAGTGGGAGAAGCCTGGACTTTCTTGGTACAGGAGACAACTTTCTGAACAAAACAAGGACAGCTCAGGCTCTGCAATCAACAATTAATAAATAGGACCTCATAAAACCAAAAAGTGTCTATAAAGAAAAGTATACTGTCAATACAACAAAACAGTAGTCTACAGATTGGGAATGGAGTTTCACCAACCCTACATACAACAGAGGGCTGATATCCAAAATATATAAATAACTCAAGAAATGAAACACCAAGAACCAAATAATCCAATTAAAAAATAGGGCACAAAGATAAACAGAGAATTCTCAACAGAGACATATTGAATGGTGGAGAAACATTTAAAAATGTTCAATGCCTTTAGTCATCAGGAAAATGCAAATCAAAACTGCTCTGAGATTCCATCTTACAGCTATCAGAATGGCTAAGAAAAAAAAAAAAAAAAAAAAAAAAACTCATGTGACAGCACATGCTGGCCTGGATGTGGAGAAAGAGGAACATTCTTCCATTGCTGGTGTGAGTTCAAATTTGTTCAAGCCTTTTGGAAATCAATCTGGCACTTTCTCACAAAAGTGGGAATATTCTATCTCAAGGTCCAGCTATGCCTTTCCTGGGCATATCCCCAGTAGATGTTCCACTATACCATAAGGAGTTTGCTCAACTATGTTCATAGCAGCTTTGTTCATATTAGCCCAAATTGGAAACAATGCAGATGTTTCTCAAATAAATAATGGATAACGAAAACATTACCTTTACACAATGAAATACTACTCAGCAATTAAAAATAAGGAAATCATGAAATTTGCTTTGTGTCTGGTACTGTATTTTACATTCATGGCTCTATCAAACCTCACACTCATCCGATGGAAAAGTGTGTTTATCACCTTCTTTTATTTTTTTTTAAATGGGAACTTGAGATACAGAGATAAAGTAAATTTAACCCAGTCTGTTTATGACAGATGAAGGACTTAAAGTCAGGATGTTATGTCTTCACAGTTAGGCTAAACTAGTGGCATTATTAATATTATATTTATTTAACCATAATTATTGGATCAAAAGTTTTGTATTATTTAGTTTACATTTGTTTAAAACTATTACTTTAACCTAAATTAGTGGAAATAATAAATTAAACAAAATACTGACTCAAAAAATTTAATGTTTACAAATAATATTAATCAAAACTATGATTCTCAGATATATTATAATCAAACTGTTAGAGCTCCAAACAGAAAGACCTACATGCAAGGATAAATAGGAATGTTTAACATATATTTAAGTTACAATATTTCTTGAAGCTCAGTTCACAGAAAAAAAAAAAAAGTGCTCCTGCGTGCCAGCCTTGCCAGGCCACAGACAGAGAGGATCCAGACAGTCCTGATAAGATCTAGGCTAGGTCAGATAGTAGGGAAGAAGGAATTCCCCTATCAGTGGACTATGGGAGGAGTATAGGGGGAGAAGAGAAAGGGTCGGTGGGACTGAAAGGAGTTAAGGGAGGGGGCTGCAGTGAGGATATAAAGTGAATAAACTGTAATAAATAATTTTTTTTAAAGTGTCTTGTATCAGCCTTTGACTGAACTTCCTTGTTTGGCTTCAAACTATAACAGTTTGTTCTTATCTTCTGGTTCCTTCTCATTCTCTGGCTTGTTCTATTTTGACCTGTGACTAATTTGTTCTCCTTTAAACCTGTCTCTGTAAAATTATCCTGGTGAAACTGCCTCCTCTCTTATAATGTAGCTTCTCTTTCCATCTCTTCTCATCAGAGTTGGACATACCTTATTTTGTTAAACAACCAATGTATGTGTGTGTGTGTGCATGTGTGTGTAAAATAACAATAATTAAAGAAGAAAAGATCAAGAATTTGTGAGGGAGTATGGAGGACACAGATGGGTTGGGAGAAGTTGGAAATGATAGTTATGGTACAAATAAATACAGCACTAATTTATGAAATTTTCAGAAACATAAAAAATTAAAAATTGTATAGACTGTAAGTATAAATGCACTGAAAAAGAATACATGAAAATAAAAACTAATATAGAACAGCAAGAGCTATTCTTATAAAAGTGAGAAAATAGTTTTTTTATATATTGATAAACTGATCAATTTAACATCTGAGTTTATTACAATTCAATATATATTGTATATTTAATACATACATACATACATATTAGAGAATCTACATACACCAGGGTAAGTTAACTGTCATTCAATAATGGACACTATATGAAGCATATGATAAACACAAGTAATTTTGCTTCTATGAGTTCTATTCAACACTCTACTGGCAAGTTCTAGTGAAATCAATTTTGAATGGTAAAATAAATAGAAAAATGATTGAAAGTCAAGAGATAACTGTATACCATGTTTGTTGCAACACTACAATAACCAAATTACAGAATGAGACTGTCTTCAATATATGAACCAATTCATTATCTATATACAATAAAGTGTTATTTAATCACAATATTATTCAAAGGAAATGTCTGCAAGTATGTTTTATTAAATAAGAAAAATGTAGATAGACAGATATATTTATTCTTATATATATGTACATATATATATATATTTTTGGAAAATAAGGGGTGAGAGAGTGTGAGTGTGAAAATAGAAGTGTAACTATTTGATGTTTGATATTGTGTGTGAAACCTCAGAAAGAGGATTGGGAGACAAAGATTGCAGTAGAGGTATGATCAGTACATATGATACAGTTTACATGAATGAAATATCTATTTTTTTGTTTTGTTTTATTGAAAAAAGTCTCACCTTATAGTCCAGACAGTCTTTGATCTTGCTATGTACTTCAGGCTGTCCCTGAACTCATAGTAATCATGTCTGAAGCATTTTTCTCAAGTGACACAATTGCAGGCATGATCTTCTTTGTCCAGCACAAATGACAATATATTAATGAAATACAATAAAAACAGGCTAAAATAATCTGCAAAAGAGAAAATAAGGAGACAAACCTCCTATTCACAAGTTGTAGAATTGTATCTACAGAAAATTACATTTCCCAAGAAAAAATACATGTTATTTCTACAGTACTGAAGGATATAAGAGCAATACAATGTAGTCAGTGCAAAACTTTACATTAAGCATGAACTCTACAAAAATTAATAAAATTACTAGAACAGTTTAATTTTCAGTAGAATTCTGTTGTTTTTTTACAAACAAAATTCCAAATGTTTCATTTTACCAATAAACTCTGTAGCCTGATGCTGGGGTAAAACCCTGGTAGCTCAGAGAGGCAGAGAAAGCACTCAGCTTATTGTCTTACTAAGCTTACATCCTCTTCTCTATCTCTACACTGTCTTAAATATCCTTAAATATCTTTCAACTCAATATCCCTCCTCCTGGTGTTTTCTTATATTCACTCTTTGTCTACTGGTTGCTTGCTCTGCCTCTTGACCTATGGTTGAATTTATTTAACTCTTGCTTACAGAGGCGTTTGGGTTAAAGCAGGGTGCTAAGGCTGAGCCACAACACAGCTACTTTTTTACAATATACAGAAAGTTCTTGTGTTAATGGTGTGTACTAGGGCTGAGCCACATCCCAATAATAAACAGGTGTTACCAGCTCACAATCTTTGGGTTCACATTTGCTCAAATATCTGCCAATGAATTCAAGTTTAAATTTTAAAAATACTTATACTTTAAAATTTTCATAAATATACACAATGTGTTTTGAAGATATCTATTCTTTATTGTTAAGGGAGCCTACCAGAGATGATTATTTAGACACAGTTTATAGCCAATTGATCTTTATTCCACCTGGCTTGGACTACACTCAGGTATTCAAACTGAAGTTTTGCCCCACATGTATAGACCAAGCAGCTTTTAAGGACAAAAATCCACATCCTGTTATCTTGCTTGGTAGCTGCAGGAAACAGTTTGGGTAACAATAAAATGAATATAAGCTACAATAAATTAGCTAGAGTTTTGGTTCCTAGGAGAGAATTATGTAATTTTTCATCTGAGTCGCCATCAAAGAGACCAGATATTGGTTAAGCCTGGAATAGCCACAGCAGCAATACAAGATATAGGAGCCTCTGCCCTATCTAGCTCTCTTACACTATCACCCCCCCCAACTCCTCCTGGATTCCTTCTCTACCCATCTCCAAACTCCATGATTCTTCATGATTTCTTCTTCTCTTTCTCTCCTTCTTCTGCTTCTTCTTCTTCCTCCTCTTCCTTCCCCTCTTCCTCCCCTCCTCCTAATTCTCCCTCTTATCCTTTTCCTCCTTCTACTTCCTTCTTTTCTTCTTCTATCAATGAGTCCAATTAGAGTTGCTTATATAGAGATTGATGTTGGGCCAGAAAAGGTACATATTCAGCAACAAATTCAACGAATTCCACCAAAAGCATATGTCTCAAAAAGTTACTAATGAAAGATATCCTCTGTTGTGGAGCAGTTTTCTCTAAGATTAAATCTTACTATCTTGGAAGGAAACTCTGTAAGAGACTATATGATAAAGGTAAGGTGAAACAACAGGATATATTAATATACAGGCTATTTAGGGTGTGGTTAAAAAAAGTATGTCCTAAGATCAGGTGAAATGTTGCTAAAGAGCAGCTACATATGCTCAGGAAGTAAACAATTTAAATTAGCTTTAAAACATACTTAAACCCAAACATATCCACTAGGGCTCTCACTCCCAAAGCATATATAGCAGTAAAGATTACTGAAAGTGATATTCAGAGAAATTAAGATGCCTGGAAGAAGTATGGTCAACTAGAACTGTCTGGAAAGAAAACTCTCTAACCTTTAGAGATGCACACACATTGTTAAGTGTTCTCCAAGTTTCCAGCTCTTGGGGTCTATCACCCATGATGGCATGGACTTTGATGAAGCAACTGTCTTTGAGTAATTTGTGCTTCTGTATGTAACCTTTCACTATCTTTACATTGACTCAAACACAACACATTGCTTCACCAAGTAGGATTTCTTAGTGTCTATATTGCACTCTTTCATGTTTCCTTATCTAGGCTAAGTTTAATTTTGTTCATATCTTCTCAGGAATAGTGTCATATAACATATGCTCATAAATGTAAGGCAGTGTGGTGAGGATGGAAATAGATTCCTTTGGATGATATTGATCCAATAAAATTACTATTGTGGTACCAATATGTTTAAAGCCAAAATAGAAAACCTGATATTAAAATTGGAAGGCAATGTCAAAAGATGGATAAATTCAAAACAACATTCTGAATGATTAAGTGTATATCCATTTATAGTTTTCAAAAATAGCTTAGTAATAAAGTGACACTTTCACAAGTATAGAAATATATATGAATGTGATATCAAAATTCAAGAAGTAAATGCACTTTAAAACCCTCTTTTTCAATTATGTTAACATTCATTGAAAAAAAATACTTTCTTCAACAAGACTACTAGGTACCAAGATATCCATATGTAAAAGAGGGAAGTGTGACCTTCTTCTATGTAGCATATAATTAAATTGAAATGAATGAAAATATAAATGTTAGTGCTGAAAATATAAAAGTTTTAGAAGAAAATAGTTGACTATCTTTGCTATTTTCATTTGAGCATATGTATGTCACAAATGCTTTGGCAATACAAAGAATACCAGATTTTATTTCATGTAACATAAATGTTTTTGTTTCAAAATGATAGCATTACCAGAGTGAAGAATAGTAGAAAGCATAAATGATAAAGTTCCATACCATAAATGATATAGTACCAAGCATAAATGATAAAGATCTAGTATTTTGAACATACAATGAGATAAAACTGTAACAACAAGGTGGAAGTTTCAACGTTAATGATGCTGAAATGAGTTATACAGTCATGTCCTCAAAGACACAAAAATGAAGTATATGTACATTAAGATGCATATTTTCATTAATCACTAGGACTTGTACATCAAAATCGTGCACTAACACCAAGGAGAAATTAGCCATGGAAATTTCTAAAGTCACTTTTAATGCATATATTAAAAAAAATACCCACGAACAAAAGATATTTAATTCTTTCATAACATTATCTATATAATAGTGGTCTTTCACTATTAAAATTTTTACACAGTTAAAAATTTAGTACTTGAACAGATATGAATAAAGATGATATATAATTGAAGTGAATGGCTGTTTGCCAATTACATTGAAGATCTATAATAAGGAAATTTTGGAGTTTCACTTTACACAAGTTTGAGTAACATAATAATGTATGCATACATGTATGCAATAATAATTAATGAGAAAAGAGGCCATAAATTTCAAGGATAGGTCACAGGAGTATGTACAAGGGGGTTTGGAGGAAGGAAATTTTAGTGGAAAATACTGTATTTACATTTTAACGTAACAGATAATTTTTGTTGATGACTTTGATCCACTTAGACTTTAGTATTGTGCAGGGTGATAAATAAAATCTATACTACTAAAGAAGCTAAACAACAAGGAAGACCCTAAGGAAGATTTTGAATCCTCATTCAGTAGGGCAAATGCTAGAAGCATCACAAGCAGGAGAAGAAAGGGAACAGGACAGGAGCCTACCACAGACAGCCTCTGAAAGACTCTATTGATTGAGGTATCAAAGTAGAGGCTGAGACTCATAGCCAAACTCTGGGCAGAGTACAGGGAATCTTATGAACAAGGTGGATATAGGAAGAACTGGAGGGGACAGGAGCTCCAAAAGGAGACCAACAGAACCCAAAATGCTGAGCCCTCAGGGCCCTGCAGAGACTGATACCTCAACCAAGGACATTGCATGGAAAGGACCTATATGTAGCCAATAGACACAGTAACCAAGTAAGGTTCCTAGTAAGAAGAACAGGGACTTTCTCTGACATAAACTCAGTGGCAGGCTCTCTGATCACCTTTTCCTGGGGTGTGCAGCCTTCCCAGGCCACAGAGAAAGACAATGCAACCAATCCTGATGAGACTTGATAGGCTAGGGTTAAATAGAAGAGGAGAACCTCCCTTATCAATGGACTGGGGAAGGGGCAAAGAAAAACGAGAAGAGGGAAGGAGAGTGTTATTGGGAGGAGATGACAGACAGGGCCACAGTAGGAATTAAATTTGAAAAAATTATAATAAATGAAAGTAATAAAAAGAATAAAAAAAGGAAACATTTTTAAAAAGAATAAAAATTTGAAAAAGAAGAAGCAGACACACCAAGAAGGAGTAGACGGTTGGAAATAATCAAACTCAGGGCTGAAATCAATCAATTGGAAAAAAATAAAACAATTCAAAGAATCAGTGAAACCAAGAGCTGGTTCTTTGAGAAAATCAACAAGATCGACAAACCCTTAGCCAAGCTAACTAAAATGCAGAGAGACACCACCCAAATCAACAAAATCAGAAATGAAAAGGGGGATATAACTACAGACACTGAGGAAATCCAAACAATCATTAGGACTTACTTCAAAAGTCTATATGCCACAAAATTTGAAAATCTGAATGAAATGGACAATTTTCTTGATCGATTTGACTTACCAAAGCTGAATCAGGACCAGGTAAATCAACTAAATAGTCCTATATCCCCCAAAGAAATAGAAGCAGTCATCGAAAGTCTCCCATCCAAAAAAAGCCCAGGACCAGATGGCTTCAGCACAGAATTCTACCAGACCTTCAAAGAAGAGCTAACACCAATTCTCTTCAAACTATTCCACAAAATAGAAACAGAAGGAATATTACCAAATTCATTCTATGAAGCCACAGTCACCTTGGTACCTAAACCTCACAAAGACTCAACAAAGAAAGAGAATTTCGGGCCAATCTCCCTTATGAACATTGATGCAAAAATACTTAACAAAATACCTGCAAACCGAATCCAAGAACACATCAAAGATAATATCCACTATGACCAAGTAGGCTTCATCCCAGGTATGCAGGGGTGGTTCAATATACGGAAATCCATCAATGTGATCCACCATATTAACAAACTGAAAGAACAAAACCACATGATAATCTCCCTAGATGCTGAAAAAGCCTTTGACAAAATCCAACATCCATTCATGTTCAAAGTATTGGAGAGATCAGGGATACGAGGCACATATGTAAACATAGTAAAGGCGATATACAGCAAGCCTATAGCCAACATCAAACTGAACAGAGAGAAACTTAAAGCAATCCCACTGAAATCACAGACAAGACAAGGCTGCCCACTCTCTCCATATCTCTTCAACATAGTGCTGGAAGTCCTTGCTAGAGCAATAAGACAGTTGAAGGAGATCAAGGGGATACAAATTGGAAAGGAAGAAGTAAAATTATCACTATTTGCAGATGATATGATAGTATACGTGAGTGACCCCAAAAACTCTACCAGGGAACTCCTACAGCTGATAAACACCTTCAGCAAAGTGGCCGGATACAAAATTAACTCAAAAAAATCAGTAGCCCTCCTGTATACAAAAGACAAAAAGGCTGAGAAAGAAATTAGGGAAACAACACCCTTCACAATAGCCACAAATGACATAAGGTACCTCGGAGTAACCCTAACCAAGGAAGTCAAAGACTTGTATGAAAAAAATTTCAAATCTCTGAAGAAAGAATTAGAAGAAGATATGAGAAGATGGAAAGATCTCCCATGCTCATGGCTTGGCAAGATTAACATAGTAAAAATGGCCATCTTACCAAAAGCAATCTACAGATTCAATGCAATGCCCATCAAATTACCAACACAATTCTTTACAGACCTGGAAAGAAAAATTCTCAACTTCATATGGAATAACAAGAAACCCAGAATTGCTAAAACAATCCTCTACAATAAAAGATCTTCTGGAGGTATCTCCATCCCTGATCTTAAGTTGTACTATAGAGCCACAGTTTTAAAAACTGGATGGTACTGGCATAGAAACAGAATCGTGGATCAATGGAACCTAACAGAGGACCCAGAAATAAACCAACACACTTATGGACACCTGATCTTTGACAAAGACGCCAAAACCATACAATGGAAAAAAGATAGCATCTTCAACAAATGGTGCTGGTCTAACTGGATGTCTACATGTAGAAGAATGAAAATAGATCCATACTTGTCACTCTGCACAAAACTGAAGTCCAAGCACATCAAAGACCTCAACATAAAACCAGACACATTAAATCGGCTTGAAAAAAAAGTGGGGAATACCCTAGAACTCGGTACAGGGGAAAACTTCCTGAACAGAACACCAACAGCACAGGCTCTAAGAGCAACAGTCAATAAATGGGACCTCATGAAACTGAAAAGCTTCTGTAAAGCAAAGGACACCATCATCAAAACAAAGCGACCACCTACAGATTGGGAAAGAATCTTCACCAACCCTTTATCTGACAGAGGACTCATATCCAGTATATATAAAGAACTAAAGAAGCTGAAAAGCAGCAAACCAAGTAATCCACTTAAAAAATGGGGAACAGAGCTAAACAGAGAATTCTCTGTAGAGGAATACCGAATGTCAGAGAAGCACTTAAAGAAATGCTCAACCTCACTAGCCATTAGGGAAATGCAAATCAAAACAACCCTGAGATTTCACCTTACACCCATGAGAACGGCCAAGATCAAAAACTCAAGTGACAACACATGCTGGAGAGGTTGTGGAGAAAGGGGAACCCTTCTCCACTGCTGGTGGGAATGTAAACTTGTACAACCACTCTGGAAATCAATCTGGCGCTTTCTCAGACAACTAGGAATAGCGCTTCCTCAAGATCCAGCCATACCACTCCTCGGCATATATCCAAAAGAGGCTCAAGTACACAAAAAGGACATTTTCTCAACCATGTTTGTAGCAGCTTTATTTGTAATAGCCAGAAGCTGGAAACAACCCAGATGCCCCTCAACTGAAGAATGGATGCAGAAATTGTGGTACATAATATTACTCAGCAATGAAAAATAAGGAAATCATGAAATTCGCAGGTAAATGGTGGGATCTGGAAAGGATCATCCTGAGTGAGTTGTCCCAGAAGCAAAAAGACACACATGGTATATACTCACTCATATAGACATACAACATAGGACAAACCCACTAAAACCTGTGCATCTAAAGAAACTAAGCAAGAGAGAGGACCCTAACTAAAATGTCCAATCCCCATCCTGAAAGGCAAAGAGGATGGACATCAGAAGAAGAAGAAAACAGGAAACAACCTAGGAACCTACCACAGAGGGGCTCTGAAAGCCTCTGCCCTTCAGACTATCAAAGCAGATGCTGAGCCTGATGGGCAACTGTTGGGCAGAGTGAAAGGAATTTTAGGTAAGAACTGGGAAATAGTAAGAGCTGGAGAGGACAGGGTCTCCACAAGGAGAGCAACAGAACAAGAAAATTTGAACAAAGTGAACTTCCCAGAGACTCATACTCTAACCATGGACTATTCATAACCCAGATCCCCTGCACAGATGTAGCCCAGGGCAGTTGAGAGTCCAATTGGGTTACATAGTAATGTGAAGAGGGACTGCCTCTGACATAATCTGATTGGCCTGCTCTTTGATCACCTCCCTCTGGGGGGGGGGGAGCAGCCTTACCAGGCCATAGTAGAGGACAATGCAGCCACGTTTGATGTGAACTGACAGACTAAGATCAGAAAGGAGAGGAGAACCTCCCCTATTAGTGGACTTGGGGAGTGGCATGCAAGCAGAGGGAGGAGGGAGGGTGAGATTGGGAGGTGAGGAGGGAGGGGCTTATGGGGGGATGCAGAATGAATAAAGTATAATTGATGAAAAATTTAAAAAAAGGGGAAAAATAATTTAAGAACCTTAAATGACTTTCAAAAGTGGAGCAAAACATGGAGTTAGTCAATTGGCATGGAGCACGTCTCACCCCTGGGGGCAATGGTCTCCTGAACCTACTCAGACCTCGGACACCACCACTGCTAGTTCTAGAACTGATGCAGGATGTTCCAAAGAGGGGGTTAAGGCTTCTCATAATATTTCCTATAAGCCCACACCTGTTTGTCTATATCCCCCATTTTTATTCATTATTAGCCAGATAGAGCCAAGTAATTGTGGTAATGATACTTGCTTTTTTGCCCAATGCTGGAATGCTAGTAAATTTAGGTATGCCCTGGTTACTCGCATGCCTCACTGCATGCCTGTGCCCGTTGATGCCCCTCACGCTATGACTCTCTTCAGACAGAAAAGGGATCTTGGAACTACAGCCACCATTGTTACTACCATCTCATTGGCGGCTGTTGGAGCTACCACCAGGGCATTAGCCATGAGTCATACTGGGCAGACTGCTCAGACCCTGAACAATCATTTAGCCAATGTAGCTCATGCCTTAGTTGTACATAAAGGTATTAATGCTCAACTAAAAGGAAGCTTTATGGTGTTCAATCAGAGGATTGACCTCGTGCAGGAGCAAATTGATAACCTATGGCAAATCGCTCAACTTGCCTATCAATGAAAATATGCTGGACTTTGAGTCACTAGCATATAACATGAGAATTTTTCCTGTGCTGCAAATCTGTCTAAACAATCGTCGAGCTATATTTTAGGTAATTGGACTGAAGAATTCGATATTACGATGGAGCAGCTAAGAGTGGCCATTGTCACAGTAAATTCTACCAGAGTGGACGCAGGACTAGCCACAGGATTATCATCATGGATTGCTGCAGCCATGAATCATCTGAAGGAATGGGCGGGCATGGGAGTGTTAGCAGGCCTTTTGGTGTTGGTCTCCTTGGTTTGCCTGTGGTATATATGCAAGATTAGTGTCTCACAACAGTGTGATGCAGCCATGATCATTCAGGCCTTTACAGCCATTGAAGCAGGACATTCTCCCCAAGCATGGTTGGATAACATAAAAAGCTAAAATGTTACGCTCAGGATGCGAGGCTAAGCACTGCACTCAGGGTCAGCTGCTTTTGACCCAGAGAAGAGCATGTCTGGTTGCATGCAGCTTGATGCCCCAGGTCCCGCCTCTGAGAAAAAGGTATCGGACGGGTCTGATGCTCTTTGGGTGGATGACACCTAAACGAACATCGGTACAAAGTCCCAATTTATTTCTAATATCAGAGATCAGACCTCTACTCTTGCCTGATGCGTCTAAAAGAAAAAGGGGGAACTGTAGAGAGCTTCGGAATGCTATGCCTTAAAGATGGAGCTGGTTTCTGCCTTCCACCTTCTCGATGGTGAGTGCTCTCTGTCACGAACAATTCCACATTTGGCTAAGGCTGAGGATCTGGCTTGCTTCCATGTATGTGGACCTATCTGCATTGCCCACGTGGCACGCCTAGGTTGGCTACCCAGAGGCTATTTAAGCTGTGGGCTGGCTTTCCCCAGGGTCCGAGGATTGTTCAAGGTTCCTGAATAAACTGCATTGAAAAAAAAAATTGAAAGGCAAAAAAAATAATTCAAAATAGTGAGTCAGTGGAAACCATGTGATTCTGCAATGCTAAATGTGCTAGAGTTATTCATAAGCATAGAGTATGAAAAACTGATGCAGAGAGTGAGTTTGGTAAAATTGATACAATATTGTTTGATAAAGTTTTATAAGTTTTCAGTGGACTCTGCTTCACTAATTCTTTTTACTTTTCCTCAGGAGAGCAGAAGATAATGGATGCAAATGCATAATTCCTTAAATCTTTCTGTTAACTTTAGCTTTTTCATTCTTTTTGATTTATGTAACAAAAAAATAAATTAATCCCCAGGAGGAAAAATTCAGTGTTATTTTAGAAAAGCTTCATGGCCTAGTAGATAAAGCAGAGATGTAAAAACCTTATAGAACTTTCAAAATATTATTCTGCTTGACTTTTTCTACTAAAAAAATGCCCGAAAAATATTTGATTACTACTGAAATTTCTTTTATGCTTGGATAAAAATCTTTGGGAATATATAAATGAATCAAAAATAAAATACTGATCATCTATAATCTTACTTCATTTCCTGTGTATCTGCTTCTTAAATACAGTTTCAATTAAACTCCGTATAAAATGCTGATTTTTATTTTTCATACATATATATGATTCATATCTATATATATATAGAGAGAGACAGACAGACAGACAGACAGAGAGACAGAGAGAAAGACAGAGAGAGAGAAGAGATTTATTAGAATGACTTGCAGGCTGTTTTCTAACCTGTAATGCTCAACAATAGCTGTCAGTTGATAAAAACTGCAAAGAATCCATTAGTTGTTCAGTCAATGAGGCTGGATGTCTCAGCTGATCTTCAGTATATTCCACAACCCTAATGACATAGACTCTAATGACAGGGAATGAATGGATTTGCTAACTAGATTGAGGGTTAAGTTGGAAAAGAGAGAGCAACTGTCCTATGTCCTTTATACAGTCTATCAGCAGAAGGTATGGCCTAGATTAAAAGTGGAATTTCCCACCTCACCAGTTATGGATTAAAGGCATATCTTCCCACCCGAAAGATCCCAATTAAACGTGGATCTTCCAACATCAACTGATTTACTTAGAAAAAAGGAAATTTCTTCATGGGTGTGCACAGACATCTGGGTTTCTGTTAATTCCATATATAGTCAGGTTGACAACCAAAACTAGAGATCAAGCCTTCTCTCCTTCAGTAGCCAAAAACTCCCACTAGATCCTATTCCAGATACAGAGACATGGTAGCCTCTCTTCCATTCATGCCGAAATTGTGACTCGCTGGCCTTGTGTAGGTATTTTCCAAACTACACAACAACAACAACTACTACTAATACTAGTAATAATAATAAAGAAGACAATAAAGATGGAAGAAAGTAAGGGGAAGTGGACAATACAGTACATTGTATGCATGCATGCAACTTTGAAAAAAGCAAGCAAAAACTTATTAAGAAAAGATCTGATTTATCAGTAAATTATAAAGAAATTGTATCAGATGATCTATTGTATGTAATATAGAAAAGGGAATAAACTTTATTTACAGATGAGCACTACTTAAAATAATAAGATTTCAACATAGATATCTACAATTTACAGGTATAGAATCAAGTAAGACATTCCATGAATCATCTACCAGAACAATCCTTCTTTTGTAGAGTAATATAAAAGAAAATTAATGCATGTCATAAATATTATAAAGAAGGCAAATTAGGTGAATTTATCTATTTATTTTCTCTCCAGCATCAGAATTTGTTTTTTTTTATTAGATATGGATGATGCTGAACAATAATATCAAATTTCTCCCTGTATAGGGGAAATTTTTCAGGTTTTAATATGAAAATTAATAGAAAATATCAGTTATTAAGAATTTTCTTTGCATAGTTACAGACCTTCTGTAACTACTGCAGAAGGAGAAAGTAGTATCCAAATCCAAACCAGCACCCTACATTTATTGAGCTCTCAATTCAACAATTAAGTAATAAAAAAACACTGTTCATTTGTTTTTTATGGAATACTAGTGGTTCTCTTACAGTTACTTATGTGTAAATGCCAAAATTGTGATATTCTTATGCACAAAAAAAGCAAGGTAGATCTATCTTAGATGTGGGAAAAATCAATGGAAGCCTCATTCAGTAGCACTAGTACATTAAGGGAGATCCTTGTAGAACACATAGCCTCTATATGAGTAGCACAGAATTAAGTGTTACATTTAAGAGAGAAAAACTTGCATGGAAAAATATACAAATGTTCTCATATTATTTTCTTTATGTGATGGTTTCATAAGAACTATGAATATATATATATATATATATTTTTTTTTCATCCAGGATCCAGGTCTAAACATGTTCACCTGATGTAAAATTGAGACATTGCAATCTATTCATTGTTGCAATCTATTCTGTGTTGCTGTTATTAAGTGCTGTCACAAATACAACACAGGAGAAAAAGAAATTATTTGATTCATAAGTCCATGTTAAAGCACAGAATTAGAGTGGAAGAAGCAATGATGGGACCTTGAGGGAAGTGTTTTTTTCTCAGACTGCTTTGTCCATTTATAACAGAATTCAAGATCCCCTGCCTAAGAAATGGTGCCATTCACAATAGAAGAGCCTTCCCACCTGAATGTTGTAATCAAGATAATCTTCCATAAATATTCCCACTTACTATGAATACTTGATTTCTGACAAAGAAGCCAAAACCATATAACAGAAAAAAGACAGCATCTTGAACAAATGGTGCTGGTCTAACTAGATGTCTACATGTAGAAAAATGCAAAGAGATTTATATTTATCACCCTGCACAGAAACTAAAGCCCAAGTGGATCAAAGACCTCAACACCAAAACACAGACACTGAATTTCCAAGAGGAGAAAGTGAGTAATAACCTTGAACTCATGTGCACAGAAGACAACTTCCTGAACAGAACACCAACATCACAGTCTCTGAGATCAACAGTCAGTAAATGGGACCTCATGAATCTGAAAAGCTTCTGTAAAGCAAAGGACACTGTCGTCAGAACAAAACGACAGCCTACAGCCTCGGAAAGGATCATCACCAACCCTATATCTAAGAGAGGTCTAATATCCAGAATCTATAAAGAACTAAAGAAGTTAAAAAGCAATAAATCAAGTAATCCAATTTAAAATGGAATACAGAGCTAAACAGAGAATTCTCTGTAAAGGAATATAAAATAGCAGAGAAACATTTAGTCATCAGGGAGAGGCAAATCACAACGTCCTTGAGATTTCACCTTACACCCATCAGAATGGCTAAGATCAAAAACTCAAGTAACAGCACATGCTGGAGAGGTTGTGGAGAAGGAGAAACCTCCTCCATTGCTGGTGGGAATGTAAACTTGTACAACCACTTTGGAAATCCATCTGGTGCTTTCTCAGAAATTAGGAATAGTGCTTCCTCAAGATCCAGCTATTCCACTCCAAGCATATATCCAAACTCTGCTAAAGTACACAACAAGGACAGTTGTTCAACCATGTTTGTAGAAGGTTTATTCATTATAGCCAGAACCTGGAAACAACCCACATGCCCCTTAGTGGTGGAATGGGTACAGGTATTGTGGTACATTTACACAATGGAATACTACTCAGCAGTTAAAAGCAAGGAAATCATGAAATTTGCAGGCAAATATTGGGTCCTAGAAAAGATCATCCTGAGTGAGGTATCCCAGAAGCAGAAAGACACATATGGTATATACTCACTTATAAGTGAATATTAGACATATAATATAGGATAAACATACTAAAATCTGTACACCTAAAGAAGGTATGCAAGAAGGAGGACCCTGGGTAAGATGATCAATCCGGACTCAGAAAGATAAATGGGATGGACATTGGAAGAAGAAGAAAACAGGAAATAGGACAGGAGCCTACCACAGAGGGCCTTTGAAAGACTCTACCCAGCAGGTTATCAAAGCAGATGCTAAGACTCATAACCAAAATTTGGGCAGAGTGCAGGGAATATTAGGAAAGAAGAGGAGGTAGTAAGACCTGGAGAGGACCGGAGCTCCACAAGGAGAGTAACATAACCAAAAAAATTTGCACACGAGAGTCTTTTCTGAGACTTACACTCCAACCAAGAACTGTTCATGAATATAACCTAGAACCCCTGCACAGATATAGCCCATGACAGCTCATTTGGGTACCCTAGTAAGGGGAACAGGGACTTTCTACGACATGAACTCAGTTGTTGGCCCTTTGATCACCTCTCTCTGTGGGGGAAGCAGCCTTGCCAGGCCACAGAGGAGGACAATGCAGTCAGTACTGATGAGACCTGATAAGCTAGGTTCGGATGGAAGGGGAGGAGGACCTGCCCTATCAGTGGACTTGGAGAAGGGCATGGAATGAGATGAGAGAGGAAGGGTGGGATTGGGAGCTGGGATACAAAATGAATAAACTGTAATTAACATAAAAATAAAGAATTAATATTTTTCAGGAGGGTTAATTACTTACAGAAAAGTAATTAATACACTTTTCTGTCAATTACAATATAGTTAGGAAAGAAAAATAACAAAACATTTTACAAATTTATAATTGAGGCAAGGAGATAATAGATTGGATTCTTTAAAGCATCTTTTCTTGAGTTTTAGTAAACACTGGTCATTAAAGTCTGAGCATACAAAGCAGGAAACAACAGAGTTAAAGTTCCTCTCATCGCTTTTACTCACTTGATCCATTCTTATAAATGCACATTTTCCTGTGTTTAACGAAAACTCTGATTTCTATTTAAATATGTTAATGTATGATCCACCTGCTTTGTTGCTCTTTTAAGTCGTTTACCTCCTGTCTTACAAATTATTTTGGAACTTCTTGGGAAATGACATGTAAACTCACCTATTTTATTTTATTTTTTTCAATTACTACGTTTAATTCTCGTGACTCACAACTTTAGTTTGGTAAGAAAAATTATGTAGGCTAAATTCTTAAACATGACTCATTTTTACATAAATTTCTCACATAACCCATATTTATTCTGATACAACTTGTACTTCTTCTAAAATAAATGTGTTTTTTCCCTCTTGTTTTTCATGTCTAGTAGAAAACAGACTTGTTTAGAAAGACAGGTGGTATTTATTCATCAGGGCTCATTAGTGACTAAATGGAATGGGGTGTTTAATTATTTGTTTGCCCAGTGGTAATTGAATGATTCTTGGACTAGTGTTATGAATGTGGTCAATCACAGAACACCCAACCAACATTGAACAAATAAGAGTGCCAAGAATTACTCAGATATCCTATATATCATATATATCATGTATAACATATATATCATATATATCATAGCCTGTGATGAGGGTATAGTCCACATCATCCAAAACTATACGTTACATACCTTGCAGTTGAAATCAGAATAAACATTCATGGGCTTTGTATTATTAAGAAGATGAGACATAGAAGGACGGTCTCAGTTTGTTTGAATTACTCTACAGGTTTGATAGTGTACAAAAACCGGATATTCAGAGACAATCAAAATAGTCTTCCTTGAAGCCATTGTGATCAAGAATGCAATAAGAACACATTCCTCATAACCTATTGAGGCTCAAGTGGGCTCACAGAGATCAAGGAGACTTTATGAGTCTGACTTAGGTCTTATGCATATATATTATTGTTGTGTAGCTCAGTGTCCTTGTGGAAATTCTAACAGAGAGAGCAAAGGTAGTCTATGACTCTTTGGCCTGCCTTTGGGCCCTTTTGTCTCCTATTAGGTTGTCTCTTTCACCCACATGTGAGATTATCTGCCTGATTTTATTATAGCTTATTATGTCATATTTGGTTGTTGTCCTTGCAAGGCCTGCTCTTCTCTGAGGGGAGGTGGTAGGTTGGATCTGTGGGAAAGGAGAGGTAGGGAGAGAGACTGAATGGAGGGGAAGGAGGGAAACTACGTCGGGATGTAATATATGAGAATATAATAAATTAAAAAAGATAAAGGTATATGTATAAAGATAGTCTTCTTCAGGGTAGAGCACACCAATTGTTTATGCAATATGAAATGGTCAGTCCTGAGAACATATGCATATACAAATAACAGTCTACAAACTGAGAAGGTTATATTTTGAAATATATATATATATATATATTCACATATATTTATGAAATAAAAACTAATGACAAATAGGCCATGGATTTAAAAGAAATCAAGGAGCATCATATATGAGGGTTTGGAGGGCAGAAAAAAAAGGAGAAATGTAATTATATTATAATCTCAAAAATAAAAAAAATAACTATGTCTGGTATCCTGAGTAAGTAGATTGCTTGGTTATGGGACCACATCTGAGAGAACAGACAAGGGAAGAAGCACTTGCATTAAAGCTTTTGGTATATTATCACCTTTTCCACATGTCAAAAAGTTCATAATATGTAATTTTAGAATGTAAAATATATCCACTGATGCCTTTACATCAACTTAAACTATGGTGATGTAAGGGACTTCCAACGAGTAAGAGATATTTGAAGATATTATGCCATTAACAAATAGTGATAGGACCAAATTATGATATGTTAACAGATTGAACCTTAATTATGTACCCTCCTGTCGCTAATAAAGACCATTAAAAGACCTGTGCAGCATTTGTAAAAGACAAATGCTCATACATATTCTCAAATGGCATACATTTAGACTAATCAATGTCTATGGCAACAGTGACACCCAGAATTCCGTACATTTGCCACCTTGTAATATAAGTAGGTGTTATTTAAGGAAAAATGTATTTTGCAATTAAACCAGTTGCCATGGGCCTATTGGAAAAATGGGAATTGAACTAAATATGTTATACAAAAGTAAGCACGGTGTGTTACAAAGGCTGATATGAATGTTTTGATCATTATTTCCACCCCGGGATCTCTGTATAAATAAGGAATATTTCATTAAGTTTTTATATCTTGGCCTTTCTTTTCATAGAAATATCTGTTACACTGATTTATATATTTGGCACCTATTGTTGAAGACATTTTTATATTTCTTTATTCAGTAGGAAAAAATAAGTTTTAGACAACAGTCCAAGAAAATACAAAAATGTTTATGTGCATTGGGAGTAAATGAGGGAGCGGGATATAGCTGGGATTTAATAAAATGTAAATAATAATAAAAATTAAAAATTAAAAAATGTTTAGGTGCATATATTTTCTAGTTTTGATTCTTCACCTTCTTAACTTCCAAATGTGTAAGTGCATATATTTGCACACACACATGTGCATGGACACATGAAAATGTCTAATTATTCATGAGAAGACCAGAAAGAGTAAGAGATTGATAAGAGAGGAGGATGGGAAATGAATATGACCAAAATACATTATTATCCTTCAAGATTGCAAAATGTTTTGCCCACATATATTAGCAAGCTGAGTCCTCTCATTAGAAAGTGACTGAAGTGTAGTTTATAGCCAAGAGAATATAATCAAAGAAGGGCCTGGTACTTCTACAGCAATATCCTGATTAAGGGATGAAAAGATAATTTGCATAAGCTAATTTTTAGATATGTGAGCATTTCGTTATTCAGTCAAGTTAATAGTTGTATGAGGAGGTATTCATACAGCCTCTTACCTACTGAAGATCTACATGTAGTTAATGATTGTTGAGGAAGGGAAAATATTTTCTTCAGTATTGTAGCCTCTAGAATGTTGTCCATGGTCCTGTAAATAACCGCCCTATGTCTGCTTCTTTGCCTCAGGGTATACAGGCTCATTGCCTACCAGGCTGGACTAAATGGAGTAAATATTAGCCAGGTGGGTAGTTGCGATGCAGAATCTCTATCAGCAGTGACTGTGCAAGAAACAGCCTTCTAAAGAGACAGCTTTAATGAAATAACTCATTTAATTGGAGGCAACAAAGGCTATTTAGACCTTTGAGGAGTGAGTCAAGGGTTTTGGTGTGAGTGTACAACATTGACTGGGACCAAAGTGCTTCAAATGCCTCATTTTTATGAAAAGGAATTTTAGGTGCTTCCTGGACATGACCTTCTAAGAAGAGAGGAAATGTAATCTGTAACCCAGAAGCCAGGCTATGTGACCACTTTAAGTCTGGCAGAGGTGAGGCTTGAAAGGCTATGTGCACTGAGACAGGCAGGCCCAGGGCAGAGAAGAATGGTCCTATCCTTGCTGACCAAGATGATATTTTTAAAATTTGGACACTTATCAACCTCACTCTTTCTGCAGGACATCTCCTGCAGAACATCTGCAGTGACATTTCTGGTCACACATTTCCTCAGCCCCAAATATTCCTCTTTTTGTTTTATAAAGGGCTGGTATCATCATAGTCATCGGCCTCTAGGCTGGGAATGGTTAGGTATTGAACCAGAACCTCGTTGGAAGTGACTCTGGCAATGTTGCTACTTGATGTCTTTGAAATTGGATGAAGCAAGAGGCCAGGTGTAGAAAGTTTCCAATGACCGGTACAGGCATAAGGAGGAAAAGAATCAAAGCTACCAGAGGATTTGAGTACCATGTTGTAGAGGCAGTGGGCACATAGCATGCCTGGAGATCTCACTGGAGATCTTTGAGCATTTGTGAGTGTTTTTCCACCTGTCCAGATTCATTGACACAGAAGCAACATTCCCCCAACCCCACCCCAACACAAGGCAAGTCCCTCCATGGTCAGCAGTTAGTAAGTCCAGATAGAGAACTCCTGTGAGGGAGACAATCTGTCACTGGAGGGACATGAGACTGTTCTAGCTTATTCTGGCAGTTGCCAGCCAGGCAGTATGTTTGAATAAGGGCTGCTCCAGAGGCTTCCATGGTGCCCAATACAGTGAGCAGATGTATGAAGATCTCATTTTTTTTCCACTCGCCTCTATATATAAAGTGAATTCTTTGGATTCATAGAGATAAACTTGAGGAACAATCTTTATGAGGGTACAGAAACTTTGAATAGGGGTAAGGATAGAGATGGGGATGTTTAACTCGTGTTGGCTTGGTGACAGCAATATGTGGGATGGGACCTTGAAGAGGGCCCCACGAGGCAAACGGGGAGGGAAATATTAGAAAGAGAAATGTTTTCTAACTTTCATGTGAGTTAGGGCCCATGGGGTTTATGAATCAAGATGTTAATGGGAACAGCTGATAATAGTGTTAGGGAGAGGGAAGTGCAGAAGAAGTATTGAGAGACGTTAGGGTGGTACTTAGGAGAAAGAGGTCAGCTGTATATTGAATGTATTGTAGCCAGGAGAAGGTGGCTTGGACCACCTTTGGAGTTTGATCCTTCTGGTAAAGAATGTTAACATGGGTAAAGGCCTACTTGTAGGCATGGACAAGATGGAGGAGATGTGTAGTTTGGCTACAGAGTATTTGGCATAGCCATTATGGTCGTGCTTATCCACAACTCATTTACATCATTCATCCCATGGATTGCTGACAGAAATCTGAAAATAAGTACTAAGGTTGGTGAACATGGTGCCACAAGGACTGCTAGATTTAATTTGTCATTTCCTATGTCTGCTACCTCCATATGTGGAGGCCTTCTGGAGACAGTTTCCTGTGTTTTTTTAAGGAAAGCAGAAGAAAGGGCTGAGGATAGTGGAAATGGAATCTGGGTGTAGAGGAATCTCAGTGTGGGTGTGCCATCTTTCCGGTGGGCAGTTCTGGGTTCCTATGATTTTGTTGTGTCCTTTGCAGGTCTCCCTGGCAAAGCATCTCCAGTGGTGGATATTGGGAAATTAGGAAAAATCTGGACAGTAGCAGAGTTTGAATGAAGAATAACAAAACAGCAATAAGAATATGGAGGGAACATGGCAGCTATCATCAGGTCATAAATGTCCTTCCAAGAGATCTTGCTGCCCTGTTGGGGGTGCCATCTTTTTTTATCTCCTCAATCCTTGACCTATTGAGATATAGGCTATCTTCTTGGTTGGTGGGTTGATATCAGACATTTCAGGCTGGGACCCAAAGAGGTCTATGCAGGTCCTATGGAAAGACAGAAATAAAACCCCTGGTTTTAAGGTTTTAAGGTTGGGGTCTGGTCTGTTCTAAGTCCCACCAAAGGGATTGTGCCATCTTACCAGGATGAGAGGAGTTACCCCTGGAAAGTGCCAATAGAAAGAGATTAGGGTTGTTAGGAGCTCTGGAAATATTAAATATATTTAGAGTAGTCAGGATCATCACTAATTGTACTGTGTTTTTGTTTTTGTTTGATTGTTTCCTTGTTTTCAGAGACAGGGTTTCTGTGTGTAACAGAACCCTGGCTGTCCTGGACTCAATTTGTAGACCAGGTTGACCTAGAACTCACAAAGATTTACCTACCTCTGCCTCCAGAGTGCTGGGATGTGCACCACCATGCCCAGCTTGTTTTTGTTGTTGTTGTTGTTTTAATTTTTAAGTTGTTAATAGGGGGTCTTGAGGGTGAAGAGGGAAAGACAAAGCAGTCTTGCTATTAGCAATGTCTATTGCTAACAGAAGGACATTGGGGGGTAATGGCAGACAGCAAATCTCCAATATCAATAAGGCATATAAATGGTTTGTTACCTATTCTCATTGTTATCTTTGCAGGGGACCCTTCTGAGATGCTGGAAACTCACAAAGCCTCTATTAGAATAGTTTCCCCTCTTACTGTTAAGGCTAAGAGTTGCCTTGTTTTAAGTTTAAAGACTCTAGTGGCTTGCCATCCTTCTTGTGATGGGGAAGCAATCTTTTATTCACTAGAAGCCCTTGTGGCATCAGGGACAAATTGTTTTGGAAGTCATGACATTTTTAGTGGAAGGAGTCTTTTTAGGACATTAGTCTTTCTGTCCCATTTTGTCACACTTAAAGCAAGCCCTTTCTGTTATTATTGTGACTGCAAAGGTTTGAGCAAATGAAATCAGCCTGATGTGACTTTATCTTGGTATCCTGAGTGTCCACAATCCATCTATCATAGTATTCATCTTTGAGGTTTTGCCAGATGAGCCTACATTCAGAAGCAATATCTTTCTAAATGATGCTTTGCAGGAGGTCTCTGGCTGTAGGTTGGGACTTTTTTTTCTAAACTCCTTTTACTTCGAAAGATAAAGTCAGAGTTAGCCTCTTTTATTTTTTTGTGGAAGAAGAGCAGAAAGAAGTTGGGTCTTTTGACCCAATGGGAAGGGTGATACTATCCTAGACCTGAAGTACAAAGAGGTACACCTGCTCAAAATAATCTGCTGGCTAAGCTGCTTTTTGAGCTCCAATTGAAAAGTCTCTCTGGCTGAAAATTTTCTCATAGTCCCTTGATTTTGCCTGACTTGCTGGAGAGATTCATCTGGGTAAAATGTTTCCCATTGCAGAAAAGTGGCCTGGCTAGGAAAAAAAAAAAGCAGATGTCTTCCTAATCATAAGGCATGTTTAAAGTGGCAATATGATGTTGTAGGAGGGATTTAGTCCAAGGAGTATGGACACCTTACTCTTTGAGTGCCTGCCTGAGCTCGTTTAAATCTGTCACTTGGTTAGGGCATCAGTTAAGCAGTTAAGCACATGTGAGGAGAACACTGGCTGGAAATGTCTGAAATTCTGGACATGTGGTGGAATAATGAATAAAGGGAGAGGCTAAGTTAGCAAGAAGTTTAAGTGGCATTTTATCTGCCTCCATAATGGAATTACAAAGATTGCAAAGTTGTGTGATAGAGAGCAAGGAGGGGTTGCGGACAAGGGAATGAGGCCAAGGGCTTATGTGCCATTTCCTCTGTTGTCTTAATGGGGTCTTGAGGGTCTACAGTGTTACTGGGAAAGGGAGAGAGGGTCAGAAGGAGCCTTGAAGTGGAACAGACATACTTCTGCCTTTGGAAGAGTCCCACAGAGTACAGTGTTGTTGAGTGGGGAAGGGAGAAGCAGCCAATGGGGCTGGAGACTTATGTTGAACTTTCCCCAAGGGGTCTTATGGTGGTAGGGGAGGTATAAACTAGATTGGACCAGGCAAGAAAATGCCACTGAAGCTGAGGAAGAGATGGCTTCATGCATGATTTTAATTTTCTGTTTGAGGGCACTGAGGACAGACTTGCCTGACTTGGGGAATGTGGCAATCTCAGTGTGTACCATTTTAGTGAATCCGATGCATTGCTGGGTTGCAGCTATGATTAGGCAAAAAAACAGAGAAAAGGGAATTTTTCCTTCTTGGCTATCCATGGGTTGAATAAGATAAGCCATACCAGTGTTTCAGTCATGGTTTTAAAGATCTCCTGTGACCATACACGGAGCTATCTTAAGGACTTCTTTCCAAAGCTAGGAGGCTAGGAGGCTAGGAGGCTTTTTTTTTTTTTTTTTTTTTTAGTGAGTTCTATTCCACCCATATTTCCTTGATCTAGGGATTCTTTTGATGTGATGAGTTGTTTCCTATGATAGAAAAGGAAAAGAAACACAGGGCCAGAGAAGTGCTTTCCCATACCATTACAGTTGCCTGGAAAATTCCTCAAAGTCCCAGACATAATAAGCCTAGCTGCAATTTTAAGAGTTCTAGTGACCATCATGGTTGTTTTTACTGGTCCCTAGGTTAGTGTTCTTTCTTTCTTTCTTTCTTTCTTTCTTTCTTTCTTTTCTTTTCTTTTCTTTTCTTTTTTCTCTTTCCTTCTTTTTTTTCTTTTTTCTAAATAAAAAAAGGGTAGGGAGGTTATGCCAACACCAAGCAGGTTCTCAGGATCCAGCAAGAGGTTACAGGGCCTTCTACCAACAAGGAATGACTGGCTAGGGGCACAGTCTCATTGTGCCTGAACCCAAAGCAAAAACTTTAAACTGAAAACAAAGAAGGAAAAGATAGACTGCCAGCCCTCAGCTTCGGTAGGATTAGGGCCAAAGGCCAGGGGTGTTTAACTGTTTCCCTTCTTGTAGAAGAGATTCTGTAATATCTACATTGTCAAACAGTTGCTGTCTGTGTCTGCTTCTTCCCTCGTATCCAGGCTCATTACTCACTGGGCTGGACTGGAGGAAGTGAAACATAGCTGGGACCAGTGGATGCAATTGAGAATCTTGGTTAGAGGTGAGTGAGAAACAACCTCCTCAGGAGAGAATTTCACTGAGTCATCTCATTTAAATTGGGGAAACAAAGGCTATTTAAACCTTGGGGGCTTGGAGAGAGGCTTTCGAAGTGAAGTTATACCATTGGCTGAGGCTTAGATGCTGGGAATGCCTTGTTTGCATGAAGAAGAATTCTAGGTGCTTGCTGAATATGAACTTATAAGGAGAGAGGAAGTTTAACCTGTATCTTGGCCTCTAGGCAATGTGGCTTGATCAAGGGTGGCAGGGGTGAGTCCAGTAAGGCTGGGACATACAAACCCAGGGAAGGGAGGGAATGTCTCTTGCTAGCCTCAAGACAAGATTTTCAGGGTTTGAACATACATGATTTTCACTCTTGCTCCAGGCCGACTCCCCTGGTCATGTGGCTCCCTAGCCCCACATACTTCTATAAGTAACCCTCATTAAATCATACACACACACACACACACACACACACACACACACACAGAGAGAGAGAGAGAGAGAGAGAGAGAGAGATTGAGAGAGAGAGGGAGAGAGAGAAGTGTCTAGCTAACAAGAGAAAGGAGATCAGAAAGAACAGGATGATGATATGATCAAAATATATTATATACATGTAATATATTGTCACAATAAAGCTCATTCTTATGTATATTTAATAAATAATTCTCTTTGTATATGAGGGCAAGATTTAGTTGGCAGAATGTTGATATAAAATACTGACTATATATTCATATATTATTAAATCTGTATGTATATATCTATATGACTTTCTTACTATAAGAGTTAACAGGTTTAATAATAGAGGATATAGAACATAATGCTTTCATGGATGTGACCACATCTGTAATGTTCTAATATCCTTTACAGTGAATGCCACTCAAAGTTTAATAATAAGTTATTGGACTGTCAGAAGAAAGAAAAGTAGAAATAATCATTCTTTCACATAGACAGCTTAGTATAATGGATTTCATCTTTTGATATGCCTGCTTTGATTTATACTGAGAAATATTAAGTTTTTATCTGAGGAAAGGATTCATCAAGTCACTTTTTTAAACCAGTTTGTATCAAAAACTTACTATCTTTGAATCCTTGCCAATTGTGTCAAAATATTCCTGCACGATATATTATTATTCTATAATTGGGATAGTGGCAGCTATGAATATCAGGAATTTAGACATGTCAGAGTTAAACTGACCAAGGGCCACACAAATATCATCTGAGTATCAATATTGATTCTGGCCATGAAACCTTAACAATCTATTAATTTTGACAGATCTAAAGTTAATCCAGAACTTTTGTTGCACAGATGTGAAAACAAACTTGCATCATTTTCCTTTTAGTGGGGTTTAATGAAAAATAAAATTTGAATTTCTAACTTGGTCAAATCATGTACTCCTCTTTCAGTTCTTTTATTAGATTTATTTTAATATTAATTCTGTCTGCGTGGTTATGGACATGTAAGGGTATGTGCCAGTGACTACCAGTGAAAAAATAAAGTATGTTAGAACTGGAGTTAAAAGTGGTTGTGCAAATGTCCTTGTTATGCACTTGAACATATTTTGGATATATGATGGGGAGTGGTATAGCTGGATAGAGTTAGAACTATTCTTAATTGTCTGAGAAAGCACCAAATTGATTTCCAAAGTGGTTGTACAAAATTACATTCCCATCAGCAATGGAGGAGTGTTCTCCCTTTTCCACAACCTCTCCAGCATGTCTTGCCCCTTAAGTTTTTGATCTTAGCCATTCTGATGGGTGTAAGGTGAAATCTCAGGGTCATTTTTATTTGCATCTCTCTGATGGCTAAGGACGTTGAGCATCTCTTTAAGTGTTGTCTACATTCCTGGTCTTTGATCACTTCCCCCTGAGAGGGGAGCAGCCTTACCTGGCCACAGAGGAAGACAATGCAGCCACTCCTGATGAGACCTAACAGACTAGGATCAGAAGGAAGAAAAAGAAACCGTCCCCTACCAGTGGACTTGAGGAGCAGCATGCATGGAGAAGGGGGAGGAAGGAAGGGATTGGGAATGGAGGAGGGAGGGTACTAGAGGGGGGATACAAAGTAAATAAAGTGTAATTAAAAATAAAATTAAATTAAAAAAAAAAAAACTTTGAGCATGTCTGATTGCATGCAGGTTGATGCCCCAGGTCCCGCCTCTGAGAAAAAGGTATCGGACGGGTCTGATGCTCTTTAGGTGGATGACACCTAAATGAACATCAGTACAAAGTCTCAATTTATTTCTAATATCTGAGATCAGACCTCTACTCTTGCCTGATGTGTCTAAAACAAAAAGGGAGAACTGCAGAGAGCTGCGTAATGCAGAGCCTTAAAGATGGAGCTGGTTTCTGCCTTCCACCTTCCTGATGGTGAGTGCTCTCTGTCACAAACAACTCCACATTTGGCTAAGGCCGAGGATCTGGCTTGCTTCCATGTATGTGGACCTATCTGCATTACCCACATGGCACGCTGGGGTTGGCTACGCAGAGGCTATTTAAGCTGTGGGTTGGTTTTCCCCAGGGTCAGATGATTATTCAAGGTTCCTGAATAAACTGCATAAAAAAAAAACTTTGAATTATTTTAAATAAATTTGGACATGATATCCTTTAGTGTCCCAAGGAACTAGTGTTGTAGGAAAACAATGGTTTGTGATCTCTTGGTGAGATGTGGAATTCATGCCAGAAATATGCATAGTCTATAATTAATGTAGGAATATTATGCTTGCTAATAAGTTAATCATATACTCTTTTGTATCATAACTTATTTTTCTCAAAGACCTTCTTAAACATCGCCATTTTTTCAGTGTGATAAGGAATAATTATAACCCTGTTCTCAGAACATACTTTGTGCAAATTAAGTACTGTTAAAGTTACTGAGCTTTAAATCATATATGAGGCAAGAAGGCAAAGCTTAGTAACTATAAATATATTTTGATTTTTTAATGTCTTAAACTTTCAGCTAGAAACACTCCACTCAGTACTATTTATAAAGTAAGTTTTCTACTAATGACATTTTGTTTATTTTGGAACATCTTACATATTTATTAACTTGTCAAATATAATTTTGATAGATATAGAATTTTTATTTCTTGTTGGATCAATTTGAATATATCATTTACTTTCTTTTTTTGTTTTGTTTTACTACAAAAGATTATTACAATGTACAATAGCCTCCAGGATAACACTTCCTTTTAGCTGTAGGTGGCAAAGATGTTATGGCAGGGGATCCAGATGTTTAAATAGGAATGGAAGAGGGTTGCCAACACCTCAGATATGAAGAATAGCTTACTTTTTGGCAGATTTCTTAATTCCACCTGTGGCCAGGGGCCCCTTCTCCCCAGCCTTGGCTGTCAGCAACTCGAGTTTCTTCTGCTCCTCTTTCTGTTTCTGCTTGAAAGCCTTATCCTCCTCATCAATCTCCTTGGCCTACTTCTTGGGCTGTTTCAGGGGCTTCTTTTTGCCACCTGCTCGGCCAGACATTGCACTGACATCCCCTTCACCAGTCCCTACATCCCCTTCACCAGTCCCTGATCCAAAGCCCATTTACTTCTTTCTGATGGCTGTTTTCCAAAGAGAAACTGATTGTAAAGAGTAGTGAATATACCTCATATGTGATAAGATAAACATAATAATTATTCCTTATGTGTGATAAGATCATTTCTTCTTGCTCTTTTGAAGATTTTGTCTGTGTGTTTAGACTATTCTAAATTTTAGGTCTAGGGCTACATACCTTTCACATCTTCCCATCTGGCATTTGTTTGACTTCTTTAAAATTAAGTTCATATTATCCCTCATAATTGGGAAAGTTTTTATATTACTCTTTTCTACTATGATTTTTCTCATCCTATTGTTTGTATTTGTGATAATATTCCTTATGGTTCTCAGGCTAGCTTAATTTTTTTTCTTCACTCTTTCTTCTCTATATGCTGAACAATTTCATATGATATATTTTCATATTTCTGATATTTCTGTGTTTTGCATTGAATTTTCCATTATACATTTTACAGTTTACAACATTTAAGTTTCTGCTTGGCTCCTTTTAACAATCTCAATATGTAAATTATAGTTCTCATGAGAAGGATTATTATCTTTAGTTCTATGAAGGTTACTTTTAATTAATTGAAAATATTTAATTATGTGGGTGAATCCAATATCTCTTTCTCAAAGACAGTTATTATTGATTGTTTTGATGTGGACATTAATCATGAATTTTTATTTCTTTATATGTATTTGGGTTCAATTGAAAACTCTACCTTTTAAATAATATAGTAATAGTTCTATATGACAGATCTTCCAAATTATTCAATATGATATTTTTGCTATTTTCAATTGCCTGCTTGGTGAATTTTCTGATTTACTTTATTTATTTATTGGTCATTTAAATTCCTACTAATAAAGTTGCATCAGGACTGACTGTGTACTCCTCCCTTTTGGTCTGACAAGCAGGCAGAAGGAATGAGAGGGGAAGAGGTGATGGAGCTATAAGAAGGATGCAAAATGAATAAAATAAATAAATAAAACCTTACTAATGTAGCTTAGTATTATGCAAATGATTGGTTGTAGGAAGACTGTCCTTTCTTTTCAGTTTTTTTTTTTTTTTAGTGTTTGCCTAATAGTTCTAAATCTTTACTGAAATGTATCATCAACACTTAACATGTTTCAAAAAACTTTCTTTTTACTATTTATTTCCTGCTTTTTCATAGGCCCAACATCAGCCAATGCTGAGAAATAAGGACCTTCTCAGACATTCCTTGAATGAGCACACAGCTCTGAGAAACATATATAAACCCATAAGCAAATTCTAGAGTTCCAGGAATGTATTAAAACTTTTTTAAATATTTTCATTTTCTTTTTATTAATTACAGTTTATTCCCTTTTTATCCCACCTGTACCTCCCTCCTCTTCCCCTCCCAACTCCACCATCCCTCCCTCTACTCCACCCATGCCCCTCCCCCAAACACTGATAGGGGAGGTCTTTGTAAGGTTATGGGACAAATTAAATAATGACGGTTAGGCATGCAACAGATCCTCTACGAAAGTGGTTTCTTAGGTGGATACGAAGAGAGATAGAGAAAGGATGAGCAGGACATAATGGGGGAAAGAGAAAGAGAGTGGAAAGAGAGAAGGGGAGAGAGAGAAGGGAGAGAAAGAGGGGGTGCCCCACCAGAGAAAGGGGAGAAGGCCAAGAGGCCAAGAGAGAAGAAGCCAGGAACAAGAGAGACCAAGAGAAAAAGGACCAAGAGAGACCACATGGCTGGCTGGTCCCTTTAAGGGGCAAGGTAATCCAGCCTTCCAGGTGTGGCCACTTGGCAGGCAACACATGGTGACATCATAAGTTGCTAGGCAACCCAGAAGCAAGTTTGGTTCGAAATCCTAACAGTCTTCCCCCCATGCCATCTGATCCTACTCTAGCTGGTCTCATCAGGAGTGGCTGCATTGTCTTCTTCTGTGGCCTGGTAAGGCTGCTCCCCCGTGAGGGGGAGGTGATCAAAGAGCAGGCCAATCAGTTCATGTCAGAGACAGTCCCTGTTCCCATTACTATATAACCCACTAGGACACTAAACTGTCATGGACTACATCTGTGCAGGGGTTCTAGGTTATCTCCATGAATAGTCCTTGGTTGGAGTATCAGTCTCAGAAAACACCCCTATTTCCAGATGTTTTGGTTCTTTTGCTCTCCTTGTGGAGCTCCTGTCCCCTCCAAGTCTTTCTATCTCCCCTTTCTTTCATAAGATTCCCTGTACTTACCCCCAAATTTTAGCTATGAGTCTCAGCATCTGCTTTGATATTCTGCAGGGTAGAGTTTTTCAGAGGCCCTCTATGGTAGGCTACTGACCTGTTCCCTGTTTTCCCCTTCTTCTGATGTCTATCCTTTTGCCTTTCTGAATGAGGACTGAGAATCTTACCCAGAGTTATCCTTCTTGATTAGCTTCTTTAGGTGTACAGATTTTAGTATGTTTATACTTTATTATATGTCTAATATCCACTTATGAGTGAGTATATACTGTGTGTGTCTTTCTGCTTCTGGGATAACTCACTCAGGATGATATTTTCTAGGAACCACCATTTGCCAGCAAATTTCATGATTTCCCTGTTTTTATTGCTGAGTAGTATTCCATTGTGTACAATTTCTGTATCCATTCCTCAGTTGAGAAGGATCTGGGTTGTTTCTAGCTTCTGGTTATTACAAATAAAGCTGCTATGACCATGGTTGAGCAAAAGTCCTTGTATACTTGAGCATATTTTGCATATATGCCTAGGAGATAGGCATATATCTCCTAGGCATATATGCAAAATATAGCACACCAGCTAGGACTGCTATAGCTGGATCTTGAGGTACCACTATTCCTAATTTTCTGAGAAAACTCCAGATGGATTTCCAAAGTGACTGTACAAGTTTTTATTCCCACCAGCAATGGAAGAGGATTCCCCTTTCTCCAAATCCTCTCCAGCATGTGTTGTCACTTGAGTTTTTTTCTTAGCCATTTTGATGGGTGTAAGGTGAAATCTCAGGGTTGTTTTGATTTGCATTTCCCTAATAGCTAATGAGGTTGAGCATTTCTTTTTTTTTTCTTCCATAATTATATTTTTCTCATTAGTTACATTTTGTTAATTCTGTATCCCAGCTGTATCCCTTATTCCCTCCCCAATCCCACCCTCCCTCCCTCATCTCCTCCCTGCCCCTTTCCAAGTCCACTAATAGGGGAGGACCTCCTCCCCTTTCATATGACTCCCTTTTGTCAGGTATTTTCCGGACTGGCTGCAAAGTCCTCCTCTGTGGCCTAACAGTACTGCTCCTCCCTTGGGAGGTGGGAAGGTCAAAGAGCCAGTCATTGAGTTCATGTTGAGCATTTCTTTAAGTGCTTCTCTGCCATTTGATATTCCTCTACAGAGAATTCTCTGTTTAGCTCTATTCCCCATTTTTTAAGTGGATTATTTGGTTTGCTGCTTTTCAGCTTCTTTAGTTCTTTATATATACTGGATATGAGTCTTCTGTCAGATAAAGGGTTGGTGATGATCTTTTCCCAATCTGTAAGCTGTCCTTTTGTTATGACGACAGTGTCCTTTGCTTTACAGAAGCTTTTCAGATTCATGATTTCCCATTTATTGATTGCTGCTCTTAAAGCCTGTGCTGTTGGTGTTCTGTTCAGGAAGTTGTTTCCTGTGACAAGTAGTTCTAGGCTCTTCCCCACTTTTTCTTCTAAGAGGTTTAATGTGTCTGGTTTTGTGTTGAGGTCTTTGATCCACTCTATGTGCAGGCATCTGTTACGAATTGTTTGCATTAGGAAACAGCAATGGAAGGCATTTTGTGAAATTCTTTTGAACAAGGACCTCAGGGAAATATATTTCATATAAATTTATGCTGCTTAGAAAAAGGTATATTGTGAGTCTCATCTTGGAAGGATAAAAGTCCAAATAGTTACTATTTTCATTAGATGAACTTAGAAGGATCTCAAGCTCAATACTAGTTCTTCCTTCCTCCTGCCAGGCTGCTTATTTCCAGCATGATTATATGGTATTGTTCTCAAGAGCATTGCCAATCTGGGGAAAAGTAGATTATGATAGAGTGAGTTCAAATACCATACATCTTTGTATTATTGCTGAAACTTACCTGAATTTTCACTTAGAATGAGCGCCAGATTCTAGTGGTGAGAATAGCCTTAATCAGAGGTTCTCAAACTGTAGGTTTTGACCCCAAAGACCATCTGCAAACACAGATATGTATATTTACATTTATAACAGTAGCAAAGTTACAGTTATGAAGCAGCAATGAAGAAAATTTTTATTGCTGTTGGTTCACCACAACATGAAATTTACTAAAGGATAGCAACATTATGAAGGTTGAGAGCCACTTCCTTAAATGTTTGATTGATTTTCAGAGACTTGAAAAATGTAAGATGACAATATTTGGCTAGGTGTATCATTGCTTGTTTGGAGATAATTGTGTGAGGTCTCATTATCCAGTTTGTTTTACTGATGTCATCTTAGCGTAGCATCTTTTCCTTCTAGTATACACTTCCAATTGATTCACAATATATTGTAAATATTATCTCTTTTTATGTGTTCCTAACATTGTTATAACCTTAATGTGGCAATTTTTTTTATTCTAATCTTTCAGAACAACCAATTATTTGCCACTAACTGAAATCCTGTTCATTAAGAATAAATCACCATCTTAACCTAGAGTTATTTATTAACTATAAAATAAATAATTCATTTGTCTTTAAAAATATTTACTTGCTTTTAATTTCATGTGTATGAATGTTTGTACATGCCTGGTACCCATGAATGTTATAATAGAGTGTTGAATACTCAGAATATAGGGTTACAGGTAGTTATAAGAATGTAGGTTCTGGAAACTCTGCAAAAGTGGCAAAAGCTCTTAATTAATGGCCCATCTCTCTAGTCTTAGTTGAGCTTTATAACTAAGATTTAAAGCATTAAAATATTTTAAAAATAAAAATGAAATGACAATATTTTCATACACATAGCCAGTATTATATGATTCCATTTCCAAGACTCAGAATCTATGTGTACAGCATTTAAAACTAAAATCTGATAGGCCTGTTCTTTGATCACAGGCCTTGAGAGGAGAGCAGTCTTACCAGGCCACAGAAGATGACAATGCAGCCATTCCTGATGTGATCTGATAGACTAAAATCAGAAGGAAGGAGAGGAGGACCTCCCCTATCAGTGGACTTGGAGATGGGCATTTGAAAAGAAGGGGGAGGGAAGGTGGGACCAGGAGGGGAGGAGGGAGGGGCTTATGGGGAGATACAAAGTGAATAAACTGTAATTAATTTAAAAAAAGACTTTAAGTTTTATAACATGAAGTTTTTTTAATATTAATTACAGTTTATTTACTTTGTATCCCAGGTATAACTCCCTCCCTCAGACCCTCCCATTCCCTCTCAATACCTCCCTCCCTCCTGCACCTCATTCCTATCCCTCTCTAAGGCCACTGATGTGGGAGGTCTTCCTGCCTTTCTATCTGATCCTAGCTTATCAGGTCTCTTCAGGGCTGGGTGCAAAGTCTTCCTCTGTGGCCTAGCAAGGCTGCTCCTCCCTCAGGGGGGAGAGGTCAAAGAGCCAGCCATTGAGTTCATATCTGAGACAATCCCTATTCCCCTAACTGGGGAACCCACTTGGAAACTGAGGTGTGATGGTCTATATCTGGGCAGGGGTTCTAGGTTATATCCATTCATGATCCTTGGTTGGAGAAACAGTCTCAGAAAACACCCCTGTGCCCAGATATGTTTGGTTCTTGGGGAGCCCCTGTCCTCTCCAGGACATACTAACTCCCACCTCTTTCATATGATTCCCTGCACTCTGACCAAGGTTTGATTATGAGTCACAGCATATGTTTTGATACACTTCTAGGTTTAGTTTTTCAGGGGCCCTCTGTGGTAGGCTCCTGTCCCATTACTTGTTTTCTCTTATTTCCAATGTCCATCCCTTTTGTCTTTCTAAGTGAGGATTGATCATTTTACCCAGGGTCTCTTTCTTGTTTATCTTTTGTAGGTGTACAGATTTTAGTATCATAACATGAAATTTTAAGAACTGATTGAATAATATTATATTCCAACTACCTCAAGATTTATCAGGAGCTAATAATATCCTTATCTACAAATTATTAAAAGTTGTTGTGATGAGATATGTCTTACATGTAATCTAATGATCGTGTTTAAAGCCCTTGTCATTCTTTCTAGACTTAAAATTCCATTACATATTTATGTTAATACCCATTAGAAAACTATAATGATATGGTATATCCAGAAATACTTTCAAAACCTTGCACAGAGTAAAAGAAAACAATTATAATAACTATTCATAGATTAAAGAACTTACAACTTTTTCAAATAAAGGAATTATTAATGAGTCTAAACTATTTTAGAAAAAATTAAAATTATTTTTACCATTGTGTCTTATGCTTTTTATTATTATTTATTCCTTATTTATGTTTTTATTATTCTTTTATTTATTGCATTCCAGCTGCAGTTTCACTTTTCTCTCATCTCCTTAGCTTCTACTTGCCAATTCTCCTCTCTTCCCCAATCTACCCCTCATCAGTCTCTCTTCAGAAAATAGAAGCCTCCCCAGGGCCATCAACTAAATATGGTATAAAATAAACTACAAAAGACTAGAATCACACCAAGGCTGAATCAGGCAATCCAGTAGGAGGAAAAACTAATAGAATTAACATCCTCTTTTACCAAGTAAGCACAGTAAAGAAAAAAAAATGATTCTCAATGAATATCATGGGTACTGATTACATATATATATATATATATAGTGTGTGTGTGTGAGAGAGAGAGAGTTTATGTGTGTGTGTGTGTGTGTGTGTGTGTGTGTGTGTGTGTGTGAAGATTGGAGTCTTATTGCTTTCCCAGATTACAGTTTACAGTTTACAGATAACAGCAAAACCTCCTATATTGATTGTTTTGGTAGTTGTTCCATGATAAATGTCAAGGAAACAACATGGAAAAGAAAGTTTAAAAAAAAATGAGATCTGATAGAGTAGGATCAGAAGGAAGGAGAGAAAGATCTCCCCTATCAGTGGACTTGGGGAGAGGCATGCATGGAGAAGGGGGAGGGAAGGTGGGATTAGGAGGGGAGGAGGGAGGGCTTTAAGGGGGGATACAAAATGAATAATGTGTAATTAATAAAAGTTAAAATTTAAAAAATCCAAATAAAAAGAAGGAAAGAGTCCCCTATCAATGGACTGGGGGAAGGGCATGAGTCAAGAAGGGGAGGAAGTGTGGGATTGGGAGTGGGGAGCTACAGGAGGGATACAAAGTGAATAAACTGCAATTAATAAAAATTAAAAAAATACAAAAAAAGTTAATAACCAGATGACCAGGAAGTCTGATGTAAGATTGTGTTTCCTATATATAACAGGTTGTTGAGGTACCTGGTTTTGTAAACAAGACCTGGTCAAAGACAGTACCTATAGGCATCCTAATGTAGAAGAAAAAAATTGAATCTCCCAGGGTCTCTAGTTCTTAGCCAGAGAACGAAAGGCACATAATGAGTGTACCCAGAATCTGGGAGAAGAGAAACATGGGAAGGGAGGAGGGAGAAAAGAGAAGGGAGAAAATAATATAAATCTATTTTTAAAATTTGCAATCATGTTCTTAGCATCTTTATTCTTAATAGCCATAATCTAGAAAAACAAACAAACAAACAAACAAACAGATGTCTCTAAATGAAGGAATGGATACAGAAATTGTGTTACATTTACACAATGGAACACTACTCAGTAATTGGGTGGATGACACCTAAATGAACATCGGTACAAAGTCCCAATTTATTTCTAATATCAGAGATTAGACCTCTACTCTTGCCTGATGCATCTAAAACAAAAAGGGGGAACTGTAGAGAGCTGCGTAATGCCGCGCCTTAAAGATGGAGCTGGTTTCCGCCTTCCCCCTTCCTGATGGTGAGTGCTCTCTGTCACAAACAACTCCACATTTGGCTAAGGCTGAGGACCTGGCTTGCTTCCATGTATGTGGACCTATCTGCATTGTCCACGTGGCACGCTGGGGTTGGCTACCCAGAGGCTATTTAAGCTGTGGGCTGGCTTTCCCCAGGGTCAGATGATTGCTCAAGGTTCCTGAATAAACTGCATTGGAAGAAAAAAAAAAAAAAAAACAAGGAAGTCGGGTTCCAAGATGGCAGCAAACAGAGCACACTGTTTTGGAGAGGCAGAGGAGATGAATCTCTGAAAATGGTGAGCAGAGAGACAATCAAAACTAGTATTTGGAATTTTGGGCTTTCTAAAGGAGAGGAGACACCACAGAAGTGTGGAGTGCTTGTAGATTTAGATCGGGCACAGACTTCTCTGGGAACAAAGTGGGGCGTTTCCCTTGTCCAGGCCTCCCTTCCATGCTGGGGAGCCTGCACACAGCACCAGGTAGCTAAGCACTGACCAAGACAGCAGAGACAGCGCTCCAGGCCCCTTAGCGAAGTGTACAGCTGTAACTGCCCTCTGAACAGCAACCCTTGAACACACATTCGAGGAGCCCACACCCCAGGAGTGTCTAGTGTCCTCTTACTGAGCTCCTGACCTGTAGAGCATCCCCCCACCCCATCCCACAGGACCCAATCCCGCCACAAGAAGCTCAGCAGAGCTCACATCCCTCTGGAAATCCCGCCCCACCAGAGAGCACACACCTCCAGAAAACCTGCTCCACCAGAGTGCACCAGCACAGGAAATCCCACCCCGTGGTAGCACACACACCTCTGGAAACCCAGTAACAGCAGAGCATACACAACTCCGGAAACTCTGCCACACCAGAAAGCAGCCACTGCCAGGGCCAGAGCGAGGGCCCAACCACAGAGTGCCAACTACAGAGACTCAGTTCCACAATAAAATCTGTCCTGGATCTCAAATCTGCAAAGCTCATGGCAGGGGTCCAAGACAGCAGAGGCAGGGCTTCAGGCCCCTCAGCAATGTTGGAGAGCTGTAACTGCCTGCTGAATGCCACCCCTCAGAGCACACATACGAGGAGCCCATGCCCCGCCTAATGCCCTCTTGCCGAGCTCCAGACCCTCAGAGTGCACCCCTCACCACCAATACCACCGGGCCCCACAGGAATACACACACTGCCGGAAACCCCACCCCACCAGAGCTCACTGCCAAAGAGTGCCAGCCACAGAGACTCAGATCCAAAATACAATCCTTACCAGATTCCAAGTCTGCATGTGGCAGTACTGACTACACAGGGTTGCCCAGCCAGTGATTATATGGACCATCCAAACCTTCAGTGGCAGGTAAACAGCTGAATAGTCACCAAAGCCTAGCTGACCTGCAAAAACAATACCTGCCAGCAATCTTCAACAGTGCTTGTGATCCCTTAAGTGTCTGCAACATCTTCAGTGCCTGCAAGGCACCCCTCTCACACACTGAAGGCTTCTTCATTCTCCAACACCCTGTCCCTTAGGACACACCTACATGAACACACTCAATCACAGTCTACCGTGCATTTGCCCTTCTGTGTATGTGAACTTTCCTCCCACAGGTATAGCTGAATAACCAATGCACACACTGAAACCATCGGACCTCTCTCATTTTCCTGAAAATTTCTCCAGACACCAGAGAAAGACCAGTCAAATCTGCAGAATCCAGGAACAAACAGTGAACACTACGAGTAACCAAATGGCCAGGGGTCCGCAAAAGAACACAACCAACATAAATCAAGATATCATGGCTTCATCAGCAACCACCCAAATTAATTGATACTCCAACTCATCAGAAACACAAGAAAATGATTTTAAAGTTATGATTGTCCAGTTATTTGAGGCACATAAAGAGGAAAACAACAAATCTCTCAGAGAAATAACCACACAGATTCAAAGAATTAAAGAGGAAACAAATAAATCTCTCAAATATTTGGCCTTCCAAATGGAAACAAAGAAAAACAAAGTGAACAAAGCTCTCAAAGAAACACAAGTAAATATAGCCAAACAAATGGAGGCAGAAGTAGTGGCATTAAGAGAGGAAACAAACAAAAAAATAGAGGCCATCTTGGAGACACAGGAATCCTCACTCAAACAGATGAAGGAAATGTTGCAAGGCATGAAAACAGAATTAGAATCAATAAAGAAAACACAAACTGTGAAAACCCTGGAACTGGAGAACTTAGAGAAAAGAGAAGGAACCATAAAGATAAGCATCACTAATAGAATACAAGAGATTGAAGAGAGAATCTCAGGTGCTGAAGATACACTCACAGAAAGTCATACTTCTCTCAAAGAAAAAAGTAAAATTGGAAAAATCACAAACAAAAATCATCCAAGAAATCAAGGACGCCATGAAAAGGCAAAATCTAAGAATAATAGGAATTGACTAAAAAGAGGGTTCCAGGATCCAAGGTCCAGAAAATATTTTCAAGAAAATCATAGAAGAAAATTTTTCCAACCTAGAGAAAGAGATGTCCACAAGCATATAAGAGGCCTACAGAACACCAAATAGACTAGACCAGAAAAGAAACACATCATGCCACATCGTAGTCAAAACATTTAATCTGTAGAACAAAGAAAAGATAAAAAAAGCAGCAAGGGAACAAGGCCAAGTAACATATAAAGGTAGACCTATCAGAATCACACTAGACTTCTCATCAGAAACTATGAAAGCCAGAAGGGCCTGGGCAGATATCATGCAGGCTCTAAGGGACCACAGATGCTGAGCTAGGATACTATACCCTGAAAAGCTTTCAATCAACATAGATGGAGAAAACAAAATATTTTATGACAAAACTAAATTTAAGCAATATTTGAACAGCAAACCAGCCCTACAGAAGATACTAGAAGAAAAATTCCAATCCAAGGAAAACAACTACACCCAAGAAAATATAAGTGATACATAATTTCCCAACAACAATCAAAAGACAACAAGCAATGAATCACAGTAACCCCACAAACTTCACAATAATAGAAAATAACATTCAATGGTCATTACTATCTAGCAATATCAATGGACTCAGCTCTCCAATAAAAAGACACAGACTAACAGAATGGGTGCAGAAACAGGATCCAACATTCTGCTGCATTCAAGAAACACATCTATGCAACAAAAATAAACACTACCTCAGAGTAAAAGGCTGGAAAACTGTTTTTCAAGCAAATGGACCCAAAAAACAAGCAGGAGTGGCTTTCCTAATATCTAATAAAATAGACTTTCAACCAAAACTAATCAAAAAAGATGTAGAGGGGCACTACGTTCTCATCAAAGAAAAATCCACCAAGAGGACATCACAATTCTGAACATCTATGCCCCAAATACAAGAGCACCTACATTTGTAAATGAAACATTGTTACAGCTTAAATGACACATTGATCCCAACGCTTTATTGAAGTGGGAGACTTCAACAATCCACCCTCAACAAGGGACAGATTATCTAGACAGAAGCCAAACAGGGAAATAAAGGCACTTACAAACGTTCTAATTCAAATGGACCTAATAGATGTCTACGGGACTTTTCATGCAAACTCAAAAGAGCATAAGGTCTTTTCAGCATCTCATGGAACCTTCTCCAAAACAGACCAAATTGTTGGTCACAAAGTAAACCTCAATAGATACAAGAAGACTGAAATAATCCCTTGTATCCTATCTGATCAACATGGACTAAATCTGGATCTCAACAGCAACAAAAATAGCAAAAAACATGCAGACACATGGAAAAGGAACAACTCACTACTAAATGACAGCTGGGTTAGAAAAGAAATAAAGAAAAAAATTAAAGTCTTCCTAGAACTCAACGAAAATGAAGACACAACATACACAAACTTATGGGACACAATGAAAGCAGTTCTAAGTTCATAGCACTAAGTGCCTTCAAAAAGAAATTTGAGACATTTCATTCAAGCAACTTAATGCCTCACCTAAAAGAAGCAGATACACACACACACACACACACACAAAAAAAAAAAAAAGTAGACAGCTAGAAATAATCAAACTCAGGGCTGAAATCAATAAATAAGAAACAAATAAAACAATTCAAAGAATCAATGAAACCAAGAGCTGGTTCTTTGAGAAAATCAACCAGATAGATAAACCCATAGCTAAACTAACTAAAAGGCAGAGAGACACTATCCAAATTAAAAAAAAAAAATCAGAAATAAGAAGGGGGACATAACAACAGACTTTGAGAAAATCAAATCAATTGTTAGGACTTACTTCAAAAATTTGTATGCCACAAAATTTGAAAATCTAAATGAAATTAGAATTCCACTTACCAAAGCTGAATCAAAAGCACGTAAATCAATTAAATAGTCCTATATCCCCTAAGGAAATAAAAGTGGGCATCAAAACTCTCCCATCCAAAAAAAGCCCAGGACCAGATGGTTTGAGCACAGAATTCCACCAGACCTTCAAAGAAGAGCTAACTCCAATTCTCTTCAAACTATTCCATAAAATAGAAACAGAAGGAATACTACAAAACTCATTCTATGAAGCCACAGTCACCTTGGTACATAAAAGAGATTTTCAGGCTAACCTCCCTTATGAATGAACATTGATTCAAAAATACTCAACAGAATACTTGCAAACTGAATACAAGAACAGATTAAAGATTTTATCCACTATGACCAAGTAAGGTTCATCCAAGGTATGCAGGGGTGGTTCAATATACAGAAAACCTTTTATGTGATCCACCATATTAACAACAGAAAGAAAAAAAAAAAGGAACACATGATCATCTCCTTAGATGCCAAAAAAGCATTTGACAAAATCCAACACCCATTCATGTTTAAAGTCTTGGAGAGATCATGGATACAAGGCATGTACCTAAACATAGTAAAGGCAATATACAGCAAACCTATAGTCAACATCAAACTAAACGTAGAGAAACTTAAAACAATCCCACTGAAATCAGGGACAAGGAAAGGCTGTCTACTCTCTCCATATCTCTTCAACATGGTCCTGGAAATCCTTGCTAGAGCAGTGAGACAACTGAAGGAGATCAAGGGGATACAAATTGGAAAGGAAGAAGTCAAAGTATCACTATTTGCGAATGATATGATAGTATTCCTGAGTGACTCCAAAAATTCTACCAGAGAACTCCTACAGCTGATAGAAACAGTCAGCAAAGTGCCCGGATACAATATTAATTAAAAAAAAAAATTAGCCCTTCTGTATACAAAAGACCAAAGGGTTGAGAAAGAAATTAGGGAAACAACCCCCTTCAGATTAGCCACAAAAGACATAAAGTACCTTCATGTGACCCTAACCAAGCAAGTTAAAGACTTGTATGAAGAAAATTTTAAGTCTCTGAAGAAAGAATTAGAAGAAGATATCAGAAGATGGAAAGATCTCCCATGCTCATGGCTTGGCAGGATCAACATAGTAAAAATGGCCATCTTACCAAAAGCAATCTACATATTCAATGCAATTCCCATCAAATTACCAACACAATTCTTTACAGACCTTGAAAAAAATCTCAACTTCATATGGAATAACAAGGAACCCAGAAATATTAAAACAATCCTCTACAATAAAAGATCTTCTGGAGATATCTCCATCCCTGATCTTAAGCTGTACTATAGACCAACAGTAATAAAAACTTCATGGTACTGGCATAGAAACAGAATGGTGGATCAATGGAATCGAATAGATGATCCAGAAATAATTTTTTTGACAAAGATGCCAAAACCATACAATGTAAAATAGATAGTATCTTCAACAAATGGTGCTGGTCTAACTGGATGTCTACATGTAGAAAAATAGATCCATACTTATAACCTTGCACAAAACTAAAGTCCAAGTGGATCAAAGACCTAAACATAAAACCAGACACATTAAATTGGTTAGAAGAAAATGTGGGGAAGTGCCTTGAACTCATTGGCACAGGAGTCAACTATCTGAACAGAACACCAACAGCACAGGCTCTAAGATCAACAATCAATAAATGGGACCTCATGAAACTGAAAAGCTTCTGTGAAGCAAAAGACACTGTCATCAAAACAAAATGAATGCCTACAGATTGGGGAAGAATCTTCACCAACCCTCTATCTGACTGTACATATAAAAGAGTAAAAAAAAAAAAAAAAAATTGAAAAAGGCTTATTGGTTCAATATGATATCTTACCTAAACTGGCAAACATAGAAATTTTCTAAAAAACCTCATGCTGAAACTTCATGTTTTAAATATTTCATTCTCTAAAACAGTTTAATAGTAGCTGCTTAAAATTAGTGATCAAGTGATTCCTACCTGTCTTTGAGCCAGACCTCATCTTTCTATTTGAGTCACATAGACTGCAATATACAACAGTGATAGTTTAGGAAGCATATGTTTATCCAGTGCTTCATTTAGTGAAAATTCAAGTTGAGGCACTGCTCTGATTTGTTCATTGTAAATACCAATTATTAATATTGACATTACTAAAATTTATGTCTCTACACTTTCAGCATGTTTTCATAGTTTTCCATAATAGGCCATAGTTAATGGTTGTATTGCAATTATAAAAAATTATATACTCTTTTTCTTCTGCAATATTCCATTTCTTTTAGAGATGCTTTCTTTTCTTTTTATTTGAACCTATTACAAATGACAGATATTATGTTCAAAGCGATCTCCCCCCAAATGGCAGTATTGATTGCAATGTCATAAACAGTAGCTTAAAGGTTTGTTTCTTTTTACCAGAAAAACACTATCTCCCTTAAATTGTCCTCAAAGTTCAACTACATGAGGAAAGGGCATCTAGTTCCTAGTCAGTCTAAACAGCCTGTATCTGCTCAAAGAACTCAAGGCAGCCGAATGTGGCATAAAGTCTATTTGCTTGTCTGACACTTTGTTTCTCTGCTTTTCCCTACCCCAAGAAATAGACTTGGAAGTTTGTTACCCTATTAACCTTTCCTTATGCCCACAGAGTGGCTTAGTACACTGGGTTTCAATGTATCCTTCCTTACAACAGAATTACACCAAAACTGTATTTATAAATTACATCAGTATATATCCAAGATGGCAGCAACCAGAGCCAACCATATCTGAGGGGCACAGGATCTGAAACTTTGAAAGTGGTGATTGGAGGGGCAGTTAAAGCAAGAACATTGACACTGAGGATTCCTAGGGGAGAGGAGACAACCTGTGAGCTGAGGCCATTTGGATCCAAGTCACCCATGGAATTCTCCAGGTACTAAGTATGGCAAATATTCACCTCCCCTGAACTTCCCCATAACCTAAGCATGGGCTTGGTGGAAGGGGGCCTCAGTACCCACTTCTCTAAGAGTGGACCTCCCTAATCAGTAAATGAAACAGCAGAAACAGGCCTTCCAGCTTCTCAGCAGTGGCAGACAGCTGTAGAGGTCCCCAACTGACTGCTGAACTGGCTTTCCAGGTCTGCATCAGTACCTGTCTCCTATGTACCTCCCAGGGCCTCCCAGCAGGTGGCTGTACCAGCCTCCCAAGACTGCAACATCATCAGGGTGGCAGCTATCCTTAACTTGCTCCTTGACTGAGACAACAGAAGTGGATATCTCAAGTAAGGCTCTCCCTGACCAGTAGACAAACAGTGGAGACCACTGAGTTGATGGACCTCCTACACTCTCATTTGCCCTGAAGACCCAAATCTGAGAGTAAATAACAGGGGGTAATTCTGTGCTTTCAAATTAGGCCTAATAGGGAGTGAGTGTACCTTCAAGAGAGTGCATGAAGAACCCCAGATCCAGGTTTCCTCTACACTAGCAGCCAGACATCTGATTCCTCCCATCCACACACTGTGGGCAAATTAGGGATACTTGGGACAGCGTTCTAAACAATGAAGCCCCTGTTCTGTGGATATACCATTGGAGTCCATGCAAAGAATTCCTGGAGCCCGGACAGATCTGAATACCAGGAGGTCAGTAGGACAGTCCTGTAGGCCACAGTATTCAGGTCAGATGAACATGGTCATTGGGCCCGCACCCTCTCCTTAACTTAAGCATCATATTCCAGGCATCTATATTTTCTAGTACCCTGTCCTTCAATGCACACTTATATGCACACGCAGGTGTTTACTCACCTATACTTATGTACCTGCAACTGCTACTTTCCTCTCTTAGCTACTGCTTAAAAACCAACATCCACTCTCAAACTGGTGGAGATCTCTAATTTTCCTAAAAAATACTCCAGACACCAGTGAAAAAATGGACCCACTCCTAGAACAAATAGAGAAGATTACAGATAAGCAGATGGCTGGAGGTTGACATAAGAACACACCCAACAAAAATCAGAACATCATGGATTCACCAGCAACCTCCAAAATCAATGGAAATGCTAATTAATCAGAAACACATGAAAATTATCTCAATTCTAGACTTATCCAGATATTAGAGGGACATAAAGAAGAACTGAACAAAACTCTCAAAGAAACACAGGCAAATACAGCCAAAAAAATAGAAGCACTGGTAGAGGCAAAATTAGTGCCTTATAGAGAAAAAGCAAACAAGAACACAGAGGCCATCATAGAAAGAAAAGAATACACATTCAAATAGATGAAGGAAATAGTACAAGACATGAAAATAGAATTAAAATCAACAATAATAATAAAAAAAACACAAACAGAAAAAAAAAAAACCTGGAGCTGAAGAACTTAGAGAAAAGATCTGGAACCACAAAGATAAGCATCACCAATAGAATGCAAGTGATGAAGAGAGAATCTCTGGTGTTGAAGATATACTTGCAGAAACTGATGCATCTCTCAAAAAAAACATAAAATTGGAAAAGTTCCAAACAAAAAACATCCAAGATGTCAAGGACACCATGAAAAGAAAAAGTCCTACAATAATAGAGAATAAATGAAAAAATATTCCAGGATCCAATGTCTAGAAAATATTTTCAAGAAATTCATAGAAGAACATTTTCCCAACTTAAAGAGATGCCCATAAACATACAAGAGTCCTACAGAACAACAAATAGACTAGACCAGAAAAGAAACTCCTCATGTCACAACAGATTCAAAACAATAAATCTATGGAACAAAGACTGGCTTTCCCCAGGGTCAGAAGATTGTTCAAGGTTCCTGAATAAACTGCATTGGAAAAAAAAAAAAAAACAGCAAGGGAAAAAGGCCAAGTAACATATAAAGTAGACCTATCAGAACCACACCAGACTTCTCATCGAAAAATATGAAAGCCAGAAGGGCCTGGGCAGATATCATGCAGACTTTAAAGGACCACAGATGCAAACCCATACTACTATACCCAGCAAAGTTTCAGTCAAATTGGATGGAGAAAACAAGATATTCTGTGACAAAACTAAACTTAATCAATATCTACACAGGAACCCAGCCCTACAGAAGATACTAGAAGAAAAACTCCAAACCAACGAAAACAACTACACCCAAGAAAACACAGGATATAGATAACTTCACAATAATAAAAAAAATTAAAATAAAACAAGCATTGAAACATAGTAACACCACCAAATCCACAATAAAAGAAACTAACATTCATTATTCACTGTTATCTATCAACATCAATGGACTCAACTCTCCAACAAAAAGACACAGACTAACAGAATGTTTTCTGAAACAGGACCAAACATTCTGCTGCATCCATGAAACACCTCCTCTACAAAGATTAACACTACCTCACGGTAAAGGGATGGAAAAATCTTTTTCAAGCAAATGGACCAAGATAACAAGCAGGGGTAGCTATACTAATAACTAATAAAATTGACCTTCAACCAAAATTAATCAAAAAAGATGAGGATGGGCACTTCATTCTCCTCAAAGGAAAAATCTAAAAGGAGGACATCACAATTCTGAACATATATACCCCAAATACAAGAGCACCTGCATTTATAAATGAAACATTATTATAACATTAGTCACACATTGATCCCAGCAACTTCATAGTGGAAGACTTCAACATTCCACTCTCACCAAGGGATAGATCATCTGAACAGAAGCAAATTAGGGAAATAATGACACTTACACAGGTCCTACATGAAATGGACCTAATAGTTGACTAAAAAACTTTTCACCCACCCAAACACAAAAGAGTACACCTTCTTTTCAGTACCTCATGGAACCTTCTAAAAAATTGAACATATAGTAGGAAACAAAGGACGGCTCAACTGATAAAAGAAGAATGAAATAATCCCTTGTAAACTATCAGACATCCATGGCCTAAAACATCAACAGAAATACCAAAACGCCTACATATACACATAAATTAAACAACTCTACTCAATGACAGCTTGGTCAGGAAAGCAATGAAAAATGAAATTAGAGACTTCCTAAAATTCAATGACAATGAAGGCACAATTTTCCCAAACATATGGGACACAATGAAAGCAGTGATAGAAGGAAATGTCATAGCACTAAGTATCCCCAGAATAAGCAGGAAACATCTCATACAAGCAACTTAATAGCATACCTAGGGAAAAAAAAGAAGAAGCAGACACACCCAAGAGTAGTAAAAATTGGAAATCATACTTAGAGGGGAAACCAATTATTTAGAAGCAAAGAAAAAAAAATCAAAGAATCAATGAGACCAAGTGTTGGGTGTTTGAGAAAATCAACAAGACAGACAAACCCATAACCAAAATAAATAAAAGGCAGAAAGAAAATATCCAAATCTGCAAAAGCAGAAACAACAACACAGGGACATATCAACAGACACTGAGGAAATCCAAACAAACATTAGGTCTTACTACAAAAATTTATGTTGCTCAAAAAATGAAAATCAAAAGGAAATGGACAATTTTCTTGAAAGATTTCATTTAACAAACTTAAATCAAGACCAGGTAAATAGATTGAATTGTCCTATATCTACAAAAGAAATGGAACCAGTCATTAAAAGTCTCCCTTCCAAAAAAAGGGCCAGTTGATTTCAGCCAGAATTCTAACAGACCTTCAAATAAGAGCTAACTCCATTTTATTTCAAACTAGTACACAAATAAAAACAGAAGGATCATTACCGAACTCATTCTATAAAGTCACAGTTACTTTGATACCTAAACCACAAATAGACCCAACAAAAAGAGAACTCCAGATCTATCTCCCTTATGAAGATTGATAGAAAAATACTCAATAAAATACTAGAAAACCAAATCCAAGATAACATAAATGATATCCACCATGACAAAGTAGGCTTCATCCCAGGCATGCAGGGGTGGAACAATATACAGAAATCCATCAATATAGTGCACCAAATAAGCAAACTGAAGGAGAAAAACCACATGCTCTTCTCCTTAGATGCAGAAAAATCATTTGACAAAAGCCAATACCCATTCATATTTAAAGTCTTGGAAAGATACAGGATACAAGGCAGATACATAAATATAGTGAAGACAAAATACAGGTGACCTGTATCCCACATTAAACAAAAAGGAGAGAAATTTAAATCAATTCAAAGGAAATCAGGGCCAAGGCAAGGCTGACCACTCTTTCCATATCTCTTCAATGTAGTACCTGAAATCCTAGCTAGGAAATTAGATAACTAAAGAAGATAAAGGTGAACAGAACAGTGGATCAATGGAACAGACTAAAAGACACAGAAATAAACCCACACACCTATGGATACTTGATTTTTGACAAAGGATCCAAAACCATTCAATGGAAAAAAAGAGAGCTTCTTCAACAAATGGTGCTGGTCCAACTGGATGTCTACATGCAGAAAAATAAAATACTTATCACCCTGTACAAAACTAAAGTCCAAGTGGATCAAACACCTCAACATAAAACCAGATACACTAAATAGGCTAGAAGAAAAAGTGGGGAAGGGCCTGGAACTCATTAGCACAGTACACAACATCCTGAACAGAACAACAACAGCACAGGCTCTAAGAGAAACAAATGATAAATGGGACCTCATGAAACTGAAAAGCTTCTGTAAGCAAAGGACATAGTCATCAAAACAAACGACAGCCTACGGACTGGGAAAGGATCTTCACCAACCCTATGTCTGACAGAGAGATGATAACCAGAATGTATAAAGAACTAAAGAAGTTAAAAAGCACAAAATCAAGCAATCCAAATAAAAAATGGGGTAAGGAGCTAAACAGAGAATTCTCAGTAGAGGAATACAGAATGGCAGAGAAACATTTAAAGAAATGTTCAATGTTCTTAGCCATCAGAGAGATGCAAATCAAAATGACCCTGAGATTTCACCTGACAACCATTAGAATGGCTAAGATAAAAAACTCAAGTGACAACACATGCTAGAGAAGTTGTGGAGAAAGGGGAACCCTCCTAATTTGCAGATGGGAATGTAAACTTGTACAACCACTTAGGAAATCAATCTGGCACATTCTCAGACAATTAGGAATAGTGCTTCCTCAAGATTCAGCTATACTACTCCTAGGCATATATCTTAAAGATGCTCAAGTACACAACAAGGGCATTTGCTCAACCATGTTTTTAGCAGCTTTATTGGTAATAGCCAGAGCCTGGAAAAAAATCCAGACATCTCTCAACAGAGGAATGGATAAAGAAACCGTGGTATTTTTACACAATGGGATACTATTCAGCAATTAAAAAGGAGGAAATCATGAAATTTGCAGGCAAATGGTGGGACCTAGAAATGATCATCCTGAGTGAGTTATCCCTAAAGCAGAAAGAAACACATGGTATATACTCACTTATATAGACCTATAAGATAGGATAAACATACTGAAATCTATCCACCTAAAGAAGATAAACAAAAAAGAGTGCCCAGGATAAGATGATCAATCCTCACTTAGAAAGACAAATGGGGTGTACACTGGATGTAGGATAAAACAAGTAACAGCACAAGAGCCTACCACAGAGGTCCTCTGAAAGACTCTACCTAGCAGTGTACCAAAGCAGATATTAAGACTCATAACCAAATTTTTGGCAGATTGCAGGGAATCACAAGAAAGAAAAGAGAGTTAATATGACATGGAGAGGACAGGAGCTCCACAAGGACCAAATATATCTGGGTGCAGAGGTCATTTATGAGACTGTTTTTCCAAACAAGGACCATGTATGGATATAACCTAGAACCTCATCTTGGATGTAGCCCATGGTAGTTCAGTATCCAAGTGGGTATCCTAATAAGGGGAACAGAGACTGTTTCTGACATGAACTCAATGGCAGGCTCTTTGATCCATCCCCCTTCCCCCAAGGGAAGAGTAACCCTGCTAGGCCACAGAGGAGGACTTTGCAGCCAGTCTTGAAGATACCTGATAAAGCAGGATCAGATGAAAGGGGAGGAGGTTCTCCCCTATCAGTGGACTTGGAAAGGGGCAGGGAGGAGATGAGAGAGGGAGGATGGAATTGGGAGGAAAAGAGGAAGTGGGATACAGTATGGATACAAAGTTAACAAACTGTAACTAATGTTTAAAAAAAAAAATAGGGGGGCCAAGATGGCGGCGCCGGGAGAACACTGTGTCTGAGAAGCAGGACAACACACTCCATGCAGTGACCAGGAGACTGAACTCTGGGCGCTAAAACAACAGCTATCGTGTTTTCCAGGTGAGGGGAGGCTCCCACGACATGGGAATCGGTCAGGTCCACTCTCGGGCCACACAGCCAGAACCTGGAAGAGAACCCGGGTAACACGGGCTTTGGGTCTCTGGGCTGGTGCCGCAAGCCTGCATGTCCCAATCACTTTCCCAGGCTGATCGGTGGGCATAAGAGTACCTGAGACTGGGAGTCCCAGAAAACCCCACAGGGAAGGAAAGTTGCAAGACTGATCACGGGTCACCCAGACTTTCCTGGAAGGTCTCGCTGACCACAGGTACCTGCCGCCATCACAACTGAGCTCCCGCAGCGTGCAGAAAGCAGCTGCGCGCCCAGCTCAAAATCCATACTCCCTCTTGGGAGGAGGCAGGAGGAGTCCAGCAGAATCTGCCACAGACCACATTGTCTGTACTCCAACCTGAGGACGGGGCTGAGAAAACCCAATCCTTTCGGGCACTCCCCCAAACAATTCCATAACCCTGCCTTGGCAGAGCAGAAGGATAAAGAGGCGCACAGCTGCTTCACAGTGCCAGAACTCCAGTGCTGCCGACTGCTCCTAGCAAGCAAAGCTCAGCTCAGGATCTGGGACTGTGGTCATTCTACACATCCTGAGATTCTCCTGGATCCGGAGCAATAAGATCTAGCAGCAAGTTCTATCACCAGCACCCCCCCCTCCCCGACCCCTGGCAGAGAAACCCCAGCTCAGGATCGGACTGAGAAACCCCAACCCCTTCTGGCACTCCCCTGAGAGCACCTCCATAAGCTTGCCCTAGAGGAGGGGAAGGTCAGAGGGGAAGGACAGAGAGGCAACCTGCCAAGGACACAGCACCCTCTCTCCAGCTCACCCAGCGGCTCCTGGCAGAGAAACCCAAGCTCTAGATCTGAGGACACTCAACCATACCTGGTACTCTCTTGGGATCAGCAAACATAGGTTCTACCACCAGGCTACTTCTGGCAGAGAGATCTGGGCCTGGGATCTGGGATTGAGAACACTCAACCTAACTCTTTACAGCACCACCCCGGGACCAATCAACATAACCCCTCTTGGCAGAGGGAAAGGACAGAGAGGCAGCACACAGGAAAGGTGGACACTGAGTCCTGCGGCCACAGTGCCACAGAGCTGACTGTTAGCCTACCCATGAATTTTCCGCAACAGGAGCAAATCAGAGAGTAGAGAGCAAGGGGAACCCCTGTGCATTCCAACTGGTCCTGCGAGAGTGAGTGAGCCTTCTGGGGAGAGTTTGCCCAAGACACAGGGCCTCTCCACAGAAGCAATCAGACGAGATCCCTGCCACCTACACTCATAGTGTAGGCATCATAGGAATTCTTGGGATAGCGACACCAACAGCCTCTGCCTTGTGGGTCCACCAGTGTAATCCAGGCAAAAAAACATGGATCTCAGACAGAACTGCGTAATAGAGGCTTGCAGGCCACTGCAATAGTCAGAGAATCCACGCATGCACACTGTGCCCGCTAAAAGCACACACGAATAGTGCCAGTGTCACATTCCTTACTTAGGCAAAACTGAAACCACAATGTAGACTCCCAAACCAGTGAGCCTTTCTCATCTTCCTGAAAAAAGAGTCCAGAAAACAGAAAGAGATGATCATAGCCTGAACTACAAACTCTAGGAACAAACAGTGAAGATTATAAATAACCAGATGGCTAGAGGCAGACATAAGAACACACCCAACAAAAATCAGGACATAATGACCTCACCAGCAACCCCACAAAACAATGGACACTTAAATTCACTAGATATACAAGAAAACGACCTCAAAACTATGTTTCTTCAGCTATTAGAGGCCCATAAAAATGAAATGAACATAGCCCTCAGAGAAATATCCAAAGAAATCGAGACTAACCAAGAGGAAACAAATCATGCTCTCAGGGAAATGACCACGAAAATTGAGGCAAACAAAGAAGAAACACACAAAGCTCTCAAAGAAATGTCCACACAAATGAAGGCAAATAAAGAAGAAATAAACAAAGCTCTCATAGAAATACAGGCAATTATAGCCAAAGAAGTAAAGGAACAATTAGTGATATATAGAGAGGAAACAGACAGAAAAATAGAAGCTGTCAATGAAAAGCAGGACTCCACATTAAAACAGATGAAGGAAATGGTGCAAGACATGAAAACAGAATTAGAATTAATAAAGAAAACAGAAATAGAGAAAAATTAGGAGCTGGAGAACATAGAGAAAAGATCAGGAACTACAAATGTAAGCATCACCAACAGAATACAAGAGATGGAAGAAAGAATCTCAGGAGCCGAAGATACACTGCGGAAATTGACAGGTCTCTCAAAGAAAAAATAAAATCAGAAAATTTCCAAACACAAAACATCCAAGAAATTAAGGACACCATGAAAAGACAAAACCTAAGAATAATAGGAGTAGAAGAAAAAGAAGACATCAGGCTCAAAGGTCTGGAAAAGATTTTCAAGACAATTATAGAAGAAAACTTTCCCAACTTAAAGAAGGAAATGGTCATAAACATACAAGAGTCCTACAGAACACCAAGTAGACTAGACCAGAAAAGAAATTCTTCATGTCACATCATAGTCAAAACACTGAACCTACAGAACAAAGAAAAAATTCTAAAAGCAGCAAGGGAAAAAGGCCAAGTAACATATGAAAGTAGACGTATCAGAATCACACCAGATTTCTCAACAGAAACTATGAAAGCCAGAAGGGCCTGGACAGAAATCATACAGTCCTTAAGAGACCACAGATTCCAACCCAGACTACTATACCCAGCAAAACTTTCAATCAACATAGACAGAGAATTCAAAATATTCAATGACAAAACCAAATTTAAACAATATCTACATAGTAACCCAGCTGTACAGAAGTTACTAGAAGGGAAACTCCAAACCAAAGAAAACAACTACATCTAAGGAAACAGAGGAAATACATAACTACACGACAAAAAAACCAAAAGAATACAAGCAATCAAACTCAGTGACATCACCAACCCCACATCTAAAGTAAGAAACAATTGTTGGTCACTAGTATCTATCAACATCAACAGACTCAACTCCCCAATAAAAAGACACAGACTAACAGAGTGGCTGTGGAAACAGGATCCAACATTCTGTTGCATCCAAGAAACACACCTATGCAACAAAGATAAACACTACCTCAGAGTAAAGGGCTGGAAAAAATGTTTTTCAAGCAAATGGTTCCAGAAAACAAGCTGGAGTAGCCATCCTAATATCTAATAAAATAGACTTTCAACCCAAGTTAATCAAAAAAGATAAGGAGGGGCACTATATTCTCATCAAAGAAAAAATCTGCCAGGAGGACATCACAATTTTGAATATCTATGCCCCAAATACAAGAGCACCTACATTCGTAAATGAAACAATATTAAAGCTTAAATCACACATTGATCCTAATACCTTAATAGTGGGAGACTCCAACACTCCACTCTCACCAAGAGACAGATCAACTAGACAGAAAAGTAATAGGGAAATAAAAACACTTACAGAGTCCCTAAATCAAATGGACATAATAGATGTCTACAGATCTTTTCATCCAAACTCAAAAGAGTATACCTTCTTTTCAGCACCACATGGAACCTTCTCCAAAATAGACCATATAGTTTGTCCTAAAGCAAGCCTCAAAAGATAAAAAAAGATTGAAATACTCCCTGTATTCTATCTGACCACCATGGAATAAAGCTGGACCTCAACAACAACAGAAACAACAAAAAGCCGACACGCACATGGAAACTGAACAACTTACTACTCAATGACAGCTGAGTTAAGGAAGAAATAAAGAAAGAAATTAAAGACTTCCTAGAATTCAATGAAAATGAAGGCAAAACATACCCAAATTTATGGGACACATTGAAAACAGTGCTCAGAGGAAAATTTATAGCACTAAATGCCTGCAAGAAGAAATTTGTAACATCACATACATACAACTTAATGGCCCAACTGAAATCCCTAGAAAAAAAAAGAAACAGACACACCCAAGAAGAGCAGACACCTGGAAATAATCAAACTCAGGTCTGAAATCAATCAATTAGAAACAAATAAAACTATTCAAAGAATCAATGAAACAAAAAGCTGGTTCTTTGAGAAAATCAACAAGATGGACAAACCCTTAGCCAAACTAACTAAAAAGCAGAGAGAATATATCCAAATCAGCAAAATCAGAAATGAAAAGGGTGACATAACTACAGACACTGAGGAAATTCAAACAATCATTAGGTCATACTACAAAAGCCCATATGGCATAAAATTTGAAAACCTAAATGAAATGGACAATTTTCTTGAGAGATTCCATCTTCCAACATTAAGTCAAGATCAGGTAGAAAGACTGAATAGCCCTGTATCCCCCAAGGAAATTGAAGCAGTCATTCACAGTCTCCCATCCAAAAAAAGCCCTGGGCCAGATGGTTTCAGCATGGAATTCTACCAGACGTTCAAAGAAGTGTTAACACCAATTCTCCACAAACTATTCCACAAAATAGAAAAAGAAGGTACATTACCAAACTCATCCTATGAAGCGACAGTCACCCTGAACCTAAACCACACAAAGACCCCCAAAAAAGAAAACTTCAGACCTATCTCTCTTATGAACATTGATGCATAAATACTCAATAAAATACTTGCAAACCTAATCCAAGAACACATCAAATATATCATCCACCACGACCAAGTAGGCATCATCCCAGGCATGCAAGGGTGGTTCAACATATGGAAATCCATCAATATAATCCACCACATAAACAAACTAAGGAGAAAAACCACATGATCATTTCCTTAGATGCTGAAAAAGCATTTGACAAAGTCCAACACCCATTCATGCTTAAAGACTCGGAGAGATCAGAGATACAAGGCACATATCTAAACATAGTAAAGGCAATATAGAGCAAGCCTATAGCCAACATCACACTCAATGGAGAGAAACTTAAATCAATCCCACTGAAATCAGGGACAAGACAAGGCTGCCCACTCTCTCCATACCTCTTCAACATGGTACTTGAAGTCCTAGCCAGAGCAATAAGACAACTAAAGGAGATCAAGGGGATACAAATCGGAAAGGAAGAGGTCAAAGTGTCACTATTCCCAGATGATATGATAGTATATATGAGCGAACCCAAAAATTCAACCAGAGAACTCCTCCAGCTGATAAACACCTTCAGCAAAGTGGCAGGATACAAAATGAACTAAAAAAAAAAAAAATCAGAAGCCCTCCTGTATACCAAAGGCAAAAGGGCCGAGAAAGAAATTAGGGAAACAACAAACTTCACAATAGCCACTAATAACATAAAGTACCTTGGGGTGACACTAACCAAGCAAGTGAAAGACCTGTTTGAGAAAAACTTCAAGTCTCTGAAGAAAGAAATTGAAGAAGATATCAGAAGATGGAAAGATCTCCCGTGCTCATGGATTGGTAGGATTAACATTGTGAAAATGGCCATCCTGCCAAAAGCAATCTACAGATTCAATGCAATTCCCATCAAAATACCAACTCGATTCTTTACAGACCTTGAAAAAAGATTCTCAGGTTCATATGGAGAAACAAAAAATCCAGAATCTCCAAAACAATCCTGTACAACAACAGGTCATCTGGAGGTATCTCCATCCCCGATCTCAAGCTATATGATACAGCAATAGTAATAAAAATTGTATGCTATTGGCCTAAAAACAGAAAGGAGGATCAATGGAACCATATAGAAGACCCAGAAATAAACCCCACACCTATGAATACTTGATTTTTGACAAAGAAGCCAAAACCATTCAATGGAAAAAAGACAGCATCTTCAACAAATGGTGCTGGTCCAACTGGATGTCCACAGGCAGAAAAATGAAAATAAATCTATATTTATCACCCTGCACAAAACTAAAGTCCCAGTGGATCGAAAACCTCAGCATAAAACCAGATACTCTAAATCTCTTAGAAGAATAAGTGGGAAACTGCCTAGAACTCATTGGCAGAGGAGACAACTTCCTGAACATCACACCAACAGCACATGCTCTAAGAGCAACAATCAATAAATGGGACCTCATGAAACTGAAAAGCTTCTGTAAAGCAAAGGACACCGTCATCAAAACAAAATGACTGCCTACAGATTGGGAAAGAATCTTCACTAAATCACTAAACCGTTTTCTGACAGAGGACTAATACCCAGGATATACAAAGAACTAAAGAAGCTGAAAAGCAGCAAACCAAGTAATCCAATTAAAAAATGGGGAACAGAGCTAAACAGAGAATTATCAACAGAGGAATATTGAATGGCAGAGAAACACTTAAAGAAATGCTCAACCTCATTAGCCATCAGTGAAATGCAAATCAAAACGACCCTGAGATGTCATCTTACACCGATCAGAATGGCCAAATAAAAAACTCAAGTGACAACACATGCTGGAGAGGTTGTGGAGAAGGGGGAACCCTCCTCCACTGCGGGTGGGAATGTAAACTGGTACAACCACTCTGGAAAGCTATCTGGCACTTTCTGTGGCAATTAGGAATAGTGCTTCCTCAAGAACCAGCTATACCACTGCTAGGTATATACCCAAAGCTTGCTCAAGTATGCAAAAGCGATATGTGCTCAACAGTGTTTATAGCAACTTTATTTGTAATAGCCAGAACCTGGAAACAACCCAGATGTCCATCAATGGAAGAATGGGTACAGAAATTGTGGTATTTTTACACAATGGAAAACTACTCAGCAATCAAAAAGGAGGAAATCATGAAATTTGTAGGCAAATGGTGGGATCTAGAAAAGATCATTCTGAATGAAATATCCGAGAAGGAGAAAGACAAATATGGGATATACTCACTTACATAGACCTATATACAGTATGACAAACATAATGAAATCTATACACCTAAAAAAGATAATCAAGAGAGCTGACATGGGGTAAGATGATCAATCCTCCTTTAGAAAGACAGATGGGATGTGCATTTAAGGTATGACAGGAGTCTACTGAGCACATCTGAAAGACTCTAACTAGCAGTGTCTTCAAAGCAAAGACTCATGACCAAACCTTTGGCAGAGTACAAGGAATCATAAGAAAGAAGGGGAGTTAGTCTGATGGGGAAAAGATAGGAGCTCCACAAGAACCAAATATATCTGAGCACAGGGTCTTTTCTGAGACTGACATTCAGCGAAGGACCATGTATGGATATAACCTAGAACCTCTGCTCAGATGTAGCCTGTGGTAGCTCAGTAACCAATTGGTTTCCCAAAGTGAGGGGAATAAGGACTATTTCTACCAGGAACTCAATGACTGGCTCTTTGGCCTCCCCACCCCCCAAGGGAGGAGCAGTCTTGTAATGCCACAGAGGAGGGCTTTGCAGCCAGTCCTGAAGATACCAATCAAACAGGATCAGATGAATGTGGAGGAGGTCCCCCCTATCAGTGGACTTGGAAAGGGGCACGGTGGAGATGAGGGAGGGAGGGAGGGACTGGGAGGGATTGAGGGGATGGGACACGGCTGGGATTCAGAGTTAATAAAATGTAACTGATAAGAAAAAAATAAAATAAAATAATAATAATAATAATAAACAAAAAACAAAACAAATAATAAAAGAAGATCAAGGGGATTCAAATCAGAAAGGAAGAAGTCAAAGTATCACTATTTACAGATGATAAGATACTATAAATTAGTCACCCCAAAAATTCAACCAGAGAACTTCTTTAGTTGATAAACATCTTCCACAAACTGACTGGATACAAAAAAGTTCAAAAAAATCAGTAGCCCTCACGTATAAGAAAGACAAAAGGGCTGAGAAAGAAATTAAGGAAATTATACCCTTCACAAGAGACACAATCAAAATAAATTTCCTTGGTGTAACTCTAACTAAGCAAGTGAAAAATCTGAAAAAAAAAAAAAAAAAAAAAAAAAACTTCAAGTCGTTGAAGAAGATATCAGCAGATGGAAATATATGCCATACTCATGGATCAATAGGATTAAATAGTGGAAATTGCCAACCTGCTGAAATCAATCTACAGATTCATTGCAATTCTCATCAAAATCGAAACACAATTATTTACAGACCTTGAAAGAACAGTTCTCAACTTCATATGAAATAAAAAACAAACAAACAAACAAACAAGAAACAGAATAGCTAAACCAATCCTGTACTACAAAAGGTCATCTGGAGGTATCTCATTCACTTACCTCAATCTGTACTATAAAGCAATAGTAATAAAACCTGTATTGTACTGGCATTGAAACAGAATTGTTTATCAAAGGAAGAGAATAGAAGACCCAGAAATAAACCCACACACCTATGGATACTTGATTGTTGACAAAGAAGTCAAATCTATACAATGGAACAAAGACAACATCTCCAACAAATGGTGCTGGTCTAACTGGATGTCTACATGTAGAAAACTCCAAATAGATCCATATTTATTACCCTGTACATAACTAAAATCCGAGTGGATCAAATACCTCAACATAAAACCAGACAGACTAAATCTGTTAGAAGAAAAATTGGTCTCTTCAAACTATTCCACAAAATAGAAACAGAAGGAAATTTACCAAACTCGTTCTATGAAGCTACAGTCACATTGATACCTAAACCTCACAAAGACCCAACCATAAAAGAGAATATCAGATCTATCACTCTTATGAACATCGATGCAAAAATGCTCAATAAAATACTTGCAAACCGAATCCAAGAATACATACAAGATATTCACTATGACCAAGTAAACTTCATCCCAGGCTTGCAAGGACGGTTCGATATAAGGAAATCCCCCAATGTAATCCACCATATAAACAAATTGAAGGAGAAAAATATGATCATCTCCCTAGATGCCAAAAAAGCGTTTAACAAAATCCAACATCCATTTTAAGCTTGAAGAGATCAAGAATACAAGGCACATACCTAAATATAGTTAAGGCAATAGAGAGCAGGCATATAGCCAACATCAAACTCTATGGAGAAAAACTTAAATCATACCACAGAAATCAGGGACAAGGCAAGGATTGCCCACTCTCCCTATATCTATTCAACATAGTACTTGAAGTCCTAGCTAGAGCAATAAGACAAGTAAAGGAGATCACGGGAATACAAAACGGAAAGGAAGAGGTCAAAATGTCACTATTCAGAGATGATATGATAGTATACATGAGTAAACCAAAAATCTCAACCAGAGAAACCCTTCAGCTGATAAATACCTTCAGCAAAGTGGCTGGATACAAAACTAATTAAAAAAAATCAGAATCCCTCCTGTACACCCAAGACAAAAGGGCCCACAAAGAAATCCAAGAAATGACCCCCTTCACAATAACTACAAATAATACATTGGTGTGACTTTAACTAAGCAGGTGAAAGACCTATTTAAAAAACGACTTCCAGTCTATTTAGAATGAAATTGAAGAAGATATCAGAAGATGGAAAGGTCTCCCATGCTCGTGGATTGGTAGGACTAACATAGTGAAAATGGCCATATGGCCAAAAGCCATCTACAGATTCAATGCAATGCCCATCAAAATACAAATACAATTCTTTACAGGCCTTGAAAGAAAAATTCTCAACTTCATATGGAGAAACAAAAAACCCAGAATTTCCAAAACAACCCTGTACAGAAACAGATCATCTGGAGGTATCTCCATCTCTGATCTCAAGCTGTACTATAGAGCAATAGTAATAAAAACTGCATGGTATTAGCATAGAAACAGAAGGAGGATCAATGGAACCTAATAGAAGACACACAAATGAACCCAAACTCCAATGAATACTTAATTTTCAACAAAGAAGCCAAAACCATTCAATGGAAAAAGACAGCATCTTCAGCAAATGGTGCTGGTCCAACTGGTTGGCTACATGCAGAGAAATGAAAATAGATCAATATTTATCACCCTGCACAAAACTGAAGTCCAAGTGGATCAAAGACCTCAACATAAAACCAGATACACTAAATAGGTTAAAAGAAAAAGTGGGGAAGACCTTGGAACTCATTGGCACATGAGACAACTTCCTGAACAGAACACCAACAGCACAGGCTCTAAGAGCAACAATTGATAGATGGGACCTCATGAAACTGAAAAGCTTCTGTAAAGCAAAAGACATTGTCATTAGAACAAAACGACAGCCTACAGACTGGGAAAGGATCTTCACCAAACTTTATCTGACAAAGGGCTGATATCCAGCATATATAAAGAACTAAAAATTAAAAAGCAATAAATCAAGCAATCCAATTAAAAAAATGGGGTAAGGAGCTAAACTGAGAATTCTCTGTAGAAGAATATTGAATGGCAGAGAAACACATAAAGCCATGCTCAGTGTCCTTAGCCATCAAATACGCAAATCAAAACGACCCTGAGATTTCACCTTACACCCATCAGAATACAAAGGTTAAAAACTCAAGTGACAACACATGCTGGAGAGGTTGTGGAGAAAGGGGAAACCTCCTCCACTTCTGATGGGAATGTAAGCATGTACAACCATTTAAGAAATCAATCTGGTGTTTTCTCAGACAATTAGCAATGGTGTTTCCTCAAGATCCAGCTCTACCACTCTTAGGCATATGTCCAAAATCTGCTCAAGTACACAACAAGGGCATTTGCTCAACCATGTTTGTAGCAACTTTATTCGTAATAGGAAGAACCTGAAAAACAGCCCAGATGCCCCTCAGTTGAGGAATGAATACAGAAATTGTGGTACTTTTACACAATGGAATACTACTCAACAATTAAAAGCAAGGAAATCCTGAAATTTTCAGGTAAATGGTGGGATCTAGAAAAGATCATCCTGAGTGAGGTATCCCAGGAGTAGAAAGACACTTATAATATCCTATAAGATAGGATAAATATACTAAAATATGTACACCTAAAGAAGATAAACAAGAAAGAGGACCTGGGGTAAAATGATCAATCCTCACTTAGAAAGACAAATGGGATGGGCATGAGAAGTAGGAGAAAACAAGAAACAGAACAGGAGCCTACCACAGAGGGTATCTGAATGACTCTACCTAGCGTCATATCAAAGCAGATGATAAGACTCATAACCAAACTTTTGGCAGTGCAGGGAATCTTATGATAAAAGGGGGAGTTAATGTTATTGAGAGAGGACAGGAGCTCCAAAAGGACAAGATATATCAGGGCATGGGTGTACTCTATGAGACTGTTTGTTCAACCAAGGACCATGTATGGATATAACCTAGAACTCCTGCTTGGATGTACCCCATGGTAGCTCAGTATCCAAGTGGGTAACCTAGTAAGAGGAACAGGAACTATTTCTGACATGAACTCAAGGACTTGTTCCTTTATCTTCTCTGGCTCCCAAAGGAGGAACAGCCTTGATAAGCCACAGAGGAGGACATTGCAGCCAAAAGGGTCAAATGGAACAGGAGGAAAGTCTCCTCTAGAAGTAGACTTGGAAAGCTACAGGGAAGAGGTGAGGGAGGGAGGAGGGGATTGAGACGGAATGAGGGATGGGTCTAAAGCTGGGTTACAAACAAAATAACCTGTGATGAATATTAAAAAAATAAAAACTTAGAAAAAACATTGGAGAATAGTCTTGAACTCATTGGCACAGGAGACAACATTCTGAACAGAACACCAACAACACAGACTATAAGATCAACAATCAATAAATGGGACCTCATGAAATTGAAAAGCCTCTTTAAAGCAAAGGACACTACTGTCAGAAAAAAAAAGACATCCTACAGACTGGGAAAGGATCTTCACCAACCCTATATCTGGCAGAGGTCTAATATTCAGGATATATAAAAGACTGAAGAAGTTAAAAGCAACAAAACAAGTAATCAAATTAAAAAATGGGATACAGTGCTTAACAGAGAATTCTATATAGAGGAATATAAAAATGACAGAGAAACACATAAAGAAGTTTTCAACGTTATTTGTTATCAGGGAAATGCAAATCAAAACGACCCTGAGATTTCACCTTACACCCATCAGAATGGCTAATATCAAACATTCAATTGACAATACATGCTGGAGAGGATGTGCAGAAAGGGGAACTCTGTTCCATTGCTGGTGGGAATGTAAAATTGTACAACCACTTTGGAAATCAGTCTGGTGCTTTCTCAGACAAATAGTCAGAGTGCTACCTGAAGATCCAGCTTTAACACCCTTAAGTATATATCCAAAATATGGTCAAGTACACAACAAGGACATTTGTTCAACCCTGTTTGTAAAAACTTTATTTGTAATAGCCAGAAACTGGAAATAATCCAGATGTGCCTCAACTGAAGAATGGATACAGAATTTGTGGTACATTTATACAATGCAATATTACTCTGCAATTAAAAACAAGGAAATCATGAAATTTGCAGGCAAATGGTGGGAACTAGGAAAGATCATACTGAGTGAGCTCTCCTAGATTCAGAAAGACACACATGGTATATACTCACTTATAAGTGGATTTTAGACATATAATATAGGATAAACATACTAAATTTTGTACACCTTAAGAGGATGCTAAGCAAGAAGCAGAACTGTGGGCAAGACTATCAGTCCTCACTCAGAAAGGCAAATGGGAATGATATTGGGAAAGGGAGAAAATAGGGAACAGGACAGGAGTCTACCACAGAGGTACTCTGAAAGACTCTACCTAGCAGTGTATCAAAGCCGATGCTGAGGCTCATAGCCAACCTTTGGGCAGAGTGCAGGGAATCTTAGGAAGAAAGAGGGAGATTATAAGACCTGGAGGGGACAGGAGTTCCACAAAGAAAGCAATAGAATCCAGAAGTCTTGGTCCAGGTGTCTTTTCTGAGACTGTTATTCCAACCAAGGGCCATAGAACCTCTGCACAGATGTAGCCCATAGCAGCTCATTCTCCAAGTGTGGACCCTAGTAAGGGGAACAGGTACTGTCACTGACATGAACTCAGTGGACGGTTCTTTGATAACCTTCCCCTGAGGGTAGCGGCATGTTGCAGCCTCACCAGGCCACAGAGGAAGACAATGCAGCCAGTCCTAGTGAGATCCTATAGCCTAGGGTCAGAATGAAGGGGAGGAGGACCTCCCCATCAGTGGACTTGGAAAGGGGCATGGTAGGAGATGAGGGAGGGAGAATGGATTTGGGAAGAAATGAGGGAGGTGACTAGAGCTGGGGTACAAACTGAATGACTGTAAATAACACAAAACATAAAAATTAAAAAAAAATATATCAAGGTCATAATGCAGTTACCTATCCACATTGCCTTCCTCATAGTGCTATATAATGTTAGTAGTAAATATTATCAGATATGTAATTAATGATATGTCAGCACACCAGAATTTCATACACACACTCACACACATACACATATATATGACAGATTGTCTATTAATAAATGTAATTAAATTTCAAGATAAAAGTAATTAAAAAAACAAATACTCCAAAAATATGTTTTCCATTTAGGTGCTTATAAGTGGTTTCCATAAGACATTTTTTTGTTCTCTTTTCTAATTTGAAGTTTTAGACTTTAAAATTGAAAATGATGAACTTCATCTCATTTCCTTACCTACAATTCTTCCTCAGTACACCAACCTCTATCTCCCACTATTACCTCCCAACTTCATGTGGTCTTTTTTATTTTTAAACCACTGAGTCCTCTTGTTATTGTTAGTATATGAATGCATGTAGATACATGTACATAGTAGACTCACAGGAACATATCCTTGTTAAAAAAAAAAAAAACTTACTTTCCCTTCCTTAGAACTCATCACTTGCTAATTGCTTCCCCAAAGTGGGGGAGGGACTTCAACAAACAACTGGGAGGCAAGTGTTCAAATCGATGTTAGTTTTAGGAGACATCTCCTTTAAACCGCCTTGAAGTCCCAGACCCAATACTCTCTGGCCATATTTTAATGTTAAGTGCATTCCATTCAACTTCGGAAGCCCCACCACCACCATAGTATTTTACAGTTTCAACACTTTTTAAAAGTTCAAAGTCTCTTCTGAGACTCAGGATATTCTATTAACTGTAACTGTAGTTAAAAGAATCTAATAAAAACCAAATAACTTACAACATAAAATGGCACAGAATATATACTAGCAGTCTGGAAGGGCAGAGTCAGGGCATAGTGAGGAAATACTGGACCAAACAAGACTGAAATCCTCCATGGGAAACTCCAAATCTTACAGCTTCATGTACCATGTCAAATAGATTAGCTGATCCTACCCTTCTAGCTTCACTGCCTACAAGTTACATGTCTTTATTACACTGTTTCCTCTGCCAATGTGCATGTTTCCTTGACAGATATCCCATGTGACTGACATGTCCGACATCTTGGGGTCTCCAATCCAATCCAAAATTCATTTTACAGGTTTAAACACTGGCCTCTCAGAGTATTGTACTCTCTCAAGGCCTTCATGTAGAACAGTAATTCTCAACTTGTGGGTTGTGATCTTTCTGGGAGTCAAAAAAATTCTTTCACGGAGGTCACATATCAGATAGCCTGAATATCAGATAATTACATTACAATTTATAACAGTAATAAAATTACAATTATGAAATAGCAATTAAAATATTTTTATGATTTGAGGTCACCACTATATGAGGAATTGGATTAAGCAGTTACAGACTTTAGAAAGGTTGAGAATCATTGATGTAGAGACTTTCCTGCATAAGAATGATTACTAATAACCACATGACAGAGCAAATGTTAGCCTGCCTTAAAATATTCTACCAAAGATATTAGTTAATTACTTTTACCAGTTGCTTTTAAAATCCTTTTATCCCTTTGAAGCCTTTTGGACCATGCCTATGCAGTTAACATAGCTTTCAACACTGTCTTTAGGAATTCTACTAGCATGACTCTTTAAATTTCAAATTAAAAATTTCAGGTGGAGCCAAGATGGCAGCCTGAGGTGAGCTGTAGCAACTCCTGAAAAACACTGGACATCCAGTGACTATACCCAAAAAGCTGGAAAGGTTCCTTCCTCAAGACCTGAAGATAGAATTGGAAAAATTAAAAAAAAAAAAAACCACAAATGGAAGAAATTGTGGAGAGAAAGAACTTAGGGAAGAAAGCAGGAACTACAGAGGTTAGCATAACCAATAGGCTACAAGAAATGGAAGAAAGAATCTCAGGTGTGGAAGATACAATGGAAGAAATAGATGTATCTGTCAAAGAAAATGTTAAATCTAAAAAATTCCTGACACAGACCGTCCAAGAAATTCAAGACAACATAAAAAGACAAAACCTAAGAATAATAGGAATAGAGGAAAAAGAAGATTCCCTGCACCAAGGCCCAGAAAATATTTTCAACAAAATCATTGAAGAAAATTTCCCCAACTTAAAGGAGAGACCAATAAGAATACAAGAGGCCTATAGAACACCCAATAAATTAGACCAGAAAAGAAAATCCTCCTGCCACATAATAATCAAAACCGTATGTATACAGAACAAAGAAAAAATACTAAAAACTGCAAGAGAAAAAGGCCAAGTAACATATAATGGCAAACCCATTAGAATCACACCTGACTTTTCAACAGAGACTATGAAAGCCAGAAGGGCCTGGACGGATATCATGCAGACCCTAAGAGAACACAGATGTCAGCCCAGGCTACTATACCCTGCAAAACTCTCAGTCCTCATAGACAGAGAAAACAAGATATTCAATGACAGAAAAAAATTTCAACAATACCTACAAACAAATCCAGCATAACAGAAGACACTGGAAGGGAAAATACAACCCAAGAAAGATAGCTACATTCAAGAAAACACAGAAAATAAATAACCCCACTACAGTAAAACAAAAAGCAACCAAACACACAACCGTATGACCACAGCCAACATCAAATTCAAAGGATCTAACAGCCACTGGTCATTAATCTCTCTCAATATCAATGGACTTAATTCTCCAATAAAAAGACGCAGACTAACAGAATGGATGCATAAACAAAACCCAGCAATCTGTTGTATACAAGAAAAACACCTAAGTCACAAAGATAGACATTCCCTGAGAGTAAAGGGATGGAAGACGGCTTTTCAAGCAAATGGACGCAAGAAGCAAGCAGGAGTAGCCATTCTAATATCTGATAAAATAGTCTTTCAACCAAAATTAATCAAAAGAGATGGGGAAGGACACTTCATACTCATCAAAGGAAAATTCCACCAAGAAGACATCACAATCCTGAACATCTGTGCCCCAAATACAAGGGCACCCACATTTGTGAAAGAAACATTGATAAAACTTAAACCACACATAGATCACCACACACTAATAGTGGGAGACTTCAACACCCCACTCTCAACAAAGGACAGGTCAACTAAACAGAAATTAAACAAAGAAATAATATCTCCAACAGAGATCATGAATCAAATGGACCTAACAGTCATTTACAGAACCTTACACCCAATCACAAAAGAATTTACCTTCTTCTCAGCAGCTCATGGAACCTTCTCCAAAATAGACCACATAGTTGGTCACAAAGCAAGCCTCAACAGATAAAAGAAGATTGAAATAATCCCTTGTATCCTGTCTGATCACCATGGAATAAAGCTGGACCTCAGTAACAACAAAAATAGCAAAAAGCCTACACATACATGGAAACTGAACAACTTGCTACTAAAAGACAGCTGGGTCAGGGAAGAAATAAAGAAAGAAATTAAAATCTTCCTAGAACTCAATGAAAATGAAGACACAACATACCCAAACTTGTGGGACACAATGAAAGCAGTGCTAAGAGGAAAGTTCATAGCACTAAGTGCCTTCAAGAAGAAATTTGAGACAGCGCATTCAAGCAACTTAATGGCTCACTTAAAAACCCTAGAAAAAGAAGAAGCAGACACACCAAGAAGGAGCAGACGGCTGGAAATAATCAAAGTCAGGGCTGAAATCAATCAATTAGAAACAAATAAAACAATTCAAAGAATCCATGAAACCAAGAGCTGGTTCTTTGAGAAAATCAACAAGATCGACAAACCCTTAGCAAAGCTAACTAAAAGGCAGCGAGACACCATCCAAATCAACAAAATCAGAAATGAAAAGGAGGACATAACTACAGACACTGAGGAAATCCAAGCAATCATTAGGACTTACTTCAAAAGTCTATATGCAACAAAATTTGAAAATTTAAATGAAATGGACAATTTTCTTGATCGATTCCACTTACCAAAGCTAAATCAGGACCAGGTAAATCAATTAAATAGTCCTATATCTCCCAAGGAAATAGAAGCAGTCATCGAAAGTCTCCCATCCAAAAAAAGCCCAGGACCTGATGGTTTCAGCGCAGAATTCTACCAAACATTCAAAAAAGAGCTAACTCCAATTCTCTTCAAACTATTCCACAAAATCAAAACAGAAGCAACATTACCAAACTCATTCTATGAAGCCACAGTCAACTTGGTGCCTAAACCTCACAAAGACCCAACAAAAAAAGAGAACTTCAGGCCAATCTCCCTTATGATGCAAAAATACTCAACAAAATACTGCAAGCTGAAAACAAGAACACATCAAAGATATCATCCACCATGACCAAGTAGGCTTCATCCCAGGTATGCAGGGGTGGTTCAATATACGGAAATCCATCAATGTGATCCACCATATTAACAAACTGAAAGAAAAAAAACCACATGATAATCTCCCTAGATGCTGAAAAAGCATTTGACAAAATCCAACATCCATCCATCTTTAAAGTGTTGGAGAGATCAGGGATACAAGGCACATATCTAAACATAGTAAAGGTGATATACAGCAAACCTATAGCCAACATCAAACTGAATGGAGAGAAACTTAAAGCAATCCCACTGAAATCAGGGACAAGACAAGGCTGCCCACTCTCTCCATATCTCTTCAACATAGTGCTGGAAGTCCTTGCTAGAACAATAAGAGAGTTGAAGGAGATCAAGGGGATACAAATTGGAAAGGAAGAAGTCAAATTATCACTATTTGCAGATGATATGATAGTATACGTGAGTGACCCCAAAAACTCTACCAGGGAACTCCTACAGATGATAAACACCTTCAGCAAAGTGGCCAGATACAAAATTAACACACAAAAAATCAGTAGCCCTCCTATATACAAAAGACAAAGGGGCTGAGAAAGAAATTAGGGAAACAACACCCTTCACAATAGCCACAAATGACATAAGGTACCTTGGAGTAACCCTAACCAAGGAAGTCAAAGACTTGTATGAAAAAAATTTTAAGTCTCTGAAGAAAGAATTAGAAGAAGATATGAGAAGATGGAAAGATCTCCCATGTACATGGCTTGGCAGGATTAACATAGTAAAAATGGCCATTTTACCAAAAGCAATCTACAAATTCAATGCAATTCCCATCAAATTACCAACTCAATTCTTTACAGACCTGGAAAGAAAAATTCTCAACTTCATATGGAATAACAAGAAACCCAGAATTGCTAAAACAATCCTCTACAATAAAAGATCTTCTGGAGGTATCTCCATCCCTGATCTTAAGTTGTACTATAGAGTAACAATTTTAAAAACTGCATGGTACTGGCATAATAACAGAATAGTGGATCAATGGAACCGAACAGAGGACCCAGAAATAAACCCACACACTTATGGACACCTGATCTTTGACAAAGGTGCCAAAATCATACAATGGAAAAAAGATAGCATCTTTAACAAATGGTGCTGGTCCAACTGGATGTCTACATGTAGAAAAATGAAAATAGATCCATACTTATTACCCTGCACAAAACTGAAGTCCAAGTGAATAAAAGACCTCAACATAAAACCTGACACATTAAATCGGCTAGAAAAAAAGTGGGGAATACCTAGAACTCATTGGTACAGGAGAAAACTTCCTGAACAGAACACCAACAGCACAGGCTCTAAGAGCAACGATCAATAAATGGGACCTCATGAAACTGAAAAGCTTCTGTAAAGCAAAGGAGACCATCACCAAAACAAAGCGACCGCCTACAGATTGGGAAAGAATCTTCACCAACCCTTTATCTGACAGAGGACTCATATCCAGTATATATAAAGAACTAAAGAAGCTGAAAAGCAGCAAACCAAGTAATCCACTTAAAAAATGGGGAACAGAGCTAAACAGAATTCTCTGTAGAGGAATACCGAATGGCAGAGAAGCACTAAAAGAAATGCTCAACCTCACTAGCCATTAGGGAAATGCAAATCAAAACAACCCTGAGATTTCACCTTAGACCCATGAGAATGGCCAAGATCAAAAACTCAAGTGACAACACATGCTGGAGAGGTTGTGGAGAAAGAACCCTTCTCCACTGCTGGTGGAAATGTAAACTTGTACAACCACTCTGGAAATCAATCTGGCGCTTTCTCAGACAACTAGGAATAGTGCTTCCCCATGATCCAGCCATACCACTCCTAGGCATATATCCAAAAGAGGCTCAAGTACACAAAAAGGACATTTGCTCAACCATGTTTTTAGCAGCTTTATTTGTAGTAGCCAGAAGCTGGAAACAACCCAGATGCCCCTCAACTGAAGAATGGATGCAGAAATTGTGGTACATCTACACAATGGAATATTACTCAGCAATGAAAAAAAAAAAAGGAAATCATGAAATTTGCAGGTAAATGGTGGGATCTGGAAAGGATCATCCTGAGTGAGTTGTCCCAGAAGCAAAAAGACACACATGATATATACTCACTCATATAGACATACAACATTGGACAAACCCACTATAACCTGTGCATCTAAAGAAACTAAGCAAGAGAGAGGACCCTAACTAAAATGTCCAATCCCCATCCTGAAAGGCAAAGAGGATGGACATCAGAAGAAGAAGAAAACAGGAAACAACCTAGGAACCTACCACAGAGGGCCTCTGATAGCCCTGCCCTACAGATTATCAAAGCAGAGGATGAGCCTGATGGGCAACTGTTGGGCAGAGTGAATGAAATTTTATGTAAGAACTGGGAAATAGTAAGAGCTGGAGAGGATAGGGTCTCCACAAGGAGAGCAACAGAACAAGAAAATTTGAACACAGGGAACTTCCCAGAGACTCATACTCCAACCAAGGTCTATTCTTGGAGATAACCCAGAACCCCTGCACAGATGTAGCCCAGGGCAGTTCAGAGTCCAATTGGGTTACATAGTAATATGAAGAGGGACTGCCTCTGACATAATCTGATTGGCCTGATCTTTGATCACCTCCCCCTGGGGGGGAGCAGCCTTACCAGGCCATAGTAGAGGACAATGCAGCCACTTTTGATGTGAACTGATGGACTAAGATCAGAAAGGAGAGGAGAACCTCCCCTATCAGTGGATTTGGGGAGTGGCATGCATGCAGAGGGAGGAGGGAGGGTGGGATTTGGAGGGGAGGAGGGAGGGGCTTATAGCGGGATGCAGATTGAATAAAGTGTAATTGAGGAAAATTAAAAAAAGGGGGGGAAATAATTTAAGAACCTTAAATGACTTTCAAAAGTGGAGCAAAACATGGAGTTAGTCAATTGGCATGGAGCATGTCTTGCCCCTGGGGGCAATGGTCTCCTGAACCTAGTCAGACCTCAGACACCACCACTGCTAGTTCTACAACTGATGCAAGATGTTCCAACGAGGGGGTTAAGGCTTCTCATAATATTTCCTATAAGCCCACACCTGTTTGTTTATATCCCCCATTTTTATTCATTATTAGCCAGATAGATCCAATTAATTGTGGTGATGATACTTGCTTTTTTGCCCAATGCTGGAATGCTAGTGAATTTAGGTATGCCCTGGTTACTCGCATGCCTCGCTGGGTGCCTGTGCCCATTGATGCCCCTCACGCTATGACTCTCTTCAGACAGAAAAGGGATCTTGGAACTACAGCCGCCACTGTTACTGCCATCTCATTTGTGGCTGTTGGAGCTACCACCGTGGCAATAGCCAGGAGTCATACTGTGCAGACTGCTCAGACCCTGAATAATCTTTTAGCCAATGTAGCTCATGCCTTAGATGTACAAAAAGGAATTAATGCTCAACTAAAAGGAGGCTTGATAGTGTTCAATCAGAGGATTGACCTCGTGCAGGAGCAAATTGATACCCTATGGCAAATGGCTCAACCTGGCTGTCAATGAAAGTATGCTGGACTTTGTGTCACTAGCATACAACATGAGAATTTTTCCTGTGCTGCAAATCTGTCTAAACAATTGTCTAGCTATATTTTAGGTAATTGGACTGGAGAATTTGATACTACCCTGGAGCAGCTGAGAGTGGCCATTATCACAGTAAATTCTACCAGAGTGGACGCAGGACTAGCCACAGGATTATCATCATGGATTGCTGCAGCCATGAATCATCTGAAGGAATGATTCATGGGCGGGCATGGGAGCATTAGCAGGCCTTCTGGTGTTGGTCTCCTTGGTTTGCCTGTGGTATATATGCAAGATTAGAGTCTCACAACAGCGTAATGCAGCCATGACCATTCAGGCCTTTACAGCCATTGAAGCAGGACAGTCTCCCCAAGCATGGTTGGCTACCATAAAAAGCTAAAATGTTATGCTCAGGTTGCGAGGCTAAGCACTGCACTCAAGGTCAGCAGCTTTCGACCCAGAGAAGAGAAAGTCTGATTGCATGCGGATTGATGCCCCAGGTCCCGCCTCTGAGAAAAAGGTATCGGACGGGTCTGATGCTCTTTGGGTGGATGACACCTAAATGAACATCAGTACAAAGTCCCAATTTATTTCTAATATCAGAGATCAGACCTCTACTCTTGCCTGATGCGTCTAAAACAAAAAGGGGGAACTGTAGAGAGCTGTGTAATGCTGTGCCTTAAAGATGGAGCTGGTTTCCGCCTTCCCCCTTCTCGATGGTGAGTGCTCATGTCACGAACAACTCCACATTTGGCTAAGGCTGAGGATCTGGCTTGCTTCCATGTATGTGGACCTATCTGCATTGCCCACGTGCCACGCTGGGGTTGGCTGACCAGAGGCTATTTAAGCTGTGGGCTGGCTTTCCCCAGGGTCAGATGATTGTTCAAGGTTCCTGAATAAACTGCATTGAAAAGAAAAGAAAAAAATTAAAAACGAAGCAATGATAAATTTCACAAGTCTGGAAAAAGTGATGGAATGGAGTAGTCTCCATCTAGTTCCAGACCTCTGTAGTCCTTAGAAGTGGGTAAAGGAACTCCACCAGTGCAGATGAATGCAGATGAGGGGGGTGGCCCACCAAAAAGATGCTCAAAATGTAGACAGCTGTTCTAACAATTCCAGAACCAATGAAGATATTATTTTTTCTTTGTTGTTTTCTTCTTTCCAACATAATAATCTTATTAATTATTTGGGAATTTATACAACGCACTCTGATGACACTCTCTTCCCATTCCTCCCAGGCCAACCCTTGTGCCCTCCCCACCCCCCAAAACAGACCAATTTGTGTTGCCCACATACTCACTGGAGTATGGAATAAAAATATTCTAAGGAGAAAAAAAAATTTCAACCACATATGCAGCTCAAAATCCCAAAGCACTTCATATTCCTCAAAAATGGCATGGCCGTGCCTATCACAGCAATAGCTCTGTTTTTGGTGCCAACTTCTGTATTAGTTACTGCCCAATTGCTGTGCTAAAATACTATGATCAAGGCAACTTAGAAAAAGAAAAATCTTTTTTTTTTTTTTGAGCTTATTTCACCGGAAAGATAAGAAACTAGCATTATTATCATGGCAGCAAGAAAGAATGGTACTGAAGCAACAGCTGAGATCTAGCATTTAAGTTCACAAACAGAAAACTCAGAGTATACTATGAACGAGGAATGGAAAAAGGTTTTGAAAACTTATACATGGTACAAGTCTATACCTCCTAATTATTTCCCAAGAGTTAGTTTCCACTATTAGGTACCCATACTCAAATGACCCAGATTTAAGAGAGCAGGGCATCTTATTTAATCCATAGGGTGTAATAATAGATATCCCATTTAGAGATGAATTGATTCATTCTCTTGTTCTTAAAATGCTGACTAGTTGTTTGTATCTGTATTAATGGCTGTCTACTGAACAAAATTTTTGATGAGGGTTGAGAGACACAGAAACCTATGTATATAAAGATTAGTACTAAGAAGCGTGTAATACTATTATATTTTAATAAAATATTTAGGTCCTCACTTGGCACTTATGATATACCCATTCACTGGTCCTTAGCCAAGCTAACTGTAACAGACACGAGTTTCTTCATAAGGAGCAGGCCTTATGTTTAAAACGAAAATCATTTGTTATTTTTATAACATTTGTGTCACTATCACACCAGTGGCAATGTCTTACCAGACCAATCATTATTCTAGATTTTATGCTTCATAGATGATTAAAACTGTTGATTATGTTTTTCTCCATGGTATTCTGTATTTATCCTTTTAGCACTATGAAATTTACCCAGGAGGAATTAACCTATCATTTCAGTACCACCTTGATTTTTACATGCCCTATTACTCAGGTATGCAATGGATGCCAACTACATTTATGTCAACTCAACATGAGCTAAAGTCATTTGAGAGAAGGTAAATTCAATTAAAAATTTATTTACACAGGAGTGGGCTGTGGACAAACCCGTAGAGCATTTTCTTAGTGATGAATGTGAAAAGGTCCAGTCCATTTTGGGTGACAAGATCCCTGCACTAGTTGTCTTGGGTTCTACAAAAGAGCAAGTTAAGCAAACGGAAGTGAATAAGCCCAGAAACAGCAACCCTCCTGCCTTTAGGTTCCTGCTTTGTTTGTGTCCCTGTGTTGACTTCTTTCTTTTAATTTTCTTTTTTTATGTTATTTTTATTGACTACAGTTTGTTCACTTTTTATTTCAGCTATAGCACCCTCTCTAATCCCCTCCCAACCTCCCTCTCCCCTCATATCCTCCCATGCTCCTCCCCAAGTCCACTGATAGGGGAGATGAAGAGTGATGTTGATATGATAAGCATAATAAACACTTTCTTCCCTAAGATGCCTTTTGCCATGATATTTCATCACAGTAATATTAACCCTAACTAGGGCACAGTACATTTAAATTATGATCTTATCAAATTCAGGAAGGTAAGTAAGCAAAACGTCAATAGCCTATATTTGGAGGGTTTGTGGGATAAAAAGAGGCAACTAATACCTGACATTTGGCTTTTTATTTGGTATCCAATGTTGCTTCTACCACATGACTTCATTTAAACTTTTTAATGTAAGTAAATATTTTAAAAGCTTCCACACTATTGGGTTTTCCTTTGGCTTTTTCAAAATTATTAAGTGGGGATGGAGAAATGACACAGCAGATAATAGTATTTAACTATATTTCGGAATACTTGAGTTCAGTTCCCAATATCCAGATTTGTAGTTAACAACCACCTTTAACTCAATTTCCAGAGAATCTGATCTCTTCTTTTGACCTATGCTGATCCCTTCAATCATTCTTGCATGATATTCTCACATAGGTACACATACATATAGTTAATTTTTTAAAGGTCTTTTGTGTTTTTTCGGTCATTCCCATATTCCTTCCTCTAACCTGTTCTCCTATGCCCCTTTTAACCCATCATGTTTCATTATTCCCCATGATTCCTTTTGATCACCAATTTTCTATGCCCACCTTTTGACTTCGCAAGTTCCTTCATTATCTTCCTGATTTATATTGGTACTCCAGTTTAAATACATATCTAAAGATTCAAAAATATCACCTACATTTGGGATAGAATGTATTGCCTTTGTCTTTATAGACATAGATAACCTCACTGTGAATAATTATTTCCAGTTTTATCCATTTGGATAAAATTTAATAACTTAACTTTTTAAGCTTAATAAAACCCCACTGTGTATATTTCCATTGCCTGTTTATCAACTGAAGACTATACAGACTATTTCTATTTCCTGGCTACAGTGAAAAGAACAGTGATGAACACAGTTGAGAAAGTACCTCAACAGTAAGGTATGGGATTATCTGAGTATATTTATAGGCATGATTATCTGAATACATTTATAGATGTGGTATAGCTGGATCATAGAGTGGATCTGTATTTAGCATATTAAAGAATCCCTAGACAATTTTTTTTAATTTTTATTTTTTTAATATCCATCACAGGTTATTTACTTTGTACCCAGCTGTAGTCCCCTCCCTCATTTCCTCCCATTCCCACCTCCCTCCATCATGTACTCCTTGTCCCTTTCCAAGTCCACTGCTAGAGGAGCTCCTCCTCCCCTTCCATCTGACTGACCCTTGCTTATCAGGTATCTTCAGTGTTAGCTGCAATGTCCTTATCTGTGGCCTAGCAAGGCTGTTCCTCTCTTGGAGGCAGGGAGAGATAAAGGAGCCAGTCCTTGAGTTCATGTCAGAATTAGTTCTTGTTCCCCTTACTAGCTAAAGTCCTCACTGTGTGTAAACATTTACTAATAACTGACCTCTTAGAAAGCAAGCAAGTTCTCTCTCAATTATTTCTCCCCACACCAGTTAAAAAAAATCCATGGAAAACTCACTTGGATACTGAGCTACCATGGGGTACATCTGAGCAGGGGTTCTAGGATATACCCAAACATGGTCCTTGGTTGGAGAAACAGTCTCATAGAGGACCCTTGTGCCATGATATATGTTGTCCTTTTGGAGATCTTGTCCTCTCTCAGTCATATTAACTCCCACTTTTATCATATGATTCCCTGCACTATGCCAAAAGTTTGGTTATGAGTCTCAGCATCTGCTTTGATATGCTGCTAGGTAGAGTCGTTCATAGGCCCTCTGTGGTAGGCTCCTGTCCTGTTTCTTGTTTTCTCCTACTTCCCAAGTCCATCCCATTTGTCTTTCTAAGTGAGGATTGATCATCTTACCTCAGGTCCTCTTTCTTGTCTAGACAGATTTTCACAACCCCTGCACCAGATTTTGCTCTGTAAAAAGTGACTAAGTGTTCTTATTTCCCCAAATTTATCTCATCATTTGGAGTTTTTTTTTAAGTAGACATTCTAATTTGAGTAAGATAAAATCTGAAAGTAGTTTTAATTCACATGACCCTAAAAGCTAAAGATCTTGAAATATGTATATTCAGCCATTTTTATTTCTTCTTTTGAGAATTTTCTATTTAATTCTCTATGCGCCAGTTTTAAGCTGGATTGTTTGTTTCCTTGGTGTTTAGGTTTTTAGAGTCTTTGAATATTCTAGATACAAATCTTCTGTTCAATAACTGGTAGAGAATTTTCTCTATTTTGTAGGCTGCCTTTTCACTTGAATGATCTTATTTTTTGCTTTATAGAACCTTTTTAGTTTCATGAAAACCATTTGTCATAGGATTATATCACTGTTGTTTTATTGAGGAAGCCCTTTCCTGGTCTTCTAAGTTATGCTTTCATGTTGTTGTTATAAGTTCAAATACATTTTCCTCTTCAAATACTGCTGTTAAAAATGATTACATTTTTACTCCTAACTTTAGCTCCATAAAAAAAGGTGAGTATACAGTAAACACAAAATTTACATGTATATGCAGATATGAAAAAGGCAAAAATATCTTCTGTAAAAGATGATAATTTCAAAAAGATTTAGAGTATGCAGGTTTCAAAGTAATTCATGATAATAAGCTCTCAATCTTGGAGCATATAGATCTTCTGTATAAAGCACTTCATGAGAGTCAGGTTGATTTTACAGAATAAGGTATTCTCTTAGATTTTTTTAGTCCTGCTTTATTGCTTCCTGTACAAAATGTTCTGAAAGAAATAATACTGATGACCAGATAACAACATTTTGTAAGTGTCTCTGCCATTAATCAGCATGCTTCAATCTAAAAAAGCTATTATTTTAGCCATATTTAAATCCTCATTGCATTTCATTCTGCCTTGGCAATGTTCACAATGTGATCATCATTAGAATGTATTTTAAGCTTTCACATGCTGGCATGGCCATTATTTGTATCCTGTGCTGTGAGCAGTAAATCATGTGGAAGATGGTTAGATGTAGAGTTCCCAGGATTCAAAACGCCCTTCATTTTGTTTTCATTTTATTCTTTAGTATTTCTCAAGGACTGAAAGGAATTTTATACCTACTTCAGGAAAATAAACATGTTATAATAAGATTCGCACATTCATCTATCACTTTCAAGTATACTGAATGATATTGTCCCAGTTTTTCTGATACTTATACTCAGGTGAGTCAATGTAAAGTAGATTGAGTATGTATAGACAGCTTAGTAGATATCAAGAGTAAATCTGGAAAACAGCAAAAGAATTTATTATGTGTGTCCATTCTCTAGATGCTCTTCTTATTTGGTCTTGAAATGGCCTTGATCATTTGTGCCTAATGCCTATACCTTAGTAGTGTGAAACTATTAAAAGTGATCGTTTTTTAATTTCTTTTTTTCCTCAGACAGTTTCTCTTTACTGGAAGGCTGCAATTTGTGGTTACAAAGAAAGAATCAATCATTTTGTTATTTATCTTAAAAAAGTAATCTCAAAAAAAAAACTTAAAAGAATCACAAATCTAAACTTTTTATAAAATACATTTATTTCTACTTTAAACACTCAAGGTGGACATCTATTTATTAACAATTTTTATTAAGTCATATCAGAAAACCAAGGGCAAAAAATTGGGTATAAGAAATTAATCATCAATTTGATCACCAGCCCAGCCCAACTTCAGTGTGAGAGTCACATCAGCCAGTGCTAATTTGGGCCATTGTTTTTACTCCCTAAATATCCTATGAAGAACTTGCCTTTCTAAACTTCAAATTGTTTCTCAAGAACAACAGGAGCCACTAACAAAAACTTCTTACCCTAGCCTTATGAAAAAAATCTTTCTAGGGCTGGTGGTGTTAGGATTGTGCATCAGAGTTATAAGGCGTGTCCATAAGTCACTACACAGGACTTGTTCCACTTGGGAACTTTTATTAATGCGAAGGGGGAGGGGATCACAAAGACCATCTCTGGTCAGGATAGGAGAAACAGAGAGAGAAGAGAGAGAGAAAGACACAGTGGGGGGAGAGGTGCCCTGACAGAGAGAGGGAAAGTGCAGGAAAGAGGAAAAAGAGAGTGCAAGAGAAAGAAGGCAAGAGAGTGACAAAGTGGCAAGTTGATTCTTTTATGGAGCAACTGAACTATGCCTGCCAGGTGTGGCTACCTGGCTATGGACACATGATGACATCATATGTTGCTAGGCAACGAAGAAGCAGGCTGACTAAATAATAACATTTCTCCCTTTTTCTATAATTAAAAAAAATATGGAGCTTATACTGCTTCTCATGTAAGGTAAATTAATGTAGGTTCGTTTGAAGCAGATCTTGGTTGCCATTCCAGGAAGTAAGAGAGAGAGGAAAAAGAGAGAGGAGGAAAGGAAGTCCCTGCCCTAGAAAGTTCAGGGTAGAGGGGTGCTAGTAGAAAGTTTCCAGCCATGCACTGCAGCAGATAGAGATTGAGGAATGCTGAGGGAACCTGGAGCCATTTTTCCTGGGCATGAAGCACAACATTCCAGCCTTTTGTTAATAATAAGTGAATAAAGGGCAGAGAGTTTCTTCTGGCTACTTCCTGCTGACACTGGGGTGTTGTAGGGAGATCACAAGGCTGAAATGCTGTCCAGAAAAAACAGGATGTTTTGATGCTGTCCAGAGTCTGTGAGAACATCCATGGCTAGGAGGTAAAGTATAGGTTCAGCTTGATGGACGTCTGTAAGGTCAGACACCTGTGGTAGCTGCTTTGGCTCTGTCGTGGGTGTAGGAAACACTTGGGTCTGGCAGAATATGGGAACATAGGCACAAGACAAGTTTTCCACTAAAAATAAGCATTTTTTTTATTGTTTGGCATCAAAACATAGATATTATAGCATTCTGCCTTCTTTTCTACTTGCCATCCAAGGACTATGACATATTCAACCATTCCTCATAATATTGAAAACCAAGTGATTCTAAATTGGATAGACCTGGTTTGAATAATAGCTTCCTAATTATAAGTTTATGGCCTATAAACCTATTGGCAGGGGTTTCCAACAGAGGTTAATTTGTTCCTTGCCACATCCTGGGTGTATATGAAAATATCTGAGAAGTTTTGGGTTATAACCATAGGCAATTACCAGTATTTCTATAGAGCAGGATTAGGATTAGGTTAGATGCTCTATGTTGCATGGTACCACTGCCCTGAAGCTTTAGAACTTCTAAAGGTGGAATCAAAAGCTCTGACAAAACTTTAATGGGTCCCTGGGAGTGCTTGCTGAAAGACAACTTATACATCGGTATTATCTATAGAGTGAGATCCAGCTATATCTCAAACTTCAGAGTACTCCCTTTCAAATTAATGGCCCAATTTGTCAGTACCCATAATCAGGATGAGTTATTTTACAAGGTGTTCTGTAAGATGTAGCCTGAGGTATACTATGGGAATATAAGCTACACTACTTCTTGCCAGTTTGTAGGTGCATGTTTTTGGAATGTCTGGTTATTCTAGGGGCCCCAGTGGTTGCCTGAACCATCAATTTACAGGTGTGCTAGGTGAGATTCAATCAGGAAGAGCAATAAAGAAGAATTGCCACAAAGGGCAGAGGATACATGGAACAAAGGGCAGTGTAATCACAGTTTTCCCTTTGTCTGGTGATTCTATACTTCATTGAAAAAGGGAAATAATGAACTAAATTTATGCAAAATCTTCACAGCAATCCAGCCATACAGAAGCTACTAGAAGCTACTAGAAAAAAAACTTCAATCCAATGAAAACAACTTCACCCAAGAAAACATAGCATAAGATAATATCGCAACAAAAATTAAAAGACAGCAAGCAATGAAATACAGTAAGAACATCGATTCTAATATAAAAGGAACTAACGTTCATTGGTCACTATTATCTGTCAACATCAATGGACTCAACTCACCAATAAAAAGGCACAGACTAACAGAACTGTTGAGGAAAAAGGATCCAACATTGTGCTGCATCCAAGTGATGCACTTCTACAACAAAGACAAACACTAACTCAGAGTAAAGGGCTGGAAAAATGTCTTTCAAGCAAACAGACCCAGAAAACAAGCTGGGATAGCTATCCTAATATCTAATAAAATAGACTTTCAACCAAAATTAATCAAAAAACATGCAGAGGGGCACTAGATTCTTATCAAAGGAAAACTCCAGCAAGAGGACATCACAATTCTGAACATCTATGCCCCAAATACAAGAGCACCTACATTCATAAAGGAAACATTATTAAAACTCAAATCACACATCGATCCCAACAACTTCGTAATGGGAGACTTCAACACCTCACTCTCAACAAGGGACAGATCATCTAGACAGAAGCTTAATAAAGAAATAAAGGCACTTACAGTAGTCCTAAATCAAATGGATCTAACAGATGTCTACAGAACTTTTCATCCAAACTCAAAAGAGTATACCTTCTTTTCAGAGCCTCATGGAACCTTCTCCAAAAAGACTATAGATTTGGTCACAAAACAAGCCTCAACAGATAAAAGAGGATTGAAATAATCCCCTGTATTCTATCTGACCACCATGGTCTAAAGCTGCACCTCAAAAACAATGGAATTAGAAGAAAGCCTACAAATACATGGAAACTGAACAACTTGCTGCTCAGTGACAGTTTGGTTAAGAAAGAAATAAAGAAAGAAATTGAAGAATTCCTAGAATTCAATGAAAATGAGGATACAACATACCCTAATTTATGGAAGACAATGAAAGCAGTGCTCAGAGGAAAATTCATAGCACTAAATGCCTTCAAGAAGAAATTTGTAACATCTCATACAAGCAACTTAATGGCCCAACTGAAAGTCCTAGAAAAAAAGAAAAAAAAAAAAAAAAGCAAATGCACCTAAGAGGAGCAGATGGCTGGAAATAATCAAACTCAGGGCTGAAATCAATCAATTAGAAACAAATAAAACTATTCAAAGAATCAATGAAACCAAGAGCTGGTTCTTTGAGAAAATCAACAAGATAGACAAACCTTTACCAAACTAACTAAAAGGCAAAGGAAAATGTCCAAATCAGCAAAATCAGAAATGAAAAAGGGGACATAACTACAGACACTGAGGAAATCCAAACAATCATTAGGTCTTACTACAAAAGCCTATATGCCACAAAATTCAAAAATCTAAAAGAAATTGACAATTTTCTAGATAGAGTCCATCTACCAAAGTTAAGTCAAGATCAGGTAGAAAGATTGAATAGTCCTATATCCCCCAAGGAAATAGAAGCAGTCATGAGGAGTTTGCCTTTCAAAAAAAAAAAAAAAAAAAAAAAAAACCTGGGCCAGATGGATTCAGTGCAGAATTCTAACAGAACACAAAGAAGTGCTAACTCCAACTCTCTACAAACTATTCCACAAAATAGAAACAGAAGGAACATTGCCAAACTCATTCTATGAAGCCACAGTCACCTTGATACCTAAACCAAACAAAGACCCAACAAAAAAAGAGAACTTCACACCTATCTCTCTCGTGAACATTGATGCAAAAATACTCAATAAAATCCTTGCAAACAGAATCTAAGAACACATCAAAGATATCATCCACCATGACCAAGTAGGCTTCATCCCAGGCATGCAAGGGTATTTCAACATAAGGAAATACATCAGTGTAATCCACCATATAAACAAACTGAAGCAGAAAACCCACATGATCATCTCCTCAGATGCTGATAAAGCATTTGAAAAAGTCCAACACCCATTCATGCTTAAAGTCTTGGAGAGATCAGGGATACAAGGCACATACCTAAAAAGAGTAAAAACAATATACAGCAAGCCTATAGCCAACATCAAACTCAATGGAGAGAAACTAAAATCAATCCCACTGAAATCAGGGACAAGGCAAGGCTTCCCATTCTCTCCATATCTCTTCAACATAGTACTTGAAGTCCTCGCCAAAGCAATAAGAAAACTAAAGGAGATCAAGGGGGTACAACTTGGAAAGGAAGAGCTCAAAATGTCACTGTTTGCAAATGATATGATAGTATACATGAGCAACCCCAAAAATTCAACCACAGAACTCCTTCAGCTGATAAACACCTTCAGCAAAGTGGCTGGATACAAAATCAACTCAAAAAATTCAGAAGCCCTTTTGTATACCAAAGACAAAAGAACGGAGAAAGAAATCAGGGAAACAACACCCTTCACAATAGCTACTAATGACATAAAATACCTTGGGGTGACTCTAACCAAGCAAGTGAAAGACCTGTTTGGAAAAATCTTTAAGTCTCTGCAAGAAGAAATTGAAGAAGATATCAGAAGATGGGAAGATCTCCCATGCTCATGGAATGGTAGGATTAACATTGTGAAAATGGTCATCCTGCCAAAAGCAATCTACAGATTCAATGCAATGCCCATAAAAATACCAACTCAGTTCTTTACAGACATTCAAAGAAAGATTCTCAGCTTCATATGGAGGAATAAAAGACCCAGAATTTCCAAAACGATCCTGTACAACAACAGGTCATCTGGAGGTGTCTTTATACCCGATCTCAAGCTGTACTACACAACAAGAGTAATAAAAACTGCACTGTACTGGCAGAGAAACAGAAAGGAGGATCAATTGAATCGAATAGAAGACCCATGAATAAACCCAAACACCTATAAATACTCAATTTTTGACAAAGAGGCTACAGCCATTTAATGGAAAAAAAGAGAGCATCTTCAACAGATGGTGCTGGTCCAACTGGATGTCTACATGCAGAAAAATGAAAATAGATCCATATTTATCACCTTGCACAAAACTAAAGACCAAGTGGATCAAAGACCTCAACATAAAACAAGATACTCTAAATTGGTTAAAAAAAAATTGGGGAACAGCCTAGACCTCATTGGCACAGGAGACAACTTCCTGAACAGAATACCAACAGCACAGGCTCTAAGAGCAACAATCAATAAATGGGACCTCATGAAACTGAAAAGTTTCTGTAAAGCAAAAGACACTATCATCAGAACAAAATGACAGCCTACAAACTGGAAAAAGTGATTCACCAACCCTATATCTGACAGAAGGCTAATATCCAGCATATACAAAGAATTAAAGAAGTTAAAAAGCAATAAATCAAATAATCCAATTAAAAATGGGGTATGGAGCTAAAGAGAGAATTTTCTATAGAGGAATATAGAGCTGGGTACCTGTACCCGTTGATGCCCCTCACGCTATGACTCTCTTCAGACAGAAAAGGGATCTTGGAATTACAGCCACCATTGTTACTGCCATCTCATTGGTGGCTGTTGGGGCTACCACCGTGGCATTAGCCAGGAGTCATACTGTGCAGACTGCTCAAACCCTGAATAACCTTTTAGCCAATGTAGCTCATGCCTTAGATGTACAAAAAGGAATTAATGCTCAACTAAAAGGAGGCTTGATGGTGTTCAATCAGAGGCTTGACCTCATGCAGGAGCAAATTGATACCCTATGGCAAATCCCTCAACTTGACTGTCAATGAAAGTATGCTGGACTTTGAGTCACTAGCATACAACATGAGAATTTTCCCTGTGCTGCAAATCTGTCTAAACAATTGTCTAGCTATATTTTAGGTAATTGGACTGGAGAATTCGATACTACGATGGAGCAGCTGAGAGTGGCCATTGTCACGGTAAATTCTACCAGAGTGGATGCAGGACTAGCCACAGGATTATCATCATGGATTGCTGCAGCCATGAATCATCTGAAGGAATGATTCATGGGCGGGCATGGGAGCGTTAGCAGGCCTTCTGGTGTTGGTCTCCTTGGTTTGCCTGTGGTATATATGCAAGATTAGAGTCTCACAACACCATAATGCAGCCATGACCATTCAGGCCTTTACAGCCATTGAAGCAGAACAGTTTCCCCAAGCATGGTTGGATACCATAAAAAGCTAAAATGTTATGCTCAGGATGCGAGGCTAAGCACTGCACTCAGGGTCAGCCGCTTAGGACCCAGAGAAGAGCATGTCTGATTGCATGCAGGTTGATGCCCCAGGTCCCGCCTCTGAGAAAAAGATATCGGACGGGTCTGATGCTCTTTGGGTGGATGACACCTAAATGAACATCTGTACAAAGTCCCAATTTATTTCTAATATCAGAGATCAGACCTCTACTCTTGTCTGATGCGTCTAAAACAAAAAGGGGGAACTGTAGAGAGCTGCGTAATGCCGCGCCTTAAAGATGGAGCTGGTTTCTGCCTTCCCCCTTCCCGATGGTGAGTTCTCTCTGTCACGAGCAACTCCACATTTGGCTAAGGCTGAGGATCTGGCTTGCTTCCATGTATGTGGACCTATCTGCATTGCCCACATGGCACGCTGGTGTTGGCTACCCAGAGGCTATTTAAGCTGTGGGCTGGCTTTCCCCAGGGTCAGATGATTGTTCAAGGTTCCTGAATAAACTGCATTGAAAAAAAAAAAAAAAAAAAGAGCTGGATGGGTGTGAGAGAGAGACAGTAACCAATTCGTTTTCCATAGTAAGGGGAACAGGGACTATTTCTGACAGGAACTCAATGGCAGCCTCTTTGACCTCTCCACTCCCCAAGGGAGAAGCAGTCCTGCTAGGCTACAGAGAAGGACTTTGTAGCCAGTTCTGAAGATACCTGATTAAAGAGGTTCAGATGAAAGGGGAGGAGGTCCTCCCCAATCAGTGGACTTTGAAAGGGGCAGGTAGGAGATGAGGGAGGGAGGGAGGGTTTGAGAGGGAATGAGGGATCAGATACAGCTGGGATACAGAGTTAATAAAATGTAACTAATAATAAAAAAGATAAAATAGAAATTAGTATTTGAAGAAAAGAATAGAAAAGAAGACCTGTAATGAAGTCCACACAGGTATATTTGGTTTATTTATTTATTTATTTATTTTTGATATTTGGATTTTTCTTTCTTTCTAATTTTTTTTTTATTTATTACAATTTATTCACTTTGTATCCCAGATATAAATCCTCCCTCATCTTCTTACCCTACCTTCCTCTTCTTATCCTATGCCCCTCCCATATTCAACTGATAAGGGAGGACCTCCTCCCCTTCCATTTGATCCTTGACTATCAGGTCTCCTCAGAACTGGCTGAAAATTCTTCCTCTGTGGCCAGGTAATGCTCTCTAACCTTCCATGGGGAAGTCATCAAAGAGCCAGCCACTGAGTTCATGTCAGAGAGAAACCATTCTCCTCTTACTACAGAACCCACTTGGAGACTGAGATGGCCTGGACTACATCTGAGCATGGGTTCTAGGTTATCTCCATGCATCATCCTTGGATTATCAGTTGGAGGCACATAGAGAAAAAATGAAAAAAAAAATAAAGGCCATATTGGAAGACAGGAATCCAAATACAAACAGATAAAGGAAATGGTGCAAGACATAAAAACAGTATTAGAATCAATAAAGAATCAATAAAGAAAAAGCACACAAAGAAACTCCTGGAGATGGAAAACCTTCTGAAGGGATCAGAAATCACAGAGATAAGCATGACCAACAGAATTCAAGATACAGAGGAGAAAATCTCAGGCACTGAGGACACAATTTAAGAAGTCAATACATCTGTCAAGAAAGATATAAAATCAGAAAAGGTCCTAACAAAAACATCCAAGAAATCAATGAAAAGAGAAAAACTATGAATAATAGGAATAGACAGAAGAGAAGATTCTAGGCTCCAAGGTCCAGAAAATCTTTTCAATAAAATTGGCAGATTTTTAATCAAATGGGTCAGAAAAAAATACTTTTCTATAAAATACAAATGTCTATCAATCATATAATTTAAGTGCTAAGTACCATTATTCATGGGGAAAATGTAAAGTGAAAACTACAGGGAGATACTGTTTATTCAGTTATATTGATTATTATAATTTAAAAAGCCACATGCTAGCAAGACTGTGAGCAAGAAGAAACCCTGTACAATGTTGGTGTAAGTATACATTAGTGTGGCTATTATGGAGAACTATGAGAAGTTCCCTCCAACTCTAAACTAAAACCAGAACTATACTATGAAGCAAATACTTTATATTTGGCATCTACTCAAAATAAATTAAAACTTTATATTTGGCATCTACTCAAAATAAATTAAAACTTAATACCAAACACACCGTGCATTGTTATACTTATTTCAGTATTATTCACCCCGATATGAAACGAGCCCAGATATCTATCAACAGATGAACAAATGACACAAGTGAAGTATGCATGTTCATGAATGAATTATACATATTCAAGAGATTGCTATTTAGGCATAAAGAAGAGTGAAAATCTTATCGCTGCATATGTTCACATTCAATTTTCCATCAAGGTAGTCTGGGTCAATGGAATCTTCATCACATCTGCATTACTCTTAAACTGACTATTCTGTCCCATAGCACTACTTTAAATACACCTTGGGGTGAAATTACACCAACCCTGATAAGACAGGGTAATCTACTTGCTTAAATACTGTTGAGTTACAATTTTAATTCTATGCAAAACAACTCATTTTTGCCATCTACAGCAAATCCATACTTATTTCCAGGGACAATTATTGTTACTACTATATCTTCTAATAATCACAGAAGTAAATTTGAAAGTGTATTGTAGTTCAGACTCAGATGAGCTACCACCAGTAGAAAACAAATTCATTCTCTAAATATTTTATTTTTTAAATTTTATTTATTTTTATTTTTATTTTTATTTACAATATATTAACTCTGTATCCCAGCTGTATCCTGCTCCCTCATTCCCTCCCAATCCCACTCTCCCTCCCTCAACTCCTCCCTGCCCCTTTCCAAGTCCACTGATTGGGGAGGACCTCCTCCCCTTTTATCTGACCCTGTTTTATCAGGAATCATCAGGACTGGCTGCAAAGTCCTCCTCTGTGACCTAGCAGGGCTGCTCCTCCCTTGGAGGTTGGGTAGGTCAAAGAGGCTGCCATTGAGTTCCTGTCAGAAATAGTCCCTGTTCCCCTTACTATGGGAAACCAATTGGTTGCTGAGCTACCATGGGCTACATCCAAGCAGAGGTTCTAAGTTATATACATACACAGTCCTTGGTGGAATGTCAGTCTCAGAAAAGACTCCTGTGCCCAGATATATTTGGTCCTTGTAGAGCTCCTATCCTTTCAATGCCATACTAACTCCCCCTACTTTCATATGATTCCCTGCACTCTGGGGAAGGTATGGTTATGAGTCTTATCAGCTTTGATACATTGCTATGTAGAGTCTTTCAGAGGTCCTCTGCAGTAGGCTCCTGTCCGGTTACATGTTTTTTTTTTCCTATGTCCAGTGCACATCCCATTTGTCTTTCTAACTGAGGATTGATCATCTAAACCGGGTTCTTTCTCGTTTATCTTCTTTAGGTGTATAGATTTCATTATGTTTATCATATCTTATAGGGCTACAGAAGTGAGTATATACCATGGGTGTCTTTCTCCTTCTGGATAGCTCACTCAGAATAATCTTTTCTAGATCCCTCCATTTGCCTGCAAATTTCATGATTTCCTCGTTTTTGATTGCTGAGTAGTATTCCATTGTGAAAAAATACCACAATTTCTGTGTCCATTCCTCCATTGATGGCCATCTGGGTTGTTTCCAGGTTCTGTCTATTAGAAATAAAGCTGCTACAAACATGGTTGAGCAAATGTCCTTGTTGTGTACTTGAGCAAATTTTGGGTATATGCCTAGCAGTGGTATAGCTGGGTCTTGAGGAAGCACTATTCTTAATTTTTTGAGAAAGCACCAGACTGACTTCTAAAGTGGTTGTACCAGGTTACATTCCCACCAGCAATGGAGGAGTGTTCCCCTTTCTCCACAACCTCTCCAGCATGTGCTGTCATTTGAGTTTTTGATTTTAGCCATTTTGATGGGTCTAAGGTGGAATCTCGTGGTCATTTTGATTTGCATCTCCCTGATGGCTAAGGATGTCGAACATTTCTTTAAGTGTTTCTCTGCCATTCTATATTCCTCTACAGAGAATTCTCTGTTTAGGCCCGTGCCCCATTTTTTTATTTGGATTACTTGATTTATTGCTTTTTAACTTCTTTAGTTCTTTATATATGCTGGATATCAGCTCTCTGTCAGATATAGCATTGGTGAAGATCCTTTCCTAGTCCATGGGCTGTCGTTTTGTTCTGATGACAGTGTCTTTTGCTTTACAGAAGCTTTTCAGTTTCATGAGGTCCCATTTATTGATTGTTGCTCTTAGAACCTTTGCTTTTGGTATTCTGTTCAAGAAGTTGTCTATTTTGCGGATGAGTTCTAGGGTCTTCCCCACTTTTTCTTCTAACTGATTTAGAGTATCTGGTTTTATGTTGAGGTATTTGATCCACTTGGACTTTAGTTTTGTGCAGGATGATAAATAGGGGTCTATTTTCATTTTTCTGCATGTAGCCAACCAGTTGGATCAGCACCATTTGTTGAAGATGCTGTCATTTTTCATTGAATGGTTTTGGCTTCTTTGTAAAAAATCAAGTATTCATAGGTTTGTGAGATTATTTCTGGGTCTTCTATTCATTTCCATTGATCCTACTTTCTGTTTCTATGGCAATACCATGCAGTTTTTATTACTATTGCTATGTCGTATAGCTTGAGATCGGGGATGGAGATACCTCCAAATGATCTGTTGTTGTACAGGATCATTTTGGAGACTCTGGGGTTTTTTTGTTTTGTTTTGTTTTGTTTTGTTTCTCCATATGAAGCTGAGAATCTTTTTTCAAGGTCTGTAAAGAATTCAGTTGGTATTTTGACTGGAATTGCGTTGAATCTGTAGATTGCTTTTGGCAGGATGGCCATTTTCACAATGTTAATCTTACCAATCCCTGAATATTTTAAATGAGTGAAGTATCCCAGGAGGAGAAAGACAAACATGGAATATACTTGCTTATATAGACCTAAAAGATAGGATAAACATAATGAAATCTATACACCTAAAGAAGATAATCAAGAAAGCGGACACGGGGTATGATGATCTATCCTCATTTAGAAAGACAAATGGGATGTGCATTGAACGTTTGACAGGAGTCTAACACAGAAAGCATCTGAAAGACTCTACCTAGCAGTGCTCCAAAATAAATACTAAGACTCATAACCAAACCTTCGGCAGAGTGCAGGGAATTATATGAAAGAAGGGGAGTTTGATGTGGAAAGGATAGGAGCTCCACAAGGACCAAACGTATCTGGGCACAGGGTCTTTTCTGAGATGGACACTCAACCAAAGTCCATGAGAGGATAAAACCTAGAATCTCTGCTCGGATGTGACCCGTGATAACTCAGTAATCAATTGGTTTCCCATAGTAAGGGGAACAAGGACTATTTCTAACAGGAACTCAATGACTGGCTCTTTGACCTCCCCACCTCGCAAGGGAGGATCAGTACTGTTAGGCCACAGAAGAGGACTTTGCAGCCAGTCCTGAAAATACCTGACAAAAGGGAGTCAAATGAAAGGGGAGGAGGTCCTCCCCTATCAGTGGACTTGGAAAGGGGCAGGGAGGAGATGAGGGAGGGAGGATGGGATTGTGGAGGGAATGAGGGATACAGCTGGGATACAGAATTAACAAAATGTAACTAATGAGAAAAATAAAATTATAGAAAAAAATATTTGAATTTATTTTAATTATATGTTGTATGTGGATGTGGATGTAAGTGCATATGAGTGTAAGTTCCCATAGTGGCCAGAGGTATTAGATCCCTTAAAGCTGGAGTTATGTAGAACCATGAGCTACCCGATTATTGGTGCTTGGAACCTAGTTTGGGTTCTTTGCCACAGCTCTATGCTGCCACTTATAAAGACATTTTTCTGGTGTCTAAAATGACAAAATTTATCTAGATTTGTGAAAAAATATCAAGCACAGAAGGACCTTCTAAGCTATATTCAGCTTCCTGGTACACAGACATTATGAGAGAGTAATTTTGCTTATCTTCTAACTGCTAAAGTATGGATAATTTGGTACACACTAACAGACAGCTAATACAGTAATTTAAAGTATTGACTTTGACTGAATATTTTCCCAGTGGTATTTTTTATTCATTTAATTAAAAACAGACACTCCATCAATTTGAAGTTGTGCAAATTGCAGAATATATTCAAGTTATCCAAACCAATTGCTAAAATGAAATTTTGATAGCTTTTATAATGAAAAACCCTAATGGGCCACACTCAGAGTATTCCTATTCCTTAACCAATAAAAAGACTCTTTTCTTCAGCATATAAACTGGTCCTAAAAACACATGAATATAGTATGTAAAAATTATTAGTCAGAAGAAAAGACGTGATATCTGAGCTACATACACCACAGTGATTATAGTATGTAGAAATTATGGATATTGGATGAAAATTTTGGTTGCTGAAATCAGATTAGTATGATCTTAGTTATACTTCTCTTTCTTAGAAAATAAGGACTATTTTTAATAAAACATTCAGTGACAAAAGATGAAATTAGCATAATAAAATTCTTAAAATATCTATCATGAAACTTTATTGAAAAAAATTTAGTTCTAATATTTTTCCAGCATTTTAAATTTGATCTTTTTTTTAGTCTCACACATAATTATTTTTCCCAGAATTTTTTATTTATTACAATTTATTCACATTGTATCCCGATTGTAGTCCCCTTACTTACTCATCCCGTTCCAATCCTGCCCTCTTTCCCTCGTCTCCTTCCCCGCTGTTCCCCCAGTCCACCGATAGGGGAGGTCCTACTTCCATTTTATCTGACCTTAGACTATCAGGTCTCATCAAACCTGAATGCATTGTCTTCCTTTGCAGCCTGGTAGGGCTGTCCACCTCCTCTAGTGGAGGTGATCAAAAACCTAGCCATGGAGTTCATGTCAGAGACAGTCCCTGTTTCCATTACCAGGGAACCCACTTGGACACTAAGCTGCCATGGGCTACATCTGTGCAGGGGCTCTAGGTTAGCTCCAAGAATGGACCTTGGTTGGAGTACCAGTCATAGAAGAGACCTCTGGTCCCAGATTTTCTCATTCTTTTGCTCTCCTTGTGGAGCTCCTATTCCCTCCAGGTCTTTCTATCTCCCCCTTATTTCATAAGATTCCCTGCACTCTGCCCAAAGTTTGGCTATGACTCTCATCATATGCTATGAATCTCAGCATCTACCATGCTACATAGAGTCTTCATTGGCCCTCTGTGGTAGGATCCTGTGCTGTTCCCAGTTTTCTCCCTCTTACAATGTCTATCCTGTTTGCCTTTCTGAATGAGGATTGAGCATCTTACCCAGTGTCCTCCTTCTTGATTAGCTTCTTTTGGTGCACAGATTTTAGTACATTCATCATTTATTACATGTATAATATCCACTTATAAGTGAGTATATACCATGTGTGTCTTTCTGCTTCTGGGATACTTCGCTCAGGATGGTCTTTTGTAGTTTCCACCATTAGCCTGCAAATTTCATGATTTCCTCATTTTTAATTGCTGAGTAGTATTCCATTGTGTAAATATTTTCTGTATTCATTCTTCAGTTGAGGGGCATCTAGGTTGTTACAGGTTTCTAGCTTTTACGAATAAAGCTTCTACGAACATGGTTGGGCATATGTCATTGCTGCATACTTGAGCATATGCCTAGGAGTGGTATAGCTGGATCTTGAGGTAACACTATTCCTAATATTCTCAGAAAGCACCGGATTGATTTCCAAAGTTGTTGTACAAGTTTCCCTTCCCTCCAGCGATGAGGAAGGGTTCCCCTTTCTTCACAACCTTTCCAGCAAGTGTTGTCACTTGAGTTTTTTACCTTAGCCATTCTGATGGGTATAAGGTGAAATCTCAAGGACGTTTTGATTTGCACCTTCCTAATGACTACGGACATCGAGAATTTCTTTAAGTATTTCTCTGTCATTCTGTATTCCTTAATTGAGTATTCTCTGTTTAGCTCTGTACACCATTTTTAAATTGGATTACTTGGTTTATTGGTATTAACTTCTTGATTTCTTTATATATTTTGGATATTTGTCTTGTGTCAGAAGTAGGGTTGGTGAAGATCCTTTTCCCAGTCTGTAGTCTGCCGTTTTCTTCTGATGACATGGTCCTTTGTTTTAAGATCCTTTTCAATTTACTGAGACCCCATTTATTTTTTTCCTTTTTTTGGATAAAAAAGAGACCCCATTTATTGATTGTTGATATTAAAGCCTCTGTTGTTGGTGTTCTATTCAAGAAGTTGTTTCCTCTTCTAATAAGTTCAAGGCTCTTCTCTAATTTTCCTTCTAATAGGTTTAGTAAAAGGTTTTATGTTGAGGCACTTTGTCCACTTGGACTTTAGTTTTTTTTTTTTTTTCAGTATTATAAGTATGGATCTCTTTGCATTTTTTCTGTATGTAGACATCCAGTTAGATCATCACCATTTTTTTGAATATGCTATCTTTTTCCATTGTATGGTTTTGGCATCATTGTCAAAAATCAGTTGTCTGTAGTTGTGGGGGTTTATTTTTGGGTCCTCTATTTGATTCCACTGATCCACCAGTTTATTTCTATGCCAGTATCCTGCAGTTTTTATTACTTTTTCTCTAGAATAAAGCTTCAGATTAGAAATAGAGATATCTGCAGGAGATCTTTTTGTTGTAGAGGATTTGTTTTAGGTATTCTGGGTTTCCTGCTATTCCATGTGAAGGTGAGAATTTTTCTTTCAAGCTCTGTAAATAATTGTATTGGGAATTGCATTGACCGTATAGATTGCTTTTGATAAAATGGCCATTTTTACTATGTTAATCTTATGGATCCAAGAGCATGGGAGATCTTTCCATGTTCTGATATTTTCTATTTCTTTCTTCAGAGACTTGAAGGTTTTCCTTACATGTCGTTGACTTGCTTGTTTAGACTTACACCAGGGTACTTTTTGTCTTTTGTGACTATTGTGAAGGGTGTTGTTTATCTAATTTCTTTCTCAAACCACATGTCTTTTGTATACAGGAGGACTACTCTTTTTTTTTATTTTTTAGTTAATTTTGTATCCATCCACTTTGCTGAAGGGTTTTAACAACTCTAGGAGTTCCTTAGTAGAATTTTTTGGGTTCACTCTATACTTTCGTATTATCTCCAAATAGTGATATATTGAATCCTTCCTTTCTGATTTCAGTTCCCTTGATCTCCTTTAGTTTTATTATTGCTCTACCTAGGGCATCAAGAACTATGTTGAGGATATATAGAGAGAGTGGGCAACCTTGCCTTGGCCCTGATTTCACTGGGACTGATTCAATCGTCTCTCTGTTTATTTTGATGTTGGCTATAGGCTTGCTGTATGTTTAGTTAGGTGACTTAAATCCTTGAACTCTCCAGAACTATAAAAATGAAAGTGTTGGATTTTATCAAATGCTTTTTGATGCCAAAAATGCATTTGGCAAAATCCTACACCCATTCTTCTTTAAAGTCTTGGAGAAATCAGGGATACAAGGCACATAATTAAACATAGTAAAGACAATATACTGCAAGCATATAGTCAAAATCAAACTAAACAGAGAGAAAATTAAATCAATCACACTGAACTCAGGAACAAGGCAAAGCTGCCCACTCTCTCTATATCTCTTCAACATAGTTAGTACTTGAAGTCCTAGCTACAGAAAGAAGAAAACTAAAGGAAATCAAGGGGATACAAATCAGAAAGAAGTCATAGTTTTGCACTATTTGCAAATGATAAGATGGTACACATGTGCAACCCCAAAAATTCAACAGAGAACTCTTTCAGCTGATAAGTGGCTAGATACAAAATTAAGTCAAAAAATCAATAGCTCTCCAGGATAAGAAACACAACAGGGCTGAGAGAGAAATTGAGGAAACAACACCTTTCATAATAGTCACTAAAAACATAAAGTACCTTGGTATGACTCTAACCAGGCAAGTGGAAGACCTGTTTGAAAAAACCTCAAGTCTTTGAGGAAAGAAATTGAAGAACAAATCAGAAGATGGAATGATCTCCCATGCTCATGGATCAGTAAGATTAACATAATGAAAACGGCAATCCTGCCAAAAGCAATCTACAGATTCAACGCAATTCCCATCAAAATACCAACACAATTTTTATAAACCAGTCCTAAATTACATAAGGAAAAACAAAAAGCCAGAATTGTTAAAAAAATGTGTACAACAACAGGTCATCTGGATGTACCTCCATAATTAATCTCAAGCTGTACTACAAAGCAATAGGAATAAAAACTGAATGATACTAACATAAAAACAGAATGATGGATCAATGGAAGACCCAAATATAAACCAACATACCTATGGATACTTGATTTTTGACAAAGAAGCCAAAACTGTACAATGAAAAAAGAAAGCACCTTCAACAAATGATGCTGGTCTAACTGGATGAATACATGTAGAAAAATGCAATTGATCAATATTTATCACCCTGCACAAAACTAAAGTTCAAGTGGATCAAAGACATCAACATAAAACCAGACACACTAAACCTCTTAGAAGTAAATGTAGGGAAGAACCTTGAAATCCTTGTCACAGGAGACAGCTTTCTGAACAGATCAGCAACAACACAGGTTTTAAAATCCACAATCAATAAATGGAACCTCATGAAACTGAAAAGCTTCTGTAAAGCAAAGGACACTGTGGTCAGAACAAAACCACAGCCTAAAGACTGGAAAAGGATCTTCACCAACTCTATATCTGACAGATGGCTGATATCCAAAATATATAAAGAACTCAAGAGATTAAACAGCAAAAAAAAAAAAAAATCAAGTAACCCAATTAAAATGGGATACAGAGCTAAACAGAGAATGCTCAAGAGGGGAATATTGAATGGTATAGAAACACTTAAAGAGATGCTCAACATCCCTAGTCATCAGGGAAATTCAAATCAAAATGACCCTGAGACTTCATCTTACATACATCAGAAAACTTAAAGTCAAAAACTCAAATGATAATACATGCCCGAGAAGATGTAGAGAAAGAGGAACCGTCCTCCATTTCAGGTGTGAATGTAAACTTGTACAACTACTTTGGAAATCAATCTAGTGCTTTCTCAGACAATTAGGAATGCTGCTTCCTCAAGACACAGCTATAGACACCTACACATTTATCCAAAATATGCTCAAATACATAACAAGGACATTTGCTCAAACATGTTCTAGCAGATTTATTTGTAATAGCTAGAACCTGGAAACAACCCGAATGTCCTTTAACAGAGGAACGGATGCAGAAATTGTGGTTCATTTACACAATGGAATGCTACTCAGCAATTAAAGACAAGGAAATCGTGAAATTGACAGGCAAATGGTGGGAACTAGAAAAGATCATCTTGAGTGTGGTATCCCAGAATCAGAAAGACACACATGGTACATACTCAGCTATCAGTGGATATTTGATATATAGTATAGGTTAAGCATACCAAAATCTATACACCTAAATAAGCCAAGCAAGAAAGAGGACCCTGGTAAGATCATCAACAACTCATGCAGAAAGGCAAAGGGAATGGACATCAGAAGAGGGAGAAAACAGGGAACAGGACAGGAGCCCATTACAGAGATATCCCAAATTTCTTCTTGAAGGCACTTAGTGCTATGAACTTTCCTCTTAGCACTGCTTTCATTGTGTTCCATAATTTTGAGTATGTTTTGCTTTCATTTTCGTTGAATTCTAGGCACTCTTTAATTTCTTTCTTTATTTCTTCCCTAACCCAGCTGCAATTGAGTAGTGAGTTGTTCATTTTCCATGTGACTGTACGATTTTTGCTATATCTGTTGTTGTTGAACTCCAGTTTAAGTTCATGGTGATCCGATAGGATACCAAGGAATATTTCAATCTTCTTGTATCTGTTGAGGTTTACTTTGTGACCAATTATATGGTCTGTTTTGGAGAAGGTTCCATGAGGTGTTGAGAAGAAGGTAAATTTGTTTGTGTTTGGGTGAAAGGTTCTGTAGATATCTGTTAGGCCCATTTGATTCATGACTTTTGTTAGAGTCAGTTTTTCTTTGTTTAATTTTTTTGACCCGTCCTTTGTTGAGAGTGGGATGTTGAAGTCTCCCACTATTAATGTGTGGGGATCTATGTGTGGTTTAACTTTTATTAATGTTTCTTTTACAAATATGGTTGCCCTTGTATTTATGGCATAGATGTTCAGAATTTGGATGTCTTCTTGGTGGAATTTTCTTTGATATGTATGAAGTTACCTTCCCCATTTCATTTGATTAATTATTTTTGAATTTCTATTTTATTAGGTATTAGAATGACTACTCCTGTTTGCTTTTGGGGTCCATTTTCTTAGAAAACTATATTCAAGTCCTTTACTTTCAGGTATTATCTGTCTTTGTGACTTAGTTGTGTTTCTTATATACAACAGATTGTTGGATCTTATTTATGCACCCTTTCTGTAGTCTGTGTCTTTTTATTAGAGAGTTGACTACATTAATGTTCCAAAAATATTAATGACTAGTGGTTGTTAGATCCTTTGATTCTTATGTTGATTGTGGTAGGGTGGTAGTGTGCTTGGCTACTTTTTGTTTTGCTGTAGTGAGGCTATTTTTTTCCTGTATGTTCCTAAATGTAGTTAGCTTTCTTGAATTGTATTTTTCCTTCTGGTACCTTCTGTAATCCTGGATTTGTGGATAGGTATTGTTTAAATTTGTTTGTGTCTTTAAATATCTTGTTTTCTTCATCTATAATGATTGAGAGCTTTGTTGGGTATAGTAGCCTAGCCTGACATCTGTATTTTCTTATGGTCTGCATGATATCCATCTTAGCCTTTCTGGATTTTATAGTCTCTGTTGAGAAATCAGGTGTGATTCTGATGGGTTTGCCATTTTATTTTACTTGGCCTTTTTCCCTTGCAGCTTTTAGCATTTTTTCTTTGTTCTATATCCTTACTATTTTGATTATTATGTGGAGGGAGGGTTTTCTCTTCTGGTCTAATTTACTAGGTGTTCTATAGGCCTCTTTTATGCTTATAGGTCTCTCCTTTAAATTGGGGATATTTTCTTCAATGATTTTGTTAAAATATTTTCTTTGCCTTAGAGACAGGAATCTTCTTTTTCCTCTATTGCTCTTATTCTTAGGTTTTGTTTTTCCATTTTGTCTTGAATTTCTTGGATGGATTGTGTCAAGATTTTTTTTAGATTTAACATTTTCTTTTCCTGAAGATACCTGATAAAACAGGATCAGATGAATGGGGAGGAGGTCCCCCCCTATCAGTGGACTTGGAAAGGGGCACGGTGGAGATGAGCGAGGGAGGGAGGAACTGGGAGGGAATGAGGGATCAGGACATGGCTGGGATACAGAGTTAATAAAATGTAACTGATAAAAAAAATAAAAAAAACAAAAACAAACAAAAATAAAAAAAAAAACATTTTCTTTGATGGATACATTGATTTCTTCCATTGTATCTTCCACACCTTATATTTTTTCTTCCATCTCTTGTAGTCTGTTGGTTATGCTTACCTCAGTAGTTCCTGTTTGCTTCCCTAAGTTCTTCTGCTCCATGATTTCCTCCATTTGTGTTTTCTTTAATTTTTCTTTTTAATTAAATTTTTATTTTTAATATTATTTACAGTTTACCAACTTTGTATCCAAGCTGTATCCCCATCCCTCATTCCCTCCCAATCCCACCCTCCCTCCCTCATATCCTCCCTGCCCCTTCCCAAGTCCACTGATAAAGGAGGTCCTTCTTACCTCCATCAAACCCTAGATTATCGAGTTTCTACAGGACTGGCTGCAATATCCTCCTCTGTGGCCTAGCAAGGTTGCTCCTCTCTCGGGAATGGGGGAAGGTCAAAGAGCCATTGAGTTCATGTCAGAAATAGTCCCTGTTTTCCTTACTAGTGAACACATTTGGATACTGAGATACCATGGGCTACATCTGAGCAGAGGTTTTAGGTTACATCCATGCATGGTACTTGGTTGGAGATACTGTTTGTAGAAGCTTTATTCGTAATAACCAGAACACGGAAACAACCCAGATGTCCATCAGAGGAGGAACAAATACAGAAATTGTGGTATTTTTACACAATGGAATACTACTTAGCAAGTAAAAACAAGGAAATCATGAAATTTGCAAGCAAATGGTGGGATCTAGAAAAGATCATACTGAGTGAGGTACCCCATAAGCAGAAATACACACAAGGTATATACTCTCTTATAAGTGGGAAATAAACCTATAAGATAGGATAAACATACTAAATTCTGTTCACCTAAAGAAGATGAACAAGAAAGAGGACCCAGGGTAAGATGATTAATCTTCACTTAGAAAGCAAATGGGATAGACATGGAAGTAGGAGAAAACAAGTAACAGGACAGGAGTCTACCTCAGAGGACATCTGAAATACTCTACTTAACAGTGTATCAAAGCAGATGCTGAGACTCATAACCAAACCTTTGGCAGAGTGCAATGAATCATATGAAAGAAGGGGGAGATAGTATGACCTGGAGAGGACAGGAGCTCCAGAAGGGCCAAATGTATCTGGGCACAGGGATCTTTTATGAGACTGTATCTTTAAATTTTTTAATTCTATCTCCAGATCTTGAACCATTTCATTCCTTTCCTTTACCTGTTTGAATGTGTTTTCCTCATTTTCCTTCAGTTCCTTCACTTGTTTATTTGAACATTCCTCTGTTTAGAAATATGGGATGCTTCATGAGTATATGTGTCATCCTTGTACAGGGGCCATGCCAAATTTAGAATATGTGCTGCCGAAGAATGAAGTTCCATAATAAATTAAGAGTTGATTTATCATTTATTACGTTTGATATATTCAATGAGAATATGTATATTAAATACTAACTTATCTATACTCAATCACTTAATTGGTTAGACTGTGGATATAATGAGTGATGCTATTGCCTTGGATAAAACTGAAATCAAGACTATGAGAACTATACGCCTCTCAACCTAATGAGTAACAAACCATTATTAAGTATTAATGAAAGCTTTGTCCTTCATTGGTTAGGAATTTTAAATATATCTACTTCCATAAACGGATATTTTATTCAGTGATTCATCAAGCTAACTTTGTTTTAATCTCATTTAAGTTTTTGTTGAAATAATTGAGTATGAGAAAATCTTAGGCAAATTGATAATAAATGAAAATTAGTGTTCTTTGAAATGCGTTTTCATATATTCTTTCACATAATAGCTAGAGCATCTACATAAATTCATTTATTATATTTTACTATTGTCCATTAGTAGAAGAAAAACAGAAGTAAAAGAGACAAGCATTTGGTTATTTCAGACAACTAGTAATCGCCAATCCTAGTAATCAAATCCTTTTGCTAAAAGTATTAGATAAAATATTCCAAAGTTTGGTAATCTTAATTATCCAAAGATTTGGTGGTCCAAATAGTAACGAGTTTTATTTCTCATCTCTGTTACAAAATACATGACAGAAATAATTTAAGGGACACAGGATTAATTTCAGATTACAGTGTAATAGTGTAGAGTGTATCATGGCAGGCAATGAATGGTGGAATCATGACAGAGCTTTCATCTGTGAATTCTCATACCTCAGTGTGCCTGAAAGTACAGAGTTCGAGCCAGAACCAGTGATAGATTATAATCCCAAAGCTCCAAACATGGTTGAGCAAATGTCCTTGTTGAGCAAATTTTGGGTATATGCCTAGGAGTGGTATAGGTGGATCTTGAGGAAGCACTATTCCTAATTGTCTGAGAAAACACCAGATTGACTTCCAAAGTGGTTGTACTAGTTTACATTCCCACCAGCAATGGAGGAAGGTTCCTCTTTCTTCACAATGTCTCCAGCATGTGTTGTCACTTGAGTTATTCATCTTAGACAGGAACTCAATGGCAAGCTCTTTGACCTCCCACCCCCCCCCCCCCAAGGGAAGAGCAGTCTTGCTAGGCCACAGAGGAGGTCTTTACAGCCAGTCCTGAAGATACCTGATAAAACAGGGTTGCATGAAAGGGGAGGAGGTCCTCCCCAATCAGTGGACTTGGAAAGGGGCCTGGAGGAGATGAGTGAGGGAGGGAGGGTTTGGGAGAGAAAGAGGGAGTCGGATACAGATGGGATACAGAGTTAATAAAATGTAACTAATAAGAAAAAATTAAAAAAATATTAAAAAATTATAATCCTGAAGCTCTTCCTCCATGATAATACATCTTCCAGTTAGGCCATATCTCCTGAATATGCAGTCTTCCAAAACAACACCACCTATGGACCAACTTTTCAAGCACAAAACCTTGTTGGGAATACTTTTTATTGAAACAGCAAGAATTTGAAATAGTTTTCCTGGTGTTGCTCAGTAGGACAAGGTCATTAGCATAAATAGCAGTTCATTATTACTAATGTACTTTAAAACATAGAAATTTTAAAGACAGAAACATAGACATAGAGGGAAACATAGAGAGAGAGGGAAAATTCGGTCAACAAACGAGGAGAAAAATAACTATTTAAAAGATCTGAAAAGTTGCTTTACCTCCTAGTCATTAAAAATAACCAACTCTTCCAACCCCTTGATTTTTGACATCAATTCTCAAATACTGCACTAAACTTAAATTATAAAGTTTCTGACTTAATCAATGATTTTAAGTCATTTGATACAATCAAATTTTAAATAAACTAGTAGAAGGCGTATATACGCAATTATTCCAGTATCATTATCTATTTCCTCTGCTATAAGTCAAGTGGTTCCTTATCATCTGGATGTTTGGCCTCATCATAAACTCAGAAAAGTGGAGCCAGCTGACCATGGCCTGAAAAACTTGCCACAATTAAATGTTAAACTTTTATACTGGTTTATTGACAATCCTTGTCACAGTAGCAAAAAAAAACCAAAAACCACAATTATGTTCCAAGGCATGAGAAGCTTTATTCTAATTAGTGGCACTTTGCATTACTTCATGGAATCCAATGTAAGAGTAATTTAAGTGTGCAAATGATTATACAATATCCAGATAAATATGCTGAAATTTATTGAATGTTTCTGACTCTAAACAAATACAAAGTAGGAAGTATTACAGAAGAGAATATAAAGGTGACCCTAAAGGACCTCCAATATAGTCCTATTTTTACCAAATACTTTACCCTTTCCTTGATTTGAAAACTCATTTTAAAAAAATCGTATAAGGCTATGTACACTAAAGCAGAAGTTGACTTACTTATGTCCATTTATCTCAAATACATTGGACCTAAAATATCCAGTCCTAAAATTTATTTTCTTATTGAGAAAAGCTAATTCACCAATGATGCTGCTTTCTAGTTTCTACTCTTACTTTATCCCTACTTTTTCTTTACAGTCTCAGGTAAAGATACAAACATGTATTCTTTTTATACTTTTTTATACATTTTAATGATATAATCTATTCTTTTTTATAATTCTCCTGTTTTTAGTCAACCAAGGCTATCTTCATCTTTACTGCCTATCTCTTCCTATCATAATAAATGTTTTTGTTTTATTTAAAAGCTCAAATATTTTTCCAGCCTGAGAGAATTTTTCTTGATCCCATATATTTCCTATTTTAGTACAATTGAACTTAACTTCTTATCTTAATAAAAAATTTAGAAATAGTTCATATATAGAATATGAAATTTCATATTTCTCATGCTTTACTTAGTATCAAGAGTTTAGGAACTAACTGCAATTAGCTATATAGAAGCCAAGATATGTGGTCTTTATCATATTCTACTGAACAATTGCTGAAATTTGGCACTGCCAATCATTCTCCTTCTATTCCCAAATTCTTTGGTCTCATATACAGTACAAACAAAAATAAGCATTCTGATATTCCAGAGGTGAAATGAAGTAAAAAGAATAAAACAGTTCAAATTTCCATGAATCAATATTTTATTGAATGAATGTAATTCTTCTCATATAAAGAAAATCAATCATTAGAAACCACCTATAGCAGAAATAGAACAGGGTAGTTTTCTGTACACCATCATACAAAAAAAAAAAAGGATTTTATCTGCTACTAAAGAGATAGTAGAAATGTTTCCTCTAAATCAGGTGTGGAGATAACTGAAACTTCTTCTGATTTCACTGTTTCCTTTAAATGGACCATCCAGGGTTCTTCTCAGAAACATATAACAGTCCTTGCCTATCTTCTTTTGTACATCTCTATAGCATGTCCATTTCTTCTTTTCTTTATGAGAAGACATTAAAATTATTTTTTTACTTGAATAACTAAATGCTTCAGTAGTAGACAATTTTCTTAACCCTTAATGGAGAAAAACACAATTTCCAGCTTCCAGCATAAAACTGATAGTCAAGTTAACATTAACTATGCACAGGTGAGAGAAGCCACAAAGCACCTCTCAAGGTAAACAAGTTTCCCATGTGAAGGAATCCATTAAGTCAGAATAGATATCCATCTTTGCCCTGAATAAATTAAAAGAAGTACTCCACAAGACTCACCCAGTAAAAAAACCCACATTTGTACAGTGTCTAGTACTAAGTTAGTGAAACTCATTTCAGCTGGAAGTTCTCAAAACATTATATTCTTGGTTAATAATGGGGAAAAGGGCTGTCTTTTTCTGAGGGAAAAGGGAGAGCAGAATGGGGAAGAGTGGGACTTGGAGGGGAGGAAGGAGGGGTCACCCTTGGGATGTACAATAAATAAAAAAGAAAATAAAAATATTTTTAAAAAGTGAATGTCACTTTTCTCAAAAGACTATAAGAAAACATATAAACAACTGAGCATTCCACATGTTAGTTTCAGCAATATTTTTCAGAAGCCAAATTCATTTACTTTTGTCTACTGTTATGAAATGTTTCCTTGTATGAATGTGCTATAATGCATTGTTTTGAAATAAAAGTATTTTATTGACCTACAAAAAAGGAATTGTTAAAATTTTTCTCATAGTATTTCAATGTTAATTAACAATAAGTTCACACATAAAACTTATAGTTCAATGACAAAGTTCTAGATATTTGGTGTGCATTATGTTTATATCAAACCATTTTAACAGTGTACTCAAATTTTTATTAAGAAAGTAGTGCTAATAAATATTTAAGGTTGTAAAGACGCAACAATCCATGTAAAGAATCTTTCAAAAGGCTATAAGACCTGGAACAACAAATATTGTTTTCTCTCAAAGAGTAATTCTAACATTTAAAAAAGAGAGACATAAAATCATAAAAGGAATCTTTCTCGCTCGCTCTCTAGAGAAATGTAAAAATGAGAAGAGGATAAAACAGATAAAAGGAGGAAAATATAATCATTATATATTGTATATGAGTAAATAATGTTACAATGAAACTCATTATTTTGAATAATCAATATACTAGTAAAGTTTTTTATTTATTTTTCTATTTTTATTTCTTTCTTATCAGTTACATTTTATTAACTCTGTATCCCAGCTGTATCCCGCTCCCTCATTCCCTCCCAATTCTACCCTCCCTCCCTCATCTCCACCTTGCCCCTTTCCAAGTCCACTTATAGGGGAGGACCTCCTCCCCATTCATCCGATCGTGTTTTATCAGGTATCTTCAGGACTAGCTGCAAAGCCCTCCTCTGTGGCCTAACAGGACTGCTCCTCCCTTGGGGGGTGGGGAGGTCAAAGAGCCAGATATTGAGTTCCTGTTAGAAATAGTAATTGTTCCCCTCACTATGGGAAACCAATTGGTTACTGAGCTACCACAGGTTACATCTGAGCAGAGGTTCTAGGTTATATCCATACATGGTTGTTGGTTGAATGTCAGTCTCAGAAAAGACCCTGTGCCCAGATATATTTGGTCCTTGTGGAGCTCCTATCCTTTCCCCATCAGACTAACTCCCCTTCTTTCCTATGATTCCCTGTACTCTGCCAAAGGTTTGGTCATGAGTCTTTGTATCTGCTTTGAAAACACTGCTAGTTAGAGTCTTTCAGATGCACTCAGTAGACTCCTGTCATATTTTCAATGCACATCCCATCTGTCTTTCTAAAGGAGGATTGATCATCTTACCCCATGTCTGCTGTCTTGATTATCTTTTTTTAGGTGTATAGATTTCATTCTATTTATCATATCTTATAGGTCTTTCTCCTTCTGGGATATTTCACTCAGAATGATCTTTTCTAGATTCCACTATTTGCCTGCAAATTTCATGATTTCCTCCTTTTTGATTGCTGAGTAGTATTCCATTGTGTAAAAATATCACAATTTCTGTACCCATCCCTCCGTTGATGGACATCTGGGTTGTTTCCAGGTTCTGGCTATTACAAATAAAGCTTCTAGAAACACAGTTGAGCAAGTATCCCTTTTGTGTACTTGAGCAAAGTTTGGGTATATACCTAGCAGTGGTATAGCTGGGTCTTGAGAAAGCACTATTCCTAATTGTCTGAGAAAGCGCCAGATAGATTTTCAGAGTGGTTGTACCAGTTTACATTCCCACCAGCAGTGGAGGAGGGTTCCCCTTTCTCCACAACCTCTCCAGCATTTGATGTCACTTGAGTTTTTCATCTTGGCCATTCTGATGGGTGTAAGGTGAAATCTTAGGGTCGTTTTGATTTGCATTTCCCTGATGGCTAATGAGGTTGAACATTTCTTTAAGTGTTCCTCTGCCATTCAACATTCCTCTGTTGAGAACTGTCTGTTTATCTCTGTTCCCCATTTTTTAATTGGGTTACTTGGTTTGTTGCTTTTCAGCTTCTTTAGTTCTTTGTATATACTGGATATTAGTCCACTGTCAGATAAAGGGTTAGTGAAGATTCTTTCCCAATCTGTAGGCAGTCGTTTTGTTTTGTGTCCTTTGCTTTACAGAAGTTTTCAGTTTCATGAGGTCCCATTTATTGATTGTTGCTCTTAGAGCATGTGCTGATGGTGTTCTGTTCAGGAAGTTGTCTCCTCTGCCAATGAGGTCTAGGCTGTTCCCCAATTTTTCTTCTAAAAGATTTAGAGTATCTGGTTTTACATTGAGGTCTTTGATCCACTTGGAGTTTAGTTTTGTGCAGGGTCATAAATATGGATCTATTTTCATTTTTCTACATGTAGACATCCAGTTGGAGCAACACCATGCTGTCTTTTTTCCATTGAATGGTTTTGGCTTCTTTGTAAAAAATCAAGTATTCATAGGTGTGTGGATTCATTTCTGGGACTTCTATGCGGTTCCATTGATCCTCCTTTCTGTTTCTATGCCAATACCATGCAGTTTTCATTACTATTGCTCTGTAGTACAACTTGAGATCGGGGATGGAGTTAAATCTAGATTATCTGTTGTTGTACAGGATTGTTTTGGAGATTCTGGGTTTTTTGTTTCTCCATATGAAGTTGAGAATCTTTTTTTCAAGGTCTGAAAAGAATTGAGTTGGTATTTTGATGGGAATTGCGTTGAATTTGTAGATTGCTTTTGGCAGGATGGCCATTTTCACAATGTTAATCCTACCAATCCATGAGCACGGGAGATCTTTCCATCTTCTGATATCTTCTTCAATTTCTTTCTTCAGAGACTTGAAGTTTTTCTCAAACAGGTCTTTCACTTGCTTGGTTAGTGTCACCCCAAGGTACTTTATGTTATTAGTGGATATTGTGAAGGGTGTTGTTTCCCTAATTTCTTTCTTGTCCCTTTTGTCTTTGGTATACAGGAGGGCTTCTGATTTTTTTGAGTTGATTTTGTATCCTGCCATTTTGCTGAAGGTGTTTATCAGCTGAAGGAGTTCTCTGGTTGAATTTTGGGGGTTGATCATATATACTATCATATCATCTGCAAATAGTGACTCTTTGACCTCTTCCTTTCCAATTTATATCCCCTTAATCTCCTTTAGTTGTCTTATTGCTCTGGCTAGGACTTCAAGTACTATGCTGAAGCGGTACGGAGAGAGTGGGAAGCCTTGTCTTGTCCCTGATTTCAGTGGGATTGATTTAAGTTTCTCTCCATTGAGTGTGATGTTGGCTATAGGCTTGCTGTATATTGCCTTTACTATGTTTAGATATGTGCCTTGTATCCTTGATTTTTCCAAGACTTTAAACATGAATGGGTGTTGGACTTTGTCAAATGCTTTTTCGGGCATCTAAGGAGATGATCATGTGGTTTTTCTCCTTCAGTTTGTTTATGTGGTGGATTATATTGATGGATTTCCATATGCTGAATCACCCTTGCATGCCTGAGATGAAGCCTACTTGGTCATGGTGGATGATATCTTTGATATGTTCTTGGATTCAGTTTGCATGTATTGTATTGAGTATTTTTGTGTCAATATCTATAAGAGAGATAGGTCTGAAGTTCTCTTTATTTTGTTGGGTCTTTGTGTGGTTTAGGTATCTGGGTGACTGTCACTTCATAGAATGAGTTTGGTAATGTACCTTCTGTTTCTATTTTGTGGAATAGTTTGAGGAGAATTGGTGTTAGCACTTCTTTGAAGGTCTAGTAAAATTCTGCTCTGTAGCCATCTGGCCCAGGGTTTTTTTTTTTTTGTTTTTTTTTGTTTTTTTTTTGTTTTTTGGAAAGGAGACTGTGAAAGACTGCTTCAATTTCCTTGGGGGATATAGGGCTATTCAGTCTTTCTACCTGATCTTACTTAATGCTGGAAGATGGAATCTATCAAGAAAATTGTCCATTCCAGTAAGGTTTTCAAATTTTGTGGCATATGGGCTTTTGTAGTATGACCTAATGACTGTTTGAATTTCCTCAGTGTCTGTAGTTTTGTCACCCTTTTCATTTCTGATTTTGCTGATTTGGATATATTCTCTCTGCTTTTTAGTTAGTTTGGCTAAGGGTTTGTCTATCTTGTTGATTTTCTCAAAGAACCAGCTTTTTGTTTCATTGATTCTTTGAATAGTTTTATTTGTTTCTAATTGATTGATTTCAGCCCTGAGTTTGATTATTTCCAGCTGTATGCTCCTCTTGGGTGTATCTCCTTCTTTTTTTTTTCTAGGGTTTTCAGTTGGGTCATTAAGTTGTTTGTATGTGATGATATGAATTTCTTCTTGCAGGCACTTTGGGCTATAAATTTTCCTCTGAGCACTGCTTTCAATGTGTCCCATAAATTTGGGTATGTTGTGCCTTCATTTTCATGGAATTCTAGGAAGTCTTTAATTTCTTTCTTTATTTCTTCCTTAACCCAGCTGTCATTGAGTAACAAGTTTTTCAGTTTCCATGTGCGTGTCTGGTTTTTGTTATTTCTGCTGTTGTTGAGGTCCATCTTTAGTCCATGGTGGTCAGATAGAATACAAGAGATTATTTCAATCTTTTTGCATCTGTTGAGGCTTGCTTTATGACCAACTATATGGTCTATTTTGGAGAAGGTTCCATGTGGTGCTGAAAAGAAGGTATACTCTTTTGAGTTTGGATGAAAATATCTGTAGACATCTATTATGTCCATTTGATTTAGGGACTTTGTAAGTGTTTTTATTTCCCTATGTGTTTTCTGTCTAGTTGATCTGTCCCTTGATGAGAGTGGAGTGTTGAAGTCTCCCACTATTAAGGTATTAGGAGCAATGTATGATTTAAGTTTTAATATTGTTTCATTTACGAATGTAGGTGCTCTTGTATTTGGGGCATAGACATTCAAATTGTGATGTCCTCTTGGTAGATTTTTCCTTTGATGAGAATGTAGTGGCCCTCCTTATCTTTTTTGATTAACTTGGGTTGAAAGTCTATTTTATTAGATATTAGGATGGCTACTCCAGCTTGTTTTCTGGAACCATTTTCTTGAAAAACATTTTTTCCAGCCCTTTACTCTGAGGTAGTGTTTATCTTTGTTGCATAGGTGTGTTTCTTGGATGCAACCGAATGCTGGATCCTGTTTCCACAACCACTCTGTTAGTCTGTGTCTTTTTATTGGGGAGTTGAGTCCGTTGATGTTGATAGATACTAGTGACCAACAATTGTTACTTACTTTTGATGTTGGGTTGGTGGTGTCACTGAGTTTCATTGCTTGTATTCTTTCTTCTTTTTTTGTTGTGTAGTTATCTAATTCCTCTGTTTCCTTAGATGTAGTTGTTTTCTTTGGGTTGGAGTTTCCCTTCTAGTAACTTCTGTAGAGCTGGGTTACTATGTAGATATTGTTTAAATTTGGTTTTGTCATTGAATATTTTGAATTCTCCGTCTATGTTGATTGAAAGTTTTGCTGGGTATAGTAGTCTGGGTTGGAATCTGTGGTCCCTTAAGGACTGTATGATTTCTGTCCAGGCCCTTCTGTCTTTCATAATTTCTGTTGAGAAATCTGGTGTGATTCTGATAGGTCTACCTTCATATGTTACTTGGCCTTTTTCACTTGCTGCTTTTAGAGTTTTTCTTTGTTCTGTAGGTTCAGTGTTTTGACTATGATGTGTCGTGAACTAGTAAAGTTTTTAAAGTGGGCTCATTAATTAATATTTATCATCTGTGGTTATAAGGTTTTATGCAGAATGAGAGATGAATTATTCCAAAATGGAAAAACAGTCATCAGACATAGCTTTGTGCATTCAAATATATGAAATTAAATTCATAAATATGTAAATAATATTATATGTTGAAATTATTATCTAAAATATTTTATTTAATCTTTTTCTATATTTTCAAATTTTCTCTGAAGTGAGATTAAATCACACTGAAAATAAAAAACAAAATTGATTTTATATAATAGTCTTCATCAAGTCACCTTTGTTCATCTATTTATAAAGTCAAAGAAAATAGTCCTTATCAGAAAACAAAACTTCTTTTCGAGCTGATGATCAGACTTCATTGAAAGCATGGATTTATCAAAAGCCTACATATCTTTTAAAATGATTGTTTTACCTAAAGAAAACATTGTCAAGCCTTTGGCTGTCTCTCCTTTCCCAAGGAAGCCTGTGGGACCTCAGGAACATTCAGCTCTACCAGTAGTTGTGATAAGCATGTTGTCCCTAAGCTTCACTATCAGGCTGAAGGTTCTGCCTGCCTCCTCTGAGAAACCTGCTGGCATCAGGAACATCCATCCAAACTCAGGGACAACCAGATGGCTAATTGCCGGGATAAGGACACACTCAAAAAGAGCCAGGGCCGTATGGCACCCCCAGGGCCCAACTATCCTATTACAGAAGGCCCTGGATATCCTAACATAGCCAAAACATATGAAGGTGACCTTAAACCCAACCTTATAAAGATGATAGAAGCCTCTAAAAAAATGAAAAAATCCCTTAAAGAAATACATAATGATACAATCAAACAGGTGAAGGAAATGAATAAAACTGTTCAAGGCCTGAAAATGGAAATAGACTCAATAACAAAAACACAAACTGAGGGAATCTTAGGAAGATAACAGAAACTACAGATGCAATCATGACAAACAAAATACAAGAAATGGAAGAGAGAATATCCAGATGGAGAAGATAAAATTGAAGAAATTGATACATCAGTCAAAAAATGTTAAATCTAAAAAGTTCCTGACATGAAACATCCACAAATCTGGGATACTATGAAAAGACCAAAACTAATAATAATAGGAATAATCAAAGAAGATAAAGTGTCCCAGCTCTAAGTACCAGAAAAGAGTTGCAATCAAATCATAGAAGAAAATTTACCATACCTGAAGAAAGAAATACCTGTAAGCATGCAGGACACCATTTAGACTGGACCAGCAAAGAAAATCCTCCCAACACATAATAATCAAACACTAAATCTACAGAACACAGACTATTAGAAGATGTAACTGATAAAGACCAACTAACTTACAAAGCAGACTTATCAGAATTACACTTGACTTCTCAACAGAAATTCTACAAGCTAGAAGGGCCTGGACAGATGCCTTGCAGCTTGTAAGAGACCAGTGATGACAACCTAGACTACTATACCCAGCAAAATGCTAAATCACTCTAAATGGAGAAAACAAGACACTTTTAAATAATATCTATCCACAAATCCAGCCCTATGAAAATACTAGCAGGAAAACTGCAACACAAGGAGGTTAACTATATTGAAGAAATCACAGGAAATAAATAATTCTGTAACAGAAACACTAAAGAAGAGAAACACACACACACACACACACACACACACACACACCACTAATACCACCAACATCAAAATAACCTATCAACATCAATGGATTCCAATAAAAAGACTCAGGCTAATAAAATGGATGTAAAAATATCATCCAACACTCTGCTACATACACAAAACCCACCTCAACAACATCGAAATACTTTACTTCAGAGTAAATGTCCGGAAAAAGTTTTTCACTTTTTATATAAATTTGTATTTTTAATATTAATTACAGTTTATTCACTGTGTATCCCAGTTGTAGCCCCCCTTTATTCCCTCCCAATCCCACCCTCCCTTCTTCATATCTTCCCAAGCCCCTCTCCAAGTACACTGATAGGGGAGGTCCTCCTCCCCTTTCATCTGACCCTAGCTTATCAGATCTCATCCAGACTGGCTGCATTGTCCTCCTCAGTGACCTGACAAGGCTGAGCAAAGGGACCCAAGAAGGAGGTTGAAGTAGCCATTCTAATATCTAATAAAATAGACTTTCAACTAAAAGCAATCAAAAGACACATCATACTCATAAAAAAAATACATCAAGACAATGTCTCAGTCCCAAATATCTATGCCCCAAATTCAAGGCACCCACATTTATAAAAGAAGCATTGATAAAGCTTAAAGTACACACTGAATTCCACACATTAATAGTGGGAGACTTCAACAACTCACTCTCACCAAAGGAATGGTCAACAAGATAGCAATTAAATAGAGAAATAATAATATTAACTGAATTTGTAAATCAAAAGGACATAAAAGTTGAACAAATATCCTGTTGTATAGTGAAACATCTTTCAGTTATATGCCCAGGAGTGATATAGCTGTTTCTTTATGTAGCAGTATTCCCAATGTCTAAGAAAGCAACAGGTTGATTTCCAATGTGATTGTACAAGCTTGCACTCCCACCAGCAATGGAGGAGAGTTCCCCTTACTCCACAACTTGTCCAGCATTTCTCATCCATTGAGTTTTTTTATCTTAGCCATTCTGATTGATGTAAGGTAGAATTTCACTGTTGTTTTGACTTGCATTTCTCTGAGGACTAGGGATGTTGAACATTTCATTAAACATTTCTCTGCCACTCGATATTCCTCTGTCAAGAATTCTCTGTTTAGTTCTGTACCTCATTTTTAATTAGATTATTTGGGGGTTTTTTTGTACTTTAATTTCTTGAGTTCTTAATATATTTTTTATACTATCCCTCTGTTGGATGGAAGGTCGTTGAAGATCTTTGCCCGGTCAGTAGACTGTTATTTTGTTCTGTTGGCAGTATCCTTAGCTTTACAGAAGCTTTTCAGTTTCATGAGGTCCCATTTATTAATTGCCGATCTTAGAGCCTGAGCTGTGGGTATTCTGTACAGGAAGTTATCTCCTGTTCCAATGAGATCAAGGCTTTTCCCAAATTTTTCATCTAACAGTTCTCCTGTGTTGGTTTTATGTTGAGGTCTTTAATACACTTGTACTTTAGTTGAGTTTAGGGTGATAAATATGGACTTATTTGTATTTTTCTACATGTAGACATCCAGCTAGACCAGCACCATTTGTTGAATATGTTCCACTATACAAAGACATTTGCTCAACTATGTGTATTACAGCTTTATTCGTAATAGCCAGAATCTGGAAACACCTTAGAAATACCTCAAAAAAAAAAAAAAAAAAAAAAAAAAAAAAAAAAAAAAAAAAAAAAAAGAATGGATACAGAAATTATGGTGCATCTACATGATGAAATACCATCCAGCTCTTAAAAACACAGAAATCATAAAATCTGCAGTCAAATGGATGAAATTAGAAAGGATCATCCTCAGTGAGGTAACTGAGACCCACAAAGACACTCATGGGATATACTCACTTATAAATAGATATTAGCCATATAATTCAGTATAATCATAATGCAATACACAAACCTAAAGAAGCTAAATTACAAGGAAAACCCTAGGGAGGATGCTTAATTCTCATTCAGAAGGGGAATTAGAATAGGCACTGGAAGCAGTTGAAGAGAGGGAACAGAATGGGAGCCTTCCATAAATATCCTCTAAAAGACTCCACTCAGCAGGGGATCTAAGTACAAGCTAAGATTCACAAGCAAACTGTGAGCAGAGGACAGGGAGTTGTATGAAAAAGTCTGGTCATAGAAGGACACAGAGTAGACAGGAGTTCCACAAAAAGACCAACAGAGACAACAATCTGTGCCAAGGGGTCCCTACAGAAACTGATGCACAAACCAAGGACCTTGCATAAAGGGACCTAGACCCCTGCTTAGATGTAGCCAATAGGCAGCTCAGTCTCCATGTGAGTTCCCTAGAAAGGGGAGCAGGGGTTGTTTCTGACATGGTCTCTGTTGCCTACTCTTTGATCACTTCCCTAGCTGTGTGGGGGGGAGGGGGCTTGCCAGATCACAGAGGAAGAAGATGCAGGCAGTACTAAGAAGACTTGATAGGGTAGGGTCAGATGATAGGGGAGGAAGTCTCCTCCTTTCTGACTAGGGGAGGAGAATAGAAGGAAAGAAAGAGGGAAGCTGGGAATGGGAGGAGATCAGGGAGGTGGCTAAAGGCCAATTTCCCTCGTGAACATTGATGCAAAAATATTCAACAAAATACTTGCAAACCGAATCCAAGAACACATCAAAGATATCATCTACTACAACCAAGTAGGCTTCATCCCAGGCATGCAGGGGTGGTTTAATATACGGAAATCAATCAATGTGATCCACCACATAAACAAACTGAAGGAGAAAAACCACATGATCATCTCCTTAGATGCTGAAAAATGCATTTGATAAAGTCCAACACCCATTCATGTTTAAAGTATTAGAGAGATCAAGGATATAAAATGAATAAATTATAAGAAATTAATTTATAAAAAAAATCTTGAAACAAATACACAAACAAACAAACAGAAGGATGTTACAGATACATTCAGAAGATTTATTCAAACACAAAATAATACACCTTTTTCTCAGCATCACAAGGAACCTTCTCCAAAACTGACCATATTACAAGGAAAGCATATTATTCACAAAGCAAGCCTCAACAGATACAAGAAGAGTGATATAATCCCTTTTACCTTATCAGACTACAATACGTTAAAGCTGGACCTCAAAAAAAAAAAAAAATAAAGCAAAAAGCCTATGCATGCGTGGAAACTGAATAATCCATTTACTCAATGACCACAGTGACATGATTTAATAAATAAATTGAAATTAGCAAAAGGAACAATACAAAGAAACTAAAAGTTAGTTTTGGGGAAAATCAACAAAACCTTAGCCAAACTAGCTAATACTCACAGATATAATATTCAAATTAACAAAAATAGAAATGAAAAGAGAGACATAACAACAGACACTGAGGAAATCCAAAGAATCAGTAAGTTTTGCTTCAAATCCTGTACTCCAAAAAATTAGAGTATCTAAATGAAATGGAGGATTTCTTGATAGATACCACTTAACCAATTTAAATCAAGATCAGGTAAAAAATTTAACTAGATACTTAAGGAAATGGGAGAAGTTATTAAGTTTCCTAATAAAAAATAAAGGCCATCTTGGTGAGCTTCTTTAGGTGTACAGATTTTAGTATATTTATCTTATCTTATGGGTCTAGTATCCACTTACAAGTGAGTATATACCTTGTGTGTCTTTCTGCTTCTGGGATAACTAACTCAGGATGAAATTTTCTAGATCTCACAACTTACCTGCAAATTTCATGATTCCTTTTTTTTTTTTTTTTTTTCTGAGTAGTATTGCACTGTGTAAATGTACCACAATTTCTGTATCCATTCCTCAGTTGAGGGTTGTTTCCAGGTTCTGGCTAATACGAATAAAGCAGCTAGGAACATGGGTGAACAAATGTCCTTGTTGTGTTCTTGAGCTTATTTTGGATATATGCCTAGAAGTGGTATAGCTGGATCTTGAGGAAGCACTATTCCTAATTGTCTGAGAAAGGGTCAGATTAATTTCCAAAGTGGTTGTACCAGTTTACATTCCCACCAACAATGGAGGAGGGTTTCCCTTTCTCCACAACCTCTCCAGCATTTATTGTCATTTGAGTTTTTGATCTTAGCCATTCTGTTGGGTGTAAGGTGGAATTTCAGGGTCATTTTGATTTGCACCTCCCTAAGGGCTAAGAACATCTGTACACCTAAAGAAGTTAAATGAGAAGGACCTGGGGTAAGATTGACCAATCCTCACTTAGAAAGAGAAAGGGGAGGGACATTGGAAGTAGGAGAACCCAAGAAACAGGACAGAGGCCTACCATAGAGGACCTCTGAAATACTCTACCTAACAGTGTATCAAAGCAGATGCTGAGACTCATAGCCAAACTATGAGCAAAGTGCAGGGAATCATGTGAAAGAAGGCGGAGTTAGTAAGACATGGAGAGCATAGCACCTCTACGAGGACCAAATGTATATGGACCGAGGGGTCTTATCTGACACTGATTCTCAAATCAAGACCATGCATGGATATAATCTAGAACCCCTACTTGGACATAGCCCATGGCAACTCAGTATCCAAGTGGGTACCTTTGTAAGAGGAACAGGGACTGTCTCTGACATGAACTCAGTGACTGGCTCTTTTATCTCCCCACCCTCCATAAGAGGATAAGCCTAGATAGGCCACAGTGGAGGATATTGCAACCAGTCCTGATGAGATAGGTTCAGATGGAAGGAAAGGAGGACCTCCCCTATCAGTGGACTTAGAGAGAGGCAAGAAGGAAATGAGAGAGGGAGGGTTGGGTTGGGAGGGAATGAGGGACAGGGCTACAGCTGAGATACAAAGTAAATAAAGTGTAATTAATATATAAAAAAATATCAAGAGGGAGGACTCTTGCTAAAATGCTCAGTCCTATCCAGAAAGGCAAAGAGGGTAGACATCAGAAGAAGGAGAAAACAGGGAACAAGTCAGGAGCCTGACACAGAGGACCTCTGAAAGGATCTGCCCTGTAGACCATCAATGAAGATGCTGAGACCTATGGGCAACCTTTGGGCAGAGTGCAGGGAATCTTATGAAAGAAGTGGGAAACAGTAAGATCTGGAGAGGACAGTAACTCCACAAGGAGAGCAACAGAACCAAAAATTCTGAGCACAGGGGTCTTTCCTGAGACGGATACTCCAACCAAGGACTATGCATGGAGATAACATAAGATCCCTGCACAGATGTAGCCCATGGCAGTTCAGTATCCAAGTAGGTTCCATTGTAATAGGAACAGGGACTGTCTCTGACATGAACTGATTGGCCTGCTCTTTAATTACCTCCCCCTGATGGGGAAGCAGCATTACCAGGCCACAGAAGAAGACACTGCAGCCACTCCTGATAAGACCTAATTGACCTAATTGAGATCAGAAGGAAGGAAAAGAAGACTTTCCCTATCAGTGGACTTGGGGAGGGGCATGCATGCAGGGGGTGGAGGAAGGGAGGGATTGGGACTGGAGGAGGGAGGGAACCACAGGGAGGATACAAAGTGAATAAAATGTAATTAATAAAGAATTATATATATATATAATATCAAAAAATTAAAGCCCAGATCCAAATGGTTTTAGTTCATAATTCCACAAGAATTTTTATAAAGACTGATATCAATATTTCTCAAACTATTCCACAAAATAGAAACTGAAGGAACATTGCCAAACTCATTCTATGATGGCATTGTCACCCTAGTACCGAAATCACACAAAGATTCAATGGAGTAGGAGAATTTCAGACAAATTTCCTATATGAATGTTGATATAAAAATACTAAATAAAATTCTCACAAACTGAATCCAAGAACTAACCAAAAACATCATTCACCTTGATCATTCGCCCTGTCCCAGGGATACAGAGACAATTCAACATACAAAAATCCATCAGTGTAAACCAAAATATGAACAATTTGAAAGAAAAAAATCTATAATATCATATCATTGTACTATGAAAAATCTTTTGACAAAATCCAACACCCTTTCATGTTAAATTTCCTGGAGAGTTCAGGAATACAAGGTACATACCTAAATACAATTAAGGCAATAAACAGCAAGCCAATAGCCAACATCAAATTACATGGAGAGAAACTTTAAGCAATCCCCTAAAATCAAGGAAAACACAAGGCAGCAACTCTCCCGTTATCTCTTTACTATAGCACTTGAAGTACTAGCTAGAGAAATAAGAGAACTAAAACAGAAATTGGAAAGGAAGAGTTCGAGTATCACTATTTGCAGATGATGTGATAATATCCATTAGTGACCCCCAAAATACCACTAGAGTACTCCTACAGTGAATACCTTCAGCAAATTGGCTGGATACAAAATTAACACAAAAAAATTAGTAGTTCTTCTGTATACAAAGGATAAATGGACTGAAAAAGAAATTAGGGAAACAATACCCTTCACAATAGCCACAAATAATAGATTATAACATGGTGTAAATATAGCCAAGCAAGTAAAAGTCTTGTATGACAAAAACTTCAAGTCTTTGAAAAAAATAATTTGAAGAAGATGTCAGAAGGTGGAAAATCTCTCATTCTCATGGATTGGTAGGGTTTACACAGTAAAAATGGCAAAGCAATTTATAGATTCTGTGCAATTCCCATCAAAATTCCATTCAAACACAATCCTTTACAGACCTTGAAAGAACAATTTTCAACTTTATATGGAAAAATTAAAAAAAAAACAGGATAGCGAAAACAATTCTGTACAATAGCAGAACTTCTACATATATCACCATCCCTTATTTCAAGTTTTACCAGAAAGCAGTAATAATAAAAACCTCATGGTATTGGCATAAAAACAGACAGATTGATCAATGAAATCAAACTGAAAACCCAGAAATAAATGCACACATCTATGGACACTTGATTTTGACAGAAAAGCCCAAACAGTACAATGGAAATGAGAAAGCATCTTCAACAAATGATGCTGGTCTAGTTGGATGTCTGCATGTAGAAGAATGCAAATAAATCTATATTTATCACTCTGCGAAAAGTCAAGTCCTAGTGAATCACAGACCTGAACATAAAACAAGATACACTAAATATAATAAAAGAGAAAGTGGGGTAATCACCTTGACTATATTGGTATAGTAGACAACTTCCTGAGCAAAACACCAACAGCTCCAGCACTAAGATCAACAAGTAATAAACTGGATTTCATGAAAATGAAAAAATAATTCTGCAAGGCAAAGGATGCTGTCAATAAGACAAAACAGTAGCCTACAGATTGGAAAAAGATCTTCACCAACCTTATGTCTGACAGAGAGCTAAAAGCCTAAATATATAAAGAACTGAAGAAATTAGACACCAAGAAACCAAACAACCTAAATAAAAATGGGGGAAACAGCTAAACAGAGAATTCTTAATTTTAAACATTAGAATTCTTGTCTATAATAGCTGAACATCATTTAAAAAATGTTTAATTCCTTAATTATAAGAGAAATGCAAGTCAAAACAACACTGGGATTAATCTTACCCCCATCAGAATGGCTAAAACCCAAGTGGCAACACATGCTGGAGAGGATTTGAAGCAAAAGGAGCACTTCTCCATTGTTGTTGTGAGTGCTAACTTGTACAATGGCATTGGAAATCAGTGTGGTGCTTTCTCATAAAAGTGGGAAAAGCCCTACTTCAGTACCCAGCTATATCACTTCTGGGCCATATGCCCAAAAGATAATCCACCATACCACAAGTGTGCTTACTCAACTATGGCCATAGCAGCTTTATTCATAATTACCAGAATCTTGAAATAATCTAGATGTCCCTCAACCTAAGAATGGATACAGAAAACTGTGGTATATTTACACAATGGAAACTACTCAGAGATTAAAAACAAAGACATCATGCAATTTGCAGGTAAATGAATGGAACTAGAAAGATCATCCTGAGTCCAGAAAGACACACATGGTATGTACTCATTTATAAGTGGATATCAGCCATATAGTCAGGATAAATGTGCTATAATTCACAGACTCCAAGAAGTTAAGTAACAAGGAAAGCCAAGGGGAGGATACATGAATCTCACACAGAAGGGGAAATAAAATAGACTTTTGAAGAAGATAGAGGGAAGTAACTGGATGGGAGAGGTGGTGGGAAAGGGATTGGGGGTGATGATAAGGAGTGGGAGAGAGGAGATGGGGAAAGACTGAGAGGCCAGAAATTGGGGAATCAACTCTAGGACAAGGGAGGCTCCCTTTTATGGGGGTGACAGTAGGTGTGATGCCTAGCAGCAGGGATTAAGAAGTCTGTTACCAGGTGGGACTTCCATTAGAGGGAAGGGGACACCAACTGACCCATCAAACCTTTGAAACAAAACCTGACTACAAGAAGTGTAGAGATAAACATGGAGCTGAGATTTATGGAATGGCAAAACAATGACTAACCCATTTTGAGACCCACTCCATGGAGAGAGCCAACCCCTAACACTATTAATGATACTCTGCTATATTTTCAAACAGGAGCCTAGCATAATTGTCTTCTGAGAAGCTTCTTCCAGAAGCTGATGGAAACAGATACAGTGGCCCACAGTCAAATGAGAGGTGGATCTCAGGGAATTTCGTAGAAGAGTGGGAGGAAGGATTGAAGAAACTGAAGGTATCAAAGACACCACAAGAAGACCAACAGAGTCAAATATTCTGGGCCCTTGGGAACTCAGCAAGCATGGCTGGACCTAGGCCCTTTGCATATATATCATAGATGTATAGCTTGTTCTTCATGTGTGTCCCACAAAATTCGGAGCAGGTGTTATTTCTGACTCTGTTTTTTGTCCTTGGATCCCTTTCCCATAGATGGGCTGCCTTGTCTGGCCTCAGTGGGAGCAGATGTGTTTAGTTCCGCTGAGACCTGATGTGCCAAGATATATTTTTTTTATCAATTGGGGGAAAGGAGAGGTGGTGGGAAAGGGATTGGGGGTGATGAGGGGGTTCCATTTCTCTGAGGAGAAGGGATGGTTATGGGAGAGTTAAGTGTGAAGGTGTAATTGAAAGGAATGGAGGGAGGGGGTTGTAATCAGGCTGTAAAATGATTAAATATATTAATGAAGAAATAAAAACACAATTTTCTCATGTTTATAGGCTTTCAAATCATGAAAACTTTTATGTTCTTGTCTACTCTTTCTCAAAGGCTACTAATAAGCATTTTCCTTACCCCATAGTTAGCAACATAGTTAGCTACAAATACTCCACAAAACACTCTTACTCAAGCTGCTTTCTTTGATTCTCTTTTTCGCTAGAAGTAGAAATGTAATAATATATATTAACGGTTGTAATGTTTGTTTGTCAACTTGATAGAATTTAAAAATCACTATGGAGCAGGGTAGTGATAGTGATGCCTTTAATCCCAGTACTCAGGAGGCAGAGGCAGGCAGAACTCTGTGATTTCAAGGTAAGCCTGTTCTCCAAAGTGAGTTTCAGGACAGCCAGGGTTGTTATAAAGAGAAATCGTGTCTTATAAAAAATTCCTGTGGAAAGAAATGTTTGGTTGTGAATGTCTATGAAAGATTATGTTTTTAATTTAGGTTAATTTAGATGGGAAGATCTGTCCTAAATGGAAAGAATGCCATTACACATACTAGAGTTTCAGATGGAATAAAAGTGAGGATATGAACTAAACATAAGCATTCATTCATAGCAATATACTTCCTGACTGTATATAAACCAGAACATCTCCTGGTTCCATTTGTATGACTTCCTTGACATTATGGACTATATTCACTAGAATTGTTATCTAACACAGACCTTTCATTATTACTTGTCAGTCATTTGTCACAGCAATGAGAGGAGTAAATTAGGTAAAATATTAACACTTTTTTTTTTCTTAACCTGACCATGTGGTATTCTGGCCTTTGAAATTGTTTTTCAGCAGAATTTAGGGAAATTTAAAACATTGGTATATTAGCTACTGTTAATATTGTTGTGATAGGGTATCATATCCAAAAGCAACTTGGGGAAGGAAAGTATTCATAAACTTCAACAGTCTGTCTTAGTGTACTATTGCTCTGAAAAGACACTAAGACAACAGAAACACTTATAAAGTAAACTACTTAATTGGTTCTGGCTTACAGCTCAGAAATTTAGTCCATTGTCATCGTGGTGGGAAGCATGGCACCATGCAAGCAGACATAGTGCTGGATAGCTAGCTGAGAGTTCTATATCTTAAACATCACACAGCAGGAAGAGATAATGAGCCACTGGACCTGGCTTGAGCTTTTGAAACCTCAAAGCCCACTAACAGTGACACACTTTTTTCCAACAAGGTTACACCTACTCTCACAAGGCCACATGACCTAATCCTTTCAAATAATGTCACTACCTATAAGCCTATAAAGGCCATTTTCATTCAAATTACCAGGCAGTCCATCACTAAAGGAAGTCATGATAGGAACAAAAATAGGGCAAAAAATCAGAGGCAAAAGACACCCCGCCCCCGAGAGAAGAACAGCCAGACAGCCCATAAAGGAGCACATTGCAGCCAGTACTGATGAGACTTGATAAGCTAGGGTCAGATAGAAAAGGAGGAGGACCTCCCCTATCAGTGGACTTGGAGAGAGGCATGGGAGGGAATGAAGGAGGGGGCTACAGCTGGGATACAAAGCAAATAAAATGTAATTAATATAAAAAATACAATTTAATTTTAAAAAAGCTGATGCAGAGACAATGGAGAAATGTTGTTTACTGGTTTGCTCCTTATGGATTTCACAACCTGGTTTCCTATAGAACCCAGGACTACCAACCTTGAGTTGGCCCTACCACATAATGGACTCAGTCCTTCCCTATCATTCACTAATTAAGAAAAATGTCCTACAGTCTTGTCATTAATACAATTTTATGGAGGCATTTTCTCACCTGAGGTTCCCTCCCCTCAGATGACTAGTTAGTTTCAAGTTGACATGAAAACTAGCCAAGACAGTTGCTCTTCAAAAAAACACAGCCTGCTGGAATCAGTGCTTATCTGGTCCTTCTGGTCATAAGTTTGAAAATAGGAATGTTAAAATAATATCATCAATGAAGCTCAACTTAAGAAATTTCAATGAGGAAGCTGTATTTTATTGAGAACTATTTGTAGGCCATGTGTGTGATATAATGGCAAACAATCTGGCTATAATCTACCCACATCCTGAGAGTATGAGTGAGTCTGAATATGGAACAATGTGCCTATATTTTCTATAGTAATTTCAAAACATGATACAACTCCAGTTATGGCATGGCTACTGCTTACTGCTTTCATCTGGTTCTACAATGGAAGAAACAAAATGAGTGTAGCAGAATGGTGTTCAAAGCGTGTAATTTGGTACAGAAAAAATATGAGTGAATGTAAACTAATATATAAGGCATATCTGAAATCAGTTCTAATTGTAAATTAGAATGTCATCAAAAGGAAAGTAGGTCTTTGTACTTAAAGAAGAGAAAAAGTGTCCTGAGGGAAATAGCATACATAGTAAAGGCTCCATCTTATGAAAATACAAATATACAAGGAGAGAGACTAAACTGAGAATGTACTGATGTACTGCTCCTTAAAAGTAATGAGTAAGTGTTTCCCTAGGGTCAGCACTAAGAAGCTGATAGAAGTATGTTCAAGTGAGCCAGACTTTTTTCGAACTTAGCAGGAGATCCTGGCAGCACAGTCTACCTAGTAGTAGTTTTGTAGGTTTGAAATATGCATGAGTAAATGAGTCATGGTATCTTTTCTGATGGTTCCAGAGAGCTGTTGGGACCAGGCAACAAGCAGTAGGTCAGAGTCCTTGCAATAAGGTCCCAGGAAGCCACTACATGAAATAATCAGCGAGAGATCTGTGCTATAATAGAGACTGTACAATGTTAAAGGTTGCAGAACCATCAGTAATCTACTGAGAAAGGATTCAAGAAATAAGTTGAATTCACCAAAAAAAAAAGATATTATGTGTATTATAAGCAGTGGAGCTACAGGTGTGGTGCTGCTCATATTCTTTGAAACCCAAATGATTCAACCATGACTCTGAGGTACTGAACATGCAACTATAACATTTCATGATATTCCTGCAGTGGTTTGGTCTTGATTTGCTCCAATATTTTCTTGTTTTGTCCCTATTCTTTTCCTTTGAAATGGTAAAATTATTTGTATCATAGTATGATGGTTTTCTGTAACTTACCTTTGGCGTTATGGTGGTTCCCAGTAAGGAAATTACCCAAGGCACAGAAGCTCCTCTATATGATACAGTTTTGACAGTGTTGGAACTGTGAAAGTCTATGGGCACTTTTCAAGCTGGAATGAATATATTTAGTATTATAAAATGACAATGAGACTGCAGGGAAAAAGAATATAATGTTATATCTTAAAGGTGATTATTTTTATGTGTCAAGTTGACAAGAGGTGGATTAATGATGACTAATCTGAGTAGTCAACATGAAAATAACTAGAATAACCTAGGAATGGGCCTCTGCATATGACTGGATAGGATTATTATTATTAGAGTAATTACAGTGGGAAGAATAGCCCAGTGTGGGTAGGACCATTTCATAAGTTGTGGTCCCAGACTGAAAAACAAAAATAAAAGTGGGGAGAACAGCCCAATACGAGTAGTGGCATATGGAGTGCCTGAGGTACTCGTGATATCTGGAAACAAAGAATATTATACACACATGATTTTCTCTTCAGTAGAAGAGATTTATGCTCGCTTCTGCCCAGAAGCTTGGATTGGGTGTAGTACATAACTTGGTGATCTTTGCTATCTCTAGAGCCTGGCTTCACTGGAATCCCCCAAGACTATTATGTTTATCCTAGATGCTTCTCCTACTCTGATCACTGTTTATCAGTCAACAGAATCCATTCTTATGAAAGAGAACCCATGTATTTTACAAAAGAGTTTACTCATATTTATCCCAGACTCTTCTTCCCTATTCCCTTATATGAAACGTTGCTTCTCAGTCAATAGTACCCATTCTTATGAAAAAGAGTACAGGTACTATGCAAAAGATATGTTCTTTGCAAAGGAGTTTTGAGATATAGGCACACCTTAAGCTTTACTCTGATATTTATCTAGAGGCAACATTTTTCCAAAGTTTTACTGTGATTAAAAGTGTCCAAAATATATACCACAGGCAAACCTAGAGTCTCACAACAGTGTGATGCAGCCATGATCATTCAGGCCTTTACAGCCATTGAAGCAGGACATTCTCCCCAAGCATGGTTGGATACCATAAAAAGCTAAAATGATACGCTCAGGATGCGAGGCTAAGCACTGCACTCAGGGTCAGCCGCTTTGGACCCAGAGGAGAGCATGTCTGATTGCATGCGGGCTGATGCCCCAGGTCCCGCCTCTGAGAAAAAGGTATCGGACGGGTCTGATGCTCTTTGGGTGGATGACACCTAAATGAACATCTGTACAAAGTCCCAATTTAGTTCTAATATCAGAGATCAGACCTCTACTCTTGCCTGATGCGTCTAAAACAAAAAGGGGGAACTGTAGAGAGCTGCGGAATGCTATGCCTTAAAGATGGAGCTGGTTTCCGCCTTCCACTTTCCCGATGGTGAGTGCTCTCTGTCAGGAACAATTCCACATTTGGCTAAGGCTGAGGATCTGGCTTGCGTCCATGTATGTGGACCTATCTGCATTGCCCCCGTGGCACGCCTGGGTTGGCTACCCAGAGGCTATTTAAGCTGTGGGCTGGCTTTCCCCGGGGTCCGAGGATTGTTCAATGTTCCTGAATAAACTGCATTGAAAAAAAAAAAAAAGTGTCCAAAATAAATGTTTCAGAGCAGACTCTCGGAGCTTGAACCAAAACCAGCTAACTAAATCAGGTTGAACCAAATTTTCTTCTTTCTTCAAGCAGATTGTGACTCTGCAGTATAAGTAATCCTCATGGTACAATTTCATGAGTTATGGTCCCAGACTATAAAAGAAAATAGAAAAGGGGAGAAAACAAGCTGAGTACAAGAATTCACTGTTCTCTCCTTACTGAGTATGGATATGCTATAATGAATTACTTCTTGCTCCTGCCACCATGCCTTCAAATATATATATATATACACACACACACACACACACACACACACCCTGGAAATATAGCCACTATAGGTTGTTTTGCTTTGTCAGTTTTTTTTTTAATTAGAACAATGAGACAAACAGCTAATATGAAAGGTAGAAATGCAAAGAAGAGTTTTAAAACAATGCCACCCCTGCCTTAGAACATAATAGAAAATATGTAAGTGAAACAAAAAAAGTGAAGAAATTAGTTAGGAGGTAGAAAAGTGGAGAATGTTGCTCATTTTTCTACTTTATCCAGCACAGAATTTTGCTTCTTTTATTTGGAAGCCATCAAAGATCTCCAACTTGCTTTCATCCATTTCTCTCTTGCTCAAAGAAATACTTGTATCCCTCTTTATCCCTGTCATCTTTTTAAGTGCCTTAAGAACAACAGTTTCAACACATCCCCTACTTTCAATGACCATTGCCCAAACTACTTTATTTCATCTTCCTCTACCACCATTTTTACTATTTACTCTCCACTATATAATCACTATAGTTAAACACGATAGAAATACATGCATGTGTGCATATATGGAAATGAAGAAGACAGTAAATTGGGCAAGATTTAATAGCTTTTACAGCATTGCTTCAAAACATATGCCTCTTTCCCTGTAGAACCCTACTATCCCCTCATAATCTCGCCACAGATGCTAATCAAATCTCTGAGAAATGTTCAAACTCTAAGCTGACTGGATAATTTTCATTGTGCTCATCTCAGAGTGTTGTTACTTACTGCAAGAAGGTAGGTAGAAGTTTCCTTTCTATGGAGTGAAATCTTAGCTACCACCTTACATTTCTATAATTCTGTGTCTGTTGAAAGAATGAATACAGAAGTGGAATAACTTGAGAAACAGGAAAAACAAGATAAATAGGTATTCATAATGCCTAACTTACCCATTACTCTCTGCCAGAAACCTAGGAAAAGGTCAGCCTAAGATATAAACTGCTCTTTGATAAATGCAGGGATGACATCAAGGATTATCAGGAAGTCAAACAATATTAGCAGTCACTCCTAACCTTCTTTGGCAGAAACAGGAGTTTCCCATCGTTGAGGTACTATAAAATTTAGACAGAAAGAAATACCAGAAAAAATACTTGTCAGTTGTTTGCACATATAGTAGTTCCTCTGATTCTTAAGTCAAAGAAAAAAGAGGGACTATCCAATAGTGAATAGTATTGAATGTAGAAGACAAGCATGCATACTGTTTATTAGTATTTATAGTCAGAAAAACAATTGACAAAGCAAACCTTGGTAATCTTGGTGGAATCTTTCAGGGGAATCAGGATACCACTAGTTTAGACTCAGGAAGATGTGAACCCTGATGACCAAATTTAAACTGACTTTAACTTTCCCTTATCTTATGAGAGCAAAGAATGTACAGCTGAAACCCTGTAGGACTGATTTTCCTATATTATATGTCTAATAACCTCTTATGAGTGAGTATATACCATGTGCATCTTTCTGCTTCTGGGTTACCTCACTGAAGATCATCTTTTCCAGTTTCCACCATTTTGCATGCAAATTTCATGATTTCCTTGTTTTTAATAGCTGAGTAGTACTCCATTGTGTAATTGTACCACAGTTTCTGTATCCATTTCTCTGTTGAGGGACATTTAGGTTGTTTCCAGATTCTAGCTATTGCGAATAGAACTCCTACAAACATGGTTGTGCAAATGTCCTTGTTATGTAGTTGAGCATCTTTAGGATATATGCCTAGGAGTGGGATAGCTGGATCTTGAGGTAGCACTACTCCTAATTTTCTGAGAAAGTGCCAGATTGATTCCGAGGGTGGTTGTACAGGTTTACATTCCCACGAGTAATGGAGAAGTATTCCCCTTTCTCCACAGCCTTTCAAACATGTGTTGTCACATAAAGAAGCTAAACAACAAGTAAGACTCAAGGGAAGATGCTCAATCCTCATTCAGAAAGTCATACTCAATAGACAATGGAAGCAGGAGAAGACAGGGAACAGGACAGGAGCCTACCACAGAAGGCCTCTGAATGACTTCACTGATCGAGGTATTGAAGCAGAGGTTGAGACTCAGTTCAGACAGAGTGTAGGGAATCTTTTTTTAATGATTATTTTTATATTAATTACAGCTTATTCACTTTGTATCCCAGCTGTAGCCCCCTCTCTTCTCCCTTCTCAATCCCACCCTCCTTCCCTCTCTCATCTCCTCCTATGGCTCTTTCCAAGTCCACAGATAAGGGAGGTCCTCCTCCCCTTCCATTTGAACCTAGTTTATCAGATCTCATCAGAACTGGAATCTTATGAAAGAAAAGGGAGATAGAAAGACCTGGAGGGAAGAGGAGTTCTAAAAGGAGAACAATGTCAAAAAATGCTGTACCTTGGAGGCCCTGCAGAGACTGATACCTGAACCAAAGACCATGTATGGAAAGAACCTAAAATCCTTGCTCAGATGTAGCCCATAGACTTGGTCTCTAAGCATGTTCCCTACTAAGGAGATCAGGGTGTGTCTCTGGCATGAACTCAGTGGCAGGCTTTCTGATACCTCCCCTTGTGGTGTGAAGCCTTGCTGGGCCATAGAAGGAGACAATGCAGCCAACTTTGATGAACCTTGACAGGCTAGGGTTAGGTAGAAATTGAGGAAAACCTCCTGTATCAGTGGACTAGGGGAGGAGCATAGGGAGAGAAGTACAGGAGACAAGGCTTCAGAGGAGATGAGGGAGGGGGCAACAACTGGGATACAAAGTAAATATATTGTAATAAATAATAATAATTAATAAATAATATTTCAAGTCACAAGGTAAAACAATGATTTTCCATGCACCAGTTCTCGTTTTCATTCATTTAATCCAGACAAGGAAAACACCAAACATGTACAGGTTGTCCTGATGTCACTTTCCATCCACTGATAACAGAAGACATACTTAGCAGAAGGGCAGTTTGGGGAGTAAGGCCAAAGTGTAAATTTAAGAACTTTGTTCAGGACATCTCATGTTGGCAGGCTAGTGGGTAGTCAGGAAAACATCTGTAACACAAAAGAAAGAAAATAGGAAGAAGTTCAGAAAAGCCCTGCCTGCATTTTCGTGAATCTGTTTTTTGGATCTTGTCCTTAATCATTTGTCCCACATGAGACCAAAATGAGAAACTGTTTATAAAAGTCTATTCACTAAAATCTTGAATTTTGTCCCTTGACATGACTAAAAATATGGATCTGGATAATTTTTGTTTATTGATTAGTTTAATTTCCATCTTGTCCATAGATTCCTCTCTTCTCTCCTCCCAGTCCTACCCAGCCATCTTCATTCTCCCTCCCCCTTTTCTCAGAATAGGGGAGCACACCTATCCAGACACTCTACCTCATCTCTTCACATGAGAAATGAATTCATCTTCCTCATCTATGATCTGGTAGGGCAGTCCCTTCAGGAGGAAGTGACCAAAAAGTAGTTATCATAACCCAGGTCTAAGATATTCCCTACATCCCTGACTTTTGGGCCCATATAAGGCCTAAGATACTCATCAGGTATTCATAAGTTGAGGACATAGGTCTAGACCATGCATTGTCCTTGGTTGGTGCTTAGGACTCCATAGTTCCCGCTGGGCCTTGGCTTTGATGGTCCTTGTTCCCACTCTACCACCATTACCTCTATTTATTCTATTTCTCTTTCTTATTGAAATTTATGTGTCCTCCCTAGGGTCTTCTTGTTACTTATCTTCGTGGGGTCTGTACACTGTAGTATATCCTGTGCTATATGACTAAACTCCACTTATAAGTGAGTACATACCATCTGTGTCTTTCTGGGTCTGTGTTACCTCACTTAGGATGATCTTTTCTAGTTCCATCCATTTGCTTGCAAATTTGGTGATGTCTTTGTTTTTAATGGATGAACCGAAAAGCTTCTGTAAAGCAAAAGATACTATCAATAGAATGAAAAGACAGTCTACAGATTGGAAAAAGATCTTCATCAATCCTAAATACAACAAAGAGCTAATAGCCAGAATATACAAAGAACTCAAGAATTTAAACACCAACAAACCAAATAATTGGGGAGATGGTTAATCCTCATTCAGAAGGGCAAACAGTGTAGATATCTGAAATAGGAGAAGAGAAGGAACAAGGCAGGGACCTACCAAAGAGAGACTCAGAAAGAATCTACCCAGCAGGGTTTCGAAGCAGATGCTGAGGCTCATAAGCAAAACTTGGGCAGAGTGCAGGCAATCTATGGAAGAAGGGAGAGATAAATAGATCTGAAATGGACAGAAGCTCTAAAAAGACACCAACAGAGCCAAAAAATCTGAAGCTCCAACCAAGGACAATGCATGAAGAGGACCTAGACTCCCTGCTCAGATGTAGCCCATAGTCATCTCAATGTGTTTTCCCTAGTAAGGGGAACAGGTGATGTCTCTGACATGGACTCAGTGGCATGTACTTTGATCACCTCCCTCATTCCTCAGTAAGAAGGCAGCCTTGCCTGGCTGCAGAAAAGGCAATGCAAGCAGTCCTGATGAGAACTGACAGGCTAGGGTTATATAGTTGGGAAGTAGGACCTCCCCTATCTGTGGACTAGGAGAGGAGCATATGCAGAGTAGAGGGAGGGAGGATGGAAATGGAAGGAGATGAGGGCAGGGGCTGCAGCTGGGATACAAAGTGAATAAATTATAATAAATGATAAATAAAAAGAAATAAATAAAGAAGTTTATGTGAAGTTGCACTTTGAACTGCCAAAAAATTATCTAAAGAGCTAAACAGAGAATTCTCAACAGAGGAGTCTAGAATGGTGGAGAAGCACTTAAAAAGATTCTAAGTGTCTTTAGTTATCAGCGAAATGCAAATCAAAATGACTCTGAGATTCCATCTTACACCTATCAGAATGGCTAAGATCAAAAACTCAACTGACAACAGATGCTGGAGAGTATGTGGAAAAGGGGGACCACTCCTCCATTGTTGGTGAGAGTGTTAACTTCTACAACCACTTTGAAAATTAATCTGGCACTTTCTCAGAAAACTGGGAATAGCCAAACATCAAAATCCAGCTAAACCACCCTAGGCATACACCAAAAAAAAAAAAAAAAAAAAACAAAAACAAAACAAAACAAAAAAAAAAAAACCTCCACCATAAATGTCCCTCAATAGAAGAATGGATAAAGTAACTGTGGTACATTTACACAATATATTTTATTTATATGAAAGAACTAAATGGCAGCCTATTTTTTCCAAATTATGCTTTCACATGTCATCTAACCAGTTCACCAAAAATGATCATGAAATGATTACCAGAAAATAATCATGAAGTTCCATCTCCTAGCAAAGACTAAACAAAAGCAAACATTTAAAGAATTGCACGAAATTTATCAAATATGCTATTAACACTACATCTCTGCATACACTTCCAAGTTAATTTTTGTCCTAGCAAAGTTATTTCATTCTCCACCCCTACCCCACCCCACCCCAATAAGGACCAAAGAATCTCCTCTTTCTCAATTGATCAGGCTTCTTGTCTCAAGACAATGTGAACCTCACTGGTGAGGTTCCTTTATAATCATTTTTTTTTTTTTTAGCTTTTCGGGGTTATTATAAGGGAGTATTTGAAGTTTCTTCAAACACAGAAACATAGGAGTCGCTGACACTTAAATAGGACCGTCCCATTAAATTTAGAATATAAAAAAGCAAACATAAATATAGCAATAGTTTCAAAAATTAATGTCACTTTCAGGGAAAAGTGGTGTTAAAAATCAACAATGTTTTTTATTGTAAAATCATATGGCTGCTTCTTGTCGAATGTATGCTTTTTAAGAAAAAGAAATTAAGAAGAAAAGATGAAAGCATGATTTTTTAAAAGGCTTCCTGATGAGCTTCTTCAGAGATGTCATACAATCAGAAACAGCCATACCAACTGTACCATCTGCAAAACAGTGATAAAATAATTAGAAATTCACAATTTATAAATTGAAGTGATATTCCAAAGTATTCTTAGTTCAAGTAAGTTAATAAAATAATAACATAAATATGGGCATATTTGCATGTATATGTGTCCTCCCACAATGAGCAAATGTAGTTAATTTGTAAAATAGGATAATGGACATTTCATTTTTCTCTATATATTTTTGTGTTTAGTTTTTCTGTGATGTTACTGTTGGATCAGAAGAGAGTGGTGGATCTTCTGGTTTTCTCTTTGCACTGTTTACATTACATACCTTTCTGAAATCACTGAGTCTGTTGTGGGTCAATATCTTTTCTCTCAAATTGAGCACATTCTTTCCCACATTTGTAGCAGCCTTTGCACCAAGAGCGATTCATAGCTTTACATGATGGGCAAACCCAATTCATTGGAGTATGGTGTGTGAGAGGTTTTTTTTCCTGTTGCTTAGTTTCAGAGGATTTTGTCCCTTGAAGTTGCTTGGATTCAAAGACCTTTATCCCTTGACGTTGTTTGGACTTCTGCTTTGGAGGCAGTTGTTTTGGAGGGCATTTATTCACAAAATAATATTTACTTTTCCCTAGGGGGCTTGATTGGAACCTGTTTGGCTCTTCTTTCTGGTTCTGGCTCCTGCCTATCTCCTGTGTCAGTATTTGTACTTTCTTCTCATTAGAATTTTCCCCAGTATCCAGGATTGTCATCTGCTGAAAAGTGATTGTGTCATCCCTCTGGCAATTTCTGAGTCCTTCTCCCAGGAAAACTGCCCCTTGGTTTGTCTTCGGGTCCTCTTTCTGCTTACAGCTAATGATGTTTCCAAGGTCAGGCTTCCTCAGTAGAATCCCTGGATACTTTTTAAGGATAGGGCTGGTTTTGTTCACCTGGGTAGCTGTCTCCTGGGGAGTTATTGAAACTTCTTCCATGTTGCAGTCGATGCAATCTCCCATTCCAACCACCCTCCTGGGAATTCCTGGATATTTCTTCTGGGTACAGCTGGTTTTGTCCTCCTCAGCAGACATCTCCTGGGGCATTCCTGATACAACCATTATGTTCTGGTTACTATTGACCTCCAGTGCAGCTGTTTCTTGGTACATCAGTAGATTTTTCTTCTCAGTGGGTACCATCACCTGGGGTTTGTCGAGACTTTCCTTGTGGTTGCTGTTGATACTGTCCCCATGGAGAGTTGTTCCCCAAGGTTTCTCTGGACCTTCTTCTTCACTGTAGCTTAAGCTGTCTTCCAAGTGATTTACATCCTGGAGGATCTCAGAACTTTCATTCTGCCTACAGTAGATTTGGCCCCAGGAGGAAGCCATTGCTTCCTGGGATCTCAATGCAACCCATAAGCGAGGTGGGTAGATTCCTGCAGGAGTCATCTGAGGTACAACTGTGGCCATGGCTGCTGCTGGTGCTCTTGATTCCGTTACTACTGGACATGGTACAGGTGTTGAATATGGGAATGCCAAGGGTAATGGTGTATTGAGTTGTAGTATATGAGGCACAGGCATTCGAATAAAAGGATGCACCGCTTGGACCCAAGGAATTCCTGGCACATAAGATAAGATTGGTGGTTTTGGCATCTGTGTATCCAAATGAGGTGTGTTCCGAGCCTCTCTTGATCTCATTTCTTGGTGATCTTCTTCCTCAAGGGACCACACTGTTGATGCACACTGTTCTGTTCTAGTTTCAGGTACAACAGCTAATGCAGACCTCTCTGCTTGCAGCAGCCTCCCACGAAGTATTTCCCTCTCGTCCATTGCTTCTTGTAGGGCAGTCTGTGTAGAAACCAGTTGAGCAGCTGCCTGGTCTCTTTCCTCTCTCAGCCGCTGTAGTTCAGAGGCCAGAGTCCAGGAAGCTGACTCACGCTCTCCCACCTGGTCTTGCAGCCTCCCAATTCTACGAGCCTGCTGTTCACGCTGCCTGGCACCTACTCTCACACTCAAAGCCAAAGCGCTCCAGGTACAAGCTCTCTTGAGGGAACGTGGCACTTTGGGGTCAACAAGGATGGTATAAAGCTGATCTTCTATCTCATTCCAAGGCCGCGAGCGAAAGGTCATATAAAATTCAGGACCCCCGCCATTCATAAGGACTTCATTGTTAATGAATCTGATTACTTCAGTATGGCGGAAGCCACTGGTAAGGTCTCCAAATTCAACTGCCATACCTTTTGCAGCTTAGCCAAGTAATACTCTTGTGGACCTCCACTATGGTCACAGACACAGCTGCCACACATGTGGCCAAACTGTTACCCCCTTCCCTCCAGACTCAGTCCTCTCAGTCGTACTTCAGTCCTTGTTGAATCTTCATTTTCTCCTCAACCTCTTTCCTGACAAAATCCAGGTTGATCCTCTCACCAAGCCTGACCCTCACCAGGCTGATCCTCTCACCAAGTACACAACTGTGACTGCTGGGAAGTTAGGGAACAGCCCACAGGACATGTCACAAAGGGGTTGGGGAATATGAGTCATGCCGCTAAGCATGCTGGGAACAGCCGTATGTCTAATTTAAAATACCTACAAGAAGTAAATGTATGATAGATATTGTGAAAACCACTGTAAGCAGAGAAAGGACCCATACATAGAATCATATCTTTCTGGAGTCAATAGCTTAGCTGGTGGATAAAATAAGGTCTTCAACAACATACCTGTTGCTGATAAACAAGGTAACATTTCCAGGCTGGGTACAGGGCAGGAGGCAAGGAAATGGGCTAGAGGCATAGTAAGGTTAAAAAAACGGGATTTCATGCCTTCTAGTTCATGGAGATGAAAATGATTCAATTTTTTTTCTGTTTTCTTTTTATACTAAAATTGTGAGAGGAGAGCAAGGTGCAGGGTTATATTGTCAGAGATACAAAACAGAGAGTTGGGCTTACAAAGATGGTATCAGGAAGACTAGAAAATGGGATGCACAATGGAGTAAGAGTGAGAACAAGATTATGTGCCTGTAAATAAGTGGAATAAGAAATGAGCAATTTGGGGATACAAGTCCCAAATGAGAGTTAAAGATTTTTAAAAAGCGTGATGATGAACACCATTTCTTTAGATGAGTAAGTGATGAGGAAGTGGAAGCCAGGAGGAGGCGGTCTGGGAAGACTAAAAGACAGGAGACTACGACAAAGGTTCATGCCCTGATTCAGTGAAAAAGGGTAAGAAATTGCAGAACTTCACCCTCCGAACTAGAATTCGCTGATGAAGCATTTGCAGCTGAAGTGAAGAATAATAGATGTGGGAAGCTTCTGGGGTCTTCTGAGGGCTACTATGCTTTGAAATTTTTGGTGTTTTAAAATAGTTCATCATTTAATTAATTTATTTATTGCAATTAATTCACTTTGTATCCTGGCTGTAGCCCCTTCCAGGTCCTCCCAGTCACAGCCACTCTCTCCCTTTATGCCTCTTCCATATTCTACTGATAAGAGAGGACCTCCTCCATTTCTGTCGGACTCTAGCCTATCAAGTCTCATCAAAGCTTGTGCATTATCTTCCTCTGTGTGCTGGCAAGGCAGCACCCCCCAAGGGGAGGGTTATCATGTTTCTGACATGAACTCAGAAACAGCCCCTGCTTCCCATAATAAGAAACGCACTTGGAAACAGAGCAGGTTCTCACCACGCAATGTCCTTGGTTGGAGTATCAGTCTTTGCAGGCACCAATGAGCCCTGGAATTTTGGCTCTGTTGGTCTCCTTGGGCAGTTCCTGTCCCTTGCAGGTCTTTCTATCTCCCTCTTCTTCCATAAAGTTTTCCGCACTCTGTCCAAAGTTTGGGTATGATTCTCAGTATCTCCTTTCATTCCCTGCTCTGTAGAGTCTTTTGGAGACCTCCTGTGGAAGCCTCCTGTCCTTTCCCTTGTCTTCTCCTACTTCTGATATCTATCCTGTTTGGCCTTCTCAGTGCAGTTTCAGCCCGTGCTCATGGTTTGGTAAGATTAACATAGTGAAAATGGCTATCCTTCCAAAAGCAATCTACAGATTCAATGCAATTCCCATCAAAATACCAACACATTTAAAATTTTTATTTATTTGGTTATTTATTACAATTTATTCACTTTGTATCGCCTCTACAGCCCCCTACCTTGGATCATCCCAGTCACAGTCACCCTCCCCCATCTCCCCGAATGCCCTTTTCCAATTATCCTATAGATGAGGGTCTCCTCTACTTCTCTCTGACCCTAGCTTATCAGGACTCATCAAGTCTGGTGTATCATCTTCCTCTGGCCTGGAAGGGCTGTGCCCCACAGGAGGCGGTGATCAAACAACCAGCCAATGAGTTCATGTCAGAGACAGTTCCTGTACACCTTACGATGGAAACCACTTGGAAACTGAATAGCATATGATCTTCCTTATAACAGGGGGCTTAGATCCTCTCCATGCATGGGCCTTGGTTGGAGTATTGGTCTCTGCAGACCCCCCTGGGCCCACGTTTTTTGGCTCTGTTCTCTTTGTGTAGTTTCTGTCCCCTCCAGGTCTTTCTATCTCCCTCTCCTTCTGTAAGGATCCTGGCATCCTGCTCAAAGTTTGGTCATGGGTCTCAGTATCACCTTCAATATCCTGGTGGGTAGAGACTTTCCGATATCCTCTGTGGAAGGCTCCTGTTCTGTTTCTTGTCTTCTTTTACCTCTTATGTCTACTCTGTTTGCCCTTCTAAATGAGAAGTAAGCATCTTCATCAGGGTCCTTCTTGTTAGCATTTTAGGATTATAGCTTTTATTATATTTATCCTACAATATATGGATAACATCCACTTATAGGTGAATATATACCATATGACCAAAACAAATTTTACCGATCTCGAAAGAACAATTTTCAATTTCATATGGAAAAACAAAAATAACTAGAATAGCTAAAATAATCCTGTACAATAAATGATCTTCCAGAGGTATCTGTATCAATGAACTCAAACTGTATGATAGAGCAACAGTAATAAAAACTGTATAGTACTGGTGTAGAAACGGACTGGTGGATAAATGGAATCGAATCAAAGACTGAGAAATAAACCCACACACCAATGGAAACTTAATTTTTGACAAGAAGCCAAAACCATACAACGGGAAAAAGACAGCACCTTCAACAAATGTGCTGGTCTAACTGGATGTCTACATGTAGAAAAATGCAAATAGAAAGAAAGCTCCCAGCCCAGTTCCAGCTTCATTTCTCTGTGTCCTGAATCCATGGTAAGACACCAAGTTTTGAGGTAACTTGTTACATGTAATAAATACAAGGGATTTAGCTTTTTTCAATGCTGTTTTTTTAAATAAATCTTTTAAAATTGATTTTATTTATTAGTATATATATATATATATATATATATATATATAATAAATAAAATATATATATATATATATATTTGTCTGCCTGTTGTATGTCTGTGAATTATGTGTGTGCCTGCTAACCCCATGTCTGGACCTCACAGTCCTAGGAGATGCCATATAGACTGCCAAAGGAGAACTGTCATCAACAGTTTTACTTAGCTATAAATCCTGTGTGCAGCAAGACTGACCAGCCAGGCAAGCTGTATCCAATGATGCAATGATGGCAAGTCTGTTAAAACGTAACCAACCACTTTTTGATTGGATTTGAGGCCTGAATCACAGGTTTCAAATTTCTGGTTCTGTAAACTTAATCCAAAGACCATGGCTAGGAAGATCATAGGCCCTAGTGAGAAAGCTGCCATTGTTTTACTAAATAGAGAGATGATGTGCTTACCAAGTTGCCTTTTAATAACTATCCTTAGGACTGAAGAATAGAACTCTTTTCTGTTTTTGTCAGAGAAGTTTCATTTTGCAGTGGGCAAGAATACCTGCAGAGACTCATAACTACTTAAAGTAATTAGAAGAATGATTGTTGAATGCTCAGCTATAAATGGTTCATCTACATCACTTTTCTAAGGCTTAGAGAACACTTTAGAAGACAGGGCAGAAAAAAATGCAAATAGAACCATATTTATCACCCTGCACAAAAGTAAAGTCCATGTGGATCAAAGATCTCAACATAAAATCAGATACTATGAATCTCTTAGAAGGAAAAGTGGAGAAGCGCCTAGAACTCATTGGCACAGGAGACAACTTCCTGAACAGAACACCAACATTACAGGTTCTAAGATCAACAATTAATAAATGAGACCTCATGAAACTGAAAAGCTTCTGTAAAGCAAAAAACACTTTCATCAGAACAAAACATCAACCTACAAACTAGGAAAAGTTCTTCACCAACTCTACATGCAAGAGAGGGCTAATGTCCAAAATAAAGAACTCAAGAAGTTAAACAGCAACAAATCAAGTAATCCAATTTAATAAATGGGGGACAGACATAAAAGAGAATTCTCAATTGAGTAATAACAAATGGCAGAGAAACAATTGAAGAAATGCATATTGTCCTTTAAAATTAGGGAAATTCAAATTTAAAACACCCTGAGATTTCACCTTATAAACATCAGAATGGCTAAGATTAAAACTCAAGGGTCAACACATGCTGCAGAGGATGTAGAGAAAAGTGAACCCTCCTCCATTTCTAGTGGGAATGTAAAGTTGTAAAACCACTTTGAAAATAAATCTGGCACTTTCTCAGAAAATTAGAAATAGTACTACCACAAGGTCCAGCTATACTACTCCTGGTCATATGTCTGAAATATTCTAAACCATACAAGTAGGATATTTACTAAACTATGTTCATAACAGTATTACTCATAATAGCCAGAATCTGGAAATAACCTAAAAGTCCATTAAGGGAGGAATGGATACAGAAATTGTGGTACATATAAACAATGGAATACTACTCAGCTATTAAAAACAAAGAAATCATGAAATTTGAAGGCAAATGATGGGAACTACAAAAAATTATCTTGACATTTTCTCCTGTGGCAATGAGTTCAAGGCTCTTTTCCACTTTTTCTTCCAACAGATTAAGTGTGTCTGGTTTTATGTTGAGGTTTTTGATCCCCTTGGACTTTACTTTTGTGCAGGTAGATAAATATGGATCTATTTGAACTCTCCTACATTGTTGGTGGGAATGTAGACTTGTTCAAGTTTGGAAATTAATCTGGTGTTTTCGCAGACAACAATGTATAGTGCTACCCCAAGAACCAGCTATACCATTCCTGAGCATCTGAAAAATGTTCAACCATACAACAAAGACATTTGCTCAGTTATGTTCATAGCAGCTTTATTCATAATAGCCAGAATAGGGAAACAACCAAGGAAGGGATACAGAAATTGTGGCATATTTACACAATGTAATACTACTCAGCAATTAAAAGCAAGGAAATCATGAAATTTGCAGGCAAATGGATACAACTAGAAAAGATCATCTTGAGTGATGTAACCCAGAAGAACAAAGACACACATGGTAAAAAATTCACTTATAAGCGGATATTAGCCATATGATATAGGATAAACATACTAAAATATATATTTCTAAGAATCTAAACACCAAAGGGGACCCTAAAAAAGAGGCTTAATCTTTACTCAGAAGGGCAAACAGGATTGACATCAGAAGTAGGAGAAGACAGGGTATAGAGGGTATAGAGGGCCTATGAAATACTCTAACCAGCAGGATATTGAAGCTTATGCTGAGCCTCATAGCCTCATACTTTGGGCAGAGTACAGGGAACCTTGTAGAAGAAGGTGAAAGTTAGAAAGACATGGAAGTGACAGGAGCTATACAATGAGACCAACCCAGCCAAAAATCTCTGCTCAGAATGTCCTGCAGAGACTGATGAATCAACCAAAGGCCATACATGGAGAGGACCTAAATGCCCTGCTCAAATGTAGCCCATAAGCTGCTCAGTCTCCATGTGGATTCTCTAGTAAAGGGAGCAATAGCAGTCACTGTCATGAACTCAGTTGCTTGCTCTTTGATCACCTCTCTTTGGCAAGATTGCCTTACTAGGTCACAGAGAAAGAGAATCTAGACAGTCTTAATGAGACCTGATATGCAAGGATCAGATAGTATGAGAGGAGGTCCTCCCCTATCAGTGGACTAGGGGAGGAACATAGGAGGGAAAAGAGTGAGGGTGGGACTAGGAGAAGATGGGGAATACAGATACAAAAGGGATAAATTTTTATAAATAATAATTATGATGATGATGATAGAGAAAAGAATTATTTGATCACAAGCATCATACTTAGCATATGAAATGATGACTAGACAACTACTAAGTAATAATAGTCAGGTAATATATACTGTGTGCATACTTTAGACAAAGAGATGATTAATTTTCCTAGTAGGATGTAGCAGAAAGGTGTTGAATTTCATTACACTGTTTAGAACATGGTATAGATTTACTCTTATATTCGAAAATGTCCACATAGTATTTTCAGAAGACAGAAAACTGAAAGAGTTGAAACTATGAAGACAAATAGAATACTGTGAAATTATCATTCTTTCATCACCTCCCTTGTAACTACTAAGGAAGTTGTTTGTTTGGTTGGTGCTCTTTCTGTTTTGAGAAGCTTGAACTTAAGCCAGGATTTGAGCAAATTGTAATAAGATTTACAGAAGAAGAAAATGCAGCCACTCCTGATGAGTCCTGATAAACTAAGAGCAGAGGAAAGGGGAGGAGGACCTCCCTCATCAGTGGACTGGGGGAGGGGCACAATTGGAGAAGAGGGAGGGAAGGTGGGATTAGGAAGGAAGGACGGAGGGAGCTACAGGAGGTATACAAAGTGAATAAACTGTAATTAACAAAAATAAAAATAAACTAAAATATTTACATAAGGATACTGAGGAAGAAATAAAATGTAAAATTGTTAAATTGATGTTTCTATATTACTTATCATCTGGATACTTGGGCAAATCTCTAATAGGTCAAACTCTTCTGCCATATCCAGTTAAATCATATTATTGAATTTATAAGACAAATGTCCCTTGTGTTTTTATATTGCTATGTTTTTAGAACATTGTATCTAATCTCCACCTGCCTGCTTTGTGTATTCCATCTATTTCCATGAATGCTCTTTATTAGAGACACAATTCTCAATACTCATCTGATATCACCAGGAAGGCACGATGTGTATACTGGCATTTGTGATATTTCCATGATCTACAATGCCTTCTGGGTACTGAAACATCATCTTCTTCTGATCTGAAACAGAACACATTCTGTATATGAAGGTAGAAATAATAGTGTGCTTTCCAAGTAGAATTGCTCTGAAGCATGGACTTTTCAGTAATATGAAGCCCAATACTGAAATATTAACATTAATATTATGTTAATAATAATATTAATAATGCCATATAAAAATCAATAATGCCATATAAATTTTTTGTGTATTTGCCATAAAAATAAAAGCAAATAAAAAATTAACACAACCATCAAATATTACGAATTTAATGTATGTACCTGTAAAAATAAACACATATATAATTCTTTCCTCCAGAAAATGACATTTCAGATGAGAACCATCAGTGAGTTGCTAGACATATTAAATGGCAGGTATAAGATGAACAGTTACCATTTCTTATTTTGTAATGGCTGTGTAATGCTGTTGGAAGTATAAACAGCAGCATGTGTAAATTGTCAAAAACATAAAATTACATGATGACATTAAATAAAACAACTCTATCAATATACCATACTTGAGGAATTCATTGTGTATATGTAGTAAATGACATTCAAAATTATAGAAAAACCTAATAGATTTCCATTGCCTCAATGCCACGTATTTTGATGACCATTTTTCATCGTTCTAGTGTATCATGTTTCCCATAGAGTCATTTTGTGATCTACTACTTCTTATTTTAATCTCTCTCAATATTTATTGTTGACGATTTAGGAATGTTATATTCTCCTTTGTTAGGTATGCTTTAATTGACACGAAATAAGGATTCATATTCCCTATCTGTGAACTTACAATTTTTTTATTCTTCAGTATGGCAAAAAATGATGTTTTATATTAGGACATTAAACTACTTAGTTTAATATGTTTATCTTTATATTAACTGATTAATTTAATGTTAATCCATGAACCAACACAGTCCATTTTACAAATGGTTATACAAAATTATTTATAAATTTTAAGAGTCAGTTTTTTCCAAGTAGGATCAAGTATGAATCTTAGAAATTCCAATGGTCTTCATTCTTTATTCTTGCCTTATTATCCTTTTGAGTTCCTATATAATGTTTAATTTACTGAGTTCTAGATAATTTATCCACTAGTATAGCATAAATAATTTTGTTACTTTCATACAATGCTGCCTAGTTGCAAGTGCCAAGGAGGAGTGTCAATCTTTTTAATACTGTACACTGCCCTGTATTTGACATTGACAATTACAATCTCTTAAACTCTCAAATCTTCTCCCTACTTGCTGCTCTTCACTTTCTAAGTATCGAATACTTTAACATCAAACTTATCTGGTTATTATGAATGCCTCCAACTATTATTTTTTGTATTTTAACATGAGTTATGTTCTTACATTTTTATGTACTTTTCTTCTATTTTAACATGAGTTGCTTTCTTTACTTTTCTTACTTGTTAAATAGGTACTGATGCTTTCTGGATTCTATATTGTACCTCTTTTATTTTACATCTTTTCTCAGGTCATCAAATTTATGCTAAAGCTTCCAAACATTATTGATGTGATACTCACTTCTGTATAGTTTATATTTTAAACTCAGTCTCTTTTTCAAGTTTAAAACTTGTACTATATAATTAATTTCCCAAACATCTCCCAGAAACCTTAATGAATAAAAGTGAACATATCAAATCTTCCTTTCGTCCTGGAGTTGTTATCACTTATTGTCATCTGCTCAGTTATCTAAACTAGAAAATTCAAAGTCAATCAAACTCCTCTCTCCTTCTCTTCCCAGCTCTCTCCTAGTGCACAATGTCATTCTTATTATCTCCTTGGCCTTTTAATAATTTTACATGTATTCTACTATTTCTAAAAGCAATTGTCTTAATGTCTTAGTACAATCATTTTATAGTTATTCTACCATATTCACATATTTCTCTTTGAATTTATTTTTCAAAGAATGTCTAGATCAATCTATTGTCAAAATTTTACATAAGTACTATACTTAAAATACCCATTGTTTCTTAAGTAATAATGCCCGAACTCTTTGATAACATATGAAAGTTCTCTGAGCATTTTCCAGTAGCTTTGACAATGTCATTTTTATCCATTCTTTTACCTGCATTCAAGAAATTCTGATAATCTCCCTAGATGCTGAAAAAGCCTTTGACAAAATCCAACATCCATTCATGTTCAAAGTATTGGAGAGATCAGGGATACAAGGCACATATCTAAACATAGTAAAGGCGATATACAGCAAGCCTATAGCCAACATCAAACTGAATGGAGAGAAACTTAAAGCAATCCCACTGAAATCAGGGACAAGACAAGGCTGCCCACTCTCTCCATATCTCTTCAACATAGTGTTGGAAGTCCTGGCTAGAGCAATAAGACAGTTGAAGGAGATCAAGGGGATACAAATTGGAAAGGAAGAAGTCAAATTATCACTATTTGCAGATGATATGATAGTATACGTGAGTGACCCCAAAAACTCTACCAGGGAACTCCTACAGCTGATAAACACGTTCAGCAAAGTGGCAGGATACAAAATTAACTCAAAAAAATCAGTAGCCCTCCTGTATACAAAAGACAAAAGGGCTGAGAAAGAAATTAAGGAAACAATACCCTTCACAATAGCCACAAATGACATAAGGTACCTCGGAGTAACCCTAACCAAGGAAGTCAAGGACTTGTATGAAAAAAATTTCAAATCTCTGAAGAAAGAATTAGAAGAAGATATGAGAAGATGGAAAGATCTCCCATGCTCATGGCTTGGTAGGATTAACATAGTAAAAATGGCCATCTTACCAAAAGCAATCTACAGATTCAATGCAATGCCCATCAAATTACCAACACAATTCTTTACAGACCTGGAAAGGAAAATTCTCAACTTCATATGGAATAACAAGAAACCCAGAATTGCTAAAACAATCCTCTACAATAAAAGATCTTCTGGAGGTATCTCCATCCCTGATCTTAAGTTGTACTATAGAGCAACAGTTTTAAAAACTGCATGGTACTGGCATAGAAACAGAATGGTGGATCAATGGAACCGAACAGAGGACCCAGAAATAAACCCACACACTTATGGACACCTGATCTTTGACAAAGACGCCAAAACCATACAATGGAAAAAAGATAGCATCTTCAACAAATGGTGCTGGTCTAACTGGATGTCTACATGTAGAAAAATGAAAATAGATCCATACTTGTCACCCTGCACAAAACTGAAGTCCAAGTGGATCAAAGACCTCAACATAAAACCAGACACATTAAATCGGCTTGAAAAAAAAGTGGGAAATACCCTAGAACTCATTGGTACAGGGGGAAACTTCCTGAACAGAACACCAACAGCACAGACTCTAAGAGCAACAACCAATAAATGGGACCTCATGAAACTGAAAAGCTTCTGTAAAGCAAAGGACACCGTCATCAAAACAAAGCGACCACCTACAGATTGGGAAAGAATCTTCACCAACCCTTTATCTGACAGAGGACTCATATCCAGTATATATAAAGAACTAAAGAAGCTGAAAAGCAGCAAACCAAGTAATCCACTTAAAAAATGGGGAACAGAGCTAAACAGAGAATTCTCTGTAGAGGAATACCGAATGGCAGAGAAGCACTTAAAGAAATGCTCAACCTCATTAGCCATTAGGGAAATGCAAATCAAAACAACCCTGAGATTTCACCTTACACCCATGAGAATGGCCAAGATCAAAAACTCAAGTGACAACACATGCTGGAGAGGTTGTGGAGAAAGGGGAACCCTTCTCCACTGCTGGTGGGAATGTAAACTTGTACAACCACTCTGGAAATCAGTCTGGCGCTTTCTCAGACAACTAGGAATAGCGCTTCCTCAAGATCCAGCCATACCACTACTGGGCATATATCCAAAAGAGGCTCAAGTACACAAAAAGGACATTTGCTCAACAATGTTTGTAGCAGCTTTATTTGTAATAGCCAGAAGCTGGAAACAACCCAGATGCCCCTCAACTGAAGAATGGATGCAGAAATTGTGGTACATCTACACAATGGAATATTACTCAGCAATGAAAAATAAGGAAATCATGAAATTTGCAGGTAAATGGTGGGATCTGGAAAGGATCATGCTGAGTGAGTTGTCTCAGAAGCAAAAAGACACACATGGTATATACTCACTCATATAGACATACAACATAGGACAAACCCACTAAAACCTGTGCATCTAAAGAAACTAAGCAAGAGAGAGGACCCTAACTAAAACGTCCAATCCCCATCCAGAAAGGCAAAGAGGATGGACATCAGAAGAAGAAGAAAACAGGAAACAACCTAGGAACCTACCACAGAGGGCCTCTGAAAGCCTCTGCCCTTCAGACTATCAAAGCAGATGCTGAGCCTGATGGGCAACTGTTGGGCAGAGTGAACGGAATTTTAGGTAAGAACTGGGAAATAGTAAGAGCTGGAGAGGACAGGGTCTCCACAAGGAGAGCAACAGAACAAGAAAATTTGAACATAGGGAACTTCCCAGTGACTCATACTCCAACCAAGGACTATTCATGGAGATAACCTAGAACCCCTGCACAGATGTAGCCCAGGGCAGTTCAGAGTCCAATTGGGTTACATAGTAATCTAAAGAGGGACTGCCTCTGACATAATCTGATTGGCCTGCTCTTTGATCACCTCCCTCTGGGGGGGGGGGGGTGCAGCCTTACCAGGCCACAGTAGAGGACAATACAGCCACTTTTGATGTGAACTGACAGACTAAGATCAGAAAGGAGAGGAGAACCTCTCCTATTAGTGGACTTGGGGAGTGGCATGCAAGTAGAGGGAGGAGGGAGGGTGGGATTGGGATGGGAGGAGGGAGGGGCTTATAGGGGGATGCAGAATGAATAAAGTGTAATTGATGAAAAATTTAAGAAAAAAAGGGAAAAAAATAATTTAAGAACCTTAAATGACTTTCAAAATTGGAGGAAAACATGGAGTTAGTCAATTGGCATGGAGCACGTCTCGCCCCTGGGGGCAATGGTCTCCTGAACCTACTCAGACCTCGGACACCACCACTGCTAGTTCTAGAACTGACGCAGGATGTTCCAACGAGGGGTTAAGGCTTCTCATAATATTTCCTATAAGCCCACACCTGTTTGTCTATATCCCCCATTTTTATTCATTATTAGCCAGATAGAGCCAAGTAATTGTGGTAATGATACTCACTTTTTTTTTAAACCCCAATGCTAGTAAAGTTAGGTATGCCCTGGTTACTCGCATGCCTCACTGGGTGCCTATGCCCATTGATGCCCCTCACGCTATGACTCTCTTCAGACAGAAAAGGGATCTTGGAACTACAGCCATCATTGTTACTACCATCTCATTGACGGCTGTTGGAGCTACCACCAGGGCATTAGCCATGAATCATACTGGGCAGACTGCTCAGACCCTGAATAATCATTTAGCCAATGTAGCTCATGCCTTAGTTGTACATAAAGGAATTAATGCTCAACTAAAAGGAAGCTTGATGGTGTTCAATCAGAGGATTGACCTCTTGCAGGAGCAAATTGATACCCTATGGCAAATCGCTCAACCTGGCTGTCAATGAAAGTATGCTGGACTTTGTGTCATTAGCATACAACATGAGAATTTTTCCTGCGCTGCAAATCTGTCTAAACAATTGTCGAGCTATATTTTAGGTAATTGGACTGGAGAATTCGATACTACGATGGAGCAGCTGAGAGTGGCCATTGTCACAGTAAATTCTACCAGAGTGGACGCAGGACTAGCCACAGGATTATCAACATGGATTGCTGCAGCCATGAATCATCTGAAGGAATGGGCGGGCATGGGAGTGTTAGCAGGCCTTCTGGTGTTGGTCTCCTTGGTTTGCCTATGGTATATATGCAAGATTAGAGTCTCACAACAGTGTGATGCAGCCATGATCATTCAGGCCTTTACAGCCATTGAAGCAAGACATTCTCCCCAAGCATGGTTGGATACCATAAAAAGCTAAAATGATACGCTCAGGATGCGAGGCTAAGCACTGCACTCAGGGTCAGCCGCTTTGGACCCAGAGAAGAGCATGTCTGATTGCATGCGGGTTGATGCCCCAGGTCCCGCCTCTGAGAAAAAGGTATCGGACGGGTCTGATGCTCTTTGGGTGGATGACACCTAAATGAACATCTGTACAAAGTCCCAATTTATTTCTAATATCAGAGATCAGACCTCTACTCTTGCCTGATGCGTCTAAAACAAAAAGGGGGAACTGTAGAGAGCTGCAGAATGCTATGCCTTAAAGATGGAGCTGGTTTCCGCCTTCCACCTTCCCGATGGTGAGTGCTCTCTGTCAGGAACAACTCCACATTTGGCTAAGGCCGAGGATCTGGCTTGCTTCCATGTATGTGGACCTATCTGCATTGCCCCCGTGGCACGCTTGGGTTGGCTACCCAGAGGCTATTTAAGCTGTGGGCTGGCTTTCCCCAGGGTCCGAGGATTGTTCAATGTTCCTGAATAAACTGCATTGAAAAAAAAAAAAAATCTTAAAAAAAAAAAAAAAAAGAAATTCTGAGCTATTTCTATTCTCTTATGTGTCTTAATATCTCTCATTTACTTCACTATATTTACATTTTCTCTTTTACCTGGATCCATTCATTCTTCAATGAATTATTTTTAAAGATTTAGTTTATACACAAAACAAAAACTTTGAAGTGAACATTTAAACATGAAATAGAACATAAAGTGTTTGTCTCTTCAGGCTTGAGTTATTTAACTCAGTGTAATATTTTTCTACTTTCATCCATTTTCAAAAAATATCACAATTTCATTTTCCCTTATAACTGAGTAATATTCTCTTATGCATAAGCACTATATTTTTATCTGAATATCTTTTGATGGTCATGTAGGCTGATTCCATACCATTTTGTAGTTTTATGAATAAAGCAGCTGAACATATGAATGTAGTTGTACAACTATCTCTGCTGTAAGATGTAGAGTACATTGTGTATATGCCCAGGAATGGTGTAGGTGAATAGTGATCTAATGCTAGTTTTTCCTAAACAAAGAGCTTTATCTATAATCAGTTCTCATTCCCCAAATGCCAGCACCTGAGTTTTTGTATTGCTGATTATGGCCATTCTGACTGGAGTGAAGTAGAATCTTTTTGTTTGTCTGGTTTTGTTTGGTTTTGGTGGAATATTTTTTCTCATTTATTTATTTTATTCACTTTATATTCTAGTAGCCCCTTTCCTCCTGTCCTCCCAGTCTAGCCCTCTCTCCTTCTCCCAAATACTCTCAGAAAAAGGAACCTCCCTTACCCAACCACCCCAGCTCATCAAGTTGCATCAGGACGGAATATGTTCTCTTCCCCTGTGGCCTGTCAAGGCAGTCCTGCCAGGGAAAAGTAAACTGAAAGCTGGCAAGTGAGTCATGTTGAATGCATTCCCCATTTCCCTTGCTACAGTACCCACTTGAAGCTTAAGCTAGCCATTGCTACACCTTTGTAGGGGGCCTAGATCCAGTTCATGCATGGTCCTTGGTTGATGTTTCAGTCTTAGCAAACCCCTCTTGGTCCTGGTTAGTTGGCTCTGTTATTTTTCTGTGGAGCTCCTGTCACTTCAAGGTTCTTTTCTCTTTCCTCCTACTATTCTCTAAGACTCCCTACACACCCATCAATGTTTGGCTATGAGTCTCAGCATCTGTTTTGAGATACTGCTGGGTAAAGCCTCTCAGAGGACAACACTGACAGGCTAGTGTCTGAAAGCTTAGTAGAGTATCTTTTATAGTGTCAGGGGTAGGCACTCTCTGATAGGGTGGGTCTCTGATCAGTTGGGCCAGGCATCAGTTGGGTATTCTCTCAGTCTCTGCTCTATCTTTATCCCTGCACATCCCATACACAGGATAAATTTTCGGTTGAAGTTTTTGTGGATGGGTTGGTGCTCCCCATCTTTTACTTGAGGACTAGTCTAGTTAGAGGATGTCCTCTTCAGTCTCTATGGTCTCTGCTACTAGGGTTTCTTGTTGAATCCCCCTCAAATACTCTTAGAGGCCTACCCTGACTTAGGTCCCCAGTTTGTTACAGAGATGTCCCCACCCTCATTTTCTCTTTTTTTTTTTTTTCAGGTCTTTTGTCCTCTTACCATTGTTCTTCTCAGGAACACTCTCAACTCTCTGGGCCCTCTCTCCTACCTTTCTTCAGCAAAAGACCTTCAGCAAAAGAGGACAAAAGACCTATCCTCTTACCATTGCTCTTCTCAGGTCTGATCTTGACACTCTCAACTCTCTGGGCACTCTCTCCTACCTTTTTTCAGCAATTACCTCTGTCTATTCTACATCCCCTTCTGACTGAGATTTATGCATCCTTACTTGGATCATCCTCATTATTTATCTGATTTGGGTCTGTGTCTTATAATATGCTTATCTTTTACCATCTGGCTAAAATCCACTTATAAATGAGTATATATCCAGTGAGTATATCTGGGTCTGGGTTACCTCATTCAGGTTGTTCTTTTCTAGTTCCATCCATTTGACTGCAAGTTTCATGTTCATTGTTTTTAATAGCTGATTAGTATTCTGTTGTGTAAAACTGCCACAGTTTCTTTATCCATTCTTCATTTGAGGCACATCTAGATTGTTTCCATATCCTGACTATTATGAATAAAGCCGCTATGAACATAGTTGAGAGACTGCCCTTGCTTTATGGCAGAGCTTCCTTTAGGTGAATACTCAGGAGGGGTAAAGCTGGGCCTTTAGGTAGAACTATTCCCTTTATTTATGAAAGCACAAGATAGATTTAAAAAGTGGTTGTACAAGTTTACACTCCCACCAAAAATGGAGTCTTCCCTTTTCTACACAATCTGGCTAGCATGTGCTGTCACTTGATATTTTGATCTTAGCCATTCTGACTCATATGAGATGAAGTTTCTGTCATTTTGATTTGCATTTTCCTAATGAATAATGAAGGTGAACATTTCTTTAAGGGTTTCCTGGCCCTTAGAGATTCCTTTTTTTGAAATTTCTCTGTTTATTTCTGTGCCCCATTTTTTAATTGGATTCCTTGGTTTGTTGGTCTTTGATTTCTTTAGCTCATTATATATTTTGGTTGTTAGCCCTTTGATAGATGTATAATTGGTGAAGCTCTGTTTCCAATCTGTAGATTGTATTTTCCTTCTATTGACAGTGTCCTTTCCCTTACAGAAGTATTTCAGTTTCATGAGGTCCCATTTATTAATTTTTGATCTTAGAGCTTGAGTTGTTGGTGTTCTGTTTAGGAAGTTGTCTCCTGAGCCAATGAGTTCAAGGCTCTTCCCCATTTTCTCTTCTAATAGATTTAGTGTATCTGGTATTATATTGAGGTCTTTGATCCACCTGGATTTGAGTTTTGTGCAAGGAGATAAATATGGATATATTTGCATTTTGTTACATGTAGACATCCAGTTAGACCAGCACAATTTGTTGAAGGTGTTGTCTTTTTTCCATAATATGGTTTTGGATTTTTGGTGAAAAATCAAGTGACCATGGGTATGAGGGTTTATTTCTGAGTCATTGATGTGATTCCATTGATCAACCTGTCTATATCTATGCCAGTATCATGCAGATTTTATTACTATTGCTCACTATTATAGCTTGAAGTCAGGGATAGAGATACTTCCTAAAGATCTATTATTGTATAAGATTTTTTTTTACCTATATTTCTTTTCTTTTTTTTTTTTTTTTTTGGTTTGTTTTTCCATATGAGCTTTAGATTTTTTTTTTCAAGATCTGTAAAGAACTGTTTGTATTTTCATGGGGATTGCATTTATTCTGTAGATTGCCTTTGGTAAGATGGCTATTTTTACTATGTTAATCATACTGATTCATGAGCATGGGAGATGTTTCCATTTTCTGATATCTTCTTCAGTTTCTTTTTTCAGATACTTGAAGTTCTTGTCATACAGATCTTTCACTTGCTTGGTTAGAGTTACACCAAGATACTTTATATTTTCTGTGGCTATTGTGAAGGATACAGTTTTCCTAATTTCTGTCTCAGTCCATTTGTCATTTGTGTACAGGAGTACTATTGATTTTTTAATTAATCTTGTCTCCAGCCACTTTGCTGAAGCTTTTTATTAGTGTAGAGGCTCTAAGGTGGAATTTTTGGAGTTGTTGGTGTACACTATCATATCATCTGCAAATAGCAACACTTAGACTTTTTCCTTCTTGATTTTTATGCCTTTCCTCTCCTTTAGTTTTCTTATTACTCTAGCTAGACCTTAAAGTACTATATTGAAGAGGTATAGAAAGAGTAGGCAGCCTTGTCTTGTCCCTGATTTTAGTGGAATTGCTTTGAATTTCTCTCCATTAAATTAAAAGTTGGCAATTAGCTTGCTCTATATAGCCTTTATTATGTTTAGAATTGGGCTTTTTATCATTGATCTCTTCAAGACTTTCATCATGAAGGTATGTTGGATTTTTGTCAAATGGTTTTTCTGCTTCTAATGAGATGATCTGGTTTTTTTAGTTTGTTTATATTGCATATTACATTGATGGATTTCTGTATGTTGAACCACCACTGCATCCTTGGGATGAAGCCAACTTGATCATAGTGAATGATGTGTTTCATGTGTTCTTTGATTTGGTTTTTTATTGAGGATTTTTGCATCAGTGTTCATGAGTGCAATTGGTCTGAAATGTTCTTTCTTTGTTGAGTCTTTGTGTGGTTTATGTAGCAGGGTGATTATGGCCTCTTAGAATGAATTTGATCATGTTCCTTCAGTTTTTATTTTGTCGAATAGTTTGAGGAGTATTAGTATTAGCTCTTCTTTGAATGTCTGGTAGAATTCTGTGCTAAAACCATCTGGACCTAGGATTTTTTGGTTAGGAGACTTTTGATGACTGCTTGTATTTCCTTAGGGGTTATAGGACTGTATAAACTGTTTACCCGATCTTGATTTAGCTTTGGTAGGTGAAATCTATCCCCCAAATTGTCCGTTTACTTTAGATTTTTCAGTTTTGTGAACTATAGGCTTTTGAAGTAAGACTTAATGATTTTTAGTATTTCCTCAGTGTTTGTTGTTACGTCCCCCCCCCTTTTCTTTTCTTATTTTGTTAATCTGGATATTCTCCCTCTGCCGTTAAGTTATTTTGTTTTTTTTTTTTTTTATTTTTTATTTTTTATTTTTTTTATCAGTTACATTTTATTAACTCTGTATCCCAGCCATGTCCCGATCCCTCATTCCCTCCCAGTCCCTCCCTCCCTCCCTCATCTCCACCGTGCCCCTTTCCAAGTCCACTGATAGGGGGGACCTCCTCCCCATTCATCTGATCCTGTTTTATCAGGTATCTTCAGGACTGGCTGCAAAGCCCTCCTCTGTGGCCTAACAGGACTGCTCCTCCCTTCGGGGGTGGGGAGACCAAAGAGCCAGTCATTGAGTTCCTGTTAGAAATAGTCCCTATTCCCCTCACTTTGGGAAACCAATTGGTTACTGAGCTACCACAGGCTACATCTGAGTGGAGGTTCTAGGTTATATCCATACATGGTCCTTGGTTGAATGTCAGTCTCAGAAAAGACCCTGTGCCCAGATATATTTGGTCCTTGTGGAGCTCCTATCCTTTCCCCATCAGACTAACTCCCCTTCTTTCTTATGATTCCCTGTACTCTGCCAAAGGTTTGGTCATGAGTCTTTGCTTTGAAAACACTGCTAGTTAGAGTCTTTCAGATGCGCTCAGTAGACTCCTGTCATACGTTCAATGCACATCCCATCTGTCTTTCTAAATGAGGATTGATCATCTTACCCCATGTCCACTCATTTGATTATCTTTTTTAGGTGTATAGATTTCATTATGTTTATCATATCTTATAGGTCTATATAAGTGAGTATATCCCATGTTTGTCTTTCTCCTTCTGGGATATTTCACTCAGAATGATCTTTTCTAGATCCCACCATTTGCCTGCAAATTTCATGATTTCCTCCTTTTTGATTGCTGAGTAGTATTCCATTGTATAAAAATACCACAATTTCTGTACCCATTCCAGCGTTGATGGACATCTGGGTTGTTTCCAGGTTCTGGCTATTACAAATAGAGCTGCTATAAACATGATTGAGCAAGTGTCCTTTTTGTGTACTTGAACAAACTTTGGGTATATACCTAGCAGTGGTATAGCTGGGTCTGGAGGAAGCACTATTCCTATTTGTCTTAGAAAGCGCCAGATATCTTTCCAGAGTGGTTGTACCAGTTTACATTCCCACCAGCAGTGGAGGAGGGTTCCCCTTTCTCCACAACCTCTCCAGCATGTGTTATCGCTTGAGTTTTTCATCTTGGCCATTCTGATGGGTGTAAGGTGATATCTCAGGGTCGTTTTGATTTGCATTTCCCTGATGGCTAATGAGGATGAGCATTTCTTTAAGTGTTTTTCTGCCATTCAATATTCCTCTACAGAGAATTCTCTGTTTAGCTCTGTTCCCCATTTTTTAATTGGATTACTTGGATTGCTGCTTTTCAGCTTCTTTAGTTCTTTGTATATACTGGATATTAGTCCTCTGTCAGATAAAGGGTTAGTGAAGATTCTTTCCCAATCTGTAGGCAGTCGTTTTGTTTTGATGATGGTATCCTTTGCTTTACAGAAACTTTTCAGTTTCATGAGGTCCCATTTATTGATTGTTGCTCTTAGAGCCTGTGCTGTTGGTGTTCTGTTCAGGAAGTTGTCTCCTGTGCCAATGAGTTCTAGGCTGTTCCCCACTTTTTTTTCCAATTGATTTAGGGTATCTGGTTTTATGTTGAGGTCCTTGATCCACTTTGACTTTAGTTTTGTGCAGGGTGATAAATATGGATCTATTTTCATTTTTCTGCATGTAGACATCCAGTTGGTCCAGCACCATTTGTTGAAGATGCTGTCTTTTTTCCATTGAATGGAATTGGCTTCTTTGTCGAATATCGAGTATTCATAGGTGTGTGGATTTAGTTCTGGGTCTTCTATGCGGTTCCATTGATCCTCCTTTCTGTTTCTATGCCAATACCATGCAGTTTTCATTACTGTTGCCCTGTAGTACAGCTTGAGATCAGGAATGGAGATACCTCCAGATGATCTGTTGTTGTACAGGATCGTTTTGGAGATTCTGGGTTTTTTGTTTCTCCATATGAAGCTGAGAATCTTTTTTTCAAGGTCTGTAAAGAATTGAGTTGGTATTTTGATGGGAATTGCATTGAATCTGTAGATTGCTTTTGGCAGTATGGCCATTTTCACAATGTTAATCCTACCAATCCATGAGCATGGGAGATCTTTCCATCTTCTGATATCTTCTTCGATTTCTTTCTTCAGAGACTTGAAGTTTTTCTCAAACAGGTCTTTCACTTGCTTGGTTAGAGTCACACCAAGGTACTTTATGTTATCAGTGGCTATTGTGAAGGGTGTTGTTTCCCTAATTTCTTTCTCAGCCTTTTTGTCTTTGGTATATAGGAGGGCTTCTGATTTTTTTGAGTTGATTTTGTATCCTGCCACTTTGCTGAAAGTGTTTATCAGCTGAAGGAGTTCTCTGGTTGAATTTTTGGGGTCGCTCATGTATACTATCATATCATCTGCAAATAGTGACACTTTGACCTCTTCCTTTCCGATTTGTATCCCCTTGATCTCCTTTAGTTGTCTTATTGCTCTGGCTAGGACTTCAAGTACTATGTTGAAGAGATATGGGGACAATGGACAGCCTTGTCTTGTCCCTGATTTCAGTGGGATTGATTTAAGTTTCTCTCCATTGAGTTTGATGTTAGCTATAGGCTTGCTATATATTGCCTTTACTATGTTTAGGTATGTGCCTTGTATCCCTGATCTCTCCAAGACTTTAAACATGAATGGGTGTTGGACTTTGTCAAATGCTTTTTCGGCGTCTAAGGAGATGATCATGTGGTTTTTCTCCTTCAGTTTGTTTATGTAGTGGATTACATTGATGGATTTCCGTATGTTGAACCACCCTTGCATGCCTGGGATGAAGCCTACTTGGTCATGGTGGATGATATCTTTGATGTGTTCTTGGATTCGGTTTGCAAGTATTTTATTAAGTATTTTTGCGTCAATGTTCATAAGAGAGATAGGCCTAAAGTTCTCTTTTTTGTTGGGTCTTTGTGTGGTTTAGGTATTAAGGTGACTGTGGCTTCATAGAATGAGTTTGGTAGTGTTCCTTCTGTTTCTATTTTGTGGAATAGCTTGAGGAGAATTGGAGTTAGCACTTCTTTGAAGGTCTTGTAGAATTCTGTGCTGAAGCCATCTGGTCCAGGGCTTTTTTTGGAGGGGAGACTGTTAATGACTGCTTCGATTTCCTTGGGAGATATAGGGCTATTCAGTCTTTCTACCTGATCTTGACTTAGTTTTGGTAGATGGAATCTTTCAAGAAAATTATCCATTTCATTTAGATTCTCAAATTTTGTGGCATATAGGCTTTTGTAGTATGACCTAATAATTGTTTGGATTTCCTCAATGTCTGTGGTTATGTCCCCATTTTCATTTCTGATTTTGCTGATCTGGATAGTTTCTCTCTGCTTTTTAGTTAGTTTGGCTAAGGGTTTGTCTATCTTGTTGATTTTCTCAAAGAACCAGCTTTTTGTTTCATTGATTCTTTGGATAGTTTTATTTGTTTCTAGTTGATTGATTTCAGCCCTTAGTTTGATTATTTCCAGCCGTCTGTTCCTCTTGGGTGTATCTGCTTCTTTTTTTTTCTAGGGTTTTCAGTTGGGCCATTAAGTTGTTTGTATGTGATGTTACAAATTTCTTCTTGCAGGCACTTAGTGCTATAAGTTTTCCTCTGAGCACTGCTTTCAATGTGTCCCATAAATTTGGGTATGTTGTGCCTTCCTTTTCATTGAATTCTAGGAAGTCTTTAATTTCTTTCTTTATTTCTTCCTTAACCCAGCTGTCATTGAGTAGTAAGTTGTTCAGTTTCCATGTGCGTGTCGGCTTTTTGTTGTTTCTGTTGTTGTTGAGGTCCAGCTTTAGTCCATGGTGGTCAGATAGTATACAAGGGATTATTTCAATCCTTTTGTATCTGTTGAGGCTTGCTTTGTGGCCCACTATATGGTCTATTTTGGAAAAGGTTCCATGCGGTGCTGAAAAGAAGGTGTACTCTTTTGAGTTTGGGTGAAATGATCTGTAGACGTCTATTAGGTCCATTTGATTTAGGGATTCTGTGAGTGCTTTTATTTCCCTATTTGGTGTCTGTCTAGTTGATCTGTCCCTTGGTGAGAGTGGAGTGTTGAAGTCTCCCACTATTAAGGTATTAGGATCAATGTATGATTTAAGCTTTAATAATGTTTCATTTACGAATGTCGGTGCTCTTGTATTTGGGGCATAGATATTCAAGATTGTGATGTCCTCTTGGTGGATTTTTCCTTTGATGAGAATATAGTGGCCCTCCTTATCTTTTTTTATTAACTTGGGTTGAAAGTCTATTTTATTAGATATTAGGATGTCTACTCCAGCTTGTTTTCTGGAACCATTTGCTTGAAAAACAGTTTTCCAGCCCTTTACTCTGAGGTAGTGTTTGTCTTTGTTGCATAGGTGTGTTTCTTGGATGCAACAGAATGTTGGATCCTGTTTCCTTAACCGTTCTGTTAGCCTGTGTCTTTTTATTGGTGAATTGAGTCCATTGATATTGATAGATAATAGTGACCAATGCATGTTAGTTCCTTTTGTAATGGAGTCGATGATCTAACCCTGTTTCATTGCTTGTTTTCTTTTCATTTTTGTTGGGACATTATCTGTATGCCCTGTTTTCTTGGGTGAATTTGTTTTCATTGGATTGGAGTTTTCCTTCTAGTATCTTCTGTAGGGATGGTTTGCTGTGTAGATATTGTATAAATTTAGTTTTGTCATGGAATATTTCGTTTTCTCCATCTATGTTGATTGAACGCTTTGCAGGGTATAGTAGTCTGGGTTGACATTTGTGATCTCTTAGAGTCTCCATGATACTTGCACTGGCCCTTCTGGCTTTCATAGTTTCTGATGAGAAGTCTGGTGTGATTCTGATAGGTCTACCTTCATATGTTACTTGGCCTTTTTCCCTTGCTGCTTTTAATATCTTTTCTTTTTTCTGTAGATTTAGTGTTTTGACTATGATGTGACGTGATGTGTTTCTTTTCTGGTCTAGTCTATTTGGAGTTCTGTAGGCCTCTTGTATATTTATGGACATCTCTTTCTTTAAGTTGGGAAAATTTTCTTCTATGATTTTCTTGAAAATATTTTCTGGACCTTGGAGTCTGGAGTCTTCTTTTTCGTGAATTCCTATTATTCTTAGATTTTGTCTTTTCATAGCATCCTTGATTTCTTGGATATTTTGTGATTGGAACTTTTCTGATTTTACTTTTTCTTTGAGAGAAGTATCCATTTCTGCAAGTGTGTCTTCAGCTCCAGAGATTCTCTCTTCCATCTCTTGTATTCTGTTGGTGATGCTTACTTTTGTTGTTCCTGATCTTTTCTCCAAGTTCTCCAGCTCAAGGGTTTTCTCATTTTGTGTTTTCTTTATTGATTCTAATTCTGTTTTCATGCCTTGCACCATTTCTTTCATGTGTTTGAATTTGGATTCCTGTCTCTCTACGATGGCCTCTATTTCTTTTTTCATTTCCTTCTTATATGCCACTAATTTTTCCTCTACTTGTGTATCTATTTGTTTGGCTATGTTTGCCTGTGTTTCTTTAAGGATATTGTCTATTTCTTCTTTCTTTTCCTCCAATTGACTGGCCATCTCTTTGAAAGACTTGTTCATTTCCTCCTTATGAGCCTCAAATAATTGGGCAAGCATGGCTTTAAAATCATTTTCCTGTGCTTCTGCTGAATTGGTGTATCCACCGATTTTGGGGTTTGCTGGTGAAGTCATGATGTCCTGATTTATGTTGGAAGTGTTCTTTCGCCTACCTCTGGCCATTGGCTTATCTGAAACCTTCCCTGTTTGTTTTTGGATTCTGCAGATCAGACTGGTGCTGTCTCTCTCTGGTGTCTGGAGAGTTCTTCAGGAAGCTGAGCACTCTCAGCGTGTGCTGAGGACTAGCTGTACCTGTGGGAGGAAAGTACGCAGGCGCAAACGGGGCAAATGCAAGCGTGTGTGTGTGTGTGTGTGTGTGTGTGTGTGTGTGTGCGCGCGCGCGTGTGTGTCTGTGTGTGTAAGTGTGCATGGATGAGTTTCTCGAGGGACAGAGTGATGGCTAATGTTGAACCCTTGAGTGTGTGGGAGGGGCTCTGCACTGTATATGTCGCAGGCGCTAATGATGATCGCAGTGCAATTTCTGGCATTAACTGTCTTAGCTCCTCAATCAGGCCCACAGGGCAGGAACTTCAATGTCCCTAGTGCCCCTCTGTTTCCCAAAGTGGGTATGTGGGTGGGAGGGGGGTTCGATGCCTGGCTTCTGATTTAGAAGGACCCAGGATCTGGGGAACTGCAGATTCTCAAGGATGCACTCACTTACAGGCAGGTCTCTTGGCCGAGATCGTGGTATCCGGGGCTCTCTGCTCTCTGGTTTGGCCCTGCTTCTTTGATGTGTTCCGCCAGTTCTGTGCTGCTGTCACTGCCAGGTTCTGAGGTCTTGCTGCAGCTGGAGATTTCAGGGTGGTCACTTCAGCAGGGATGGGGTAACCAGGCTCTCTGTTCTCTGGTTTGGCCCTGGTTAGTCTTAAACTGGAGGGCTGTGGTGCCCTGCCTGTTCAGTGCTGCTCCGCTGCCACGTCCCGCTGTAACTGGAGACTGGGTTGCTAGTCCCAAAGCTTTCTGGGAAGTCCTGGGATCTCTTCGTTATGCTCTCCAAGCTTGGGAGGCCCAGCGCCTGGTGTGTCCAGGTTGTGTGACCTTTCTGCCTGGTTTCGGTGAGTATATAGCGTATTCTCTGTCACTGTGGGATTGGGCGGGCCGCACCGTCAGTGATGGCGATCCTGCGGAGCTAGTATGGTGTCTAGCAGATTCGTGCCCTGGGAGGATGGTGCAGCCGCTGCGCGAATCTGGGAGTCCGGGGCACGTACTGCTGGCTTTTGTCTGCCGCTAAAGTGCTTGGGGCTCCGTCTCAGCGGCTGTATACCCCAGGCAGTTAGGTCTGCGCTGAGAAAGATGAGTCAGCTGTGCCGCTGTGCAGAGGAGGAAGGAGGTCTGGGGGAAGGGAGTGCAGCAAGAACAAAGGATCGTTTCTCTCCTTCCCCAAGCAAGTCTCCGGGTACCGGAGGCCAAAATTTTCACCTCCTGCGATGTTCTCTGGTGTTCAGAAAGCCTCGCTGTGGTTTTCCTGGGTTGGGGGTCCTTCCATTCTCCAACTCAGAAGATCAGGTATCCCACCGCTCAGAAACTGTGTGTGCTAGTCGCCAAGTTATTTTGTTTAAGGGTTTGTCTGTCTTGCTGATTTTTTTTTCAATGAATTAGATCTTGGTTTCATTGATTCTTTCATTCGTTCTTTTTGTTTCAAGGTTTTTTGTTTGTTTGTTTATACTCTGAATTTATTTCCTGTCATCTACTACTCTTTGGGTTCTCTGATTTCTCCTGTTCTGAAGGTTTTAGGTGTGCTTCCTAATTTATAGTATGAGATCTTCCAATTTTTTTAAATTTTATTTATTACAATTTATTCACTTTATATCCCCACTGCAATCCCTTCCCTAGTCTCCTTCCAGTCACAACAACCCTCCCTCTTTTCCCCCAATGCCATTTCCCTAATCCCCTAAGAAGAGAGCACCTCCTCCCTTTCTATCTGACCCTACCCAATCAAGTCTCATCAAGGCTAGCTGCATCATCTTCTTCTGTAGCCTGACAAGGCTGCCCCCACCAGGGGGAGTTGATCCAAGAGCCTGTCTTTGAGTTCATACCAAGGACAGCCCCTGTACCCCATATTAGGGAACCTACTTGGAAACTGAGCAGACTATGGGCTTTCTCTTAACAGAGGGTCTAAGTCCTCTCCATGCAAGATCCTTGGTTGGAGTATCAGTCCCTTCAGGGACCCCTTGGCCCAGGTTTTTTGGATCTTTTGTTCTCCTTGTGCAGTTCCTGTCTCTTCCAGGTCTTTCTATATCCCTCTTCCTCCTCAAGGTATCCAGCACTATACCCAGTGTTTGGCTATGAGTCTCAGTAGCTCCTTAGATACCCTGTTGGCTAGAGTCTTACAGGTATCCTCTGTGGAAGACTCCTGTCCTGTTAGTTGTCTTCTACTACTTCTGATGTCTATCTTGTTTGCCTTTCTGAACAAGGATTAAGCATCTTCCCTAGGGTTTTCCTTGTTGTTTAGCTTCTTTATGGCTAATATCCACTTCTAAGTGAGTATATACCATATGTATCTTTCTCCTTCTGCATTACCTCAGTCAGGATGATCTTTTCTAGTTCCCACCATTTGCCTGTAAATTTCATGATTTCCTTGGGTTTTTGTTGTTGTTTATTTGTTTGTTTTATTTTTTCTTTATAATTTCTTCATTATATATCCTGATTGATTGCCCCCCTCCTTCAACTCCTTGTTTTTAATTGCTGAGTACTACTCCAATTTATTTATGAAGACAAGTAATGCTCTGAACTTTTCTCTTAGCACTGCTTTCATTATTTACTAAAAGTTTGGGTATGTTGTGCCTTCATTTTCATTGAATACTAGAAAGTCTTTAATTTCTTTATTTCTTCCCTGACCCAGTGGTCATTGAGTAGGTATTTGTTCAGTTTCCATGACTTTGTAGATTTTCTGTTGTTTTTGTGTTGCTGCGGTCCAGCATTAATCCACAATGGTCTCATAAAATGAAGGGGATATTTCAATCTTCTTATATCTGCTGAGTCTTGCTTTGTGACTTAGTATATGGTAACTATTGGAGAAGGTTCTGTGAGGTGCTGAGAAGAAAGTATGCTTTCTTGTGTTTGGGTAAAATGTTCTGCATAAATCTGTTAGGTCCATTTGATTCATGACATCTGATAAATTCTTTATTTCCCTATTTAGTTTCAGTCTTGATGATCTGTCTGTTGGAGAGAGTGGGGTGTTGAAGTCTTCCACTATTAATTTGTGGGTTTCAATGTATGATTTAAGCTTGAGTAATGTTTCTTTAATAAATGAAGGTGCCCTTGCATTTAGGGCATAGATGATCATAATTGAGACATCTTCTTGGTAGATGTTCCTTTTGATGAATATGAAATATCTTTCTCCATCTCTTTGGATTAATTTTTGTTGAAAGTCTACCTTATTAGATACAAGAATGGCTAATTCAGCTTGGTTATTTGGTCTCTTTCCTCTCAAAACCTTACCCAGCCCTTTACTCTGAGGTAATATCTATCTTTATTGGTGAAGTAAGTTTCTTTTTTTTTAAACTTTAATTTTATTTTATTAGTTCAAAATATTTTGATCGTATTTTCTCCTCCTGCAAATTCTCCCAGATCCTTTCTACTTTGCCATTCACCCAACTCCATGTTTTCCTCATTATCTTAAAAAAGCTAAAACAAAAATTCAAAACAGACAGAACTTCAAAATAATAAGAAAAATAGCATCAGAACAAAGCAAAACATAAAACCATACAAAATACATGGAATTGTTTTAGCTGTCCTTCTATCATGAACACGAGGTCTACTCTGGAGTGTGGTTGATATTCCCATTGACCGCCATTGGAGAAAATCGATTTTCCTATTCTTTGCAGGCATCAATTTCAAAAAGCTTCTCAGATAGTATTCTGACCTTGTGTTCATGTCACTGAAGTATGTTTATTGTATGCAGCAGAAAAATGGGTCCTGTTTTTGTATCCATTCTATTAACATGTGTCTTTTTATTGGGGAGTTAATTTGTTGAGAGATTAATGACCAGTTGTTGTTACTTCCTGTTTTTCTTTTTCTTTTCTTTTCTTTTTTTTTTTCTTAATTTTTGATGTTGTTTGTGGTAGAGTGTTCTTTTTCTTTTGTTGATGTGGGGTTATTTATTTCCTGTTTTTTTCCTGGGTGCAGTTGACCTCCTTGAGTTTGAGTTTTCCTTCTAGTATCTTCTGTAGGGATGGATTTTTGGATAGGTACTGTTTAAATTTGTTTTTTTATGGAATATTTTGTTTTTTCCCTCTATGGTGATTACATTTTTGCTGATTATAGTCGTTGGGGCTGACATCTGTGGTCTCTTAGTGTCTGTAACTTATCTGTTTTTTATCTGTCTCTTCTGGCTTTTAGAGTTTCTGAAAAGAAGTCAGATGTAATTCTGATAGGTTTGCCTTTCTATGTGACTTAGCATTTTTCCCATGCACATTCTGATATTCTTTCTATGTTCTGACATTTAGTGTTTTGGTTACTTTGTGACAGGAGGACTTTTTTTCTTGTCCAATCTATTTCATGTTTTGTATTCTTCTTGAATGTTTATAGGTATATCTTTCTGGAGATTGGGGGAGTTTTCTTCTATTTTGTTGAAAATATTTTCTGGGCCTTGGAACTGGGAGTCTTCAACTTCTTCTATTAACATTATTAGTAGGTTGGGTCTTTTCATAGTGTCTCAGATTTTTGGATGTTCTGTGTTGAAAAATTATCAGATTTAATATTTTCTTTGACTGATGTATAGATGTCTTCAGTCATATCTTCTACTCCTGAGATTGTTTTCCATCTCTTGTATTCTGTTGGTGATGCTCGTTTTTGTAGTTCATGTCCTCTTCCATAGGCTTTCCATCTCCAGCATTTTCTCAGATGGTATATTCTCTATTGTTTCTAGCTCCATTTTTAGGACTTGAATAATATTATTCACTTACTTCTCCTGTTTAATTACAATTTCCTGTATTTCTTTTCTTTTTAATTAATTTCTTATTTTTTTCATTAATTACATTTTATTCACTTGTATCCCAGTTATAGCTCTCTCCCTCATTCCCTCCCAATCCCACCTTCCCTCCATCATCTCTTCCCATGCCCCTCGTTGAAGTCCACTGATTCTTTAAAGGATTTGTTCAATTCTTTCATCTGTTTCAATATATTTTCCTGTGCTACCTTGATAGCTTTATTTTGTCCCTTTAATGTGAGTATAATTTTCATACTCACATTTAAAATCTTTATCTTGCACTTGAGGTTTGATAGTATCTCCAGGGTTTGCTGTGGTTGGACCACTGGTTTCCAGTGGTGCCATATGGCTCTGAATTTTGTTGCTTGTATTCTTAAGCTGGCCTCTGTTTGACTCTGATGTTCGTCAGCCTGGTGGTCCCTTTGTTGGTTAAACATGCTATGTCCTATGTGGGCCAGGCAGCTGGGGAGGAGCTAGAAAGAGCTCTGAGCCAAGAGTTGCTCGTGTGCCCCACTGGTCTTCTTGAGATGGGGGACATTGGGGCTTTGGTCCTGTGCCTAGGTAACCTCCACTGAGTATACTGTCTCTGCTGGGCTCACTGTTTCTGAATCAGGTGAGCCAGACAAATGGGGAACAAGCACAAAGCCCGCTGAGCCAAGAGCTGTTTGGTGTCCCAGAGGCTTCCTCCTCAGGATGAGAGATAAGAGGGCTTCAGTGCTGTGCCCTGCTCACATTTGCTGGCTTCACTATCTCTGCTGTACTTAGTGTTGCTGACCCAGGTGGGCCAGGCAGCTGAGCAGCAGGCAGAGAGGCTTCTGCTGGGTTCCCTGTCTCTGATGAGGCTCACTGGTTCTGATTCAGATGGGCCAGGCAATTGGGGAGCAGGAAGAAACACCTCTGAGCAGAGAGATGCTGGGATGCTCAACAGGCCTCATTGGGATGAGGGAAAATCTGACCTGATTTGTGGACCTGGGTCACCTCTCTTGGGTTCACGGTCTCTGCTGGGCTCACTGTTGCTGAGTCAGGTGGGCCAGGCATCTGGGGAGCAGGCAGAAAGTCCTCTGACCAGAGAGCTATTGAGGTGATCCACAGGCCTCTTCTGGATGGGGGAAGCTGAAGTGGAATCTTTTTTGGTTATTTTTATTGTTAGTTAGTTTTAATTTTTATTAATTATTTATTACAATTGATTCACTTTGTCTTCCAGCTGTGGCTCCCTCGCTTGTCTCCTACAAATCATTCCCTCTCTCCCTCTTCTCCACTTATGCTCCTCCCATTGTCCACTGGAAGCAGATGTCCTCCTCCACTTCTAAATGACCTTAGCCTATCAGGTCTCATCAGGACTATTTGCATTGTCTTCTTCTGTGGCCTAGCAGGGCTGCACCCTCACGGGAACAGTGATCAAGGAGCCTGCCACTGAGTTCATGTCACAGACAGACCCTGCTCCCCTTACTAGAGAATCCATTTGAAGACTGAGTCTATGCACTACTACAGAGCAGGGCTTTTAGGTTCTCTCCATGCATGGTCTTTGGTTGGGATATCAGTCTCTGCAAAGTCCTCAGGACCCAGTTTCTTTTATTGACTCTGTTGGTCTCCTTTTAGAGCTCCTGTTCACTCCAGGTCTTTCTGTTACCCCCCTTCTTACATAAAATTCCATACACAATGCTCAAAGTTTAGCTATGAGTCTCAGCATCTGCTTTGATTAGTAGTGTCTTCTAGAGGATGTCTCTGGTACTCTCCTGTCCTATTCCCTGCCTTCTCCTGCTTCCGATGTCTATTGCATTTGCCCTTTTGAATGAGGATCAGCTATCTTCCCTAGGGTCTTGTTGTTTAGCTTATTTAAGAGTATAGATTTTAGTATGTTTATACTATATTATATGTATGTTTATACTATATTATATGTATAATAACCACTTATGACTGAGTATATACCATGTGTGTCTTTCTGTCTCCAGGTTACCTCACTCAAGATGATCTTTTCTAGCTCCTAACATTTGCCTGCAAAATTCATTATTCCCTTATTTTTAATAGCTGAGTAGTATTCCATTAAGTAGGTTTTTAAATTAAATTAATTTTTTTATTTATTTACAGTTTATTCACTTTGTATCCCAGGTTTAGCCAACACCCTCCTCCCCTCCAAAACTCCATCCTGCATCTCTCGTCTACACTTATGCCCCTTTGCAAGTGTACAGATAGAGGAGGTCCTCCTCCCCATCCATCTGACCCTAGCTTATCTGGTCTCATTGGAAATGGCTGCATTGTCCTCTGTGGCCTGGCAAGGCCTCTCCACCATCCAGGAGAGGCCATCAAAGATCAAGCCACTGAGTTCATGTTAGAGACAGTTCCTGTTCTCCTTACTAGGGTACCTATTTGGATAGGGAGCTGCCATGTGCTACATCTGAGCAGGGGTTCTAGGTTATATCCTTGGATGGTCCTTGGGTGGAGTGTCAGTCTCAGAAAAGACACTTGTGCCAAGGTATTTTGTTTCTGTTGTTCTCCTTTTGGAGCTCCTGTCTTCTCCAGATCTTACTATCTCCCTCTCCTTTCCTAAGATTCCCTGAGCTCTGCCCAAAGATTGTTTATGAGTCTCAGTATCTCCTTTGATACAATGCTGGGTATATTCTTTCAGAGGCCCTCCATAGAAGACTCCTGTACTGTTCCCACTTTTATCTTTTTTCGAATGTCCATCCTGTCTGCCTCTGTGAATGAAGATTGATCATCTTACCCACAGTCCTCCTAGCTCACCTTCTTCAAGTATACAGATTTTTGTAGGTTTATCCTATATTATATGTCCTGTATCCACTCATAAGTGCATATATACTGTATGTGTCTTTCTGTTTCTGGGATACTTCACTCAGGATGAACTGTTCTAGTTTCCACCACTTGCCTGCTCATTTCATGATTTGCTTGTTGCTTGTTTTTAATTGCTAAGTAGTATTCCATTGTGTAAATGCACCACAATTTCTGTATCCATTCCTCCATTGAGGGATGTCTGGTTTGTTTCCAGTTTCTGGCTATTACGAATAAAGCTGCTATGAACATGGGTGAACAAATGTCTTTGTTGTGTACTTATCATCTTTTGGATATATGCCTAGGCGTGGTATAGCTGGATCTTGAGGAAACACTATTCCTAATTGTCTGAAAATGCACCAAATTGATTTCCAATGTGGTTGTACAAGTTTACAGTTCCCACCAGAAATGGAGGAGGTTTCCCCCTACTCCACATCCTTTCCAGCATGTATTGCCACTTGAGTGTTTTATCTTATCATTCTGATGGGTATAAGGTGAAATCTCAGGGTCATTGGGATTTGCATCTTTCTGATTACTAAGGACATTGAGCATTTCTTTAAGTGCATATCTGCCATTGTGTATTCTTCTACAGAGAATTCTATGCTTAGCTCTTTACCCCCATTTTTTTAATTCAATTGCTTGATTTTTTTGTTTTTAATTTATTTACTTCTTTATATATTCTGGACATTAGCCTTCTGTTAGATATAGGATTGGTGAAGATCCTTTCCTAGTCTGTAGGCTGTCGTTTTGTTCTGATGACAGTGCCCTTTGCTTTAGAGAAGCCTTTAAGTTTCATGAGGTCCCATTTATTGATTGTTGCTCTTAGAGACTGTGCTGTTTGTGCTCTGTTCAAGAAGTATTCTTTTGTACCATTGGGTTCTAGGCTCTTCCTCAGTTTTTCTTATAACCGATTTAGTGTGTCTGGATTTATGTTGAGGTATTTGATCCACCTGAACTTTAGTTTTGTTCAGGTGATAAATATGGAACTTTTTCCATTTTTCCATGTAGACATCCAGTTAGACCAACATATTTTGTTGAAGATGCTGTCTTTTTTTGAAAACCATTGTACGGTTTTGGCTCTTTGTTCAAAATTCAAGTATGTATAGGTGTGAGAGCTTATTTCTGGGTCTTCAATTCAATTACATTGGTACACCATTCTGTTGTTATGCCAGTACAATGAGGTTTTTATTACTATTGCTCTGTAGTACAACTTGAGATAAGGGATGGGGATAACTCCAGATGATTGGTTGTTGTACAGGATCATTTTGGCAATGAAGTTGAGAATTTTTCTTTCAGTGTCTTTAAAGTATTGTGCTAGTATTTTAATGGGAATTGCATTGAATCTGTAGATTGCTTTTGGCAGAATGGCCATTTTCATTATGTTAATCCTACCAATCCATGAGCACAGGAGATCTTTCTATCTTGTGATATCTTCCTCAATTTATTTCTTCCAAGGCTTGAAGATTTTTTCAAAAAGTGTTCTTGTATTTGGGGCATAGATGTTCAGAATTGTGATGTCATCCTGGTGGATTTTTCCTTTTATGAGAATGAAGTGCCCCTCTTCATCTTTTTTTATTAATTTTGGTTGAAAGTCTATTTTATTAAATATTAGGATAGCTACCCCAGCTTTGATTCTGGGTTCATTTGCTTGAAAAAATAATTCCAGCCCTTTACTCTGAGGTAATGTTTATCTTTGTTGCAGAGGTATGTTTCTTGGATACAGCAGAATGCTGGATCCTATTTCTGCAACCATTCTGTTAGTCTGTGTCTTTTTATTAGAGAGTTGAGCCCATTGATGTTGATAGATAATAGTGACCAATGAATTTTAGTTCCCTTTATCGTGGAGTTGGTGGAGTTACTGTGATTTATTGATTGATTTATTTTACTTTTTGTTGTGAAAATTATCTATATCATATGTTTTCTTAGGTGTAGTTGTTTTCATTGGATTGGAGTTTTCTTTCTAGTATATTCTGTAGGGCTGGGGTGCTCTGTAGATATTATTTAAATTTAGTTTTGTCCTGGAATACTTTGCTTTTTCCATCTATGTTGATTGAAAGCTTTGCTGGGTAGAGTAGTCTGAGTTGGCATCTGTGGTCCCTAAACGTCTACATAACATCTGTCCAGGTCCTTCTGTCTTTCATGGTTTCTGCTCAGAAGTCTGGTGTGATTCTGATAGGTCTACCTTTATATCTTACTTGACATTTTTCCTTTGCTGCCTTTAATATTTTTTCTTTGTTCTGTAGTTTTATTGTTTTGACTTGATGTGACTTGAAGAATTTCTTTTCTTGTCTAGTCTATTTGGTGTTCTGTAGGCCTCTTGTATATTTTATGGACATCTCTTTCTTTAAGTTAGGAAAATTCTCTTCTATAATTTTCTTTAAAATATTTTCTGGACATTGGAGCCTGGAATCTTCTTTTTCATTTATTTGTATTATTCTTAGATTTTGTCTTTTCATGGCATCCTTGATTTCTTGGATGTTTTGTGTTTGGGACTTTTCCGATTTTACTTTTTCTTTAAGAGAAGAATCAATTTCAGCATGTGTATCTTCAGCACGTGACATTCTCTCTTCCATCTCTTGTATTCTTATTGGTGATGCTTACCCCTGTGGTTTCTGATTTTTCTCTAATTTCTCCATCACTAGTGTTTTCTCTGTTTGTGTTTTCTTTATTGATTCTAATTCTGTTTTCATGCCTTGCACCATTTCCTTCATCTGTTTGAATGTGGATTCTTGTCTCTCTATGATGAATTCTATTTTTTTTGTTAATTTCCTCTCTATATGTCACTAATTGTGCTTCTACTTTTACCTCTATTTGTTTGACTGTATTTCTCTATATTTTTTTGAGAACTTTGTTCATTTCCTCCTTATTTGTCTCTACTTGTGTGACTATTTCTCTGAGAGCTTTGTTTTCTTCCTCTTTATTTGCCTCCAGTTGTTTGGCTATTTTTCTGAGAGATTTGTTCATTTTCCCTTTATGTGCCTCTAATAACTAGATAAGCATCGCTTTAAAGTCATTTTCCTGTGTTTCCAAGGAATTGAAACATCCATTGATTTTGGGGGTTGCTGGTGGAGGCATTATGTCCTGATTTTTGTTGGGTGTGTTCTTTTGCCAACCTCTGGCCATCTACTTAACTGTAACCTTGACTTTTTGTTCCTGGTGTCTGTATTTTAGACTGGGTCCATGTTTTTCTGGTGTCTGGAGTATTCTTCAGGAGAATGACAGAAGTACACTGGTTTGAGAGTATTTGTTGGTTTTTCAGCTGTACCTAAGGGTGAAGGGCAGCTGGTGCAGAATAACAATTGTGGGGGAGCAAGTGAGGGAGCAAGTGTGCACTGTGTGCGTGGAAGTGTGTCTTGAAGGAGAGAGTGCTCGAGAGTATAGATGCTTGGAATATGGGGGGTGAAAGCACAAGAGGGGGTCCATATGCTAGTGCTTTTCATGGGTTCAGTTTGTGAGTGCAATGTGCCTGTGCCGATTTCTTAAATACCTCAGTGGTCTACGGTCCTGTCATACTGTCATTGTAGTATTCATATCTGTCTAGGCTCCAGGAGTTGCTTGCCTGAACTTCACTGGTAGACCCGCAGAGAAGAGATTTCAATGTTGATAATGCTGTCCCAAGAATCCCTACGTTGCCACAGTACCTGAGGGCTGATGTTGCGCTCCACTGGGAGTTCAGCCACCACAACAGAAATAGGAGGCCCCCGGCACAAATGCCTTCTGGATGGCCCTGGGGAGCCACAGTCCTGGTTCGCCTGGTGGAACCGCTGGTACTGTGCTTTGTGCTAGGATCTGTGGGTGGTGAGAACCAGGCACTGCACACTGTGGAGTGTGGGCCGCCTCTGCAGTCTCTGCCTCATGCCAAGGAGGGAGAAGGGAGGCCTGTCATGGGGAAATGCCACGGGATTCAATACTCTCTGTCTCAAATCTCAAGCAGGGGGTTCTGTGCTGGGAGCAGGCAGTACTATGCTCTGGGCTAGGAGCTGTCTTGTATTGCAGACCACCTCTGCTGACTCATCTGCTCTCTGCTTTGCCTCTGATACTGCCTCTACCTGTTAAAGGGGAAGTGCCTGGTAATTGAGTCCCCAGAAGTCTGCAGAGAAGTCTGCATTTGACCTTTATCCTATTGGTCTCAGTTCAGGGTTTGTCTCCTTTCTCCTCGGAAGACTAGATGTCGTTGTTCTGGGTTCAGCTTCCCCTCCACTCACCACTGTCAGAGTTTCAGATGATTACTGCCATATTGGATCTGCCCATTAAGTAGTTTTAATTTGTGTTTTCCTGATAGCTAGGAATATTGAGCTCTTTTAAAAGTATTTCCTAGCCACATGCATGTCTTCTTTTGAGAATTTTCCCTTTTGATTCCATAACTCATTTTTAAATTAAAAGTTTATTTTTAATTTTTTATTTTTTCCTGTTTATCAAAAAGGGACTATTTTCTCATACAATACATCATGACTGCAGTTTCAGCTCTCTCTCTCCAACAATCTCAGTTCTTCCACATTTCCTCTCCTATAACTGTTCTATTCCCTTTTTTATCCTCTCATTAAAAAAGAACAGGTTTCTAAGAGATAACAACCAAATATGAAAAATAACATAATAAGATAAAACAAATCTATTACATCAAAGTTGAACAAGGCAAACCAACAGAAGAAAAAAGTCTGAAAGAAAAAGCACAAAAATCAGGTATCCACTCATTCAAAAATTCAGGAGTCACAAAAAAAAATGGTAAGCTGAAAGCTATAACATATAGAAAGAGGATCTCATGCAGGTTCATGTAAGCCCTCTGTTCACTGCTTCAGTCTCTGTAAGTTCATATGAACTTTGATTATATTGATTTAAAGGCCTTTGTTTCCCTGGGGTGCTCCATCCCCTCTGGTTTTTACACTCTCTCTGTCTCTGCTTCAGTTTGGTTCCTGAACTCTGAGGAGAAGGATTCGTTGGAGACATTCTACTTAGACCTGTGTGTTCCTTGATCTTTCTTTCTCTCTGCATACTGTGTGGCAGTGGTTCTCTGTGATTTTTTTCATCTGATGCAAGAAGAAACTCCTCTGAGACTAGCTGATAATACACTGATCTATGAGTGCTTTCTCATTAGTATATCAGTAGGAGCAATTTTATTGTTACATTTTTTTAGACCAGATTTGGTTTTAACCCTAGGTCTCTTGACAATTTAGTCTCTGGTTCTTGGGGTTCTAAGCAGTATCTGTTTCATCTTGTGAAGTGGGCGTTAAATCAAATCAGACATGGTTTGTTACTTTCAAAACTTTTGTGCCACATTGGCCTACTCTATTTTGCAGGCAGGACAGATTACAATTTGTCAAAGGAGTTTTGTCTGGGTGGGGCTTTAAATTTCTCTTTTGGCACTGTAAAGAGTAACTTTCCATACCAAGGTAGAACCTAGGGGTAAAGGGTTCTAGGCACCAGGTTGCCCTGTCCATGTTCAATGAGTTGTGTGGGTGTTGTGTTCAAAATGACTAAGATCAATAATATTAGTGACAGCTCATGCTGGTAAGGACTTGGAATAAAATACACTTATTTATCTTTTTCCCTGGGAGAAGTGCAAACTTGCATAATCACTGTGAAAACAGGTATGGCAACTTTCTCTAGAAACTTCAGAATCAATCTACCTCAAGATCCAGCTATAACATTCTTGGACATATACTCAAAGGATGCTTCATCCTACCACAAGTACACTTGCTGAACTATGTTCATTGTTGCTCTATCATAATTGACAGAAAATGAAAACAACCTAGACAACCTTCAGCAGACTAGACAATGAAAATGTCTAATATTTAAACAACGAAGTGTTATTCCACCAATAAAAATTACATCATAGAATTTTCAGGCAAATGTTTAGAACTAAAAAATAAGTCATCCTGAGTGTGGTAACTTAGACCCAGAAAGATACATCTGGTATGTATATGCTTATATATGGATATTACTAATTAAATAAGTGATAACAAAGTGACAATCTATATGCCTGGAAAGGTTAAGTATAGAAGAAAAGACTAGTGTGGATACATGAGTCTTCTTGGATTAGGGGAAATAAAATAGGTTTTATGTATAGAAGGTGGACAGGAAGAGACTGGAAGAAGAAGATCAGTTGGGGATGAAGAGTGGAAATGGGGTTGATGGAGGAAATTCAGAAAGATACAGCTATAATTCTGGGGCAGGAGGGTGTTATGGAAACCTAAAGCAGTGGAAACTTTCTACAATATATGAAGTCACTCCTAAATTAGTCTCTAAATAATGAGAAAAACAGAGTCCCAACTGGCTCTCTTATTATCAAATGAAACTTCTAGTACCAAGACTGGGTTACATTCAATTTTTTCTTGTACAGGGAGCCCATGGTAATCCCTGAATGACCCAGGCTGTTGCCAAGACAATAGGTTTGTTTCTGCAAACTGACAGTAATGCTCCATTGCTGAAGAGTTATTTTCTTGATGATTCATCTTTTGAATTCTTCATTTATTCCAGACACTAATCTTATTTCAAATGAATAAATGGAAAAGATTTTCCTCCCATTATATGACCTCCCTATACAATTAAAACAAAATAAGTGGAGGTGTGGCAGAAAACAGATGAAATGAAAGAAAAGGAGAATACTGAAGGTTAATGAATTAAACAGGGATGGGGGCAGGAGGATGGTGAAAGGAGGAGGTACTGGGTGATTTAAATAAAATTAATGATGTATGAAAATGTGTTACGAAAACCCCACTAGTTTGTAAGCAAATTTCAAAATTAAAAATATATTATTAAAAAACAGAGTCTAGATGGAATTACATTACATCGTGGACAACATTGCTCATAGGAGTCATAGATTATTAAATAAAAAAAAAATCACAGTACAAGGCCTTTGGGTACTTCCTCAGCTACTTGGTTAGGGAGAATCCAGAAGCCTTCAAAATAACACAGGTTATTGTCTTTGCCCTTGATTATCTACCATGATTACATTATAAGTTCTTATTGCTAGAGATATCAAATGCTTCAGGACATGGAGAAAAAAATCTCAGACCAACTTGGAAATGTCATACCTTCTACCTAGCTATCATATTTTTGGGAGTTGCTATGCATAATATTAAGGTAGAAAAGACATCAGTAAGCTCATCCAGTCTTGACTCTTGAATGATTAAATATGGACAGGGCAGGAAAGATGTGCCTAATACTGTAATAGTGACACAACTCTTATGCAGTTAATTGCAGATTTCTGATTGGGTATGAGGGAATTTCCTGCTTGGTACTGTATATGATCTTAGCCAAAAGTCCACATCTTGGGATATATTAAGCATTAGGGTAAAATCTGATATTTATTCTTACTAAATGGTCATGCTATCAAATTGTCATATAAATATCTACCTAGGTCACTCTAAGCTTTGGTAGATGCTTTTTTTTTTTTAATAATAGCAGTCAGTAGAGAGATACAGTACTGGTCAAAACCTAAGAAAAAGAGACTGAGTGCTTAGCTCAATGTAAGACACCTATATTAACTCCAGCAGCAGCAGCAAGCCTTTGAAAACCTTATGAAAGAGTAAGCAGAATTAATGTAAGAGCCAGAAATGGGGAGGAGTGCTATTTAATTCATCTTCCCACATCATAGAAAATTAGAATGGTCATTTTGTGTGGAAAAGTCCCTTAGTACTTTTAATATGGCATTTTACTACCACAAAGACTTTAGTGTTGATAGCCAACTTAAAAGATGAATTATGAGCTAACTACTTTGAAAATACGTTTAGTAAACATTCTGTTTACATTTGTATGATACCAAAATGTGGATATATCTACACAGAAAAGATTTTACCCAGAGTCAGGGTGCCTTCAAATTTTCCTCAGAATTTGTGTTAAAGAATCAATTTTTTTTGGGGGGGGCAAGATGGCGGCATCGGGAGAGCACTGTGTCTGAGAAGTAAGACAGCACTCTCTGTGCAGCAACCAGGAGATGGAACTCTGGGCCCTAAAACTAGAGCAGTCATGTTTCCCAGGTGAGGGGAGGCTCCCACGGCTTGGGAATTGGTAAGGTCCACTCTCGGGCCACCCAGCCAGAACCCGGAAGAGATACCAGCTAATGTAGGCATTGGGTAGGACTGTAGGACTGGGCAGCATGCCTGCGTGTCCCAATCACTTTCCCAGGCTGATCGGTGGGCATAAGGGTGCCAGAGACTGGGAGTCTCAGTAGCAAGAAAACCCCACGGGGAAGGAAAGTTGCAAGACTGATCACAGGTCACCCAGTCTTTCCCTGGAAGGAGTCTCACAGACCACAGGTACCTGCCACCACCACAACTGAGCTTCTGCCGGCAGCAGGGAGAGCAGCTGCGTACCCAGCTCACCAGAACAGACAAGCTGTGTGCCCCAGTGCAACAGAGTCTGAGAATCCCCATCTGGAGAGGGCACCACAGGGAAGGAAGAAAACCGTGCTGTCTTGGGTCACCTAGGCTTTGCCTGGGAAAAGTCTCTCAGACCACAGACCAGCGAGTAGGCCCAGCCATCACTGATCCGGGCCCAAGTGGGGAGCACAGAGTTATTGGGAACCCAGCTCCTGACTAGCTCCTGACTATTGGGAACCCTGCCTGACTAGCAGGCAGGCACGTGCGCCACCAGCCCAGAGACCTGCTTTGTAACAACTACTCCTAACAGACAGAACTGTGTGCCCAAGGACACCAGAGACTTGGAGTCACTGACTGGAGAAACCCTCACAAGAAACAAGGAACAAAGCAAAGGGGACAGACTTAGGCAACCCAGTATATTGCTGGAAAAGGTCCCAAAGACTGGCCCAACCCAGGGACCTGCTGTGCCCCAGATAGCCTGCTGTTACCAGGAGAACAGTACTCACCCACCACAGATTACCCCGTGGGTACGGGGGCACAGAGCACCAACCTCAGACCCACAAAAGACCAGGAACACCGAGATCAACCCCTAGATACTGCTCCAGGGGGCATCCAGTTATCCCTAACAAAACCGACCAAACCATAGAACATACAGGATACAGCAGCTGATTACTAAATATACAGCAAGAAACCCAGAAGCAGGGCAGCTGTCTCCAGGATATCTCCCAGTGAGAGGAGAGCCCTCTCAACAAATAAGGACCACAGTTACCACCCAGGTCTCTATGCCTGAGGTGAGATGTAGCAACTCCTGAAAAACACCTGCCATCCAGTGACTATAACCAAAAAGCTGAGAAGGCTTCCTTCAGGAAAAACCATCTTCCTGCCAAAGGGATTCTCTCCAGGAACAACCAGAAACTAACTTCAAACAACTAAGATAGCCCAATGGATAGAGGACAGGGTAAAAGTTCAACCAACAAAAGCCAGAGCAATATGGCATCTCCAGAGCCCAGTTATACAGGGGCAAATAGCCCTAGACACCCCAGCATAAGTGAAATTAAAGATGACCTAACATCTATACTCATGAAGAAGAAAACAGAGGAAACAAATAAAATACGAAGAGAAATAGAGGAAGCTGCAGCCAAACAGTTTGTGGCCTTTAGAGAGGAAATGCTTAAATCACTGAAATAAAAGAAACAGAGGATAGCTCAAACAAACATCTGAAAGTATTGATGGAAAAAGAGGAAAATACAGCCAGACAGATGAAGGAAATCAAGAAAATGCCTCAAAAACTGAAGATGGAATTGGAAAAATAAAAAAAAAAAATAAAAAACACCAATGGAAGAAATTGTGGAAAGAAAGAACATAGGGAAGAAAGCAGGAACTACATAGGTTAGCATAAACAATAGGCTACAAGAAATGGAAGAAAGAATCTCAGCTGTGGAAGATACAATGGAAGAAATAGTTGTATCTGACAAAGAAAATGTTAAATCAAAAAAATTCCTGACACAGACCGTCCAAGAAATTCAAGACAGCATAAAAAGACAGGAGACAACTTCCTGAACAGAACACCAACAGCACACACTCTAAGAGCAACAATCAATAAATGGGACCTCATGAAACTGAAAAGGTTCTGTAAAGCAAAGGACACCGTCATCAAAACAAAACGACTGCCTACAGATTGGGAAAGAATCTTCACTAACCCTTTATCTGACAGAGGACTAATATCCAGTATATACAAAGAACTAAAGAAGCTGAAAAGCAGGAAACCACGTAATCTAATTAAAAATTGGGGAACAAAGCTAAACAGAGAATTCTCTGTAGAGGAATATTGAATGGCAGAAAAACACATAAAGAAATGCTCAACCTCATTAGCTATTAGGGAAATGCAAATCAAAATAACCCTGAGATTTCACCTTACACCCATCAGAATGGCCAAGATGAAAAACTTAAGTGACAACACATGCTGGAGAGGTTGTGGAGAAAGGGGAACTCTCCTCCACTGCTGGTGGGAATATAAACTGGTACAACCACTCTGGAAATTAATCTGGCGCTTTCTCAGACAATTAGAAATAGTGCGTCCTCAAGAACTAGCTATACCACTGCTAGGTATATACCCAAACTTTGCTCAAGTACACAAAAGGGATACTTGCTCAACCATGTTTATAGCAGCTCTATTTGTAATAGCCAGAACCTTGAAACAACCCAGATGTCCATCAACGGAGGAATGGGTACAGAAATTGTGGTATTTTTACACAATGGAATACTACTCAGCAATCAAAAAGGAGGATATCATGAAATTTGCAGGCAAATGGTGGGATCTAGAAAAGATCATTCTGAGTGAAATATCCAGGAAGGAGAAAGACAAACACGGTATATACTCACTTATATAGATCTATTAGATATGAAAAAAAGAATGAAATCTATACACCTAAAAAAGATACTCAAGAGAGCAGACATGGGATAAGATGACCAATCCTCCTTTAGAAAGACAGATGGGATGCGCATTGAACATACGACAGGAGTCTACTGACTGCATCTGAAACACTCTAACTAGCAGTGTTTTGAAAGCAGATACAAAGACTCATGACCAAACCTTTGGCAGAGTACAGGGAATCATATGAAAGAAGGAGAGTTAGTATGATGGGGAAAGGATAGGAGCTCCACAAGGACATAATATATCTGGGCAAAAGGTCTTTTCTGAGACTGACATTCAACCAAGGACCGTGTATGGCTATAACCTAGAACTTCTGCTCAGATATAGCCTGTGGTAGTTCAGTAACTAATTGGTTTCCCATAGTGAGGGTAACAAAGACTATTTCTAACAGGAACTCAATGACTGGCTCCTTGACCTCCCCACCCCCCAAGGGAGGAGCAGTCCTGTTAGGCCACAGAGGAGGGCTTTGCAGCCAGTCCTGAAGATACCTGATAAAACAGGATCAGATGAATGGGGAGGAGGTCCCCCCCCATTAGTGGACTTGGAAAGGGACACGGTGGAGATGAGGGAGGGAGGGTGGGATTGGGAGGGAATGAGGGAGCGGGATATGGCTGGGATACAGAGTTAATAAAATGTAACGGATAAGAAAAAATGAAATTAAAAAAAGACAAAACCTAAAAATAATAGGAATGGAAGAAAAAGAAGATTCCCTGCACCAAGGCCCAGAAAATATTTTCAATTAAATCATTGAAGAAAATTTCCCCAACTTATAGGAGAGGCCAATAAGAATACAAGAGGCCTACAGAACACCCAATAAATTAGACCAGAAAAGAAAATCTTCCCGCCACATAATAATCAAAACAGTAAGTATGAAGAACAAAGAAAAGATACTAAAAGCAGCAAGGGAAAAAGGCCAAGTAACATACAATGGCAAACCCATTAGAATCACACCTGACATTTCAACAGAGACTATGAAAGCCAGAAGGGCCTGGACGGATATCATGCAGACCCTAAGAGAACACAAATGTCAGCCCAGGCTACTATACCCTGCAAAACTCTCAGTCCTCATAGACGGAGAAAACAAGATATTCAATGACAAAAACAAATTTCAACAATACCTACAAACAAATCCAGCATTACAAGAGACACTAGAAGGGAAAATACAACCCAAGAAAACTAGCTACATTCAAGAAAACACAGGAAATAAATATCCTCACTACACTAAAAGAAAAAGCAACCAAGCACACAACCATATTACCACAGCCAACATCAAATTCAAAGGATCTAACATCCACTGGGCATTAATCTCTCTCAACATCAAAGGACTTAATTCTGCATTAAAAAGACACAGACTAACAGAATGGATGCGTAAACAAAATCCAGCAATCTGTTGTATACAAGAAATACACCTAAATCACAAAGACAGACATTACCTGAGGGTAAAGGGATGGAAGACTGCTTTCCAAGCAAATGAATGCAAGAAGAAAGCAGGAGTATCCATTCTAATATCTGATAAAATAGACTTTCAACCGAAATTAATCAAAGAGATGGGGAAGGACACTTTATACTCATCAAGGGAAAATGCCACCAAGAAGACATCACAATTCTGAACATCTATGCCCCAAATACAAGGCCATGCACATTTGTGAAAGAAACATTGATAAAACGTAAACCACACTTAGATCCCCACACACTAATTGTGGGAAACTTAAACACCCCAATCTCAACAAAGGACAGGTCAACAAAACAGAAATTAAACTAAGAAACAATATCTCTAACAGAGGTCATGAATCAAATGGACCTAACAGACATTTACTGAACCTTACACCCAAACACAAAAGAATTTACCTTCTTCTCAGCACCTCATGGAACCTTCTCCAAAATACACCATATAGTTGGTCACAAAGCAAGCCTCAACAGATACAAGAAGATTGAAATAATCCCATGTATCTTGTCTGATCACCATGGAATAAAGCTGGACCTCAGTAACAACAAAAATAGCAAAAAGCCTACACATACATGGAAACTGAACAACTTGCTACTAAAAGACAGCTGGGTCAGGGAAGAAATAAAGAAAGAAATTAAAATCTTCCTAGAACTCAATGAAAATGAAGACACAACATACCCAATCTTGTGGGACACAATGAAAGCACTGCTAAGAGGAAAGTTCATAGCACTAAGTGCCTTCAAGAAGAAATTTGAGACAGCTCATTCAAGCAACTTAATGGCTCACTTAAAAACCCTAGAAAAAGAAGAAGCAGACACACCAGGAAAGAGTAGACAGCTGGAAATAATCAAACTCAGGGCTGAAATCAATCAATTAGAAACAAATAAAGCAATTCAAAGAATCAATGAAACCAAGAGCTGGCTCTTTGAGAAAATCAACAAAATAGACAAACCCTTAGCCAAGCTAACTAAAAGGCAGAGAGACACCATCCAAATAAACAAAATCAGAAATGAAAAGGGGGACATAACTACAGACACTGAGAAAATCCAAACAACCGTTAGAACATACTTCAAAAGTCTATACTCAACAAAAGTTGAAAATATCAATAAAATGGACAATTGGCTTGATAGATTCCACTTAAAAAAGCTGAATCAGGACCAGGTAAATTAATTAAACTGTACTAAAACCCCAAGGATAAAAAAGCAGTCATCAAAAGTCCAGGACCGGATGGTTTCAGTGCAGAATTCTACTAGACCATCAAAGAAGAGCTAACTTCAGTTCTCTTCAAACTATTCCACAAAATAGAAACAGAAGGAACATTACCAAACTCATTCTATGAAGCCACAGTCACCTTGGTACCTAAACCTCACAAAGAACCCTCTCCCCCAAAAAAAGAAGAGAATTTCAGGCCAATCTCCCTTATGAACATTGACACAAAAATACTCAACAAAATACTCGCAAAGTGAATACAAGAACACATCAAAGATATGATCCACTATGACCAAGTAGGCTTCATACCAGGTATGCAGGGGTGGTTCAATATATGGAAATCCATCAATGTTATCTACCATATTAACAAACTGAAAGAAAAAAACCACATGATAATCTCCCTAGATGCTGAAAAAGCATTTGAAAAAATCCAACATCCATTCATATTTAAAGTATTGGAGATATCAGGGATACAAGGCACATATCTAAACATAGTAAAGGCAATATACAGAAAGCCTATCGCCAACATCAAACTAAACGGAGAGAAACCTAAAGCAATCCCAGTGAAATCAGGGACAAGACAAGGCTGCCCACTCTCTCCATATCTCTTCAACATAGTTCTGGAAGTCCTTGCTAGAGCAATAAGACAGTTGAAGGAGATCAAAGGGATACAAATTGGAAAGGAAGAAGTCAAATTATCACTATTTGCAGATGATGTGATAGTATACACGAGTGACACAAAAAACTCTATCAGTGAACTCCTACAGCTGATAAACATCTTCAGCAAAGTGGCCGGAGACAAAATTAACTAAAAAAAAAAAAAAAATCAGTAGCCTCCTCTATACAAAAGACAAAAGGGCTGAGAAAGAAATTAGGGAAACAACACCCTTCACAATAGCCACAAATGACAGAATGTACCTTGGAGTAACCCTAACCAAGGAAGTCAAAGACTATTATGAAAAAAATTTCAAGTCTCTGAAGAATTAGAAGAAGCTATCAGAAGATGGAAAAATCTCCCATGCTCATGGCTTGGCAGGATTAACATAGTATAAATGGCCATCTTACCAAAAGTAATCTACAGATACAATACAATTCCAATCAAAGTACCAACACAATTCTTTTCAGACCTGGAAAGAAAAATTCTCAACTTCATATGGAATAACAAGAAACCCAGAATTGCTAAAACAATCCTCTACAAGAAAAGACCTTCTGGAGGTATCTCCATCCCTGATCTTAAGTTGTACTATAGAGCAACAGTTTTAAAAAGAGCATGGTACTGGCATAGAAACAGAATGGTGGATCAATAGAACCAAACAGAGGAACCAGAAATAAACCCAGACGCTTATGGACACCCGATCTTTGACAAAGACACCAAAACCGTACAATGGAAAAAAGATAGCCTCTTCAACAAATGGTGCTGGTCCAATTGGATGTCTACATGTAGAAAAATGAAAATAGATCCATACTTATCACCCTGCACAAAACTGAAGTCCAAGTGGATCAAAGACCTCAACATAAAACCAGACACATTAAATCAGCTAGAGAAAAAAAAAAGTGGGGAATACCCTAGAACTCATTGGTACAGGAGAAAACTTCCTGAACAGAACACCAACAGCACACGCTCTAAGAGCAACAATCAATAAATGGGACCCCATGAAAGTGAAAAGCTTCTGTAAAGCAAAGGACACCATCATTAAAACAAAGCGACTGCCTACAGATTGGGAAAGAATCTTCTCCAACCCTTTATCTGACAGAGGACTCATATCCAGTATACATAAAGAACTAAAGAAGCTGAAAAAGCAGCAAACCAAGTAATCCACTTAAAAAATGGGGGACAGAGCTAAACAGAGAACTCTCTGTAGAGAAATATCGAATGGCAGAGAAGCAGTTAAAGAAATGCTCAAACTCATTAGCCATTAGGAAAATACAAATCAAAAGAACCCTGAGATTTCACCTTATACCCTTCAGAATGGCCAAGATGAAAAACCCAGTGACAACACATGCTGGAGAGGTTGTGGAGAAAGGTTCTCCACTGCTGGTGGGAATGTAAACTTGTACAACCACTCTGGAAATCAATCTGGTGCTTTCTCAGACAACTAGGAATGGCACTTTCTCAAGATCCAGCCACTCTTAGGCATCTATCCAAAAGTGGCTCAAGTACAGAATAAGGACATTTGCTCAACCATGTTTGTAGCAGCTTTATTTGTATTAGCTGGAATCTGGAAACAGCCCAGATGCCCCTCAACTGAAGAATGGATGCAGAAATTGTGGTACATCTATACAATCAATTATCACTCAGCAATGAAAATAAGGAAATCATGAAATTTGCAGGTAAATGGTGGGACCTGGGAAGGATCATCCTGAGTGAGTTGTCCCAGAAGCAAAAGGACACACACGGCATATACTTGCTCATATAGTTATACAGCATAGGATAAACCTACTAAAATCTATACATCTAAAGAAACTAAGCAAGAAAGAGGACCCTAACTCAAACGATCAATTCCCATCCTTAATGGCAAAGAGCATGGACATCAGAAGAAGAAGAAAACAGGAACCAACGTAGGAACCTGCTACAGAGGTTCTCTGAAAGCCAGAAGAAGAAAACAGGAAACAACCTAGGAACCTGCCACAGAGGGCCTCTGAAAGCCTCTGCCCTGCAGACTATCAAAGCAGATGCTAAGCCTGATGGTCAACTGTCGGGCAGAGTGAATGGAATTTTATGTAAGAAGTGGGAAATAGTATGAGCTGGAGAGGACAGGAACTCCACAAGGAGAGCAACAGAACAAGAAAATTTGAACACAGGGAACTTCCCAGAGACTCATACTCCAACCAAGGACTATTCATGGAGATAACCTAGAACCCCTGCACAGACTTAGCCCATGGCAGCTCAGTGTCCAAGTGGGTTACATAGTAATGGGAAGAGGGACTGCCTCTGTCATAATCTGATTGGCCTGCTATTTGATCACCTTCCCTTGATGGGAGAACAGCCTTACCAGACCACAGAAGATGACAATGCAGCCACTTCTGATCAGAACTGATAGACTAAGATCAGAAAGAAGGAGATGAGTACCTCCCCTATCAGTAGACTTGAGGAGGGGTATGCATGTAGAAAGGGGAGGGAGGGTTAGATGGGGAGGGGAGGAGGGAGGGTCTTATGGGGGGATACAAAATGAATAAAGTGTAATTAATAAAAGTTAAATAAAAAATTAAACAAAAAGAATCATTTTGGAAAAAAACAACTTTTGGTTTCTTTATGAATTAAATTTACCCAGAATATTGCATTGCTAATCCTGGTAAGACAAAGAAAGAGATAATAAGAAGATACAAGAAACTGATAACTCCAAGGAATTTGTATTTGCCATGTTTAGAATTTCCAGTTTTTCTGAACATGTACTTTGTGAATTAAATATTTTCTAAAATTAATTAATATATGAAACACCTGGGTCAGACACACAAAACATAAATTACACAGATATCTCATCTAGAAAGCTACAGTGCAGGGAGTGAAGTGAGGCAGGATATCTTTTATATTGGCATTTTATGTCATGTGAATATAATGAGCTCATGGGCTTGGGAAACACTAATCTATGGTATTTTTGTCATAGGATGTAGTGCATGTAAGTGGATGATAAAGACTACCACAAATAAGTGGCACTGAATAAATACATACAGTCCTTTAGTCAAATTCTTATATCTAATTAGATTTATGTACATTAATTCTAAAGCTATTCTGTATATGTGAAAAAATACACATGTTACACTATAATTGTGATCTTATCTCTCACATTTGTCTGATAATTATAACACGTGCTGTAACAGCTATCATACCAAATATTCTTCATAATTATTTTTTTATTTAGGTATTTGGTGTTAGCCCTTCACCAATATTATTTGGCATTTATATATTTTTTTTGTTTCTGATGCCATGGACAGAACACAGAGATTTACACTAGCTAGGAAAGATTCACCTCACTGAGCTAAATCGACACCACTATCAGTCCTTTCCATTTAAAAGAGTTTCAAATCTCAAAAGGTTTCATAAAATACAGTAACATTTTTATAAATTTTACCTTTTGGACTGTATAGATAAATATTTACATAATAATATTTTAATCTGTAGAATCATAAAATTAATTCAATTTTAATATAAATAAATAAATTTTGAAACTAGGGAAAAAAAATCTTAGCATTCAGCCTAGAACTCTTCACACCTTACAACATTGCTTCTCACTTTAGGTTGAAGTAAGCTATTTTAAATGCAGCAGAGCAGTAAACATATTGCTATGTCTTATAAAATTTTTGTTCTGCTAAATCTATAAAACATTTGTTCTCAAACTGAATAATGTTTGGAATAAATATTAAGTATTGAAATTATCAAATATAATAAGTGGTGCTATTACTCATTTCTACTTATCGTACTTATAACCATCATACTTATTTCAGGCTTAACTGTAAGTGTATATGACAGAATCAGTTCTAAATTTCATTTATTTCTGTAGACTTGAGTTTCTCAGAAGTAATGTCATTAGGCAATGAATTTCCAGGAGCACAATAATTTTTAAACATGGTACAATGATTAACAGACTCAAGAGAAGTTTATGACCTTTATATTTTAATTTTCTCATGTATGTTTTTCCCCCTCAATATAGGTAGTTAGTGCCCATAGAGCAGAAACTGCATATTAAATGTCTTCCTTTCTGCACATCATTTGTAAATTGTCATTAAATAAATGTTATTTCATTGATTACATTCTCTACAAATCTTGAGGTACTACAGTGCCTCATGGTAGTACTTACGTGAATGAATGAGGCCTCTTCCCAGAATCAGGCAGAAGTGTAAACTACACTTCACATAAATTGAGCCCTCAAGCTAAATCTGGCCTTCAGAAAGCAATTTTTGTTGAGATAGCTGTGCAGTATGAATGTGTAGTACCCATTAAGTCCAAAAGATGGCGTTGGTACCCGGGGGCTGAATCTACAGAAGTCTTCGGGGCCCCATGTAGCTATAGAGAATTGAACCTGTGTCCTCTGAAAGAACAATAGATGCTCTTAACTGTTGAGCCAAACTCCTCAGCCCCATATGTGAAATATTTTTTTCATGTAAAATACATGAAAATAGAGCATCTATTACTATTACTTTTCTTATTTTAGCATTCATGATTTTTCTCAATGATAGTGTCTGCATTCTTATGACATTAACATGGCATAAAAAGAATGTCACATCTCTTTCAGTCCAACATGTATCATTGATAGTCACACATAAATGTCTAAATGCTAATGAAAATTTCCATCTAAGTGTTCTACAATTATACCAAAATTAGACTATGTTTATACCAAAGATTAGTTCCTCTCTCTTTCTCCAATTTATTATTTTTCTCTATTTCCTGCTTTTCTTTATTACCCAACTTTATAATTTAGAGATTTTGATGGATTCCTCATACATCTCTATTAAACACACATTTCACATTCTATATCTCTATAGCCTTATTTAAACCCCTCAAATTATGACAAATAAACTTGCAAGCCTCATAGTTTCTATCTATACAATTTTATTTATCTACTATACTTCCTTCAGTCTACCATCAAAATATAATTTTAATTACAAAGTAAGTCATGGCATGATTTCATTTTTTGGGCAGGTGGCTTTATTTTGCTTATACTTCTATATCACAGTTTATTATCGAACAAAGTCAGGATAGAAACTCAAGCAGGGCAGGAAGCACTTAAACCTGACATTAAACCTGCCATTTTACCATTTAACACGGAAAGAATAAAATGTATGATCTTTTTCATGGCCTTGAGGAAGAAAAGGGTTTTTCTAGCTATCTCTCCATACACAAAATAGAGACATATACTTGCTACATTGTCTTTCATACTTGTTTCTAAGTACTTGCATTTATGTATTTGTTTTGTCTAAAATCCCTTTTCAGTATGTTTGTAAAACTCAATTCACTTCACAATTTCTCTAAGAAACTTTTGGTAATACAAATTTTCCCCACATTGTTTTAGTTACCTACTAGTTGTTTCCAAAACCTCAGATCCCCTGTTATTTGTATGTAGAGTGTGGATAAAGGAAACATTTGAATGTACATATTTGTTGTCTGAAGATATGTTTTTAAAATTTTCAACATTATGTTTTATTACTATTTAAAAGGATAAACTTTAATTTTAATGGTTGTAAGCACAACACTGCTCAAAAATGCTGTTCTCTTTTTTTGTTGTTATGTTTTCTAAGGGTCTATAAATATTAAATAACCATCAAAATCACTCAGTTTCACTACAGTTTGGAGAAACTGAGGCTCCTAATTTACATATTTACCTAAATTAACTGATAATGAGCACAGCAAAAGAAAATCCAATCAATTAGTTCTTTCTTACTTCATATTGTTTTACCTATTACACTAAGGGTTAACACAGTTTGTTTACTAAAAAATTTTGATATTATGGAGAACGTGGTTGCCCAAATCATACTTACTAAAGAAATAAACTCTAATTTTAGATAGATGGCTTAGCCATCAAAAACATGTGTTGATCCTGCAGAGAAACTGAATTTATTTACAATACAAATTAAGGAATCTCAAAACCACCTTTATCTCCAGCTCCTTGAGACTCCCTTGCCCTTTTGTGGCCTCTACACAAGCACACACAGATGAACACATGCACACAAACATGCACAAGCACACACTAAAACTTTTTAAAAAGTCTTAACATTTTTTTAAAACAAAATATATAATATTACAAAGAAAACTAAAGATAATGAACTAACTTTAACAATATATTTTAAAATTATGGTAGATTATGGTGTATGCTCACAAAACACTGCCTAGCTCAAGCTATTGGTACATTAACAATTACTGCAATTTTGAAGAAATCCTGAGCATAAATGATCCCTTGAGATTTCTACAATGATTATGTGATTGCTCTACATGAAAAGCAACAGTCACTATTAAATACTCTGTTTTATTAAGATTACATGTGATAATTGAACAAATGATAAATTTTATTCATAGACTAACAGGAATAAAATGCATTATTCATGAAAAGTTCATAGACTCAAGTTATACAAACATACATATGTCATAGTATTATGTAAAATACACAAGTGAAAACATACATCTAAGTGATCTCTACCCAAAAAGATCAAAATAAGACAGATGTACCCTAATTCTGGTAATATTATTTTCATAGAGCCAATAGGCACCTATAATTCAATGTTGGATCCCCAGTTGGTGAAATTGTCTGTGGGAGGATAAGGAGGAGGTATAGCCTTGGTGGAGGAGGTATGTCAGTGGGAGTTCAGTTATCCATAATAAATCAAAAATAAATCTGTAAACAAAGAAAGACAAAATTTCAAATTACAGTGTTTTGCAGAATAAAATAATGATTTCAGAAAATGTGAAAAAATTAAATATAAAAATATATTCACCATAAGATGAAAAAAACTATCATTTTTAACCACAAGCATATATGTACTCATATTTGAAGAAATTGAAACACATTTTTTTATTATTTTTAGGTATTTTTATTAATGGCATGAAAATTTGACATAATGTATATTAATCATATTAACGTCCTACTCCCAACTCCTCTCAGATTAAACAGTACTTTATTACCATACAACTTCAGGTTCTCTTTTGTTCTCTTTTATTTTTTTCAGTGTTCATCAGATCATTGCTTATTTCTTCTTACTATTTATTATTTATTATAATTTATTCACTATGTAAGGTTCTTATTTTAGTTATGAAGGGAACCTACAAGAATACCAGAGAGAGAAAGTAATAGATTGAATATGCCAATAAACTAAACTGAGCCATGAGGGGAGAGAAAGGAGGGTAGAGCAAGAGAGGAAGGGAAGAGAGAGTGAAGAGACGAGAAGACCAAGAACCAAGAGTGTAAGTGCATAAAATAGTGGAATTTTGTAGAACAAAAAGGAGCTGGGAGATTGGAAATCTATGAGCTAGAGAAATTTAGGGAAGGGGGAATAAGCAGAGCTGAGAGAAGTAGCAAGTATTGATTAAGCATGGAAACCAGCAGACACTTTGATATGCTAAGAGGCGCCACAATTAGCCATTTTTACTGAGTTTCTTTTGGATCTGATAGTCTAGCTTTTTTTTTTTTTTAACGATAAGAGGCAAAGTAATCTCTTATATAACTGCTTCTCTTTTGAAATTATGACATCATTGCCAGGACCCAAGAAGACTGGAATGTTGATCAAATGCCAGGAGTGGAGAGAGGAATGCAGGCTAAGGGACTTATTTTTGTTAATTTTTTAAATTACAGTTTATTCACTAAGTATTCCCCTGTAGCTCCTTTCCTACTCCCCTCTCAATCTCACCCTCTCTCCCCCTTCTCCATCATGCCCTTCCCCAAGTCCACTGATAGGGGAGGACTTCCTCTCCTTCCTTCTGACCCTAGTCTATCAGGTCTCATCAGTAGTAGCTGCATTGTCTTCCTCTGTGGCCTGGTAAGTCTTCTTCCCCCTCAGGGGGAGGTGATCAAAGAGCAGGCCAATCAGTTCATGTCAGAGACAGTCCCTGTTCCCATTATTAGAGAACCCACTTGGACACTGAACTGTCATAGGCTACATCTGTGCAGGGGTTCTAGGTTATCTCCTTGAATGGTCCTTGGTTGGAGTATCAGTCTCAATAAAGACAAAGATTTTTCTGGTTCTGTTGCTCTCCTTGTGGAGCTCCTGTCCTCTCCAGGTCTTACTATTTCCCACTTCTTTCTTAAGATTCCCTGCACTCTGCCCAAAGTTTGGCTATAAGTGTCAGCATCTGCTTTGATACCCTGCAGGGTATCCGTTCTCCTATTTTCTCCCTCTTCTGATGTGCATCCTCTTTGCCTTTCTGAATGGGGATTGAGCATCTTAGCCAGAATACTCCTTCTTGATGTGTTTCTTTAGGTGTACAGATTTTAGTATGTTTATCCTATATTATATACCTAATATCCACTTATGAGTGAGTATATATCTTATGTGTCTTTCTGCTTCTGGGCTATCTCATTCAGGATGATCTTTTCCAGTTCCCACCATTTGCTCCAAATTTCAAGATTGCCTTGTTTTTCTTTTTTTGTTTTGTTTTGTTTTTGTTTGTTTGTTTGTTTTGTTTTGTTTTTATTGCTGAGTAATATTCCATTGTGTAGATGTACAACTTGTAATTTGAACTATGAGCATGGGAGATTTTCCCATGTTCTGATATCTTCTTTAGTTTCTTTTTCAAATCAGTTTTTCATTTGCTTCGTTAGAGTCACAACCAAGGTACTTTATGTTATTAATGGCTATTGTGAAGGATGTGGTTTCACTAATTTCTCTCTCAGCCAGTTTGTCTTTCATATACAGAAGGGCTACTGAGTTTTTTGATATAAATTTGTATCTGGGCAGTTTGCTGAAGGTGTTTATCAGCTGAAGGAGTTCTCTGTTTAAACTTTTGGGGTTGCTCATGTATACGATCATATCATCTGCATACAGTAATACTTTGACTTCCTCCTTTCTGATTTTTATCCCCTTGACCTCCTTCAGTTGTCTTAATTACTGTAGCTAGGATTTCAAGTACTATGTTGAAGAGATATGAATAGTTTGGGCAGTCTTTCCCTATTCCTGAGTTCAGTGGGGTTGATTTAAGTTTCTCTCCATTTAGTTTGATGTTGGCTACGGGCTTTCTTTTTATTGTCTTTACTATGTTTAGGTATGTGCCTTGTAAACCTGATTTCTCTAATACTTTAAACATGAATAAGTGTTGGATTTTTGACAAATGCTTTTTTAGCATCTAAGGAGATGATCATGTGGTTTTTCTCCTTCATTTTCTTTATATGGTGGATTACATTGATGGATTTCTCAATAGTGAACCACCCCTGCATGCCTGGGATGAAGCCTACTTGGTCTTGTTCGATTATATCTTTTATTTGTTCTTGGATTTGGTTTATAATATTTTCTGAGTATTTTTGCATCAATGGTCATAAGAAAGATATGTCTGAAGTTTTCTTTATCTGTTGGGTCTTTATGTGGTATAGGTATCAAGGTACTATGGCTTCATAGAATGAGTTTGGTACTGTTACTTATGTTTCCATCTTGTGGAACAGTTTGAAGAGAATTGGAGTTAGCTGTTTTTGAAGGTCTGGTAGAATTCTGAACTGAAACCATCTGGCCCTGGACCTTTTCTTGGAAGGGAGACTTTTGGTGGGTGCTTCTGTTTCCCTGGGGGATATAGGACTACTTAATCTATTTACCTGATCTTAATTCAGTTTTTGTTGATAAAATCTATCAAGGAAATTGTTCATTTCATTTAGATTTTCAAATTTTATGTCATATAGGCTCTTTTAGTAAGACCTAATGATGGTTTGGATTTCCTCAATGTAGTTATGTCCCCATTTTCATTTCTGATTTTGCTGCCTTGAGTAGTTTCTCTCTGCCTTTTAGTTAGTTTGGCTAATGGTTTGTTTAGTTGATTTTCACAAAGAACCAGCTCTTAGTCTCTTTGATTCTTTCAATTGTTTTATTTATTTTTAATTTATTGATTTCAGCTCTGAGTTTGATCTTTTTCCAATTGTCTACTCCTCCTGGTTTTGCCTGCTTCTTTATTTATATGGTTTTTAGTTGTGCCATTTTGTTGCTTGTGTGAAATGTCTTGAACTTCTTTCTGGAGGCACTTAGTGCAATGAACTTTCCTTTAAGCACTGCTTTCATTGTGTCCCATAAATTTGGGTAAGTTGCACTTTCATTTTCATTGAATTTTAGGAAGTCTCTAATTTCTTTAATAATTTCTTCCCTGACCAAGCTGTCATTGAGTAGAGAGTTGTTTACTTTCCATGTGTACGTATGCTTTTTGTTATTTTTGTTGTTGTTGAGGTCTAGTTTTAGGCCATGGTAGTCTGTGAGGACACATGGGATTATTTTGCTCTTCTTATATCTGTTGAGGCTTACTTTGTGCCCTAATATATGGTCAATTTTGGAGAAGGTTCCATGATGAGGTGCAGAGAGGTTATACTCTTTTGAGTTTGGGGTAAAAGTTCTGTAGACATCTATTAGGTATATTTGATTTAGGACCTTTTTAAGTGTTCACTATTTAGCTTCTTTCTAGATGATCTGTCCCTTGGTGAGAGTGGAGTGTGAAGTCTTCCACTATTAAGGTGTTGGGATATATGTGTGATTTAAGCTTTAGTAATGTTTCATGTACAAATGCAGGTGCTCCTGTATTTGGGGCATAAATATTCAGGATTGTAATATACTCCTGGTGGATTTTTTCCTCTTCAGAATAATGACTAATAACATAAAGTACTTTGGTTTGACTCTGAACAAGCAAGTGAAAGATCTGTTTAAAAAAAAAAAAGAAAACTTCAATTCTCTGAAGAAAGAAATTGAAGATAATGGAAGGATCTCCCATGATCATGGATTGACAGTTTGGGAAAGGATCTTCACCAAACCTATATGTGACTGAGGACTAATATCCAGAATATATGAAGAATTCAAGATGTTAAACAGCAAGAAATGAAGTAATCCAATTAAAAAATGGGGTAAGGAGCTAAACAGAGAATTCTCAATAGAGGAAAATTGAATGGCTGAGAAGCACTTAAAGATGAGATCTGATAGACTAAGATCAGAAGGAAAGAGAGGAGGACCCCCCCATCAGTGGACTTGGGAGGGGCATTCGTTAATGAGGAGGTGGGAGGGTGAGATCCAGAGGGGAGGAGGGAGAGACTTATGGGGGGATACAAAGTGAATAAAGTATAATTGATTAAAAGAAAAAAAAACGAAAGAAAAAAAGAAAGAAATGCACAACATCCTTAGGTATCAGGGAAATGCAAATCAAAACAACCCTGAGAGTTCATGTTAAGCTTTAATAATGTTTCATTTTCAAATGCAGGTGCTCTTGTATTTAGGGCAGAGATATTCATGATTGTGATAACCTCATGGTGAATTTTTTCTTTGATGAGAATGAAATGCTCCTCCTCATCTTTTTTGATTAATTTTGGTTGAAAGTCTATTGTATTAGATATTAGTAGCTACCCCAGCTTGTTTCCTGGGTCTTATTGCTTGAAAAACATTTACAGACATTTACTGTGAGTTGGTGTTTATCTTTGTTGCAGAGGTATGTTTTTTTGGATGCAGCAGAATGTTGGATCCTGTTTCCGCAACCATTTTGATAGTGTGTGTCTTTTTATTGGAGAATTGAGTCCATTGATGTTGCTAGATAATAGTGACCAATGAATGTTAATTCCCTTTTTTTGTGGAGTTGGTGACAGTGCTATGTTTCAATGCTTGTTTTCTTTCAATTCTATTTTGTGAAGTTATCTTTATCCTGTTCTTTCTTGGGTGTAGTTGATTTCATTGGATTGGAGTTTTCCTTCTATCTTCTGTAGGGCTGGTTTGCTGTATAGATATTGTTCAAGTTTAGTTTTTTTCATGGAATACTTTCTTTTCTCCATCTATGTTGATTGAAAGCTTTGCTGAGTATACTAGTCTAGGTTGGCATCTGTGGACCCTTAAAGTCTGCATGACATCTGCCCAGGCCCTTTTCACTTTCATAGTTTCGGTTGAGAAGTCTGGTGTGATTCTGATAGGTCTACCATTTTATTTTACTTGACGTTTTTCCCTTGTTGCCTTTCATATTTTTTTCTTTCTCATGTGGATTTAGTGTTTTCACTATTGCGTGCTGTTAGGAGTTGCTTTTCTTGTCTAGTCTATTTGGTGTTCTGTAGACCTCTTGTATGTTTATAGGAATCTTTTTCTTTAAGTTGCGAAAATTTTCATCTATAATTTTATTGAAAATATTTCTGGATTTGGAGCTGGGAATCTTCCTTTTCATCTATTCCTATTATTCTTAGATTTCATCTTTTCATGGCATCCTTGGTTTCTTGGATTTTTTTTAAATTTTTATTTTTTTCTTATCAGTTACATTTTATTAACTCTGTATCCCAGCTATATCCCAAACCCTCATTCCCTCCCACTCCCACCCTCCCTCCCTCCTCTCAACCCTGCCCCTTTCCAAGTCCACTGATAGGGGGTGACCTCCTCCCCATTCATCTGATCCTGTTTTATCAGGTATTTTCAGGACTGGCTGCAAAGTCCTCCTCTGTGGCCTAACAGGACTGCTCCTCCTTTTGGGGTGGGTGGGGAGGTCAAAGAGCCAGTCATTGAGTTCCTGTTAGAAATAGTCCTTGTTCCCCTCACTTTGGGAAACCAATTGGTTACTGAGCTACCACAGGCTACATCCGAGCAGAGGTTCTAGGTTATATCCATACATGGTCCTTGGTTGAATGTCAGTCTCAGAAAAGACCCTGTGCCCAGATATATTTGGTCCTTGTGGAGCTCCTATCCTTTCCCCATCAGACTAACTCCCCTTCTTTCATATGATTCCCTGTACTCTGATAAGGTTTGGTAATGAGTTTTTGTATCTGCTTTGAAAACACTGCTAGTTAGTCTTTCAGATGCCTTCAGTAGACTCCTGTCATACGTTCACTGCACATCCCATCTGTCTTTCTAAACGAGGATTGATCATCTTACCCCATGTCCTCTCTCTTGATTATCTTTTTATGTGTATAGATTTCATTATGTTTATCATATTGTATAGGTCTATATAAGCGAGTATAAACTGTGTTTGTCTTTCTCCTTCTGGGATATTTCACTCAGAATGATCTTTTCTAGATCCCACCATTTGCCTGCAAATTTCATGATTTCCTCATTTTTGATTGCTGAGTAGTATACCATTGTGTAAAAATACCACGATTTCTGTAGCCATTCTTCCGTTGATGGACATCTGGGTTGTTTCAAGGTTCTGGCTATTACAAATAGAGCTGCTATAAACATGGTTGAACAAGTATCAATTTGGGCACTTGAGCAAAGTTTGGGTATATACCTAGCAGGGGTATAGCTGGGTCTTGAGGAAACAGTATACCTAATTGTCTGAGAAAGCACCAGATAGTTTTTCAAAGTGGTTGTACCAGTTTAAATTCCCACCAGCAGTGGAGGAGGGTTCCCCTTTCTCCACAACCTCTCCAGCATGTGTTGTCACTTGAGTTTTTCATCTTGGTCATTCTGATGGGTGTGAGATGAAATCTCAGGGTCATTTTGATTTGCATTTCCCTGATAGCTAATGAGGTAGAGCATTTCTTTATGTTTTACTCTGCCATTCAATATTCCTCTACAGAGAATTCTCTGTTTAGCTCTGTTCCCCATTTTTTAATTGGATTTCTTGGTTTGCTGCTTTTCAGCTTCTTTTGTTCTTTGTATATACTGGATATTAATCCTCTGTCAGATAAAGGGTTAGTGAAGATTCTATCCCAATCTGTAGGGAGTTGTTTTGTTTTGATGATAATGTATTTTGCTTTACAGAAGCTTTTCAGTTTCAAGAGGTCCCATTTATTGATTGTTGCTCTTAGAGCCTGTGCTGTTGGTGTTCTGTACAGGAAATTGTCTCCAGTGCCAATGAGTTCTAGGAGGTTCCCCACTTTTTTTCTAACAGATTTAGAGTATCTGGTTTTATGTCGAGGTCTTTGATCCCCTTGGACTTTAGTTTTGTGCAGGGTGATAAAGATGGATCTATTTTCATTTTTGTGCATGTAGACATCCAGTTGGACCAGCACCATTTGTTGAAGATGCTGTCTTTTTTCCATTGAATGGTTTTGGCTTCTTTGTCAAAAATCGAGTATTCATAGGTGTGTGGGTTTATTTCTGGGTCTTCTATTCGGTTCCATTGATCCTCCTTTCTGTTTCTATGCCAATAACATGCAGTTTTTATTACTATTGCTCTGTAGTACAGCTTGAGATCAAGGATGGAGATACCTCCAGATGATCTGTTGTTGTACAGGATTATTTTGGAGATTCTGGATTTTTTTTTCTCCATATGAAGCTGAGAATCTTTTTTTCAAGGTCTGAAAAGAATTGAGTTGGTATTTTGATAGGAATTGCATTGAATCTGTAGATTGCTTTTGGCAGGATGGCCATTTTCAAAATGTTAATCCTACCAATCCATGAGCATGGGAAATCTTTCCAACTTCTGGTATCTTCTTCAATTTCTTTCCTCAGAGACTTGAATTTTTTCTCAAACAGGTCTTTCACTTGATTGGTTAGAGTCACCCTAAGGTACTTTATGTTATTAGTGGCTATTGTGAAGGGTGTTGTTTCCCTAATTTCTTTCTAGGACCTTTTGTCTTTGATATAGAGGAGGGCTTCTGATTATTTTGAGTTGATTTTCTATCCTGCCACTTTGCTGAAGGTGTTTATCAGCTAGAGGAGTTCTCTGTTTGAATTTTTGGGGTCGCTCATGTATACTATCATATCATCTGCTAATAGTGACACTTTGACCTCTTCCTTTCCAATTTGTATCCCCTTGATCTCCTTTAGTTGTCTTATTGCTCTGGCTAGGACTTCAAATACTATGTTGAAGAGGTGTGGAGAGAGTGGGCAGCCTTGTCTCGTCCCTGATTTCAGTGGGATTGATTTAGGTTTCTCTCCATTGAGTTTGATGTTGGCTATAGGTTTGCTGTATATTGCCTTTACTATGTTTAGATATGTGCCTTGTATCCCTGATCTCTCCAAGTCTTTAAACATGAATGGATGTTGGACATTGTCAAATGCTTTTTCGGCATCTACTGAGATGATCATGCAGTTTTTCTCCTTCAGTTTGTTTATGTGGTGGATTACATTGATAGATTTCCGTATGTTGAACCACCCTTGCATGCTTGGGATGAAGCCTACTTGGTCATGGTGGATGATATCTTTGATGTGTTCTTGGATTCATTTTGCAAGTATTTTATTGAGTATTTTTGTGTCATTGTTCATAGGAGACATAAGTCTGAAGTTCTCTTTTTTTGTTGGGTCTTTGTGTGGTTTAGGTATCTGGGTGACTGTCACTTCATAGAATGAGTTTGATAAAGTACCTTCTATTTCTATTTTGTGGAATAGTTTGAGGAGAATTGTTGTTAGCACTTCTTTGAAGATCTGGTAGAATTCTGCACTGAAACCATCTGGCCCAGGGCTTTTTTTGGAGGGGAGACTGTTAATGACTGCTTCAATTTCCTTGGGGGATATAGGGTTATTCAGTCTTTCTATCTGATCTTGACTTAATGTTGGAAGATGGAATCTATGAAGAAAAATGTCCATTTCATTTAGGTTTTCAAATTTTTTGGCATATAGGATTTTGTAGTAAGACCTCATGATTGTTTGGATTTCCTCAGCATCTGTAGTTATGTCCCTCTTTTCATTTCTGATTTTGCTGATTTGGATAGATTCTCTCTGCTTTTTAGTTAGTTTGGCTAAGTGTTTTTCTATCTAGTTGATTTTCTCAAAGAACCAGCTTTTTGTTTCATTGATTCTTTGAATAGATTTATTTCTTTCAAATTGATTGATTTCAGCCCTGAGTTTGATTATTTCCAGCCATCTGCTCCTCTTAGGTGTATCTGTTTCTTTTTTTTTTCTAGGGTTTTCAGTTGGGCCATTAACGTGCTTGTATGTGATGTTACAAATTTCTTCTTGAAGGCACTTAGTGCTATAAATTTTCCTCTGAGCACTGCTTTTAACGTGTCCCATAAATTTGGGAATGTTGTGCCTTCATTTTTATTGAATTCTAGAAAGTGTTTGATTTCGTTCTTTATTTCTTCCTTAACCCAGCTGTCATTGAGTAACAAGTTGTTCACTTTTCATGTGCATGTCGGCTTTTTGTTATTTGAGTTGTTGTTGAGGTCCAGCTTTAGTCCATGGTGGTCAGATAGAATACAAGGGATTATTTCAATCTTTTTGTATCTGTTGAGGCTTGCTTTATTACCAACTATATGGTCTATTTTGGAGAAGGTTCCATGGGGTGCTTTAAAGAAGATATACTCTTTTGAATTTGGATGAAAAGATCTGTAGACGTCTATTAAATCCATTTGATTTAGGGACTCTGTAAGTGTTTTTATTTCCCTATTTATTTTCTGTCTTGTTGATATGTCCCTTGGTGAGAGTGGAGTGTTGAAGTCTCCCCTTTTAAGGTATTAGTATCAATGTGTGATTTAAGTTTTAATATTGTTTCATTTACGAATGTAGGTGCTCTTGTATTAGGGCATAGATATTCAATTGTGATTGTGATGTCCTCTTGGTGCATTTTTCCTTTGATGAGGATATAGTGGCCCTCCTTATCTTTTTTTATTAACTTGGGTTGAAAGACTAATTTATTAGATATTAGGATGGCTACTCCAGCTTGTTTTCTGGAACCATTTGCTTCAAAAACATTTTTCCAACCCTTTACTCTGAGGTATTGTTTATCTTTGTTGCAAAGGTTTGTTTCTTGGATGCAACAGAGTGTTGGATCCTGTTTCTGCAACCATTATGTTAGTTTGTGTCTTTTTGGGGGAGTTGAGTCTGTTGATGTTGATAGATACTAGTGACCAACAATTGTTACTTACTGTTGATGTTGGGTTGGTGGTATCACTGAGTTTCATTCTTGTATTCTATTGGTTTTTGTGTTGTGTAGTTATCTATTTCCTCTTTCCTTAGATATAGTTGTTTCCCTTGGTTTGGAATTTCCCTTCTGGTAACTTCTGTAGAGCTGGTTTACTATGTAGATATTGTTTAAATTTGGTTTTGTCTTGGAATATTTTTAATTCTCCGTCTATGTTGATTGAAAGTTTTGCTGGGTATAGTAGTCTGGGTTGGAATCTGTGGTCCCTTAAGGACTGTATGATTTCTGTCCAAGCCCTTCTGGCTTTCATACTTTCTGTTGAGAAATCTGGTATGATTCTGATAGGTCTACCTTCATATGTTACTTGGCCTTTTTCCCTTGCTGCTTTTAGAATTTTTTCTTTGTTCTGTAGGTTCAGTGTTTTGACTATGATGTGATGTGAAGAATTTCTTTTCTGGTCTAGTCTACTTGGTGTTCTGTAGGCCTCTTGTATGTTTATGGAGATCTCTTTCTTTAAGTTGTGAAAATTTTCTTCTATAATTTTCTTGAAAATATTTTCCCTACCTTTGAGCCTGATGTCTTCTTTTTTTCTACTCCTATTATTCTTAGGTTTTATCTTTTCATGGTGTCCTTAATTTCTTGGATGTTTTGTGTTTGGAACTTTTCTGATTTAATTTTTTCTTTGAGAGACTTGTCAATTTCCGCAAGTGTATCTTAGGCCCCTGAGATTCTTTCTTCCATCTCTTGTATTCTGTTGGTGATGCTTACCTTTGTAGTTCCTGATCTTTTCTTTATGTTCTCCAGTTCCAGGTTTTTCTCTATTTGTGTTTTCTTTATTGATTCTAATTCTGTTTTCATGTCTTGCACCATTTCCTTCATCTGTTTGAATGTGGAGTCCTGCTTTTCAACAATGGCTTCTATTTTTTTGTCTGTTTCCTATCTATATATCACTAATTGTGCCTCTACTTCTTTGGCTACAATTGCCTGTATTTTTACGAGAGCTTTGTTTGTTTCTTCTTTATTTGCCTTCATTTGTGTGGACATTTCTTTGAGAGCTTTGTTCATTTCTTCTTTGTTTGCCTTAATTTTCCTGGTCATTTCTCTGAGAGCTCTATTTGTTTCCTCTTGGTTCGTCTCGATTTCTTTGGCTATTTCTCTGAGGGCTTTGTTCATTTCATCTTTATGGGCCTCTAATAGCTGGAGAAACAGAGTTTTGAGGTCCTTTTCTTGTATATCTAGTGAACTGAAGTGTCCATTGTTTTGCGGGGTTGCTGGTGAGGTCATTATGTCCTGATTTTTGTTGGGTGTGTTCTTACGTCTGTCTCTGGTTATTTATAATCCTCACTGTTTGTTCCTTGAGTTTGTCGTTCGGGCTATGATCATCTCTTTCTGTTTTCTGGATTGTTTTTTCAGGAAGATGAGAGAGTTTCACTGGTTTGGGAGTGTGCGTTGTGGTTTCAGTTTTGCCTAAGTAAGGAATGAGATGATGGCACTATCTGCATGTGCTTTTAGCGGGCACAGTGTGCATGCGTGGATTCTCTGACTATTGCAGTGGCCTGCAGATCACTATTATGCAGTTCTGTCTGAGATCCAGGGATTGTTTGCCTGAATTACACTGGTGGACCCACAAGACAGAGGCTTCAACATTGTGGTCCCTATCCCAAGAATCCCTATGAAGCCCATGCTAGGGGTGTAGGTGGCAGGGATCTCGTCTGGTTGCTTCTGTGGAGAGGCCCTGGGTCTGGGGCAAACTCTCCCTACAAGGCTCACTCACTCTCTTGCAGGACCAGTTGGAATGCACAGGGGTTCCCCTTGCTCTCTACTCTCTGATTTGGTCCTGCTGCGGCAAATGTGCGGGTAGGCTAACAGTCAGCTCTGTGACACTTTGGCCGCAGGACTCGGTGTCCACCTTTCCTGTGTGCTGCCTCTCTGTCCTTTCCTTCTGCCAGGAGGGGTTATGTTGATTGGTCATGGGATAGTGCAGGAAAGAGTTAGGTTGAGTGTTCTCAATCCCAGATCCTGGGCCCCGATCTCTCTGCCAGAAGCAGCCTGGTGGTAGAACCTGTGTTTGCTGATTCCAAGAGAGTACCAGGTATGGTTGAGTGTCCTCAGATCCAGAGCTTGGGTTTCTCTGCCAGGGGCTGCTGGGTGAGCTTGAGAGGGAGCGCTGTGTCCTGTGGCAGGCTGCCTCTCTGTCCTTCCCCTCTGACCTTCCCGTATGCTAGGGCAAGCTTATGGCGGAGCTCTCAGGGGAGTGCCAGAAGGGGTTGGGACTTCTCAGTCTCGATCCTGAGCCAGGGTTTCTCTGCCAGGGGTCTGGGGGCTGCCGGTGCTAGGACTTGGTGCTAGACCTTATTGCGCTGGACCTGGGAGAGTCTCAGGACGTGTGGAGTGACCACAGTCCCTGATCCTGATCCGGAGCTGATGTTTGTTTGCTAGGAGCAGCTGGCAGCACTGGTGTCAGGGCACTGTGAAGTTGCTGTGTGCCTCTCTATCCCTTTGCTCTGCTGCAGCAGGGATATGGTGGCGTTCGGGGAATGCCTGAAAGGATTGGGTTTTCTCAGCCCCAATATCGTTTTTTTTTTTTTTTTTTTTTTGGTGGGACCTGCAGCTCTCGATGGGGCTGGTACAGACAGTGTGGTCCATGGCAGATTCTGCTGGACGCCTCCTGCCTCCTAAGAAGAAGGAGTAGGGTTTTGGGTGCGGGGAAGTGCCCAGGATGGGGATCACCTCTCGGGGTGTCTCCCCCCGGAGGAGTCTGCTGTGACCTTATTCTAGAAGGACTCATATCAAGGTTAGTCTCTTTCTTCTTGGAAGTCTAGATAACTCTGTTCTGGGTTGATCAGCCACTCACCAATTTCTGCGTTGCGTGTCCTCTCCCTTTCAGCTAAACTGCACACTAGCCCCGCCATCTTGGAAGTCCCTCTTGGATGTTTTGTATTTGGGAATTTTCTGATTTTACTTTTTCTTTGAGAAATGTGTCAACTTCTGCAAATGTATCTTTAGCACCTGAGATTCCGTCTTCCATCTCTTATATTCTATTGGTGATGTTTACCCCTGTGGTTCCTGATCTTTTCTCTAAGTTCTCCAGTTCTAGCGTTTTCTCTGTGTTTTCTTCATTGATTCTAATTTTGTTTTCATGTCTTGCACAATTTCCTTCATCTGTTAGAATATGGATTTCTGCCTCTTTTTTTTTTAAATTTACTCTCTATAGGCCACTACTTCTGCCTCTATTTGTGCATCTATTTATTTTAGTTTAGTTTCCTGTATTTCTTTGAGAGCATTGTTCATTTCCTTGTTATGTGCCTCTAATATCTTGGAATGCATAGCATTAAAATTATTTTTCTGTTTTTCCAATGGATTAAAATATCCATTGATTTTGGGAGTTGTTGGTGAACTCATGATGTCCAGATTTTTGTTGGATATGTTCTTAAGCAGACCTAGAGCCATCTGCTTATTTGTAACCTTTGTTTTTTGTTCCTGGACTCTGTACTTCAGACTGGGTCCATCTGTCTCTGGTGTCTGGAGTACTTTTCAGGAAGATGAGTGAGGTCCAGTGATTTGAGAGTAGATATTGATGTTTCAGCTGTAGCTAAGGGAGAAAAGTTGCAGGCACATATGGGCAAGAGCAGGGTGTGTGTGTGGCAGTGTGCATTGAAGGAAAGGGTACTAGAGGTTGCAGATGCCTGAAGGATGTTCCTTAAGCACAAGGGTGTGAGGAAGTGGGAGGTGTGGTTGCTGGCGCTGTTTACAAGTGCAATGTACATGTGCATATGCCCTGAATACCTCAGTGGACTACGGGCTTGTTGTTCTACTAGCATTCATATCTGTCTGGGCTCCAGGTATTGTTTGCCTGGACTCCACTGATATAACCACAGAACAGGAACTTTGATTTTGAGAATGCTGTCCCAAGGACCTCTACTTTGCCCACAGTGGGGATGTGTGTGGGAAGGATCAGGTGTCTGGCTGCTAGGATAGAGTGACCCAGAATCTGGGGTTCTACAAGCACTCACTTAAAGATGAACCAAGTTGTTCACAGGCCTAATTGGAAAGCACAGAGGATGCCCTTGTTCCCTACTCTCAGATTTGGGCCACCAGGGGCAAATGAGAGTGTAGAAGATCCATCAGCTCTCAGGGCCGGGATGCCTCTCTAATCTCAGTCACTGAGCAGGGAGGCCCCTGCTCGGACTAGCTGCTGCCCTACCCCAGGGACAATTCTAGGATTTCTGCCTGTGCTGATTCAGTCACCAAGCTTGAAGGTTTGTACTTGGACTAACCACTGCTCTGTTCTGACACAGCCTCAGCCCTTTGGGAGGGCTGTCTGTGTCTTTTCAGTCCCTGAACACAGAGGCTTGTGATTGGGGCAACCATTGCAGTCTCAGCCAAGCAGGGAGGTCAGTGCTTGGGGCAAGGGGAAGTGCCAGGGTTTTGATTATTCTCCACTCTCAGTTCCTGGAGATTTCCACAGGTGACCTGTTTAAAAACTGTCCCAAATAACAAGCTGTCCCCCCTTGTTCAGCAAGCCTCTATCTGGATATTTTGGCTTCAGCTGCCTCTCTACTCAATAATTTCAGAGTTTTATCTGTGTTCCTCAGATATGGTGCAAGCTTTTCACTACCATCTTGAACAGCCACCTATGTCCATAATATTTTAGTGTGTCATTCTTGAAACGGTCCCAACATCTCTGAGGCAGAATAACATTAAGATTTCAATTAAATCCAGTACAGAGTGAAGGAAGAATATTGAGCCTTGCTATGGTTTATCATGAAGCTCTATTGCCACTGGCTCATATTTCAAGCATTGGTCCTAAGCTATTGTTGGTACTTGTGGAGATCCATAAACTTCAGGACATAAGTTCTTGAATTGATGGGTCACTCTTTGAGGGTCTTGGGAGTACATTATTCTTGTTTTCTTTTCCTACTGAATTCTATACTCTCTGTCTTGTTCTGTGTTTCTTGTCTGACATGAGATGAAACATGTCTACCTTATGCTGCTACTATAGTGGTATATTTCCTAAGTATGTAGGTGTAAGTGACTATGGACTGAAACTTCTAAAACTGTAAGCCAAAATAGTAGTTTCTCTCTGAAGTTTTTCTGTTGGGTATTTGGTCACAGATATGATAAAAGTAACTATTACAGTCTTGAAAATATGAGTTTAGGATTGAAATACGAACTGTGCCACACACCATGTCACCTTAAATAAGTATCTTTTCTTCCTTTGATCTTCAGTTCCCTTATTTAGAAACAAAAGCGCTTTAATTCACAATCTGAAAAAAGAAGAGTATAAACATGTACAAATATGAAAATAACAAATACTGCTAAATTTCTTAAGTGAAGAAAATGGTCTGTAGGGAAACTTTATTTCTATGTAACAAGTGCTACCCTTGAACTACCAGAAGTCCCACAATGGTGAAAGTGACTATAAAATTGTTAACATGGGTTCTGTTGCTCTCCTTGTGGAGTTCCTATCCTCTCCAGATCTTACTGTTTCCACTTCTTTCATAAGATTCCCTGCACTCTGCCCAAAGGTTGCCCATAAGTCTCAGAATCTGCATTGATAGTCTGCAAGGCAGAGCCTTTCAGAGGTCTTCTGTGTCAGGCTCCTGACTTGTTCCCTGTTTTCTCCTTCTTCTGATGTCCATCCTCTTCAACTTTCTGGATAGGAATTGAGCATTTTAGCAAGAATCCTCCCTCTTGATTAGTTTCTTTAGGTGTACAGATTTTAGTAGGTTTATCCTATACTATATGTCTATATGAGTGAGTATATACCATGTGCATCTTTCTGCTTCTGGGATAGCTCACTCAGGATGATCTTTTCCAGATCCCACCATTTACCTGCAAATTTCATGATTCCCTTGTTTTTTATTGCTGAGTAATATTCCATTGTGTACATATACCACAATTTGTGCATCCATTCCTCCACTGAGGGGCATCTGGGCTGTTTCCAGCTTCTGGCTATACAAATCAAGCTCCTACAAACACGGTTGAGCAAATGTCCTTATTGTGTACTTGAGACTCTTTTGGGTATATACCTAGGAGTGGTATGGCTGGATCTTGAGGAAGCACTATTCCTAGTTGTCTGAGAAAGTACCAGATTGCTTTCCAGAGTGGTTGTACAAGTCTACAATCCCAACAGCAGGGGAGGAGGGTTCCCCTTTCTCTACAACCAATCTGAGCACAGTGGTCTTTCCTGAGACTAATAATCCAACCAAGGTCTATGCATGGAGATGACCTAAGACCCCTGCACAGATGTTCCCCATGGCAGTTCAGTATCCAAGTGGGTTCCATTGTAATAAGAACATGGACTGTCTCTGACATGAACTGATTGGCCTGCTCTTTAATTACCTCCCCCTGAGGAGGAATCAGCCTTACCAGGCCACAGAAGAAGACAATACAACCACTCCTGATGAGACCTAATTGACTAGGATCAGAAGGAAGGAAAAAAAGACCTCCCCTATCAGTGGACTTGGGGGGGGGCATGCATACAGAGGGTGGAGAAAGGGAGAGATTGGGACAGGAGGAGGGAGGGAACCACAGGGGGGATACAAAGTGAATAAAGTGTAATTAATAAAGAATAAAGAAAAACAAAACAAAACAAAAAATAAGATTTAAAATATAGCTTTCAAGATAAAATAAAAGAAATATCTGCTTTAAAAAATTGTTAACATTTTCGTTGTTTTTATTTGGAATTCTTTAAAACTCTGTGAGATAAATATTATTGTTCACCTGTTTCATAGCTTTTAAAAACTGAGGCACACAAAAACCAAGGAATTAGAAAAACTTCACACATCTAACTGGACTTTAATTTATACTGTCTAGTTAGTCTGCAATTAACCTCCAAAGCAGAAGTAAAACTGAAGAAATCAATGTATTTTGATCTTTTTTAACATTTAATCATTTTACAGCCTAATCTCAGCCCCCTTGATCCTCTCCTCTGTATTTGTAAGAAAAGAAAATGGAACAAGTGGGATCCCCCCAAAAAGCAAGGCATTGTAGTTATCCATTTTAACATGTGAATATACTGCATATATGTCAATACTGTAACTGATGTTATGTACATTGAACATGAAGCAGTTAAAAATTCTTTTATAGTTCCAAGTGTTATAATATAAAATTAATACACTAATGTGTAATAAAGTTCTCATCATATACATTATATTCCTTAATCTGTACTACAAAATGTTTATCAAAGTAGGATTAATGCAGTATTTGGAATATAAAAATAAAATATGTGATCTGTTGGTAAGGAATGTTAGTTACACTTACTTGTATACATAAAATCTTAATACGTTTGAATCTGTCCATATACACAATGAACAGTCCCCAGTTAGTACTATTTAAAGGTATCTTACATTTAGAATTTGCCAAGTACACAAATGTATTTGTTATTTAAGATAAAACCTAATAATTGATGTTAGTTATGTGATTTATGATGTTTAAGCAAAGGAAATGTCCCAAAACAAGAGCTGGTTTTACTCGAAATATAAATCTGTTAGAGTTGATACTTTTAGTCATTTGGCATCTGAAGAGGTAAAGGAGGCTAAAGACAGTGCTATAACACTTGGCTAGGGTATCAGTCAACCATAATTTCATGATGAACGTCCTTTAGAAATTGAGATACCAAAGCTTAAGAGTACTTCATTGATTAAAAACACTGTATATTGTTACAGAGTAATCTCTACTACTCACTAAGAGAGACCCCCTAGAACATTAAACTTCAGGGCTATCCAAACCTTTATACATGTGACACTTCTATCATTTAGTCTCATATCCATTTTTCCATTTAAAAACTCTAATAATAATACTTTCTGAAGTCTGTCATTCATTCTAGTAAAATGTTGACTTTGTTGGTTAGATGAGTGCATGTGCTGGCAAGTGTTCCATAAGTTGTAGGTGTTCTTAGGAGGACAGTACTCTTAGTGTTGGATTATATTTGGCTGAACTACAAGTATCAGTAGGGGCTAGAGTAATGGATCACTGGTTAAGAACACTTACTGATGCATTGTCTTCCTCTGTGGCCTGGTAAGGCTGTTTCCCCCTCAGGGGGAGGTGATCAAAGAGCAGGCCAATCAGTTCATGTCAGAGACAGTCCCTGTTCCCATTACTATGGAACCCACTTGGACACTGATCTCTCATGGGCTACATCTGTGCAGGGATTCTAAGTTATCACCATGCATGTCCCTTGGTTGGAGTATCAGTCTCAGAAAAGACCCTTGTGCCAGATTTTTTGGTTCCGTTGCTCTCCTTGTGGAGCTCCATTCTACTCCAGGTCTTACTATTTCCCACTTCTTTCATGAAATTTCCTGCACTCTGCCCAAAGGGAGACCTAAAAGACTAGGATCAGAAGGAAGGAAAGTAACCTCCCCTAACAGTGGACTTGGGGAGGGGCATGCATGAAGAAGGGAGAGGAAGGCATTGGGAGGGGAGGAGAGAGGGTTTATGGGGGGATACAAAGTGAATAAAGTGTAATTAATAAAATAACTAATAATGATTAAATTGTATAGTGCAGAGAGCTGAATTTCTTGATGTAAAGCAAAGCACTCTTTTTCTTCTTTATAAAAACCAAAACTTCCAGATGTATATATTATTATCACATTAAATGAACTAATTATATTAACTCTTTTTGTGTCAAGGATACAAAATTTTAACACTAAACTTTATTTTACTTTCATTGAGTCTAAGTTTAAACATATCTCTGTTTCTTAAATTTGTTGTGAGGAAAATTTTCTCCTGGCTCAAAGAGGTAGAAAGTCAATATCTACCCTCATTTTAAATTTCCAAATACAAAACAAAGCTCAATTTCTTTCAAATTAACTTGGAGATTCAATGGGACTATTGGTATTAATAAAGGCACAAGGGTGAGCATTATTGACAACCTCATGGGTGATCCTAACGTAGTCAAATTGAAAGGATTCCAGGAGCATTGTTGTTGTTTTCATCATAGCAGCATGAAGTGTCACTCTCCAGTCCCTCCTAGCCTATAATTTCTAGCCTTTCTCCAGCACCCTGAGGTTATATGTACTTAGGGTAGAATTGCCATCACTATTTATTAGAAAGGGTTAAATACTCAGGTGAGGATACCATGACCCTGCTACTCCTCTTTTGGGGAAGGAACATGAATATCAACAAACCCAGATGTGATGATCTTTAACAAGCAGGAAGAGCTAAACTCCTAAAAATGGTGGCTATTTCACTCTGAGGATAGTACTGTGCACTGAAGTTCTCAGTGGGAAATGAGCACATATGTAAAAAACTCTTGAAAATTTGTTGACACAAACAAACTTAAACTCAAAGAGACATTAGCATGGTTAAATACATTGGGTAAGCATCTAATATTCATTTTAAAATACTGAATTTTCTGTGACGCTACAGTTCTGCAGTTGTATCAGGTATTATTGAAACATGTCACCAAAACCATTTCATTTGTTGAACATCTATTTTAAATAGAACACACCTGTTAAGTAAATGTTAGGATAAAATAAAGAACTCACTAAAAGAGGAATTAGTTGACCTCACCACGAGGATTTAGAAAGCAATTTGATTTATGTAGTGTTTCAGAAAGAAACTAAGGCTAGCCGATGTGGTTTTTTTATTTTTATTTTTTATATTAATCACAGGTTATTTACTTTGTATCCCAGCCGTAGCCCCCTCCCTCATTTCCTCCCAATCCCACCCTCCCTCCCTCATCTTCTCCCTGTCCCTTTCCAAGTACACTAACAGAGGAGGACTTCTTCCCCTTCCAACTGACCCTAGCTTATCAAGTCTCTTCAGGACCGGCTAGGCCTCTTCTGTGGCCTAGCAATGCTGCTCCTCCCTCATGAGCAGGGAGTGGGGGCGTGTATGAGGAAGAGCTTGCCGTTGAGTTCATGTCAGAAATAGTCCCTATTCCCCTTATCAGAGAACCCATTTTGACACTGAGCTACCATGGGCTATATACGATCAGAGGTTCTAGATTATATCCATACATGGTCCTTGGTTGAAGAAACAGTCTCATGAAAGACCCCTATGCCCTGATACATTTGGTCCTTGTGGCACTCCTATACTCTCCAGGTCTTACTAATTCGCCCTTCTTTCATATGATTCTCTGCACTCTGCTGAAGGTTTGGTTATGAGTCTTAATATCTGCTTTGATACAATGCTAGGGAGAGTCTTTCAGAGGCCATCTGTGATACGCTCCTGTACTGTTACTTGTTTTCTCCTACATCCAATGTCCATCCCATTTGTCTTTCTAAATGAGGTTTGGTCATCTTACCCCGAGTGCTCTTTATTGTTTATCTTCTTTAGATGTATTGATTTCAGTATATTTATTCTATCTTATAGGTCTATATACAATGTGTGTCTTTCTGCTTTTGGGATACCTCATTCAGGTTGATCATTTCTAGGTCCCACCATTTGTCTGCAAATTTCATGATTTCCTCGTTTTTAATTGCTGAGTAGTATTCCATACTGTAGAAGTACCACAATTTCTGTATCCATGCCTCAACTGAGGGACATCAGGGTTGTTTCCAGGTTCTGGCTATTACGAATAAAGCTGCTATAAACATGGTTGTGCAAATGTCCTTGTTGTGTACTTGAGCATCTTTTAGATATATGATTAGGAATGGTATAACTGGATCTTGGGGAATCACTATTCCTATTTGTCTGAGAAAGTGCCAGATTGATTTCCAAAGTGGTTGTACAAGTTTGCATTCCCACCAAAAATGGAGGAAGTTTCCTCTTTCTCTGCATCTCCTGCATCCTCTCAAGCATGTGCTGTCACTTGAGTTTTTTTATTTTAGCCATTCTGATGGGTGTAAGGTGAAATCTCAGGGTCCTTTTGATTTGCATCTCCCTGATGGCTAAGGACTTGAGCATTTCTTTAAGTGTTTTTCTGCCATTCTACAGTCCTCTACAGAGAGTTCTGTGTTTAACTCCTCCGTGCCCCATTTTTTAATTGGATTACTTGATTTGTTGCTTTTTAACTTCTTGAGTTCTTTATATATACTGGATATTAGCCCTCTGTCAGATGTAAAGTTGGTGAAGGTCCTTTCTCAGTCTGTAAGCTGTCTTGTTGTTTTCATGACAGTGTCTTTTGCTTTACAGAAGCTTTTCAGTTTCATGAGGTCCCGTTTATTTATTGTTGATCTTAAGGCCTGTGATGTTGGTGTTCCATTCAGGAAGTAGTCTCCTGTGCCAATGAGTTCTAGGGTCTTCCTTACTTTTTTTTCTAACTGATTTAGAGTATCTGTTTTTATGTTGATGGCTTTGATCCACTTAGACTTTAGTTTTGTGCAGGATGATAAATATGGATCTGTTTTCATTTTTCTGAACATAGATATCCAGTAGAACCAGCACGATTTGTTGAAGATGCTGTCTTTTTTTCCATTGAATGATTTTGGCTTCTTTGTCAAAAATCAAGTATTCATAGATGTGTATATTTGTTTCTGGGTCTTCTATTCGGTTCCATTGATCCTCCTTTCTGTTTCTATGGCAATACCATGCAGTTTTTATTACTATTGCTCTGTGGTACAGCTTGAGATCAAGGATGGAGATACCTCCAGATGATCTGTTGTTGTACAGGATTATTTTGGAGATTCTGGGTTTTTTTTTTTTCTCCATATGAAGCTGAGAATCTTTTTTTCAAGGTCTGAAAAGAATTGTGTTGAATTGCATTTAATCTGTAGATTGCTTTTGGCAGAATGGCCATTTTCACTATGTTAATCTTACCAATTCATGAGCATGGGAAATCTTTCCATCTTCTGATATCTTCTTCAATAGCTTTCTTCAGAGACTTGAAGTTTTTCTCAAACATGTCTTTCACTTGCTTGGTTAGTGTCACCCCAAGGTTATGTTATGTAAATAGTGTTTATTGTAAAGGGTGTTGTTTCCCTACTTTCTTTCTTGTCCCTTTTGTCTTTGGTATACAGGAGGGCTTCTTAGTTTTCTGAATTGATTTTGTATCCAGCCATATTGCTGAAGGTGTTTATCATTTGAAGGAGTTCTCTTGTTGAATTTTGGGGCTTGATCAAGTATACTATCATATCATCTGCAAACAGTGCTATTTTGACTTCATCCTTTCTGATTTGTATCCCCTTGATATCCTTTAGTTGTCTTATTGCTCTACCTAGGATTTCAAGTACGAAGTTGAAGAGATATGGAGAGAGTGGGCAGCCTTGTCTTGTCCCTGATTTCAGTGGGATTGATTTAAGTTTCTCTCCATTGAGTTTGATGTTGGCTATATGCTCGCTGTATATTGCTTTTACTATGTTTAGGTATGTGCCTTGCATCCCTGATCTCTCCAAGACTTTAAATATGAATGTATGTTGGACTTTGTCAAATGCTTTTTCGGCATTTAAGGAGATAATCATGGGGATTTTCTCCTTCAGTTTGTTTATATGGTGGATGATATTGATGGATTTCCGTATGTTGAACCACTGTTGCATTCCTGGGATGAAGCCTACTTGATCATGGTGGTTCATATCTTTGATGTGTCCTTGATTTGGTTTGCAAGTATTTTATTGAGTATTTTTCCGTCAATGTTCATAAGAGAGATAGGTCTGAAGTTCTCTTTTTTGTTGGGTCTTTGTGTGGTTTAGGTATCAAGGTGACCAGCTGCATAGAATGAGTTTGGTAATGTTCCTTCTGTTTCTATTTTGTGGAATAGTTTGAGGAGAATTGAAGTTACCCTTTCTCTGAAATTCTGGTAGAATTCTGCGCTGAAACCATCTGGCACTGGGCTTTTTTTGGAAGAGAGACTTTTGACAACTGCTTCTATTTCCTTGGGGGAAATAGGACTATTCAGTCTTTCTACCTGATCTTGTCTTAATTTAGTTAGATGGAATATATCAAGAAAATTGTCCATTTCATTTAGATTTTCAATTTTTTTTTGGCATATAGGATTTTGTAGTAAGACCTCATGATTGTTTGGATTTCCTCAGAGTCTGTAGTTATGTCCCTCTTTTCATTTCTGATTTTGCTGATTTGGATAGTTTCTCTCTGCCTTTTTGTTAGTTTGGCTAAGGGCTTATCTATCTTGTTGATTTTCTCAAAGAACCAGCTCTTTGTTTCATTGATTCTTTGAACAGTTTTATTTGTTTCCAATTGATTGATTTCAGCTCTGATTTTGATTTTTTCCAGCCATCTGCTACTCTTGTATGTGTCTGCTTCCTTTTTTTTTCCCCTAGGGCTTTCAGTTGGGCCATTAAGTTCTTGTATGAGATGTTTCAAATGTCTTCTTGAAGACACTTAGTGCTATGAGCTTTCCTCTTAGCACTGCCTTCATTGTGTCCCATAATTTTTGGTATGTTGTGCCTTCATTTTCATTGAATTCTAGGAAGTCTTTAATTTCTTTCTTTATTTCTTCCCTAACCAAGCTGTCATTGAGTAGCAAGTTGTTCAGTTTCCATGTATGTGCAAGCTTTTTGCTGTTTCTGTTTTGGTTGAGGTCCAGCTTTAGTCCATGGTGGTCAGATAGAATACAAGGGATTATTTAAAACTTTTTGTGTCTGCTGAGGTTTGCTTTATGACCAAATATATGGTCTATTTTGGAGAAGGTTCCATGAGGTGATGAAGAAGGTATGCTTTTTGATTTTTGGGTGGAAAGTTCTGTAGACGTCTATTAGGTCCATTTTATTTAGGGCCTCTGTAAGTCCATTTGTTTCCCTGTTTTGCTTCTGACCAGATGACCTGTCCCTTGGTGAGAGTGGCGCGTTGAAGTCTCCCACTATTAAGGTGTTGGGATCGATGTGTGATTTCAGCTCTAATAATGTTTCATTTATAAATGTATGTGGTCTAGTATTTGGGGCATAGATGTTTAAAATTGTGATGTCCTCCTGTTGGAATTTTCCTTTGATGAGTAAGAAGTGCCTTTCCTTATCTTTTTTGATTAATTTTGGTTGAAACTCTATTTTCTTAGATATTAGGATCGCTACCCCTGTTTGTTTTCTGGTTCCATTAGCTTGAAAAACATTTTTTTCCAGCCCTTTATTCTGAGGTAGTGTTTTTCTTTTTTGCATAGTTGTGTTTCTTGGATGTAGCAGAATGTTTGATCCTGTTTCTGCAACCATTCTGTTTGTATCTTTTTATTGGAGAGTTGAAACCATTTATGTTGATAGATAATACTGACCAATGAGTGTTAGTTCCTTTTACTGTGGAGTTGATGGTCTTACTATGATTCATTGCTTTTTATTTTTTTGTCTTTTAATTTTTGTTGGGAAATTATCTGTATCCTATATTTTCTTTGGTCTAGTTTTTTCATTGGATTGGAGTTTTCCTTCTAGTATCTTCTGTAGGGCTGGTTTGCTGTGTAGATGTTGCTTAAATTTAGTTTCATCGTGGAATAATTTGTTTTCTTCATCTATGTTGATTGAAAGCTTTCCTGGGTATAGTAGTTTGGGTTGACATCTGTGTTCCCTTAAATAATGCAAGACCTCTGCCCAGGCCCTTCTGGCTTTCATAGTTTCTGATGAGAAGTCTGGTGTGATTCTGACTGGTCTACCTTCATATGTTACTTGATCTTTTTCCCTTGTTGCCTTTAATATTTTTTCTTTGTTTTGTAGGTTTAGTGTTTTGACTATGATGTGTCGTGTGGTATTCCTTTTGTGCTCTAGTCTATTTTTTGTTCTTTAGGCTTATTGTATGTTTATGGACATCTCTTTCTTTAAGTTGGGAAAATTTTCTTCTATGATTTTGTTAACAATATTTTCCAGTCCTTGGAGCCTGGAGTCTTCTCTTTCATCTATTCCTGTTATTCTTAGGTTTCATCTTTTCATGGTGTCCTTAAATTCTTGTATGTTTTGTGTTTGGAACTTTTCTGATTTTACCTTTTCTTTGAGGGAGCAATTAATTTCAGCCAGTGTATCTTCAGCACCTGAGATTCTCTCTTCTATCTTTTGTATTCTATTGGTGATGCTTACCTTTGTGGTTTCTGATCTTTTTTCTAAGTTCTCCAGTTGCAGGGTTTTCTCTGTTTGTGTTTTCTGTATAGATTCTAATTCTGTTTTCATGCTTTGCACCATTTCCTTCATCTGAGTGAATGTGGCTCCTATTTTTTTTGTCTGTTTCTTCTCTATATGTCTCTAATTGTTCCTGTACATGCGCAGTTAAAGTCTTCTGTATTTCTTTAAGAGCTCTGTTCATTTCCTCTTTTTGTTCCTCTAATAACTGCATAAGCATAGCTTTACAGTCATTTTCCTTTGTTTCTGCTGAATTAAAATATCCATTGATTTTAGGGGTTGCTGGTGGGTCCTTGGTGTCCTGATTTTTGTTGGGTGAGTTCTTAAGCCCACCCTTGGCCATTTGCTTATATGTGATCTTCACTGTTTTTTCCTTGAGTCTGAACTTCAGACTGGAACTGTCTTTCTCTGGTATCTGGAGTATTCTTCAGGAAGATCAGGGAGGTCCAGTGGTTTGAGAGCGTGTGTTGCTGCTAAAGTTGTACCTAAGAGAGGAAAACCACTGACACAGATTTGTTACTGCTGGTGAGTAAGCATGTGTGCGTGCGCTTGCACATCTTGAAGGGGAGTGCTAGAGAGTATAAGTACTTAGGATATGGGGGTTGGGAGCAAGCACAAGAGGGGATGTGGATGCAGGTGAGGTTAGCAAGCACAGATTGCATGCATAAAGTGCCTGCACAGGTTTCCTGAGTACCCAGTGTTCTCCAGTCTGTGGAGGGCTCTGCAGGCTGGACTCTGAGGTCTGTGGCTGACGCTGTGGGCAGGACACTTACACTGTTGTGGGCTTTGTGTTCCAAGCCCTGTTCTATGTGCTAGAAGCTGTGAGCACGGCACGTTGGCCTCTGCCCTCTGAGTTAGGAAGCCCTATGTGCTTCCTCTGCTGCTTCCCCCTCATGCAAGGCTGCAGATCGGAGGTCATGGGGGAAATGACGGGGGGTTGAATGTTCTCAGTCTCAAATATCAAGGAGGGAGATCTGTGCTTGGAGCAGGCAGCACTGTGTGCAGGCAAGCTGTGTGCACTGTGGGGTGCCTCCTCTGTTTTAGCTGCTAGTTGCAGTAACTCCAATAACTCCCAGTAACTCTGCTGCAGCTTCCCTATTGGCTGCTGCACCTTCATCCTTTCCACTGCAGGGTTGGCTACCTCTGCTGCTACTTCCGCCCATTAAGGGGAAGTGCCTAGGAAGCGATTCCCTAGGAGAAGTCTACCGGAGATATCCGCGGTTAGCCTGTGTCCTATTGGACTCAGATCAGGGTTTGTATCCTTTCTCCCCGGACTCCTCGTACAGTTGTTTTGGGTTCCACAGCCCCTCGACTCACCAATTTGGAATTTCAGCTCCTCTGAATATGGTGTGCAACTGGTCAATGCCATCTTGGATCCCCCCCCCGTGATTTCTTTTTTTATAAAAGTGAAAAATTATTGACTATTGGTGCTAAGTTCATTTTACAATTTTTGTGACAAAAATAGTTGTAGATTTAGTGTTTCCTTCATCTTTATAACAAATACTATTGATTACTCATTACATATCTAGCACTGTGTTGGGCTCTAAAAGAAAACAGATATAATAAAATACATTCATGTTCCTCAGGGGCTCTTTCCTAATGGGAGAAATAGCCCCAGGAGCCAATAATTGAATACAATATAGTAAATTCTGTACAAGTGATGTCCTTAATATTCTGTTGGAGCAGAGATGTACGTTTTCTTAATTCTCCTCAAGGGTGTCATAAAAAGATTAATGGAAGGGGATTAGTAGGGCCAAATCTTTAATTTAGAATTTGAAAAGAAGATAAAGGAGGGAACTTGCAAACACAGTATGGAAAAGTGAAGATAGAATACCTTTCTGTCCTGCTTTTCATGGAACTAGTAAGTTTCCTAGGTCACAACAATTGATATGAAAATGAGAAATTAACATGAAAACAAGTCATTTTATATTTCCATAATGGGTTTTGGAAATAGCATTTCTCTCTCTCTCTCTCTCTCTCTCTCGCTCTCTCGCTTTCTCTCTCTTTTCTTCTCCTTTTTCCTCTCTCTCTTTCTCTCTCCCTTATACTCTGCTTTCTCTTTCTCTATCCCTGTTTCCTCTCTACCTCTCTTTTTTCTCAAAAGCCCAAAGCATGTTTTATTCTTCATATCCCCATTGCCAGGGATCTTAGCTAGGGTCACCCTCATGGATTCCTGGGAGATTCCATTTTCCTAGATATCTAGCTTGTCCCAGAGATGCACCATATTGATTCCGGTCCTCTCTTCCAAAATACTCCGTAGAGTTGATCACTCTTGTTCCCTTTCCCATCTCCTTTCCCACCCAGTTCCTTCCCTCCTAAGCTGTTTTGTTTTTTTTTTTTGTTGTTGTTGTTGTTGTTCAGGAAGTTCTTTCCTGTGCCAAAGCTTTCAAGACTATTCCACACTTTTTCTTCTATTAGACTTAGAGTATCTGGTTTATTGTTAAGGTCTTTAATTCATTTGAATTTGAGTTTTGTACAGGGTGATATAAAAGAAATGTATTTGCATTCTTCTCCCTGAAGACTTGTAGTTAGAACAGCACCATTTGTTGAAGGTACTTTCTTTGTTCTATTGTATAGTTTTGGCTTCTTTGTCAAAACTGTTGTGTCAATAGGTATGTGGGTTTAATTCTGAATCTTTGATTCATTTGCATTAATCAACCTGTTTGTTATTATTCAAATACCATGAAGTTTTTACTACTATTGTTCTGTAGCACAACTTGAAATGAGGGATGCTGCTACCTCTAGAACTTCTTTTATTGTACAGGGTTGTTTTAGCAATCTTGGGTCTTTTTGTTCTTCCATGTGAAGTTGAGAATTGTTCTTTCAAGGTGTGTAAATAATTGTGTTGGAAATGTGGTGGGAATTGCATTGAATCTGTAGGTTACTTTTGGTAAGATGGCCATTTTCACTATGTTAATCCTACCGATCCACAAACATAAGAGATTTTTCCATCTTCTGATATCTTCTTCAATATCATTTTTCAGAGACTTGAAGCTTTTTTCAAACAGGTCTTTCACTTGCTTGGTTGAAGTTACACCAAGATATTTTATATTATTTCTGGCTTTTGTGCAGGATGTTCTTTCCCTAAGTTCTTTCTCCAGCCCTTTGGTCTTTTGTATACAGAAGGGCAACTGATATTTTTTTTAAGTTAATTTTTACCCATTCAATTTTCTGAAGGTTTTATTTTATCACCTGTAGGAATTCTCTGGTAGAAATTTCGGGGTCACTTGTGTTTACTATCATATCAACTGTGTAAAGAAACACTAACTTCTTCCTTTCTAGTTTGTATCCTTTGACCTTCTTTAATTGTCTTATTGTACTAGTTAGGACTTCAAGTACTAAGTTTAGTAGATAATGGAGAGATTGGGCAACCTTGTCCTGTCTCTGATTTTAGTGGACTTGCTTTAAGCTTCTTTCCATTTAATCTGATGTTAGCTATTAGCTTGCTGTATATTGCTTTATTGTGTTTAGATATATGCCATCTATCCCCAATCTGTCTAAGATATTTATCATAAAGAAATATTGGAATTTTTTCAAAGGTTTTTTTTTCAGCATCTAATGAGATGATCATGTGTTTTTTTCTTTCAGTCTGTTTATATGGTAGATTACATTGATGTTTTTTTCATATGTTGAAACATCATGCATCCCTGGGATGAGGACTATGATCATGGTGGATGATGTTTTGATGTGTTCTTGGATTTGGTTTGCAAGTATTTTATCTAGTATTTTTGCATCAATGTTCACAGGGAAGATAGGCTTATAATTCTATTTCTTTGCTGAGTCATTGTGAGGTTTAGGTATCAGGGTGATGGTGGCCTCACAGAATGTGCTCAGAATTTGATTCTTTTGTTTTTATTTCATGAAATAGTTTAAAGAACATTGGTATTTGCTCTTCTTTGAATGTAAGATAAAATTCTGCACTAAAATAAACTGTTCCTGGGCTTTTTTTGGTTGAGAGATTTTAATGACTGCTTTTTTAAAAGATTTATTTTAAGTAAATGAGTGTGCTACATGTACACCTGCATGAGAGAAGAGGGCATCAGATCCTAGTATAGATGGTTGTGAGCTACTGGGAATTGAACTCAGGCATCAATAAGAGCAGACAGTGCTTTTAACAACTGAGCCACCTCTCCAGTTCTAATGACTGCTTCTTTTTCCTTGGGGTTTATAGGTCTTTTTAAATTAATTACCTGTCTTGATTTTACTTTAGTAAGTTTTATCTATCAAGAAAACCACCTATTTGACTTAGATTTTCCAATTTTCCTGTCTGTTATTATGTCCCCCTTTTCATTTCTGATTTTGATAATGTTGTGTTTCGGTGAACTTTTCCATAAATATCTTTTAGGTACATTTTATTAACAACATTGGTTAGTTTCATTATTTCTCTATTTAGTTTCTGTTTTCATGACTTGCCCATTGATAAGAATGGGATGTCGGAGTCTCCTACTATTAACATGATTGGATGTGTGTTATTTAAGATTTAGTAATGTTTATTTTACAAATGTGGGTGCCCTTGCATTTGAAGCAGAGATATTCATAATTGAGACATCATCTTGGTGTATTTTTCCTTCAATGAGTATGAAGTGTCCTTCTCCAACTCTTTTCATTAATTTTGGTTGGAAACTATTTTATTAGGTATTAGAGTGGTTGTTTGTTATTCCAGCTTGCTTCTTGGGTTCATTTGCTTGGAAAATCTTTTTCTAGACCTTTAGTCTGAGGTAATGTCTATCTTCATTGCTTGGGTCTGTTTCCTGTATGCAACAGAATTTTTGTTCTATCTTAGCTCCCATTCTGTAAATCTGTCTTTTAATTGGTTAACTGACTCCACTGGTATTGAGAGATATTAATGAGCAATGATTGCTAATTCCTGTTATTTTGATGTTGGTGGTGGTAGTGTGTGAATGCATGAGTGTGTGTGTGTGCGCGTGCTTCCCTTCCTTTGTTTTTGCCCAGATGAAATTATTTATTTCCTGTGTTTTCTTGTCTTTAATTAACCTCCTTTTGTTGCAGTTTCCTTCTAGTATCCTTTGTGTGGCTGAATTTGTGGAAAGATATTGTTTAAATGTGGTTTTGTCATGGAATATCTTGTTTTATCCATCTATAGAGATTGAAAGTTTTCTGAGTAGTAGTTTGAGTTGGCATCTGTGGTCTCAGAGACTGTAAGACATCTGCCCAGGCCCTTCTGGCTTTTAATGTCTCTGCTGAGAAGTCGGGTATAATTTTGATAGGTCTTCTTTTATATGTTACTTGGCCTTTTTCCCTTGCAGCTTTTAGTATTCTTTGTTCTGTTCTTTTAGCATTTTATTATGTGGCGTTTCCTTCTTAAAGTCCTCTATCATCTTCATAAGTATGGATTTAATGTCATTTTCTTGAGTTTCTTCTGTGTTAAAGCATTTTGGGCTCTTTGCAGTAAGATAGTTGTTATATAAGTTATATAGTAACTTACTATGTAAGTTATATATAACTTACTATATAAATTATATAGTAAGATAGGGTTATCATGGTGCCAAATTTCCCTGGCTCTTTTTGACTATGTTCTCATGCTGCCCTTTAGCTTTCTGGTTGTCCCTGGCGTTGTCATGCTTCAGGTAAGGCAGTAGAGTTATGGGCTAGGAAATGAGCATAAGGGGGCAAGTGCATTTTGTTGCTATTGAAAGTATTTAGAAGAATGCATGAGTAGTTGATTTGGGGAGAGGTCACACCTAGTAGTCCCAGGTGGAAGCATGCCTCTAGGAATTCAGGGATGACTGTGGGTTGGGAATTGGAGTGCACAGGGGACATAGCAGAGTCTCTCATCATTCAAGAATTTTTGTTTCAGTTACGTAGACTGGGTGTGTATTTCTACACACATATGAAAGACAAAGCAAGTAGTTTCTCTGGTAAGATATTAATATTAAATATTTTAAGCAAATATTTCTTCAGAGAATGATTAAGGATCTTTTTTTTCTAAGTGAAAAAAAACATTTAAATGAGAAAAACTTCAGGGATTTGCTTTACTTTTTGGTCAGTTGTATAGAAGTCCTCCCTATTGTGTTTCCTTTAATATTTTATTTACATTTTTACATACTACATATTTTGAGCATATTCTTTTCCTTACCTGATCAAGTTCAAGTTTGAGCCTGTCTGGTGCAAGAGGGTTTTTTTTTTATTTATTTCTCAAATTAACTCTATGAAAATATGTGCCTCAGTTTATATTATTTCATTCTTGTTTTTTAATGGTCTTTTAGCCTGGCCATAGAGGTGTATGGTTTTAATCCCAGCATTCTTCAGGCAGAGGCAGGCAGACCTATGTAAGTTCAAGGCAAGTCTGGTCTACACAAGGACAATTCCAGAACGGTTGTGGCTACACACAGGGAAATCCTGTCTTGAAAACAAAACAAAAAAATAATAATTTATTACCATTCACATTAATGGTCTCTATGTCTCTGTGATCATCCCTCCCCCTCCTTTTCATTTCTCCCTTTGTACCCACTTGTTACTTTCATTCATCCTGCCAATACTCTGCTTTCCAGTCACATAGGTTCTATTTTTAATTGTTCCCTCCTATTTTTCATCTTTTTCTTAAAATATAAATTGCTACATTCCTAGACTTCTTTCTAGTTTAATAAATTATACTAACATATATATTAATATATATATGCAAATATATGAGTAAGTAGACACACGTGTGTGTACACGCACTCACACACTCACATATATATATTCACATACAAAAATTAAAATCTCAGATATGTATTTAAAAAAATGTGAAATTATTTTTTCCTTCTGAGTTTAGGATACATTACTTAATGTACTATTTTTTAGTTCTCTTCATTTTACTATAATTATAAAGATTTCCTTTTCTTCAAGGTTTAAGAAAATTTCATTCCTATGTATATACACTACATTTCCTTTATCTACTCATTGGCATATTGATTATTTCCTTGTATTTGTTTTTGTGAATAATGTGGCATTAAACATATATATATATATATATATATATATATATATATATACATTCCTTTGTGCTAGAGCTTAGAGTCATTCAAGTATACACTCAGGAATAATTTACCTGGTTGATCTAGTAATTCTATTGTTATTATAGATTAAATGTACAAATGCAGTGAAGAAAAAAGAGTGAAACTGTAAGCACAGAATGGATAACTGAAGATACAATACCCCTCCCTCCTGCTTTTCCTGGAACTACTTAGTTTCCTATGTCATCACATTTGATATTATAAACAAATTAACATAGACATAGGTCATTTTATATTTCTTTAATGAGTTCCAGCAATAGCATTCATTCATATTTCTCATCATTCTCTTTCTCTCCACTTTGTGTATCCTTATATCCTCTCTCCTTTCCCTTCCCTGTCAGAAATGATGGGATTCAGCACAATTTACTCACATGCTAGGTGAGTACTCCGCTACTAATTTTTGTGCCTCATCATTCTTTAAAATTACTATTTCAAGTACTGTTTTGTTTCAGTTGTGCAGATTGGATATATAGTCCTACACACTTATGAACAACAAATGAAGTAGTTTCTCTGATGTAATCTCAACATTCAACCTTTTTTTAAACAAATAGTTGTTCAGAGAAAAACTAGGAATCTTTTGTCCTAAGTGACTGCATCTTTTAAATGAGATAATCTATGAGCGATTGTTTTACTTCTTGGTTGATTTTATTAAAAGCCTCCCCATTGTTTTTCCTTTAATTTTTATTTACCTGTTTTATTTAAATGTTTTTGCATGCATGTTAAGACCACATTTGTTGCATTTCTGTACAAATTCAAGTTTGAGCCTGCCAGTTGCAAGAGAACAAATATACTCAATAAAATATTCTGCCTCAGTTTGCTTAAAAATAAATTTTTAGTCTAGTAGTGGTGGAACATTCCTTTAATCCTTCAGCTCTTGAGCCAGGACAGTCAGGGCCATACAGAGAGAAAAAAATGATATGAAAAAAACAAAAAAAAGTTTATTTAATTACCATATATAGTAATGAGTTTCATTTTTTTCTTAGTTGATCATCTTCTCCATCTACTCTCCCCTTGTCCCTTTTCATTCACTTGCTACTTCCCTTCATTCTGCCTATACTTCTGCTTCTGCTTTCCAGTCATATGAATTCTGTTTTTAATTGTTCCCCTAGCATTCTTCAACCATTTGCTAAAACATAATTGATGCTTTCATCATCCTTTTCCTACTTTCATGAATTATACCCACATACACATTTACATACATCTATACACATATATACCTGTCTAGAAATAACATATATATATATATATTATATACATACATATATAGATATATCACTTTTATATTTAGTTCTAGGATGTCTGAATCAGTTTACATTTGGCATAGCAGTGAATAAGATTGTATCTTTCTCCATTTCTTTTCCAAATTTTTCACTTGTTGTTTTCCTGTCTGTGAGAGCCTGCCTGAACAGTTGAACAGTTTCTGAGTGGGGAGTGAGGACTGAAATAATTAAAACAAGTTACACTACACTGATGATCAGCTCGGGAGGGCTGTCAGTAAGACTGCAACCTCGAGTTTATTCCACAATTCTTTTTTTATAGGCAAAGCAAAAACAAGTCACATCAATACAAGGAAGAAATTCATAGAACTGCCAAACTTGTTTTCTTAAACTCCTTCCCTGTAGCAGATATGGTCGAAGGTCACACAAACAAGTTTTAAGTAACTTGGTGAAACATCCTGTTATCTCTGACTCAGGGTGAAGGCCAGGGTAAAGAACATGTTTGTGTTGTTTGTTGTTGTTTGTGAATATTCAATAACAAAGCAGCTTGACAAACAAAAAGCTTTTCACAGGTCTCGTTTTTTTATGTTTTAAAAGACATAAGCTTAAGGGCCTTGGAATTGAACATTGTGCCTGTTTTAAATTGTCTCTCTTAAAAGATATATTCTTTTTTAATTTTTATTTTTTTCTTATCAGTTACATTTTATTAGCTCTGTATCCCAGCTGTATCCCGCTCCCTCATTCCCTCCCACTCCTACCCTCCCTCCCTCCTCTCCACCCTGCCCCTTTCCAAGTCCACTGATAGGGGGTGACCTCCTCCCCATTCATCTGATCCTGTTTTATCAGGTATCTTCAGGACTGGCTGCAAAATGCTCCTCTGTGGCCTAACAGGACTGCTCCTCCCTTGGGGGGTGGGGAGGTCAAAGAGCCAGCCATTGAGTTCCTGTTAGAAATAGTCCTTGTTCTCCCTACTATGGGAAACCAATTGGTTACTGAGATATTCTTTCTCATCATTGGTACATGAGTTCCATCATTCATGTCTTGCCTTAGGTTGAATATTGCTCAGAAAGATCTTGCCCAACTTTGACTACCAACCTCTGCTAGGGTAGAAGCTGGAGTTTAATCTTATGCAGATCAGTTTTAGCATTCCAGAAGGCCTTAATGAAGGTTTAATTATCACTGGTAAGAGAATGCTCCTAATAAGAGTAATAAGCCAAGTCCTATAACACTCCATAAAAGTGACGTTAAAAGATGACCATAAGGGCCATAAAAACTGCAATAATTAACCCATCCATTCTTTTAGCTCTGCTTCTAGCACTTGTAATCTGTTATCAGAATACCAAGTCTGAGAAGCATTCACAGGAAACATAATAAAACCAGAACCTGTTGTCCGTTTGAAAACTTAGAAAAACACTTTGTTAGTTTACACTGATGGCAAGAAACATTAAAAGTTGAATCTGTATAAAAATGTTAACCATTCCGAACAACAAAGCATAAGTAAGATTTACACAGGCACTTGTAGGGCTTCTGGAGAGTTTCTCCAACAAGCTTCCAAATATAGTTCTGCTGAAAACCAGAATCAGACCAAAGTCCCATAGTCAGTCCCCTTTCCCATTCTTCCTGATTTTGTTGAGAATTGTCCTGATTACCAGACCAATTAAGTCTAAAAGGTTTCTCTGCACAACATCTTCTCCTGGGAGCAGCAAGTAAAAAAGGTTAGACAGGAGTATAAGCCAAATACAGCTCTCTGTTCACCATCAGGACAGAATTCATTATTGTCAGCAGAAGGAGAATCCTCTTTCCAGAGAACATCTGTAATTTTTGCACCTGCCTTTCTGGGATCCACAGGATAACTTCAGCATCTTGCAGAAAAACACAAACATACCTTCTTCCCCTTATTAATATAGGGTAGAGCCCCTACAATATTCCAGTAATTGGATCTTTCCATTTCACTTAGGCATAATTGTATTTGGTATTAAGATGCCACAATCGATCAGCAGCAGAACTACCTTGTATATCCACATTCAAAAAAATTAAAATAAAAAGAGCAAGATTAAGGTAATTCTGTGGTGTTTGGGGATATAACTCCATTTTTTATTTTTTGCAATTGGTTCTGAAGAGATTCATGGGCATGTTCAACAATTTTTGGCCTTGACGATTACATGGAATACCTGTTTTATGATTTATATACATTGAGTGCAAAAACGCTGAAAAGCTTGACCCATATATCCAGTACCATTATCAGTCTTTATAATATGAAGAATACCAATTGTTTCAAAGCATTTTAATCAATGTTTATAACATGTTTGATGGCTCTTCCTGTTAAAGGAGTTGCCATGATAAATCCTGAAAAAGTATCAATTGTTACATGAACATATTTTAGCTTTCCAAATTCTGGAATCTGAGTTATGTCCCTAGGTTTTAAGGTTAAGTTAACTTTATTTTACAGATTTTTAACATACCCAATGACCAATAATCTATAGCCAAGACATATAGAATATGGTAAACTTATGCATTCAAAACAGACAGACAAAACACCTTACTAGTTGTTGAATCCAATTTTTTCATGACCACAGAGGTTTTGCAGGAGAATTAGCTTTCTTACCAGAAAAACAACAACAACAAAAAAAAAAAAAAAAAAAAAAACTGAGAAAGCTGCTTTGTTTGTTTCCTTACTCAAGTGATTTTAGTTGTATCTTGACATTGCTCAGAAAATTCTGAGTTCCATAATAAATTATTTCTTCCTCATAAACATGCTTTTGCTAATTTCTTCCAGGCCCCTGGGCAAAGGGCCTCAATAGACAAAGACTAGAAAAGAGCTTGACTAAAAAATGTTGTAGGACTATATTGAACATAAGCAGTTTCAGTTATTTTAATGGTTTAAAAGATATGGAATCTCACCATATTACCCTGTCCATCAGGTTGCTCTATAACTGGAAAACTATAAAACTCAGTTAAATCTTCTCCTTTCTGCCTAGCTTGTGGTAAAGAAACTTGTAAATGGGATATAGTTGCTCTAGCAGTAGACATAGGAAAAGGCCCACTCTTCTTTTGAGCTATAGCAACTGTAGCTGTCCCAGGAGAACAGTCCAAGCCTGCAATCAATGAGGGAGTTCAAATGAGGCATTCAGCCTCATTTAATTTTCTAATTTTTCCTCCATGCTCCATTCCACCTTTTTAAAATTTTTTACTTAAGCTCAATTTTTTTTATTTTTTTTAACATTCATAGCCTGAGTCAGAGGATATCTCTCCAAATCCTCCAGCTCTGCAACCTCATCAGGATCTAAGTCATCCTCAAATAAATGAACACACCACAATTTGCTTAGTAATTCTGTTGTGAAAATACCCTTGTACAGTGTGTAGAGCACAGGTCATGTGATGTATTTGAGGGTTCTCAGTCACTGCTAGGTGCTGGAGTCTTATGTCCATCCTTCAGAGTGGGATATTTTATTTTGGAAAATTATTATTTGAGGAAATGGGGTGTAACCAGAACCTTTTGCATACTAGGGCAGCGTTGTACCACTTATCAACATGGGCTCTTAAAGTTGTGTGTAATTTAACCACACTTCCAATAGGTGACAGCAACATCATATAGGGACATAACCTTGTAGGCTTTTTGTGAAGATAGTTTGTTGATAAAATTATCTCAGATATGATCATGCTTATTTGGTTCTTAGACATGTCTACTGTAGATGTTTAGCTTCATCATAAAAATGTGAAAGTATCAATGATCAATAGAGTAGTTTTACACAGTACAATAGAGAATTGAATTCAGGTCTTGTGATTTCTAACTATGCTATATCTATGGACCTATGTTGTATTTAAGTTTTTTCTAGTTTCCATGGAATACATGCAAGCTGAAATAAAGTTTCAAATTCCATATGAGAACAAGTTGTTTTACTTCTAAGTACCTCTGCATTTCCCTCTGGGTTATGTTTCAGATATGCTCATTAAAACAGCAATGCTAAAATGCTATACAAACATAAAATGAAATCATGTTTTAAGAGAAAAAAATAGTTGTCTACTAAGAAGGAATTATTGTCATCAAGAGGAAGTCGATGGTTTAGTCGTATTTTGTCTGAAGCTTCCTGTTTGTTTGTTCTCTTTCTCTCTAACCCTGAAAGTTTCACTTTCTTTTTTTAATTTTCAAATATTATTTATTTTTATGAAACTGGTATAGACAATGTCCATTGGAAATAAAAAGGAGGAACTTTTGTTGAATACTCTTTCACATGAATATCTTCATTAACATTTATAGGACATTCAAACAAGATTTCTTTTTTTGATTTTTATTTTTATATTAATTACAGTTTTTTTCACTTTGTATCCCAGCTGTAGCCCCTCCCTCCTCACATTCTTTGTCCTGTACCACAGATACAGACTTCTCTCATTACAGTCCATACAAAAAAACATAACACTACTGCTTTGTTCTATTTTAATTCTTGAATTTTACTACCTGTATCCCTTTCTCTTAATTTATGGTCCAAGCTCCCCAACACTTTGATGTCCTTCACTGCTTCCTGTTGTCTCAGATTCTTGGTTAGGGTGACAAACTGCTGGCAAAACATCCTTTTATCTCTGTTTCAAGGTGAAGACCAGGGTGAAAACATGTTTTTTGTTGTTGTTGTTGTTGTTATTGAAAACTAAATAACAAAGCAGCTTGACAAATGAGCAGCTCTCCATACCTCTCCTTTGTTAGGATATCAGTTCTGGGTGGGAGATGATAAACTACCCAAGTAGTTTTAATTTTAATTTTTCAGTTGACAAAGAACATTGAATACTTCTACAACTGTTTGTTGGGCAGGTTTATTTCTTTTAAGAACATTCTCTTCATATCATTAGTCCATCTTTTAGATTTTGAAAAACTTGGTATTTTCTTTTTATTTAGTTGTTGGAGAATTTTGTACATGCCTATTGTAGTTACATCATTTACATCTTTGTCTTTTCTTATCAATGTCCTCCAGTATCTACCAGTTACTCTTAAATTCATGACCTCTTCTTTTTAAGTTATTATTGGTTATATACCATACACACAGGCACACACACACACATACACTCACACACCTTCACATAGTGCTGAATCCCGTTAGTGTTTCTCATATGTCTGTATGTACCAACTAACCACTTAGTACTCGATAACTTATAGGAAGGTTCATCCTTAGAGAAGACTGCTTCATCCTCTTTTAGCAAAGCAGTGGGACTATGTAAAATGTCTTCACGTCACATTGGTAAGTAAACTGGTGTTATCTTTATGCAGCTTTTGTTTAGGCAATCACATTGTTGAAATTCTGTGGCTAAGCTTTTCAGTCATGTCTGAAAACCAGTCTTAAAGGAAGTTCTGATAATCTGGCTCTTGCATTGCATCTCTTCTTCCACAATTTCGTTTCCTCTAAGACTTAAATATAAGAGTAGCATTATAGACCTATCAGTTGAGATTACACATACCACAGGAACCAACAGTTTTACTTGCCAATATGACTCTCTATAAAAGAAAATGTTGATTTGTAGTTTGTATCATTCAGAGCACTGTTATCATTTTCTAGCATGTTGAGTCCATATTACTCTAATGGAAGGGAGCATCACAAGCTCTACTTGACTTGTTTTTTCTCATTTATATTTATTTAGGTTTATTGTAGATACAATTGGCCACAATTATTAGCAAAAAATATATTCTATGTCTATTTTTACTACTGGAGTTTTCTAAACTTCTCTTTTTAATATTATTTACTCTAGATTTCTCATATATGAAATTGTGATCACACACTAAGAAAATGTTCTTTCTTATTTCTTGACTGTGAGATACAATAATATTTTACTCTTTGCTTTCTGGGACAAACCTTCTTTTTCTAATTATGCTTCTTAGATGTACTATAGTCTAATATTCATTCACAAGTATTTGATTTTTCTACAATTTAACTGTCATTTTTGTGTACTCACTCTTAGAAAAGACTGTCAAAATAGCCTGATAACCAACTAAATCTGAACACATAATTTGACAGATTGATGCTAGATATTGATACAGTTTCTGAGATTACTTTAAGGAATGTATTTAATGCATGTATGCACCTGAATAGATATGAGATGTAGGGTTGGTTTCCATACTGATGAACAAACAATCACCAATTTTATTTATTCATATTATTTATTAATTTTATTTTATTCTTCATTTTATTTTTATTCTTTTCTCATATATTATATCCTGAATGCATCCCTCTTGTCCTCCCTGTCCCTCTCTCCAACCTACCCTTTCCTAAACACCTACCAAGATCCACTCTTCTTACATTTCCCTTCAGCAAAGTGCAGGCCTCATAGGAATATTAACCAAACATGACATGTAGATGGCTCAACCATTAAAAGATAGCCTCACAAGCAGAAATTTTAATGTCTCAATGAGTACTAATTTGATAAGCAAGCAGTTTGTCTACTAGGTGAACCATTATCCAGAAAATGAGAGCACTTGCACTAATGAGTAATATCTTACCTTAAGAAATGCACCTGGTTGACTAGTATATTGTGGAGATAAATATTTTTTGTAATTTTATTTTCTTAATGAACAATTTCCTGGATATTTGTGCTAACACTGACAGACTCGATTCCTGACCTTAATAGACAATTTTCTTAATGGAAATTTGTACTTACTTGAACTCAAACAACCATCACACAGTAGGGCACAGTCTCATTCAGTCTGACCACTTATCTGTTATTATATAGCTTTCTAGTCTCAATTTTTATTTCATTAGTGTAACAAACATAATTCAGCAATCTGTACCCATAGAAATACAACAAACTCCTCTTTTATATCCAACTAGACACCAATTGCTACCTGTTTGTAAAGTATTACATCCTCCCCAAATGGTCTAAATTTGTTAAGGGAGAAGTAATTAAGTATCTAAGGCTATACTTGAATTTTCTGAAGAGATAGACTCCTCCTGAAGAAGTGGATATTTATACAGATTAAAGCAATGGAATAGGTTTTTTTGTTTCTGAATTATGGTTATATAATTCCACAAAGTCTAAAGTAAAAAGAAGAGTTTAATTTATAAAACAAGTAAAGGAAAAGTGAAATAATAAGACTAATAGTAAAAATTAATCTCAAATCTCCAAAGATACAAATTACCATGAATAAAATTTACAAGCACGATGTCCTTATAAAGTCAAATTCAACAATATATTAGAGTTGAATCATATTTAGTTTAATGACAAATTCCCCTATTTAGGAAGAGTAAATACCAACTGAATTGAAATGAACACGCATCATTTTTAGGCAACTTCAAATAATAAAGGCAAAGTAATGTTACTATAGTCTGAGGTTCTTTTTAAAATGTATACAGAAATCATGTCCCTATGTAATCAAACTCTCTTGAGAAGAATAAATCCATCCTCAGTTTTCACTTTCTAACATTTTGGTCATAGCTTGACATTTAAGAAATTTTTGCCCGCCTCTGAGAAAAAGGTATCGGACGGGTCTGATGCTCTTTGGGTGGATGACACCTAAATGAACATCGGTACAAAGTCCCAATTTATTTCTAATATCAGAGAACAGACCTCTACTCTTGCCTGATGTGTCTAAAACAAAAAGGGGGAACTGTAGAGAGCTACGGAATGCTATGCCTTAAAGATGGAGCTGGTTTCTGCCTTCCACCTTCCCGATGGTGAGTGCTCTCTGTCACGAACAATTCCACATTTGGCTAAGGCTGAGGATCTGGCTTGCTTCCATGTATGTGGACCTATCTGCATTGCCCACATGGCACGCCTGGGTTGGCTACCCAGAGGCTATTTAAGCTGTGGGCTGGCTTTCCCCAGGGTCCGAGGATTGTTCAAGGTTCCTGAATAAACTGCATTGAAAAAAAAAAGAAAGAAATTTTTGATTCTTCATTTTCTTTAGCAATAGATTTCCCATTGTAGAAATATATCCAAGCAATTTTGTTAATTTTGATTGAAATCTGATGAAAATATTTCTCCAAGGGTTCTGAAAATAGTATTAAATCAGCAAAGCCTTTGTCCCACATGCATGAGAGCCTGGTTTTACAAGTTCCACATCCACTTAAAAAGTTGACTGCTCCAGTGTATGGTGCCTGTTATCTCAGCACTGGGAAAGTGAAGCTAGGAGGATCCCTGGAACTCATTAGCCAGTCAGTTTTGTCACAAAATAAATAAATTCATAAATAAACCAGGACAGTTGAGGAAGACATGCAATTCCTACTTCTGTCCACACAAACATACAGAGTCACACACATGCACACCTACACATGAGTGCACACCACATACACACACACAAGTAGCCTGTAATGATGTAATGATCAGAAAACAAATGGAGACTATCTTAAACTCCTAAATTTAACTAGTCAATGAAAAGTCTTAAATGAAGTCCCAACAAAAGGACTCATTTTCTTAGCAGCTCATATTTAGATAATGTTACTCTATAGCTCTCGAGCCCACCTTTTATGACAAACTCTGAACAAAATCAGTTATATTCTTCTTCACTAAATAGCATGATATAAAAGCTGTATGGTCTTACCACTCAGTGTTTCTAATAAAATAATGTACATGGTCAACATACTTCAGGCCTGTAAGTGTACCTAGAACACAGACTTCTATGTTTGCAAATTTAAAAAATCTCAACCATGTAAAAAGGTGATCTTCTTGTACTATTCCAAAAAAAAGAACACTATTATTTTAAATTAAAAGTATTATCATTCAGAGATCCAAGATGACAGCACTGACCAGGGTTTTCTGAACAGCAGCTCAGCAGTGAGAGCAGGGTGACCAGCAGGCCATACTGTGAATCCAGAAACCAAGACAGCTATGTTTCTCAGATGAGAGAAGAATCCACAGGGATACTTGTTGGTCCATCTTCAGACCACCTGGCCAATACCAGGAAAAATTCCCAAGATCCTGCCTGTCACTGACACAGCCCTAGGCTACCTGCCTAAACCCATCATCTGTGGATACCCTCCTGGGACCAGCAGAAGCAGAACACACAGCTTCTACCCTAAAGCATTAGGCCAACACCCAAGTCCACCATTTATGAATACCTTCCTGGGAATGGCAGAAACATGGCCCAGCTCTGACCCCACAGCCGTAGGCTACCCACCACCCAAAACCACCATTTGTGGCAATCTTCCTGGGACCAGTGCCTGGCTGTTCAGACCTTGTGGGCTCAGCTCACTCTCACTGCCTGTGGAATACCTTCCTGTACTGTGCGTGAAGCTCCAAACCCAGGTGTCCACTATTATCGTCCTGTGGACACTTTATGGGTACTAGCTGTTAGTATTGTTTGGAGTTATAAGGCAGGTTTAAAAATCACACCACACAACTGTTTCCATGTGGGGAAAGGGGGTTAAGAGACTGTCTCTGGGCAAGGTGAGTGTGTGTGTGTGTGTGTGTGTGTGTGTGTGTGTGTGTGTGTGTGTGTGTTGTGTGTAAGAGAGAGAGAGAGAGAGATAAGGAGGAGGAGTGAGTCCTCTTACAAGGTGACCTAGTGCATGTGCCAGTGGTTGCAGGTGGTCCGCAGCTGGCCTCACAGATACCTGATGTCCTGTTTGTCAGGTCCCTTAGGGGCTGGTCATAGAGATGCCTGTTTATGAATCCCAATATTACTCCCTCACTGCTTAATTAAAATGTGAGGAACTAGGGGAGGGTGATAGTGAGGAGGGCACAGGGATGACTTTTGCTCTTCAAGCTACTTCCTGCTGATTAGGGGTATTGTCATTCCCAGGGTATAGCTGACCCCACAATGATGGTTGATTAGAAGGTCACTGTCATCTGGTTCTTTGGGCAGAGGTTGATAATCCTGTAAGAGTAACTGATAATGGTTTGATTAGAGAAATTTTCCATTTGTTATTGGAGGAATGTAGAGAAGAAGTTAATAAAGCAGAGTGCAAAGAGCAAAAGCAGAAAGATGAGCAGCAGAAGTGTGAGGAAGGGCAGAGTCCACTTGCATATGGGGTTCTCAAAGAAACAAGAATTTGAGGCCTCGAGCTGTTCTGTTCACTGTGATAGATTTGTCTGGAGTTGTTGGATTTTGTCTTTCACTATAACTGACTGGTTGACATCAAAACAGCATTTTCTTGGAGAAAAATGCAAAGACTACCTTCTTTAGCCGTGATGAGATCAAATCCTCATTTTTTAAGTACTAATACTGCCAGTGAGTTGATCTGTCCTTGGAGAGTTAGTTTTGTCTGAACCACTTGTTGGAGATCCTGGATGAACTGGGAAGAAAGCAGATAATACAAAGTTAGTGATGTGGCTAGTCCTGCTGTCCCAGCACAGACAGCTGCTGTGATGACTGCAACAGACAAGATAGGCAAGATTTGAATTGACTTCTTTTCCTGCTGGGCAACTATTGAGTCCATGACCAGGATTGTTAAGGGCTCCTTTCCATTTATAAGCCTCAGCTCCAAATAGAGGCACACCAGCCAGGAAACTCCTGACCAGCCAGCAGACAGAAAATGGTAAAACTGAGTACCACAAAGAATGGAAGTATTTTAGCAGTAGGGAATTGGGGTTGAGATGAGGTGTAGAGGATTATAGTTTTATTAAAGCCTAAGGACCTTAGCATTGCCACAGTGTGTCCCAGATGCCTTGAAACAGCTTGCCATGCCAAAAAACGGTGCTATGAAAAATGTAGGTGGCTGTGGCAACATCAGAGTCATGGCAATTAGTGAATGATGAAGTAACTTTACTTGAAAGGGTAACCAGAGAAGCTGTCATCTACAATTCTGAGTTGGTTTCAGATGGGACACATAGCCAACAAGCTCTAAAATGGCCAGTTTGGGTGACATTCAGGAGCTTGCAGACTGATGCCATACTCTGAAGTAGGAGACGAAATGGCAGGTTTGTGCTATTTAAGAGGAGAGATGTCAGGGAGGCAATGAGCTTAGAGGAGTGTTTAATTACCTTCTCTACTTCTCCCATTCCCAGATATTGGGTAATTGAGACATATTTTCTCTGGAGATGGATGGTCTTTATCTATAACTTGGTTGTGTAGCTGCAGAAGAGTTTTCCAATGACTCCTGTTTCCCATTTGGAGTCCCAAGGGTCTTGGATATAGAAATAGAGAGTCTTCCTATACAGGTGAAGCAGATTCTTTTGTGCTGGGGCATGGATCTGGCAAAACCGGCCTCCATATATATCTGGTCATTTCTTGTAATAATCTTTTGTTTGGTCAAAGAGGAAGCAAACAAAAATTCTTTCAAATAAGAGAGGAGGGATAAATGTGGAATGATGGCTATTTCAATTGGCTTCTGGAAGCCTCCCATAGAGCAATTTCCTGACACTATTTGGTGAGACTATTTAATATCAATGATGGTTTCTTGAACATTGTATCTCCATATGTAGGGACTATCTTGGATAGAAAAAAGACAAGAGGGAGAGGAGGAAAAGTACATATACAATCCAGTAGGGTCAAACACAGTTGTTGTAGGAAGGCCTCATTCCTCTGGAATTAGAGAAAAGGTGGTTGGTTTTGGCTTCCTCTGGATATTGAGGGAGCAGGTTCCTGTTGGAGTTGATATGTAGGACATGGCATTATCTTGAAGAGAGGGAATGAAGGCTTGAGGTGAGATAGTGGAATCCAGTGAAAGAAGCCCTCAAACTTGGCAGCTGTTGGAGACACAAGAATCACCTATACATGGCCTTGCCATTTAAGAGAAAGAGATGAGGGGAATTGGTCTGGAGGGGAGAGAAGGACCTGGTCTCCTATGTTAATAAGAGATGGACAGGAATTAGTTTGTGGCTGTGATAAAAAGTGGTCAGTAAAGTTCCATAGAAGAGAACAGAGATGACAGAGTAAGGGTTTAAGTTGTTGGTCAGGGAGAAGCAAAGATTTAGCTGGAAGATCAGAAGTTATAACTGGTGGTCCATACATGAGCTCAAAGGGTGTGATGGACAGAGATTTTTGGGAAGAGCTTGTAGCCTGAAAAGAGCCAGGGAGAGGGCCTTTACCCAATCGATATAAAGATATTGTGGTAGCTTAGCAAGGGTATTTTTTAAGGATTGGTTAGTTCACACTCTCTTTCCTGAGGACTGGGGATGACATGGGATATAGAAATATCAAGGTATATTTAAGAGCTTTCGATAAGGTCTGAGAAAACTGAGAAGTGAACTCAGGACCATTGATGGAAAGAGGTGGAGATTCCAAAACGTTTGATAATCTCAAGGACAAGGAGATCAGAAACTCTCTGAGCTTTTTTGTTAGTAGTGAGGAATGACTCCACCCATCCTGAGAATGTATCTACCAAGTAAGTCCAGGAGGTACCAGACACCTTTGACTGCTGGCATGTGGGTAAAATCAAGTTGCCAGTCAGTACTGGGGAGAGAACTTCTAGCCTGGTCGGAAAAGGGGAGCTAAGATATCCTAAGTTAAGGGTCTAACATATAACAGATTTAAAAAGAGGCAGTAATAGTCTTTAGAAAAATGAGGTCCTCAGGGGTAGGCTGCAGGTGGATCTTAACAAACTTAGACAAAGGTTGGCCCTTAGGATGAAAGAGCTGGTGCAGATAGGACAGAATTTGAAGTGTGTCAGGAGGGTGTGGAAATGTGGATTGTATTGTAAGCATGTCCTTTGTTGGGTGAGACGAGTCTTGGCCTTTAAGGGCTTCAGCCTTAGCTGCCTGGTCAGCCTGGTTATTTCCTTTGGAAAAGATGGAATCATCCATCCAATGGTACTGGCAGTGGACTATTCCAATGGCTGTGGGAAGGTGGGAGGCTTCTAGCATGGCCATAATTTGGCCTGCATTGGTCACAGATCCTCCCTTTCCTATAAGTAACCCATTCTCACTCCAGATGGCAGCACGGGAGAGAAGAATATGAAAGACATATTTAGAGTCTGTGTAGATGTTAAAGGATTGTCCCTGGGTTAAATGGAAGGCTCTGGTAAGAGCTATTAGTTTGGCCTCTTGATTAGTAGTATGGGCAGGGAAGGCTCATGCCTCAACCACCTCAGTATCTCACACTATGGCATAGCTTGTTTTTTGAGCTTCTTCATGTACAAAGGAGCTGTCATCGGTATACCAGGTATAGATGGCCTGAGGCAATGTACCTTCCTATATGTGTGAATGGTAGGGTGATAGATCCTCTAAGGTTTCAATGCAAGAATGATATAGGGAGTGGTCAGAGTTAGGTTGAGGAAGAAGGTTTGAAATATTAAGAGGTGGGCAGGGTTGGAAAGTAAGAGTAGAAACTTCTATTAGTGCCACCTGGTAGGCAAGAACCCCAGAGGGAGGTAGAGTTTGTAAGCCTTTATATGTTAAAAACTGAGACAGATTGTGGGAAGAGAAGACAGTAATAGGTGACCCAAACATTAGTATTTTGGACTCTCTAATATGGAGTTCCGCAACCACTAAAGCATGAATGCAGGGTGCCCGTCCCTGGATTGTTAGATGCTACAGGTGCCAAGGAAGGTCCCAGTTGGTGACTCAGGACTCAGAGTATATCCCTCCCCTTCATTTACACAGAGGGAGAAGGGACAGATTAAGTCTGGGAGATGTAAGACTAGGGCCCCAAGAAGAGCCTGTTGAGACTCCAAAAAGCTTGGCTTAAGAACATGTTCATGTTGGGGGGGCGGGCAAGAAGGGAAATGGAAGGGACCCAAGGTCAAAAGAAACCAGCCATTGACCAAAATGATAATGTCTTCTTTAGCGGAGGGAACTGCCACAGACTATATTAGGTCTTTTCAATCTAGTGTGATGCCCTTGTGCGTTGGGGTTGTTGTTAGTCCCAGGTAAGTGGCTTCAGAGGAGGACAAGGGTGAGACTAAGTAGCCTCTGCTGAATAAGATATTTAGAAAAGCAGAGGTGTTAGTTTGGCAAACTCATAAGGATGAACTACAGAGGAGAATATCATCTACCTAACTGTATAAGTTTAGATTTAGGACTTAAATATATACTAAATTATGTAAAGAAGCTAAGCAAGAAGGAAGACCTGGGAAATATGATCAATCCTCATTCAGAAAGGCAAATGGGACAGACAGCAAAAGAGGGAGAAAACAGGGAACAGGACAGAAACCTACCACAGAGAGACTCTGAAAGACTCTACCCTGCAGTGTATTGAAGCAGATGCTGAGATTCATAGCCAAACTTTGGGAAGAGTGCAGGAAATCTTATGAAAGAAGGGGAGATAGAAAGACTTGGAGGAGACAGGAGCTCCACAGGAACAACAACAGAACCAAAAAGTCTGGGCCCAAGGGTCTTTTCTGAGACTGATACTCCAACCAATGACCATGCGCGGAGATAACCTAGGACCCCTGCACAGATATAGCCCATGGCAGCTCAGTCGCCAGGTGGGTTCCCTAGTAATTGGAACAGGGATGGCCTCTGATATGAACTCAGTAGCTGGATCTTTGATCACCTCCCCCTGAGGGGGGAGCAGCTTTACCAGGCCACAGAGGTAGACAATTCAGCTAGTCCTAATGAGACCTGATAGGCTAGGGTCAGATGGAAGGGGAGGAGGAACTCCCTTACCAGTGGGCTTAGGGAATGGTATGGGAGCAGATGAAGGAGGGAGCTACAGCTCGGATACTAGGTGAATAAACTGTTATTAAGAAATAATTAATAAAATTTAAAAAATAAATGAAAACAAATAAAATACCTGATAGACATTTTATAAAGTTTAGATTTAGGGAGAGTTAAGGAGAGTAAATCAGAAACTAGGTCCTGGCCAAACAGGTGTGTGCTGTCCCAGAATCTATGTGATATGACAGCCCAGGTAAGCTGAGTACAAACAAGGGTGTCAGGGTCAGTCCAGATGAAGGCAAAGATATTTTATAACTGAGCATCCAGGGGAAAGAGAAGAATGCATCCTTGTCATCCAGAAATATGAAATGTAAGATCCCTGAGGGGATAGTGAAGAGACTAATATAGGGGTTAGCTACAACAGAGTGGAGTGGGACAACTGCAGAATTGAGAATTCAGAGATCTTGAACCAGGTGATAGGTTCCGTTGAGTTTTGTAACTGCAAGTATAGGGGTGTTAAAAGGGGAGGAAGTGGGACAAAGGAGTTTTTATTCTCAGAAGATCAGAGATAATAGGCTTAAGACCCCTGAGACACTCCAGAGGAAGTGGGTATTAAGCTTGGGTGATACACCAGGTGGGTTCCTAAGCTAAATGACTACAGGGGAATGGTGTCTAGCAACAGAGTGGATTTGGACATCCTAGACTTGGGGGAAACTGAACAACTGACTACTGAATGACAACGGGGTCAGGGATGAAATAAAGAAAGAAATTAAAGACTTCCTAGAATTCAATAAAAATGAAGGTACAACTTACCCTAACATAAGGGACAATATGAAAGCAGTCTTTAAAGGAAAGTTCATAGCACTAAGTGCTTTCATAAAGAAATTTGATACATCTCACACAAGCAAACTGAAAGCACTAGGAAAAAAAAAAAAAAGAAGAGGCATTCCCAAGAGGAACAGACAACTAGAAACAATCAACCTCAGGGCAAAATCAATAAATTAGAAGCAATGAGAACAATTAAAAGAATCAATGAAACCATGAGCTGGTTCATTGAGAAAATCAAATAATAGACAACCCATGGTCAAACTACCTAAAAGGCAGAGGGCAACTCTCCAAATCAACAAAATTAGAAATGAAAATGGGGACATAACAGCAGACACTGAGGAAATCCAAAAAAATCATTAGGTATTACTTCAAAAGCATATATGTGACAAAATTTGAAAATCTAAATGAAACAGAAAATTTTCTTGCCCTATTCCATTTAACAAAGCTGAATCAAAATCAGGTAAATAAAGTACATCTCCCTAGATCCCTTTAAGAAATAGAAGCAGTCTTCAACAGTCTCCCATTCCCCTCCCCCCCAAAAAAAAGCCCAGGGCCAGGCAGTTTCATAGCAGAATAATACCAGAGCTTCAAAGAAGAGCTAGCACCAATACTCTAAAAAAAAAAAAAAAAAAAAAAAAAAAAAAAAAAAAAAAAAAAACCAGAAGGAACATTACCAAACTCGTTCTATGGGATCACAATCACCTTGATACAAAAATCTCACAAAGACCCAACAAAGAAACAGAATTTCAGGACACTCTCCCTTTATGAACATTGATGTAAAAATACTCAACAAAATACAAACTTTATCCAGGACAGATCAAAGATATCCTCCACTATGTTTAAGAATGACTTATCCAGATATGCAGGGGTAGTTCAATATATGGAAATGCATCAATGTAGTCTATCATATAAATATGCTGGAAAAAACATGCTAATCTCCTTAGATGCTAAAAAGTCATTTGAAAAATTCCAACATTCATTTATGTATATAGTCCTGGAGAGTTTATGGATAAAACACACTTAACCTGAGCACAGTAAAGGCAATATACAGCAAGCCTATAACCAACATAAAATTAAAAGGAGAAAAACTTAAATCAATCCCACTGAAATCAGGGACAAGGCAAGGCTGCCCAATCTTTCCATATCTCATCAAAATAGTTCTTGAAGTCCTTGCTAGAGCAATAAAAAAAATTAAAGGAGATCAAGAGGATGCAGTTCTGAAAGGAAGAAGTAAAAGTATCACTATTTACAGATGATAAGATAGTATACATGAGTGATCCCAAAAACTCTACCAGGAAACTCTTACAACTGATAAAGAACTTCAGAAAAGTGGCTGGATAAGACAAAAAAAAGTAATTAAAAAATCAGTAGTCCCCCTGTATACAAAAGACAAATCATCTAAGAAAGAAATCAGGGAAACAACACCCTTCACAATAGCCACAAAGGACATAAAATACCTTGGTGTAACTTTAACCAAGCAAGTTAAAAACAGCAACAACAACAACAACAACAACAACAAAAACTATAGTCTCTGAAGAAAGAAATAGAAGATGATATGAAAAGATGGGAAGGTCTCCCATGCTCATGGTATTTTGCCCCATTCAAGAGACCCCTAAAGACTACTAGGAGCTCCTATCCTTTCCCCATCAGACTAAATCCCCTTCTTTCTTATGATTCCCTGTACTCTGCCAAAGGTTTGGTCATGAGTCTTTGCTTTGAAAACACTGCTAGTTAGAGTCAGATGCGCTCAGTAGACTCCTGTCATAAGTTCAATGCCCATCCCATCTGTCTTTCTAAACGAGGATTGATCATCTTACCCCATGTCCGCTCAATTGATTATCTTTTTTAGGTGTATAGATTTCATTATGTTTATCATATCTTATAGGTATATATAAGTGAGTATATCCCATGTTTGTCTTTCTCCTTCTGGGATATTTCACTCAGAATGATCTTTTCTAGATCCCACCATTTGCCTGCAAATTTCATGATTTCCTCCTTTTTGATTGCTGAGTAGTATTCCATTGTGTAAAAATACCACAATTTCTGTACCCATTCCTCCGTTGATGGACATCTGGGTTGTTTCCAGGTTCTGGCTATTACAAATAAAGCTGCTATAAACATGGTTGAGCAAGTATCCCTTTTGTGTACTTGAACGAACTGTGGGTATATACCTAGCAGTGGTATAGCTGGGTCTTGAGGAAGCACTATTCCTAATTGTCTTAGAAAGTGCCAGATAGCTTTCCAGAGTGGTTGTACCAGTTTACATTCCCAACAACAGTGGAGGAGGGTTCCCCTTTCTCCACAACCTCTCCAGCATGTGTTATCACTTGAGTTTTTCATCTTGGCCATTCTGATGGGTGTAAGGTGATATCGAGCTCCACAAGGACCAAATATATCTGGACACAGGGTCTTTTCTGAGACTGACATTCAACCAAGGACCATGTATGGATATAACCTAGAACCTCCACTCAGATGTAGCCTGTGGTAGCTCAGTAACCAATTGGTTTCCCAAAGTGAGGGGAACAAGGACTATTTCTAACAGGAACTCAAAGACTGGCTCTTTGGTCTCCCCACCCCCGAAGGGAGGAGCAGTCCTGTTAGGCCACAGAGGAGGGCTTTGCAGCCAGTCCTGAAGATACCTGATAAAACAGGATCAGATGAATGGGGAGGAGGTCCCCCCTATCAGTGGACTTGGAAAGGGGCACGGTGGACATGAGGGAGGGAGGGAGGGACTGGGAGGGAATGAGGGATCAGGACACGGCTTGGATACAGAGTTAATAAAATGTAACTGATAAAAAAATAATAAAATAAAAAAAAAGACTACTAGGAGTTGAGTCCTTTGCAAATCACAGGATGATCTTTATTCAAGTTTATGCTCCAGCAAGCCAATCTTCCCTGACGCACCAGGTTAGAAAGTGAGTCTCACAGAGGCAGAGTTTTTAAAGGGAAAAACAGCAAGCAGGGAATTCTAAGCCTTGGCATTACAGGGAAGGGTAAGTTTTGTGTGTGTGTGTGGGGGGGAGTCCAGCAAATGAGATGACCTTTAGGCTAATTGTTCCAAGCCACCTTGCCAAAACGACATATATCTAAGATAGTTATATGATAGCCTGCTGGATGGAGTGGAGGACACATTAATTTCTTCTGTGGCATTTATGACACCTGACAAAGAAGACCCATTAACACATTATGTGCATTTATGACACCTGACAACCTGTGGGGTGGAGGCTTAATTATAGTTATCTATTTACACATTTTGTGGTATTCAAGACAACCTGCAGGGTGGAGGACCATGTGGCCCTTCTCGGAACCCAAGGGTGGGGGTCAAGTCACTCCAAGGTCAGTCAACTTAAGACAGAGTCTAAGAAACATAATGGGGCCACCCTTGCCATCCTCAGTTCCTTCAATGGCTTGGCAGGAAGACCATAGTAAAAATAGCCATCTTAAAAGCAATCTTGGAAAGGGGCACGGTGGAGATGAGGGAGGGAGGGAGGGACGGGGAGGGAATGAGGGATCGGGACATGGCTGGGATACAGAGTTAATAAAATGTAACTGATAAGAAAAAAATAAAATTAAAAAGAAAAAGCAGAAGCCAGAAGGAAAAAAAAAAAAAAAAAAACAATCTACAGATTCAATGCAATTCTCATCAACTGCCAACACAATTTTTACAGACCTTGAAAGAAAAAGTCTCAACTTTATATGGAATAACAAGAAACCAGGATCACTAAACAAATCATCTATAATAAAAGATCTACTGGATGTGTCTCCATTCCTGATCACAGGCTGTACTGGAGAGCAACAGTAATAAAAAATTCATGGCACTGGCATAGAAATGGGCTAGTGGATCAGTGCAATTGCCTAGAAGACTCAGAAAAAAACCCACACACTTATGGATGCCTGATTTTTGACAAAGAGGCCAAAATCATACAATGGTAAAAAGATAGCATCTTCAACAAATGGTGCTGGTCTAACTGGATACCTAATTGTAGAAAAATGCAAATAGACCCATATTTATCAGCCTGCACAAAACTAAAGTTCAAGTGGGATCAAAAACCTCAATATAAAATCCAGACACACTTAACGTGTTAGAAAAAAAATGGGGAATAACCTTGTTCTCATTGGCACAGGAGACAACTTCCAGAAAAGAACACCAATAGCAAAGCTTCTAAGATCAATAGGCAATAAACTGAGCCTCATGAAACTGAAAAAAAAAAAACTTGTAAAACAAAGGACACTATCATCAGAACAAAACAAGAGCCTACACATTAGGAAAATGTCTTCACCTACACTACATCTGACAAAGGGCTAATATCCAGAATATATAAAGAACTCAAGAATTTAAGCAGCAGCAAATCAAGTAATCCAAATAAAAATTGAGTAGAGAGCTAAACAAAAATTTCTCAATAGAGGAATAGCAAGTGGCAGAGAAACAATGTAATGCTCAAAACCCTAAGTTATCAGAGAAATACAAGCACAAGTAAAAATGACACAGAGATTGAACCTTACACCCATCAGAATGGCTAAGATCAAAAATCAAGTGACAACATATGTTGGTGTGGATATAGAGAAAGAGGAACCCTCTTCCAATTGTGGTGGGAATTTAAACTTCTGCAACCACTTTGGAAATCATTCCGGTGCTTTCTCAGAAAGTTAAGAGTAAGCCTACCTTAACATCCAGCTATATTACCCATAGGCATATCTCCAAAATATGCTTATGTATACCACAAGGACATTTGCTCAACAATGTTTGTAGCAGCTTTATTCATAATAGCCAGAATCTGGAAACAATCCAGATGGCCCTCAACTGTGGAATGGATACAGAAATTGTGGTGCATTTAAACAATGGAATACTACTCAGCTATTACAAACAAGGAAGTCATGATATTTGCAGGCACATGGTGGGAACTATAAAGGATCATCTTGAGTGAGGTATCCCTGAAGCAGAAAGACACACACAGTGAATACTCACTCTAAGTGGAGATTAGACATAAAATATAGGATAATCACACTGAAATCTACTCACATAAAGACGGAAAACAAGAAGGAGGACAGTGGGTAAAATACCAAACCTCATTCAGAAAAGCAAAACAGATAGATATTGGAAGAGGGCAAAATCATGGAACAAGAAAGGACACTACTACAGAGGGCCTCTGAAATACTCTACCCATCAAGGTATTAAAGAAGATGTTGAGACTCATAGACAAATTTTGGGCAGAGTGCAGGGAAACTTATGACAGAATGGGGAGATGAAAAGTCTCAATGTGACAGGAGTTCCACAAGAAGAGCCACATAAACAAAAAAATAAACTGAGTATCTGTGACCGATACTCCAACCAAGGACCATGCATGGAGATAACCTAGGACCCCTGCACAGATGTAGCTCATGGCAACTCAGTGTCCAGATGGGTTCCCTAGTAATGGGAGGAGGGAAGGTCTTTGACATGAACTCAGTGGCTAGCACTTTGATCAGCTCCCCCTAAGGGAGGTGGGGAGCAGCCTTACCAGGCCACAGAAGTAGACAATGCAGCCAGTCCTGATGTGACTTGATAGGCTAGGGTCAAACGGAAGGGGAAGAGGATGTACCTTATCAGTGGATTTGGGAAGATTCATGGCAGTTGAAAATGGAAGGAGGGAGGAAATCAGATGGGACTTGGGAAGGAGCTACAGGTGGGATAAAAAGTGAATAAATTGTATTAAATAAAAAAATGAATACAAAAACTAAAATGAGAAAAAAATGAAATTTGAAACATCTCATACAAGCAACCTGAAAACACTAGGAAAAAAAAAAAAGAAGAAGAAGCAGACATACCCAACAGACAATTTGAAATAATCAAACTCAGGGCTGAAATCAATAAATTAGAAACAAAGAGAATAATTCAAAGAATCAAAGACACCATGAGTTGGTTCGTTGAGAAAACTAAAAACGATAGAAAACCCATGGCCAAACTACCTAAAAGGCAAAGATACTCCTACCAACAAATCAACAAAAGGAGAAATTAAAATGGGCATATAATAGCAGACACTGAGGAAATCCAAAGAATCATTATGTCTCATTTCAAAAGCTTATATGCCACAAAATTTGAAAATTTAATGGAATGGAAATTTTTCTTGATGGATTCCACTTAACAAAGCTGAATTGAAATCCAGTAAATAAAGCATATATTCCTATATTCCCTAAGGAAATATAAACAGTCATCAAAATCTCCTATGCAAAAAAAAGCCCAGAGCCAGATAGTTTCATTGCAGAATTCTACCAAATCTTCAAGGAAGGTCTAATACCAATACTCTTCAAATTATTCCACAAAATAGAAACAGAAGGAAAATTACTAAACTCATTCAATGAGATCATAGTCACCTTGATACCTAAACCACAAAAAGACCCAATAAAGCAAGAATACTTTAGACCAATTTTATTTTGAACAATGATGAAAAAAAAAAAAAAAAAACAAAAACAAAAACAAAAACTCAATTTAGATACCATCACCACAGCCAAGTAGGGTTCATCCCAGACATGCAGGGCTGGTTATCATACAAAAATCCATCAATGTAATCCACCATAGAAAGGAAAAGAAAGAAAGAAAGAAAGAAAGAAAGAAAGAAAGAAAGAAAGAAAGAAAGAAAGAAGGAAAGAAAGACAATGGAGGGAGGGAGGGAGGGAGGAAGGGAGGAAGGAAGGAAGGAAGGAAGGAAGGAAGGAAAAAAGAAGAGAAAAAAGAAAGTCATGTTCATCTCCATAGATGCTGAAAAAGCATTTGACAAAACCCCAAAATGTTTCATGTTTAAATATTTGTAGATATCAGGAATAAAAGGCACATACCTAAATATAGTAAAAGCAATGTACATCAAGCCTATAGCCAACACCAAATTAAACGGAGAAAAACTTACATTAATCCCACTGATATCAGGGACAAGTCAAGTCTGCATACTCTCTCCTTATCTCTTCAGCCTAGTTGTTGTAGTTCAAGATATAGCACTAAGAACTAAGGAGATGAAGGGGATTAGAATGAAAAAGAAAGAAGTCAAAGTATCCGTATTTGCACAGATATAGTAGTACACATGAGTTACCCCAAAAGTTTTACCAGAGAACTCCAGCTGATATACATCTTCAACAATTTGGTTGGTTATAAAATTAACTCAAAAAATATCAGTAGCCCTCCTGTATATGAAAAACAAACAGGTTGAGAAAGAATTTAAGGAAACAACACCCTTCACAATAGATACAAATAACATAGAGTGCTTTGGTGTGACTCTAAACAAGCAGGTAAAAGACATTTATGAAAAAAAAAATAAGTCTCTGAAGAAAGAAATTGAAGAAATGGAATATGGAAAGATGCTCATGCATCAGGAGGGTTAACATAGTGAAAATGTCCATTCTGCCAAAAGCAATCTACAGATTCAATGCAATTCCTATCAAAATACCAACAAAATTCTTTACATACCTTGAAAGAACAATTCTCAACTTCATATGGAAAGACAAAAAACCCAGAACACCTGAAATAATCCTGTACAATAAAATACTTTCTGGCAACATGTCCATCCTAGATCTCAAGCTGTTACTGTACAGCATCAGTAATAAAAATGTCATGGTACTGACCCAGAAACAAATTGACGGATCAATGGAATCAAATAGAAGACCCAGAAATATTCCCACACACCTACAGATAGCATCTTCAACAATCAGTACTGATTTAAATGGATGTCTATGTGTAGAAAAATGCAAATAGACCCATATTTAGTACCCTGCCCTGAAGTAAAGTCCAAGTGGATCAAAGACCTCAACATAAGACAGACACACTAAATTTGTTAGAAGAGAAAGTGGGAAAGAGCCTTGACCTCAATGGACAGGAGACAACTTCCTGAACAGAACACAGGCTCTAAGATCAATAATCAATACATGGGACCTCACAAAACTACAAAGTTTCTGTAAAGCAAAGGACACTGTCATCAGAACAAAATGAGAGCTTACAGATTGGGAAAAATTCTTCACAAACCCTACATCTTACAGTGGGCTAATATACAGAGTTTATAAAGAACTGAGGAAGTTAAACACACAAAACAAGTAATTCAATTAAAAAATGGAATACAGAGCTAAACAGAGAATTTTCAACAGAAGAATATCGAATGGCAGAGAAACACTGAAAGAAATGCTCAATGTCCTTAGTCAACAAGAAAATGTAAATCAAAATGACCATGAGATTTCACCTCACCTCCATCAGAATGGCTAAGATTAAGAACTCAAAATATGACACATGCTGGAGAGGTTGTGAAGAAAGGGAAACTCTCCTCCACTTTTGGTGGGAATAGAAAGCTGAACAACCACTTTGGAAATCACTCTGGCCATTTTTCAGAAGATTCAGCTATACCACTCCTGGTCATATATCAGAAATATTCTAAACCATAGAACAATGACTTTTGATCAACTCTGTTCATAGAAGCTTTATTCATAACAGCCAGAATCTGGAAACAACCTACTTGTCCCTCAATGAAGGAATGGTTACAAAATTGTGTTACATTTATACAATGGAATACTACTGAGCAATTAAAAACAAAAATCATGAAATCTCTAAGCAAATAGTGGGAACTAGAAAAGATCATCCTGAGTGGGGTAACCTAGAAGCAGTAAGATACATATCAGCTACATAATATTGGATAAGTGCATATTAGCTACATAATATTGGATAAACATACTAAAATCTATAGTGCTAAAGAAGTAAACAACAAGGAGGCCCCTAAGGAAGAGCCTTAATCCCCATTCAGAATGCCAAACAGGATAAACATTGGTAGTAAGAAAAGACAGTGAATAGGAAAGGAGCCTTCCAAAGGGGGCCCTCTGGAAGATTCTACCCATCAGGATATTAAAGCAGATGCTGAGACTCATTGACAAAATTGTGCTGAGTGCAAGAAATCTTATGAAAGAAAGGGGAGATAGAAAGACCTGGAGGGGACAGAAGCTCTACAAGGGGAGCAACATCCAAAAACTCTGGGCATATGTGTCTTTTCTGAGACTGATACTCCAACCAACGACCACACATGGAGAAAACCTAGAACACCTGCACAGATGTAGCCCCTGGCAGCTCAGTCTTCCCTATTAAGTTGATCAGGGGCAGTCTCTGACATGAACTCTTTTGTAGGCTCTTTGATAATATCTTCTTGAGAGGTATAGCCTTACCAGGCCACAGAGGAAGACAATGCAGCCAGTTCTGATGAGACCTGATAGTCTCAGATAGAAGGGGAGGAGGCTCTCCCCTATCAGTGTACTAGGGGAGTTACATATGGGGAGAAGAGCTGAGCTTAGGTGTTACTTGGAGCAGAAGGGGGGGGCTACAGCTAGGGTAAAAATTGAATAAGTTGTTATAAATAGTAACAATAATAAAGAAAACAAATCAAAACAAAAGAATGAGGATTACCAGGAGAAGAATAAAAAGAGAAAGAATAATTATTTAGTATTATTTATCTTGTCACCTGCCATTTCCCCTGGATAGAAACTAGAAACAGCTATGAAGTTCATCACTTTTACCTTGGTATGCTTTCTTTAAGAGTTGGGACTCTATCAGATTCTTCCCATCTGTAAGTCACTTTCCAGAATTCACAAAATAATAATTTATTTCATGTAGTCATAGAATCATTAAGTTTTATAAGATATATCCTAAATATTATATAAAAGCAAATATAGAAACCAAGCACTGTGCCTCATGTCTCTGATCCTAGCTCTTTGTACAGTGAAGCAGGAGCACCTTGAGTTCAATATCAATGTGGTGGCATAATCTAACCTTGCCCCCCAAAAAAAAATTAGAAAAAAGAAAAGAAGTCCTTACCCACCCTGTAGTCTGTAGCCAATTCTGTTTGTTTGTTTGTTTTCCTTTTAGCAGCTTAATTTCAAGTATGGTATTGAGATTTCTTGATGCATTTGAAGTTGATTTTTGTGAAAGATAGAATATTAGTTTGGAGAGGATAGGGGTGCATCACTGTAAAAATGACTATAATTATGATGATTTATATGTAAGTTTTTTCCTTTGATATGCATATTTATTTTGTGGCAGTGTATTTATTTATTTATCTATTTATTTATTTATGTATTACCATGGCTCTGTATTATACCTAGAAGTCAGGGGTGAAGCTTTAATGGAGTACTTTGTATATTAAATAACACTATTTCCAAAAGTTACAGGTTTTCAATTCAAAATTCCAGTTCTAAGTGTGGGGTATCTCCTATCAATTGTCAGATAAAGAGCCCTCAGGAGCTCCCAAATCAGTACAGGCTATTGTTATTGCTCTTGGATACCTGTGCAGCTGCATAGTAAGACTCTATTGATGAGGAGAGCACACAGGATACAGAGAAGTCAAATGGGAAATTTTCTTTCTGCTGCCTCGTTATCATGGTGCCACATGGTGGTATGTAGGCAAATGAGGAAGAGGAGTCATCAGTAATCACACTCAGTTGAAAACACTGCAAACTAGAGTACTAACCAGCCTGACAAGACATACCCAGGGGCACAAGAGTAGTGTGAATGTTACAGGGGTTATCAATTGCTTTTGTATTGAAATTTGAGGTCTGATGCACAACATGAACTGTATGCCTCTTACTATAGGCCTTATCAAGAGCCTCTTGTTAGGGATATTACATACTCTACTGAGGAATATAAAAAAATGATGATTTGCTAAATGTACATGCAGTGAAAATCCCTTCTAAATATTTAAATAATATTCACAGAGTAGTGAAGCTTTCAGCCTACATCAAAGAAATCCATTTTGGCAATGAATCATGTTCAAAATGGGAGCTAACAACAAGCCTGGAAAAGAGTGTAAAACTTTACCTAAACATTGGTGTCACCCCTCAGACTCTAAAATAATATGGTCAAAGTCAGGGAGGATAGATCTGGAGCTCTTTGGGAGCAAGAGAATGTGAAGGAGTGAGCTGAAACACAATCTTCTAAGGATGACATTACTGATGCCATGGCAAATGCACTGTACTGTTAGAGTCTACACAGGCTTACACAAAGAAAGTAAAAGGAAGGGAAGGGGGAAGGGAAGGGAAGGGGGAAGGGAAGGGAAGGGAAGGGAAGGGAAGGGAAGGGAAGGGAAGGGAAGGGAAGGGAATGCAAGGGAAAGGAAGGGACTGAAGAAGGAAAAGGAAGGGAAGGGAAAGGAAAGGAGAAAGGAAGGGAAGGAAGAATGGAAGTGAAGGAAAGGGAAGAGAAGGGGAGATGAAGGGAAAGGAATAGGTAAGGCAAGGCAAGGGGGACAGAAGGGAAGGGGAAAGGAATGGAAGGGGAAGGGAAGGGAAAAGGTTGCAAGGGTAGGGAAAGGAAAGGGGAAGAGAATTGAAGGGAAGGAAGGGAAGGCAAGGCAAGGCAAGGCAAGGGGGAAAGGAAGGGAAGGGGAGGGAAGAGAAGAAGGTAAGAAAAGGAAAGGAATGCGAGGGGAAGAGGAGGAATGTTAAGGGAAGAAGAAGGGGAAGGGAGTTGAAGAGAAGGATATGGAAAGGGGAAGGAAGGGAAGGGAAGGAAGAGAAGGGAAGAGGGAAGGAAGTAATTTAGGCAAGAAAGAATGGAAGGAAGGAACAAAGGAAGGCAGGAAGGCATAAAGGCTTTAAGGAAGGAAGGAAGAAAAGAACAAAGGAAGGCATAAAGGCATTAAGGAAAGATGGAAAGAAGGAAGAAAGGAAGGAAGGAAGGAAGGAAGGAAGGAAGGAAGGAAGGAAGGAAGGAAGGAAGGAAGGAAGGAAAGAAGGAAGGATTTGAGGACTGTGAGGTAAGGAGGGAAACAATTTGGAAGGAAGAATGTGATCCTTTGGGAACGAAAGTGAAGGGGTAAGTGCAAGCACCAAGGGCAGAATATTATAACCTCAGTGTATTGAATATGATATGAAATTATCAAAATTAACAAATTTAAAAATGCAAGAATATTTCTAGGCATTTAAATTTTAATCATATTTAAGTTCTATTAAGACTCTTAAAAGATAAATACTATTATCATTTGTTGTGCAAATTGGAAAACCTTAACATGGTAGTTTTTTTGCAAGATGCCTCTCCTGTTAATTATCTAGTTGCTTCAGGGAGACACATTGAATACTAATTATTAACCCACAATATTTTAATTAAAAATTGCTTTATTTCTTATTCATATTTCTTATTGACTGAAAACCCTTTAAAGTTAATTTCCAAGTAAATTCTCAATATATCTGGTAGGTCCATCACTAAATTCCTCATCCTTCACAACTTGGAAGAAAGATTGTACAAAAGAAATGGTACAAGAACAACACTGATCCTTAATGGGCCAGTGAGTATATATTGTCAGTTTCCCCTACTAGAATTCCACAGAAGACAGTTTTTTTTTTTTTGTCTTCTAAATTCTAACTTCATTATTTAAGATATATTATGAAACTGATAATGGCAGGCTCCCCTGTGTCTTGATTACCATTCTATTCATGGTTGACAAAATAATTACTATTTCATGATAGAAAAAATGAATTTTATGTACCCATTAAGAATAAACTGAGTCATCCTAGGCTATTATTTAAATCGCAGTGCCTCTAAAGTTTCCTAATGTAAAAAATAAGAATAATAAATACTTGACATTACTAATATGACAATCTTATCTCAAGTATACTTTACATGGTGTTACTACATTAATTTTCTAAAGTGCACTTTATACAACCTTATCACTGACTGCATTTGCCTCATTGTTGTATAATTATCTCTTTCCTTGTCTGACTTTTCTCAGTAAATTATGTATTTGTAGAAAGCTGATACTTGACATTTAAATTGTATCCCCAGAACAAGTACCGTGAAAAACACATAGCAGAGTTCAATGAATGCTTACTGAATGATTAAATCTGCCTGAGTCATTGAAATGGTTAAAATAAAAATAGTCATTATTGCCAATAAGTATGTAAGTATCAAATTTATTACCCTCATGTTCAAGGTTGGTCCATTGAGAAGGGTTCTACTCTATTATTAAACTTCATCACGTTAAAAGTTAGCTTTTCATAGAAAATTAATTCCTCAGAGTATGTTAACTGAACTAGCTGGTTTGTGACTGTGTGTACAAAGGAAAATGAAATAGAGAGCTAAATAACTTCTCTGTCAATTCAATCAACGTTGACAGCTACTCTAGGGCATCCATGCAGTTTACTTTTTATTTAAATAGTATAAATAACTGTATCAGACCTAAAAAGAAATAATGGACCTGCATTTGTTCCCCCACATGACATAAAATTGGTTGTTTTGACATGGAAAATTAGAGCTAATGCAAAATACTAATTTCATACTACTAGCTTTTTAAGCATCAGAAGGGCCTAGTTATAAGTCATTTTGCCTATTTAAAAGCAACATGACATGAAGCTTGAAGGAAAGAATATTGAAGGCTATGGCTATCAATGGTGGACACTAAATAATGAAACTTTATTTTCACCATTAAACATAATTGACAACTGTGCATCAACAAACAAACTTAATGCTTTTTGGGACACATTTATGCAAATAATAAAAAGCCAAGAGTTACTAGAGCCATGATGTTTACAATTATCATGTCATATCTGTAGAACAGACAATATCTTTACATTCAAAATACAGAAAATATAAAAGATAAGCAAAATCATCAGAATAACCAATAATATTTCTTATTCTTCCAAGTTCAAATTATTTTTCTGTATTATTTGTGTATATGTGTTAGTGTCTGAGTATGTGTGCTATAAGTGTGCTTGTACAATGTGTGTGCATGTGTGAGGAGGAGAGAGGTTGACAGCAGGCACTGTCTTCAGTAGAGCATTCATTTTTTTCAGATATATTATAATTTTTATTATTGTATAATTATATTATATAGTTATAATATTTTTGAGACAAGATTTATCACTGTATCTGGAGCTTACTTACTCATCTAGACTAGCTAGTCATATTCCCATCACTATTTTGTCCATTTGTTGATATTTGTTGATATTTTGTCATATTGTTGATATTTAAAATGTTACTCCAATGTATTTAACATAGTTTAGCTCACTTTGTTTTATTATTAATTGACAATACTGGCATTGATTAACTTTATTTTAATTAACATAAATAGTGTTGCAAATATGAAAGGTATATAAGAACTCAAAAAATTAAATGTCAACCAATGAAATAATCCAATTAAAAATGAGATATAGAGCTAAACAGAGGATTCTCAACATAGGAAACTCTAATGGCAGAGAAACATTTAAAGAAATGCTTAACATCCTTTTTATTTGTTTAAATTTATTTATTTATTCACTTTGCATACAGATTGCAGCCCCCTGCCTCCTCTCTGCCAAATACCCCACATACATCCTCTTCCTCTATTCCCCATTTCCATTCTTCTCCATGGAGGGAATCTTCACCCTGACATGCCGTCTTGCTGGGCAGGAAGGCTCAACATTTTTAGTCATTAGAAAATACAAATTAAAACAACTCTGAGATTTCATCTTACAGCTGTAAGAATTACTAAGATAAAAATTTCAAGTGACAAGACACACTAAAGAGGTTGTGAAGCAAGGGGAACACTCCTCCATTGCTGGCAGGAATGCAAACTTGTACAAATACTTTGGTAATCAATCTGGTGCTTTCTCAGAAAATTAGGACTAGTTCTACTTCAAGACCCAGCTATACCACTCCTGGGTATATACCAAAAATTGCTCCACCATACATACCAGAAGGAAACTTGCTCAAACATGTTCACAGAAGCTCTGTTTACAATATTCAGAAACTGGAAACAACCTAGTTGTTCCTCAACCAAAGAAAGAATAAAGAATATGTGGTAAATTTACACAATGGACTACAACAGCTATTAAAAAGAAGGAAATCATGAAATTTGCAAGCAAATGGATAGAACTAGAAAAGATCATCCTGAGTGAGGTAATCCAGACCCAGAAGGACGTACACGGTTTATACTCACTTATAAGAAGATATTAGTCATAAAGCACAGGATAACTATGCTATATTCCCCAGACCCAAAGAAGCTACGTAACAATGAAGGGCCAATAGGTGATGCTTGAATCTCACTCAAAAGTGAATATAAAATAGATATTTGATGTGGATGAAGAGAAAACCTGGGTGAGGAGGTAAACAAGAATGGAGATCAGGTGTAGGGAGAGCAAAAATAGGGGGAAGAAGGCTGAGAGAGAGAGAAGGAAAACTGATGGGGCTGTCTTTAGAACAATCTGGAGACTTGTGACAGGGTAGGCTCCTGGGAGATTATGGGGTGACTCTAGATGAGTCTCCAAGTAGTGGGGAATATAGGGACTGAAGTGGTCACTTTCTATAACCAGGCAGAACTTCCAATGGAGGGAAGGAGATACACAACCACAAAATCTTCAACCCAAATTTACCCTATCTACAAAACATGCAGGGATAAAGATGAAGCAGAGATTGAAGGAAGGACCAAGCAATGACTGGTCCAACTTGAGACCCTCCTCATGAGTGAGAACTAACCCGTGACACTACTAAATATACTCTGCTATGCCTGTAGACAAGAAGCTAACATTACTACCCTTTGAGAGATTCCACTCAGCAATGAATAGAAATAGATGGTGTGACCCAAAGCCCACCCTTAGGCAGAGCTTGAGGAATCTTGTGGTATCTTTTGGAAGAGTTGGGGAAAGGATAGAGGAGCCCCGAGGGGACAAGACTTCCATAAGAAGACCAACAATCACCTAACCTGGCCCATGGGGGCATACGGAGACTGAACCACCAACCTTATACACTGGACCTAGGTCCCCTACATATAAGCTGCTGATGACGAGAAGCTTGGTCTTTATGTGGGTCTCCTAGCAATTGGAGATGTGGCTCTCTCTGACAATGACTCTATTGGCTGCTTTTGGATCGTTTTCCTCTAGCTGGGCTGCCTTGTCTTACATCAGTGGAAGAGAATGCACTCAGTCCTGTTGAGACTTGATGTGTCAGGTTTGTTTGCTAAGGGTTGGTGGGTTCCCTTTTTTTGTGGGGAAGGAAGGTGGAGGAGGAAGAGAGTGTGAGGTTAGGAATGGAAGGAGAGGGAGGTTCTGTGATTGAGATGTAAAGTGAACAAATCAATAAGTTAATGAGCAAAGAAAAAAAGGAAAGTAATGGTTTAAAAAACCCTAAGATCAGAAAGGAGAGGAGAACCTCCTCTAGCAGTGGACTTGGGGAGAGGCATGCATGCAGAAAGGGGAGGGAGGGTGGGATCGGGAGGGGAAGAGGGAGGGGCTTATGGGGGGATACAAAATGAATAAAATGTAATTAATAAAAAATAAAGAATAAAAAACGAAAATTAAAGAACATTAAATATATTACAATACTGTCCAGGTAAAGTTTTAAAACTTGATGTAATCTATATGCAGATTTATAATATTAGCACTGCCAATAAAAATTAGCCTTATGTTTTATTACTGATTTACTATTGATAAATATGATTTACATTTCATAAAGAATAAAAAAAAAGAAAAGAAAAAGAAAGAAACACTCTTTAGATTTTGGGCTCTGTTGACAGAAATACAATACTTTGTCAAAAATGAATAGGTATCTCTATAATATTGTTTACCCTCTGAAAATAAGGAACTTAGAAGTCTTCACTCTACCTAAAAAAAAAGGGGGGGGGAAGCAGCATTACCAGGCCACAGAAGAGGACAAGGCAGCCACTCCTTAAGAGACCTAATTGACTAGGATCAGAAGGAAGGAAAAGAAGTCTTCCCCTATCAGTGGATTTGGGGAGGGGCATGCATGCAGAGGGTGGAGGAAGGGAGGGATTGGGACAGGAGGAGGGAGGGAACCATGGGGAGGGGATACAAAGTGAGTAAAGTGTAATTAATAAAGAAAAATAAAATAAAATAAAAGAAAGAGAAAAAAAAAGTCAATGACTTGGAAAATCTATTTTTTCCCCTGTTGGAAAAGTGTGATTTCAGAGAAAATTGGGAATATAAATCAAGTGATAAAAATCTAAGAAAAAAAATAAAAAGTAACCTGCTCATCAAAAACAGAAATGAAACATGCTTTTTTATATGGTATTTGAATTACCAAGTTTCTGAATTTGATTAATTATGGGGAAAAGTACACACTTTTCAGAGAGACTCACTATGTTATTTAGGCTGGGTTTGGATTCCTGGGTCAATCAATTCCCTGTCATAGCTCTCCAAGAAGCTGGACCTCTGCTATGTTTATGCAATTGTTACAAGAACAAAAAAGAAGAAATGAACGATTCTCTCAGAGAAATAGCCACACAAGTGGAGGCAATAAAGAGGAAATGAACAAACCTCTCAAAGCAATACAGACAAATATATCTGCACAAGTATAGGCACAATTAGTGGCAAATAGAGAAGAAACAAACAAAAAAATACAGAAGACATCATAGAAACACAAGAATCCACATTCAAACAGATGAAGGGAATGGTGCAAAATGAAAACAGAATTAGAATCTATAAAGAAAACACAAACACAGAAAAGCCTGGAGCTGGAGAACTTAGAGAAAAGATCAGGAACCACAAAGGTAAGCATCACCAATAGAATACAAGAGATGGAAGAGAGGATCTCAGGTGCTGAAGATACACTTGCTGAAACTGATACTTCTCTCAAAGAAAAAGTAAAATATGAAAAGGCCCAAACACAAAACATTCAAGAAATCAAGGACGCCTCGATAAAACAAAACCAAAGAATTTTAAAAATAGATGAAAAAGAAGATTCCAGGCTCCAAGGTCTGGAAAATACTTTTTTTAAAAAATCATAGAAGAAATTTTTCCCCAACCTAAAGAAAGAAATGTCCATAAATATACAAGAAGCCTACAGAACACCAAATAGAGCAGACCAGAAAACAAACTCTTGATGTCGCATTATAGTCAAAACATTAAACCTACAGAACAAATATATATATATATTTTTTCAACTCAATATTTTTTTTAATCCAAAACAAAAACTCAAACTCTGGACAACCACACAGAGCAAGCTGAAGCCCAAGAATGTGAAAGTAAGCAGCAGTCTGAGGTGGTCTCCCAGATCTCTACCCTCAATCCCTAATAAACCTAATTCTAATTAGGGAATCACCCAGCTTTGTACAAGCATCTTAAAGGTAAACACCAGTGAAATGAAATCAAAGCCAAACCAATCTCTTTCTCCAAGACTTTTACATATCTGCAGGATTTTCAGTCTGTTTGAAATTCCATGAGGATAATGGGCGTCTGCAAGCACATTCTTCACAGATGTGTAGAGCATGTGGGTAGCATGTTATCCACACACATGTGAGACTCAGTCATGTGAGCTTTCCTGCCTCCTCTGTCTCTTATGACTTGGCATTCTGCCTCTGCATCTGTAAAATGACACGAGGGTGCTTGCCTCATGCACCAATTGTGACATAGTTCCTGGTGGCCATGGTGAAATTGTTACCAAAGAAAAAATATTAAAGGCAGCATGGGAAAAAAAACAAGTAACATATAAAGGTAGACCTATCAGAATCACACCAGACTTCTCATCAGAAACTATGAATGCAAGAAGGGCCTGGGCAGATTTCATGCAGTCTTTGAGGGACCAGAGATGCCAACCCAGACTATTCTATCCAGTAAAGATTTCAATCAACATATATGGAGAAAGAAAAATGTTTAATTACAAAATTAAATTTAAACAATATCTACACAACAACCCAGCCCTACAGAAGATACTAAAAGGAAAACGCCAATCCAACAAAAACAACTACACCCAAGAAAAAATAGGTTACAGAAAACTTTCACAACAAAAAGTAAGAGAAAATAAGCAATGAATCACAGTAACACCACTAACTCCACAATAAAAGGAACTAACATTCATTGGTCACTATTATCTATAAACATCAACGCACTCAACTCTCCCATAAAAAGACACAGACTAATAGAACAGTTGCAGAAACAGTATTCAATACTTTGCTGCATCCAAGAAACACAGCTCTGCAACAAAGATACACTACCTCAGAACAAAGAGCGGGAAAAAATGTATTTCAAGAAAATGGACCCAGAAAACAAGCTGGGAAACTATCCTAATATCTAATAAAATAGAATTTCAACCAAAATTAATCAAAAAAGATAAGGAGGGGAACTTCATTCTCATCAAAGAAAAAATTCACCAGGAGAACATCACAATTCTGAACATCTATGGCCCAAATATAATACCACCTACATTTGCAGAAGAAACATTACTAAAGCTTAAATAGCACATTGATCCAAACACCTTAATACTGGGAGACTTCAACACTCCACTCTCACCAAGGGACAGATCATCTAGACAGAAACTAACTAGGGAAATAAAGGCACTTACAGAGGTTCTAAATCAAATCGACCTAATAGATGGCTACAGAACTTTTCATCCAAATTCAAAAGAGTACACCTTCTTTTCAACACCTCATGGATCCTTCAAAAACCAAGCGTGAGCAGATACAAAATGTTTGAAATAATCCTTTATAATCTATCCAACCACCATGGACTAAAGCTGGATTTCAGCAACAACAGAAATATCAAAAAGCCTGCACGCACATGAAACTGAACAACTTGCTACTCAATTACAGCTAGGTTAGGAAAACAGTAAAGAAAGAAATAAAAGACATCTGAAAATTCAAGGAAAATGAAGGCACAATGTACCCAAACTTATAAGACACAATGAAAGCAGTGCTAAGAGGAAAGTTCATAGCACTAAGTGTCTTCAAGAAGAAATTTGAAACAACTCATACAAGCAACTTAATGGCCCACCTGAAAGTCCTAGAAAAAAAGAAGCAGACACCCAAAAGGAGTAGAAGGCTGGAAATACTCAAGCTCAGGGTCTGCCTGATCTTGCCCTGATCAATACATTAGAAACAAATAAAACTAATCAAAGAATCAATGACACCAAGAGCTGGTTCTTTGAGAAAATAAACAAGATAAACAATCCCTTAGCCAGACTAACTAAAAGGCAGAGAGAAATTATCCAAATCAACAAAATTAGAAACGAAAAGGGGGACTTAACAACAGACACTGAGGAAATCCAAAGAATCATTAGGTTTTACTACAAAAGTATAAAAGCCACAAAATTTGAAAATATAAATGAAATGAACAATTTTCTTGATAGATTCCATTTACCAAAATTAAATCAAGATCAGGTAGAAAGAATGAATGGTCCTATATCCACAAAGGAAATAGAAGCAGTCATCAAAAGTCTCCCTTCAAAAAAAAAAAAAAATCCCAGGGCCAGATGGTTTCAGAGAAGAATTATACCAGACATTCAAAGGAGTGAAAACTCCAATTCTCTTCAAATTTATTCCACAAGATAGAAACAGTAGGAACATTACCAAACTCATTCTAAGAAGCCACATTCAACTTGATACCTAAACCACACAAAGACCCAACAAAAAAAAAAAAAAGAGAACTTCACATTTATCTCTCTTATGAACTTTCATGCAAAAATACTCAATGAAATACTGGCAAACTGATTACAAGAACACATCAAAGATATCATTCACCATGACTAAGTAGGCTTCATCCCAGGCATGCAAGGGTGGTTCAGTATAAGGAAATCCCTCAATGTAATCCACCATATAAACAAACTGAAAGAGAAAAACCACATGATCATCTCCTTTGATGCCAAAAAAGGCATTTGACAAAATCTAACACCCATTCTGAGGGAGTCAAGACAAAAAAGAAAAATCCCAACATGCTTTATTGGTACAAAATGCTCTAGGCCAGTGTTCTATGCTGACTCATTCTGGTGAATGATAACTTACTCCTGGGAAGGCTACTACAAACATAAAAGAAAAAAGTAAGGTGATTAATTTTAATTTAGGATTTCCCTGTCCAATATTCTGTCTCAGGGTCATACTAAGCACAGGATGATAAGCTTAGTTCAACATAACCAGTAACCATCAATTCCTGCCTACTCATTCATCAAAACATGTTAGGCGGCAGTAGTTATAGTCTGTTTTTAAATTAATTATATTGTGTTTCATTTAATTACTTCTTTCTTTATATAACACTTTAATCTTTCCTCTTTTCCTCATTAATTTCTGTTACTTTAAAGAAATTTGCATTAGCACAATTTCTAACAATAATAAACATTTATACTTATACCCACAGATAACTGTAGTCTTCACCCCTCTTTGACAAAACTTTTCTTTGCAGTAGAAACTACTACAGAAAAGCACAATCAATCAACATGAAGAATTGTGGATCCCAGTACCTATGGAGTAGTTTCTAAAGTGTTTCAGCTATTTCTTGCAATTACGTACAAGACATTATATATTTATACACAAGTATGTATGCATGCATGTATATATGTATGTATGTATGTTTATATGCACGTGCCTGTGCATGTGTGCCTCTATATCTGTGTGTGTGTGTGTGTGTGTGTGTGTGTGTGTTTGTGCGCGCGCACAAAATTTTCCCATTATTAAAGCTAGGAAATATTGCTCAAGACAGGGTGGAAAGCCTACAAGAGCCAGGGGATCAGAGACTTTGCTGTGAGACTGTGTCTACTAGTAATGCCAGAAACTATGTCCACAGTCTTTCCAATATGCCCAACTGTGAGCTTAACAAAGATAACATTATTGGACATGCCAAAACGAATAGAGAATAGCCCATGAAGCCTGAACCATAAACAAAGAACTACAGGCATCTAAGGAAAGCTCGGAGTAATAGTAGTGGCCCTTACCTGGATTGGTTGTCAAGTGTCAGAAAAATCCATATACATGTAACATTTCATGGCCTCAACATGTTATATTTGGGAATATAGTGGTATATAAAATGCATATGTGGATGTCATTGCAATTGTTAAAAAGGGGGTCATGAATTGGAAGGAGAGCTAGATGGAGTATATGGGAGGCATTGGAAGGTGAAGTGGGAATAAAGAAACAACACAATCTCAAAAATAAAAAAAAAACATCATTTGCTTTTAATGTTGGTCTTTTACTTAAATTTGGACTTATGTAATGGAATAATTTTTCATATTTTGCCAAATATGTACAATAAAAATTATATCATCAATTCTTTCTCAGATGTATTTTAGTTGTTGGAGTGGAAGTATATTTTTAATTCAGACTTTTCCCAAATGATAATGATTCCTAGCTAAACTGATGTAAACATAAAATAATTCAAATAATCATCCACATAAACCTTTGCACCTTAAATTGTGTATTATATAATTAAGAAACTCTTTTTAACAAAATTTGAGATAACACATATTTTCATTATCTCACTGCTTAGGTAACTGGTTGATTGTTTTGGGTTTATTATTGTTGTTTTCTATTTCTTTTTAAGCAGTGTCTAATCCAAAATGTTCCCAACTATTTTTCAAAATGTTATGGAAAAGATGGTAACAAGTTAGTGATTTGTCTTTCTGTGAATTAAGAAAAATATCCTACTTAGCTTTTGCTATAGTTCCCTTAGAATAGTCAAAATCGTGAGATTATTTTTAACAAAATCATTTTTAAGATGGAAAAGAGAACAGGTGGCTTAAAGAGGAAAGCATTTTAATTTATGAAAGTGACTAAGTCTCTCTAAATCCATAAATAGTATCTTAGTCCTCCAGGAGTTCATTTCTGAAAATTTAAGTGCTTCTTGGCTATAAAAATATTATACTTAATAATTTTGAAATATGCTTTCAGTAATACATATTTGATTTTAAAATGTCTTAACACTGAGGATGTCATTGTGAATTATAAGACTTTTCTATATTTAATTTTATTTGATGCCATAGACTATGAAGAAAAGATTTTATTGAGATGAAAGTTAATAATAATTTCACTTTAACCTTAATTATTTTTCTTTCTTTATTTCATTATACTCTCTTTTAAACTGGCTAATTGTACTTGAGTGCCCTTTAAATCAGGACACAAATGACACTTTCTTTCCAATTAAGAGTAAAAACCATTTTGTTCCGTTAGCTTTTTATTGGATGAATTTATATTTCCAGACTAACATGCATGATAACATAATTCTTTATATTTATTAATATTCAACCTTGTTTCTCTAATGAGATGAACTAAGAAATTTGTAGTGGCATCTGCTTATCCATGGCATTAATAATTTTCACTTATATGAAGAGACCAAAACTATCTGTGAGAAATATATTGGACTCATTAGCATTAAAGGAGCACTTAAATATATTCTTGAAACTTTCAACTATCAAATATATATTAACTCATTTAATACTAAAAGCAGTTCTATGATTTGGAAATGATGCATAGTATAAACAAAATGAATGAATATTACGAATTAAGCTGCTATGAACATGGTTGAGCAAATGTACTTCTTGAGAATATTTTGAATATATGCCTAGGAGTGGCATTGTTGTATCTTGAGAAGCACTATTCATAATTGACTGAGAAAGTGCCAGATTGATTTCCAAAGTGGTTTTACAGGGTTAGTTTCCCACCAGTAATGGGGGAGGTTCCCCTTTCTCCACATCCTCTCTAGCATGTATTGTCACTTGAGTTTTTGATCTTAGCCATTCTGATGGCTGAAAGGTGAACCATGTTCATTGCGGTTTTATCAGTAATAGCCAGAATCTGGAAACAACCCAGATGCCCCTCAAATGAGGAATGGATACAGAAACTGTGGTATATTTACACAACAGAATACTACTCTGCAATTAAAAGCAAGGAAATCATGAAATTTGCAGGCAAATGGATGGGACTAGAAAAGATCACCCTGAGTGAGGTATCCCAGAAGCAGAAATTCACACATGGTATATACTCACTTATAAATGGATATTAGACATATAATATAGAATAAACATATGGAAATCTGTACACCTAAAGAATCTAGAAGGAGGAACCTGGGTAAGATGATCAATCTTCACTCAGAAAGGCAAATGGCACAGACATCTGAAGAGGGAGAAAAGAAGAAACAGGGCAGGAGCCTACCACAGAATGCCTCTGAAAGACTCTACCCAACAGGTATCAAAGTAGATGCTGAGACTCATAGCCAAACTTTGGGCAGAATGCAGGCAATCTTACCAAAGAAGGAGGAGAGAAAGAGCTCAACCCCAGGGGGAGGTGATCAAAGAGCCAGCCACTAAATTCATCTCAGAGACAGTCTGTTCCCCTTATTAGGGAACCCACTTATAAAATAAGCAGCCTATGGGCTTCATCTAGCAGGGGGGTCTATGTCCTCTCAATGCATGGTCTTTGGTGAGAGTATCAGATTTTCCAGGATCCCCTGAGTCCAGGTTTTATAGCTCTGTTGGTCTCCTTATGGAGTACCTATCCCTTCCAGGTCATTCTAATTTTCTTTTCTTCTACAAGATTCCTTATACTATGCTGAAAGTTTGGCTATGAGTCTCTACCCATGCCCAGATGGGTAGAGTCTTTCAGCCCTGTGGAAAGCTCCTGTTCTATTCCCAGTCTTCTGCCTCTTCTGATGTTTTCCCTTCTGAATGAGGATTAAGCTTCTTCCTTGGGTGTTCCTTGGAAGATTCCTTCGGACTACAGATTTTAGTATATTTATTCTATATTATATGGCTAATGCACACTTATAAATTTAGATTTAGATTTAGATTCCTTCAGAGTACAGATTTTAGTATATTTATTCTATATTATATGGCTAATGCACATTTATAAATTATTATAGACCGTGCATGTCTTTCTGCTTCTGGGTTATTTCACTCAGTATGATCTTTTCTAGTTCTATCCATTTGCCTACAAATTTCATGATTTCCTTGTTTTTAATTGCTGAATAGTATTTCATTGTGTAAGTGTACCACAATTTCTGTATCCATTCTTCAGTTGAGGAACATGTAAGTTGTTTCCAGATTCTGTCTGTTACAAATAAAGATTTTATGAACACAGTTGAGCAAATGTCCTCATTGTATAGTTGAGGATGTTTCAGATATATGCCTATGAGTGGTATAGCTATATCTTGAGGTAGCACTATTATTAATTTTCTGAGAAAGGGTCAGATTGATTTACAAAGTGGTTGTACAAATTTCCAGTCCCACCAGTAATTGAGGAGGTTCTTTCTCCACAACCTCTCCAGCATACGTAGTCCCTTGGGTTTTTGACCTTAGCCATTCTGATGGGTATAAGGTGAAATCTCAGGGTCATTTTGATTTGCATTTCCTGGCTAAGGATGTTGAGTGTTTCTTTAATTGTTTCTCTGCCGTTTGATACTCCTCTATTGAGAATTCTCTGTTGAGCTCTGTACCCTATTTTAAAAATTGATTACTTAGTTTGTTGATGTTTAACTGTTTTAGTTCTTTATATATTCTTGGTATTAGCTCTCAGTCAGATGTGGGGTTGGTGAAGATCTTTTCTCAGTGTGTAGGTTGCCGCTGTGTTCTGTTGACAGTGTTCTTGGCTTTACAGAAGGTTTTCAGTTTCATGCTAATTGTTTTCCCACATGCTAATTGTTGATCTTCAAGCCTGTGTTGTTATTGTTTTGTTCAGGAAGTTGTCTCCTGTGACAATGAGTTCAAGGCTCTTCTCCATTTTTTTTCTTCTAACCGATTTAGTGTGTCTAGTTTTATATTCAGGTCTTTGATCCACTTGGACTTTAGTTTTGTGCAGGGTGATAAATATGTATATATGTGCATTTTTCTATATGTAGAAATCCAGTTAGACAAAAGAAACTAGGGAAACAACACCCTTCATAATAGCCACGAATAATATAAAGTACCTTGGTGTGACTTTAAACAAGCAAGTGAAAGACTTGTATAAAAAAAAAAAAAAAAACTTCAAGTCTCTGAAGAAAGAAATTGAAGAAGAAATCAGAAGATGGAAAGATGTCCCATGATCATGCATCTCTAGGATTAACGATTAAGTTAGTGAAAGTGGACATCCTACCAAAAGCAATCTATAGATTTAATGCAGTTTGCATCAAAATACCAACACAATTATTTACAAAAACTTGAAAAAAAATTCTCAATTTCATATGTCAAATCAAAAGACCCAGAATAACTAAAACAAACTTGTAAAATCAAAGATTTTCAGGAGGTATCTCCATCCCTGATCTCAAGTTCTATAATACAGCAACAATAATAAAAATGGCATGATACTGGCATAAAAACAGACTAGTTGATCAATGGAATTGAATCAAAGATCTAGAAATAAACTCACACTCCTATGAACACCTGATTATTTTTTTTACAAAGAAAATAAGTCAAACCATTCAATGGAAAAAAAGATACCATCTTCAACAAATTTAATTTTTTTTCATTTTTAATTTAATTTTATTTTATTAATTACACTTTATTCACTTTGTATCCCCCCATAAGCTCCTCCCTCTTCCTCTCCCAATCCCACCCTCCCTTCCCCTTCTTCACGAATGCCCCTCCCCAAGTCCACTGATAGTCGAGGTCCTCCTCTAATTTACATAACGTCAACAATTTTTTTTCTTTTTTCATTATTATTGTAGATTAATTATATGAAAAGTAATAGCTTTCACAAATAAAGGAAATAAAATATATTATGTAAGAAGTATTATTCCAGGTAGAATGAAATGAGTACTTTCAGCTACTCAAGAGGAAGAAATAACACAACCACTTGAGCCTAAGAATTCACAGCTATCTTGGACAACCAAGAATGGCCTTTGTATTTTTTTTTTTTACAATATACTTATTTTACATCCTGATTTAGCCCCCTCTCATCATTTCCTGATCCCACTCCCTCCCTATTTCCTCCCATCCCCTTCCCCTAGTCCACAGAAAGGGGAGGTCCTCCTCCCCTATGGTAGCTTATCAAGTCTAATCAGAGCTGTCTGGATCTTTTTCCTCTTTGTCCTGGCAAGGTTGCATTGACAGAGGGAAATTATCAAATAGCAGGCAATGGAGTTCATGTAACAACAACCAAAATGAAGTCTTTTAATAAATACACCTAAACTGTACTCAGTGTTTGTGAAGTATGTAACTTATTTATTCTTTAAAAGTTTCACATGAATGTAAAAATGAATGCTAGAATTTTTGCTTTCTTATATCTATTTTCTTCTTGTAAAACCTTTTTTTTTTTTTTTGGCAAGCTTTACTCCTACTTTTAGGGGTTTTGTGTGTAGTTTCTAATACCCATTTAATATTAAAGTGTATCATCTTAAGTAGTACTATTAAAGATATTTTTATAATGAGCCTCTTTGTGTCTCATGTTCTTTTCTTTTAATTATAATTTTATTTTTCTCATTAGTTACATTTTGTTAATTCTGTATCCCAGCTGTATCCCTCATTCCTTCCCCAATCCCACCCTCCCTCCCTCATCTCCTCCGAGCCCCTTTCCAAGTCCACTGATAGGGGAGGACCTCTGGTCAGGTGATCCTGGCTTATATAAATAAGGCAAGCTGAGTTAACCATGGAGAAGGAGCCAGTAAGCAACTTTCCTCTGTGGCCTTTGCTTCAGTTTCTGCCTCCAGGATCCTGGCTTGAATTTTTGCCTGGCTTCCTTCAATGATGGAATGTGATATATCACACAAATAAACCCTTTCTTCCCCCCCAAAAAATATGTTTACAATAACAATTTTAAAATAATTTGATATATGATTCATACAACCATTAGGTTGAAAATGAAACCAAGTTTTCTATTTTCTCCAGTATGTGATATTACCTCTTTTAAAAGAATCTACTACGGTCAGATGGAAGAGGTCAGACAGAGAACCACCTCTATCAGTAGACTTGGAGGAGTGCATGGTAGGAGATGAGGGAAGGACGGTGGGATTGGGAGGGAATGAGGAAGGGGGCTACAGCTAGGATACAAAGTGAATAAATTATAATTAATATTAAAAAATAAAAATAAAAAAGAACCTACTAGAGGTAAAAAAAATGTAAATAGGTCATATCTGAATCTAATATGAATACTGAGTAGTAATCATTGCACTATCTTGTCTTGATATTTCCTCTGCCATAGAAATTTGCACATTAGTCCTGTATTCAGTCTTATTCAAGTTCAAATTAATGTTATGCACAACACATAGAAGTGAGCTCACTGAAGAGAGCATTTCTAGCATGCGTAAGGCCCTATTACTCAAAATTAGCATCATGAAGCAAACAAAGAAAAGATGAAAACGAAATTAATTTCTCTTTTTAATTTTTTGGGAATTCTCGGTAAATGTTTTCTTACTGTAGCAAGTGATTTTCAGAAGATGTTTACGCTATCCTGTTTAAAAAACATACAAATCACCTAAAGTAAAATTAAAAGGTGAAGAATTTCCACATAGGCACATCCAGAGTACTAAAATGTGGAGAATAATAATAATTATTATTATGTTGGCTGTTAATTTGACAAGATCTAGAATCAGCTGTGAGCTAAGTGTCTGGGCTTGCCTGGGTAGGATTCTCTAGATTAGGTTAATTGAGTGAGAAGATGCATGCTAACTACCAGAAAAAAAAAATTGAGAGGGCACTGAGCAGTAGCATTATTTCTCTTTGCTTCATGACTTAGACACAAGGTGACCAGTTGCCCCAAGTTGTTGCCACCAGGATTTTCCTATCATGTTGGACTCTACTCCTGAATTTGTGAGCCAAAATGAACCTTACTTTCATTTAGTCTCTTTGGTCAAGTATCTTGACATAGTAACTATGTAAGTAATTAATACAACAGTAGATCCAGGAACAGCTGTGTATACCTCCAATTCAGACACTCAGGTTGTAAAGGCCATAGAACCATGAAGAGTTAGTTCAAGGCCTGCTTGATTTAATTATGACTCTGTGTCAAAAACATAAACAACAAATCTATATATTTTAATCTTTATAAACAAAGTTTTAGGTCATAATTAATTTTTATGAATACATAAGTTAGTAACCTTATAAATAAAACAAACAATGCTGTGGAAAACCACTCACATTCAGGAGCAGCTGAAAAATATACAGGAAACAAACTGCCATGACAGTAGTAGACACAAAGCAATTGTGAGCAACAATAATTGGTTCAAAATTGGTCATCAGAATAGGCAAGCTGAAGAAAAAGGAAGATCATAACCATTCTAATAAAAAAGTTGAATACTTAGTCATTCTGCTCTCAGGAAAATACAAGTTTTATGTTTCCTCAAATGTGGAGGATTAAAAAAAAAAAGACACTATCAAAGTAGACTAAAAATACCTATTATCACTTTGAAAGATAACCATTTTGACACTGCCTACTTTGTGACTCATTTCATGCCACTGCAGACTTAAATACAAGATCAACCTTTCTGTCCCAACAAGAATCCTACTAATAGCATGGGCAACGGTGTATTGGTATGACTTGGAAAAGTTCATTCAATTCAAATAAAAGACATATTGGACAGTAAAAGCCAATTCAATTATTGAAGAACAAGCAAGACCTTTATCTCATTATGTTGTTGTCATTTCTTTGCTCATAATTGTACTGTAGAGGTTTCCCAGTAGAAAGGCTAGTAACAAGAATTATAAGTGATTTTTGAAACTTACCAGCAATTTTTTTCTTGACCAAAGCTGACCTTATCCAAACTAGATTTTATTTAGTATTTATGTGTGCCTAGATGTTAATAAGCACTGCAAATGCAATGAATAAGATAAAACACATTTGACCATATACTCTCATGCCGAAGTCTTTCCCAGGGAAGTGAAAAAAAGTAGCTAAGGAGGTGCTTTGATGCTTTTACTCTACTAACTGCATAACTGCTAAAACAGGTTAGTGCCTTATTGGGTTCCCCAAGCTGCTAATGTACTCCAAAGGAGAACCTCCTTAAGAATATGAACCTCTAAATCACAAATTTTGTTCCAGTGCTGAAGGAAAAAGGAAGCATCATGCTGGATATAGAAGGGAAAAAGTCATGTACCTTTTAGCATAGTTGTATTTAAAAAATATTTCCAGAAATTAGAGTAAGCAACATTTCTAAAAACATAAATGTAAGCTTTATAAAATAAAGCTTATTTCCTTCACTCTAAAAAAACTAATAGATTTACAGAGAATGGATCCTTATTGCTGTGCTGTATGTCATATGATAGCATATGTCCTTGCATATCAGTATTTTTGTTAGATATTAAATTCAATCATATATTTACAGCATTATCATTCAATTTTATTTTAAAGAAAATAATGGGTCTTTAGATTTTGTTCACTTGTTTTTACCAGTTTTTATTCTTATTCAATATGTCTTCTATTTAGAAAAAATAGGGAATGACCAACAATTCTGCCATGCAGAATGACCACTGTTGACATTTTATTTCAATTTGGGTTTCATTCATTTACCAGTAGAGAACTGTACTATTTTAATTCAAGTTTGATCACTCTTAACAAACATTAACTGGGATTATTGTAATATTGGAAGTGGAGTGGGTGAGATAGAAGGAAGTGGAAGGAATATGAGCCCCACAAGGAGATCAACAAAGCTGAAAAATCTGATCCCAGTGGGTGATGCAGAGACTGATGTACCAACAAAGGAACCAGCATGAAGAGGACCTAGATCCCCTGCTCAGATATAGCTCATAGAGAATTCAGTCTTCATATAGGTTCCCGAGTATAGGGGGCAGGCCTGTCATGAACACCTTTTCCTCTTCTTTTATCACTTGCCCTGGTGATATGGCTTTACCAGGCCACAGAGGAAGACTATCCAAGCAGTCTTATTGAGACTTGACAAGCTACGGGTAGATAGCAAAGGAGGAGAACTACTCCTTTCAGTGGACTAGGGGAAGTGGATAGGGGGAAGAGGGAGAAGTCTCTGAAGAAAGAATTAGAAGAAGCTATCAGAAGATGGAAAGATCTCCCATGCTCATGGCTTGGCAGGATTAACATAGTATAAATGGCCATCTTACCAAGAGCAATCTACAGATTCAATGCAATTCCCATCAAATTACCAACACAATTCTTTATAGACCTGGAAAGAAAAATTCTCAACTTCATATGGAATAACAAGAAACCCAGAATTGCTAAAACAATCCTCTACAAGAAAAGATCTTCTGGAGGTATCTCCATCCTTGATCTTAAGCTGTACTATAGAGCAACAGTTTTAAAAACTGCATGGTACTGGCATAGAAACAGAATGGTAGATCAATGGAACCGAACAGAGGACCCAGAAATAAACCCACACACTTATGGACACCTGATCTTTGACAAAGACGCCAAAACCATTCAAGGAAACATTTTTAAGCCAAAAACCATACAAAAGTAAGCAGAAACTAGCCTGCTCAAAATTACATAACAAGGTTGTGTATATTCAGATGGAAAATATTTTTCTGTTAATCACTACTTATAAAACAATGTACCTATTATGAGTTATGTACAACAAAGTTGTATTTTATAAAAATGATAATTATAACATTGCTGCCAGTTGTACAATTATAGGAACTGCTATCTCCTTCAACGTTCTCCAAATTAGTGATAACTTGAGGAATATTTAACACGAATTTGAACATGTGAATTAGCATAGTCTGTCAACCATGTTGTCAGATGACTTGTTTGTAGTTCTCTAGAGTATTTGTTCTACCATTTTCTTCTTCAGGCTGTGATAAGTAATAGACCTCTTCACTCATTACAGTTGTTTAAATACATAATGTCCTTTTTGCTTTCTTCCCTCTTTATTCTATCTACGCATAGGTTTGTCATTTTCATCAACATGTACATATTTTTTATTCTAACAGTGACCAGAAATGAAAAAAAAATGTTGACTTACCTGTACTAGCTGCTTACTGTAGAGACAATGCATATTTTTAACATTTTATTATACTCCCTATCTCAGGAATTGTAACAAAAGAACATGAAACCGGAAAATGGGATATGGAAACTGAAACAAAAATAATTTCTTAGTTATGACCCTAATTATCGTGCCTCATAATATTTATTGTTTCCTACGAAGAATGATGAACCTCCCTTATTGTTGAATGGTCCTTAATCTTTCACAGTGTTTACAAATCTAGTTATCCAGCTCTAAGAATAACAGGTCTATTTCTAGTTGACATCATCTGGTATTACACATTCTAAATATTTTTTTATCCTTTACTAAATTATTCTCATTCTAGTATAATCTGTATATATGAGCCATCTTCTTTTCTTAATATAGGATTCTCATTTTTCTTTTAATATTTGTTTTAATTCTAAAGTTAACATTGTATATGTTTGTGAAGTAAAATATGATGTGTTCTTCTCTTTGTTAAATATTAGATTGTAATACATTCATTTTACATAGCAATTCTTTTTTAATTTTATTTTTTTTCTTATTAGTTACATTTTATTAACTCTGTATCCCAGTTTTATCCCGCTCTCTCATTCCCTCCCAATCCCACCCCCCCTTCCTCATCTCCACCCTGCCCCTTTCCAAGTCCACTGATGGGTAGATCTCTTCCCCATTTATCTGACTCTCTTTTATCAGGTATCTTCAGGACTGACTGCAAAGTCCTCCTCCGTGGCCTAACAGGACTGCTCTTCCCTTAGGGGGTGGGGAGGTCAAAGGGCCAGCCATTGAGTTCCTGTTAGAAATAGTCCTTGTTCCCCTTACTATGGGAAACCAATTGGTTACTGAGCTACCACGGGCTACATCCGAGCAGAGGTTCTAGGTTATATCCATACATGGTCCTTGGTTGAATGTCAGTCTCAGAAAAGACCCTGTGCCCAGATATATTTGGTCCTTGTGGAGCTCCTATCCTTTCCCCATCATACTAACTCCCCTTCTTTCATATGATTCCCTGTACTCTGCCGAAGGTTTGGTTATGAGTCTTAGTGTCTGCTTTGAAACATTACTAGGTAGAGTCTTTCAGATGCCTTCTGCAGTAGACTCCTGTCATACATTCAATGCACATCCTATCTGTTTTTCTAAATGAGGATTGATCATCTTACCCCATGTCTGCTCTCTTGATTATATTATTTAGGTGTATAGATTTCATTATGTTTATCATATCTTATAGGTCTATATAAGGGAGTATATACCGTTTTTGTCTTTCTCCTTCTGGGATATTTCAACCAGAATGATCTTTTCTAGATCCCACCATTTGCCTGCAAATTTCATGATTTCCTCCTTTTTGATTGCTGAGTAGTATTCCACTTTGTAAAAATACCGAAATTTCTGTATCCACTCCTCTGTTGATGGACATCTGGGTTGTTTCCAGGTTCTGGCTATTACAAATAAAGCTGCTATAAACATGGTTGAGCAAATATCCCTGTGTGTACTTGAGCAAACTTTGGGTATATACCTAGCAGTGGTAAAGCTGGGTCTTGAGGAAGTGTTATTCCTAATTGTCTGAGAAAGCACACCAGATAGACTTCCAAAGTGGTTGTACCAATTTAAATTCCCACCAGCAGTGGAGGAGGGTTCCCCTTTCTCCACAACCTCTCCAGCATGTGTTGTCACTTGGGTTTTTCATCTTGGCCATTCTGATGGGTGTAAGGTGAAATCTTAGGGTCGTTTTGATTTTCATTTCCCTAATGGCTAATGAGGTTGAACATTTCTTTAAGTGTTTCTCTGCCATTCGATATTCCTCTGTCAAGAATTCTCTATTTAGCTCTTTTCCCAATTTTTTAAGTGGATTACTTGGTTTGCTGCTTTTCAGGTTCTTTAGTTCTTTGTATATGCTGGATATTAGCCCTCTGTCAGATAAAGGGTTGGTGAAGATCCTTTCCCAATCTGTAGGCAGTCCTTTTGTTTTGATGACAGTGTCCTTTGCTTTACATAAGCTTTTCAGGTTCATGAGGTCCCATTTATTGATTGTTGCTCTTAGAGCCTGTGCTACACAGCAATTCTTGATGACTAAAAAAGTTCATGTGAGATTTCAGTATTTAACACTTACTCTTAATGAAAATGTAATCAAATCTTTTAAAAAGTTTTTATTTTCCCATTTTGTATGAATTTGAAAGGCATGATAACGATACTACAAAGAGATTCATAATGTAATCTTTTTATTTTTATTTTATTTCAATTTATTTTCTTTATATCCCAAGGGTGCCCCCTTTCCTCCTCTCCTCCCAGTCCTGCCTCTCCTCTATCTCCCTTCTGTTCACCTTTTCCCCCCAAAATAGGAGATCCACGTTCCTCTCCAACACATCAAGTCACGTCGGGACTGAGCATATCCTCATCCACTGAGGCCAGGCAAGGCAACCCTGCCAGAGGAAAGTGAGCAAAAAGTAGACAGTAGCATCCATGTTAGAAACAGTCTCCCTCCACTTGCCAGGCATCGCACATAAAGACTAACAGCCCATTGGCCAAATATGTGCAGGGGACTTAGGTCCAGACCATGCATGCTCCTCAGTTGATATCTCAGTCTCTGTAAGACTCCATGGGTTTTTGTTAGTTGTCCCTCTTGGTCTTCTTTTGAGGTTCCTGTCCCTTCCATGTCGTTCGATTTTCCCCCAACACTTCCACAGTACCCCCCCCCAGAGCTCTGCCCCATGCTTCCCTGAAAGTCCCAGCATCTGTTTCTTCTGCTGCTGGGTGGAGCCTCCCAGAGGATGGTTATATTAGACTCCTGTCTGCAAGCATAAAAGAGCATCATTAATAATTTCAGACAGGGGCTGGCTCTATAGAATGGAGTGGGTCTCAGGTTGGGCCAATTAAATTAAAAGCTTCTGTAAGTCAAAGGACATTGTCAATAAAACATATTATAATTCTTTTTTTTCTTTTTCTTCTTCTTATTATTAATTACACTTTATTCATTTTGTATCCCTCCATAAGCCCCTCCCTCCTCCCCTCCCAATCCCACCTTTCCTCCCCTTTCTGCATGCAGGCCCCTCCCCAAGTCCACTGATAGGGGAGGTCTTCCTCTCCTTCTTTCTGAACTTAGACTATCAGTTCTCATCAGAAGTGGCTGCATTGTCATCTTCTGTAGCCTGGTAAGGCTGCTCCCCCCTCGAGGGGTGATGACCAATGAGCAGGCCAATCAGATTATGTCAGAGGCAGTCCCTCTTCCCATTACTGTGTAACCCACTTGGACACTGAACTGCCATGGGCTACATCTGTGCAGGGGTTCTAGGTTATCTCCATAAATAGTCCTTGGTTGGAGTATTAGTCTCTGGGAAGTTCCCTGTGTTCAAATTTTCTTGTTCTGTTGCTCTCCTTGTGGAGTTCCTGTCCTCTTAAGCTCTTGCTATTTCCCAATTCTTACATAAAATTCCATTCACTCTGCCCGACAGTTGGCCATCAGGCTCAGCATCTGCTTTGATAGTCTGTAGGGCAGAGGCTTTCAGAGGCCCTCTGTGGCAGGTTCCTAGGTTGTTTACTGTTTTCTTCTTCTTCTGATGTCCATCCTCTTTGCCTTTCCCGGATGGGGATTGAGCATTTTAGTTAGGGTCCTCTCTTTTGCTTAGTTTGTTTAGGTGTACCGATTTTAGTGGGTTTATCCTATGTTGTATGTTTATATGAGTGAGTATATACCGTGTGTGTCTTTTTGCTTCTGGGACAACTCACTCAGGATGATCCTTTCCAGGTCCTACCATTTACCTGCAAATTTCATGAATTCCTTATTTTTCATTGCTGAGTAATACTCCATTGTATAGATATACCACAATTTCTGCATCCATTCTTCATTTGAGGGGCATCTGGGCTGTTTACAGCTTCTGGCTATTAGAAATAAAGCTGCTACAAACATGGTTGAGCAAATGTCCTTTTGGTGTACTTGAGCCTCTTTTGGATATATGCCTAGGAGTGAAATGGCTGGATCTTGAGGAAGCACTATTCCTAGTTGTCTGAGAAAGCGGCAGATTGATTTCCAGAGTGTTTGTACAAATTTACATTCCCACCAGCAGTGGAGGAGGGTTCCCCTTTCTCCACAACCTCTCCAGCATGTGTTGTCACTTGAGTTTTTGATCTTGGCTATTCTCATGGGTGTAAGGTGAAATATCAGGGTTGTTTTGATTTGCATTTCCCTAATGGCTAATGAGATTGAGCATTGCTTTAAATGCTTCTCTGCCATCGAATATTCCTCTACAGAGAGTTCTCTGTTTAGCTCTGTTCCCCACTTTTTAAGTGGATTACTTGGTTTGCTGCTTTTCAGCTTCTTAATTTCTTTATATATACTGTATATGAGTCCTCTGTCAGATAAAGGGTTGGTGAAGATTCTTTCCCAATCTGTAGGTAGTTGCTTTGTTGCTTTGTTTTGATGACAGTGTCCTTTGCTTTGCAGAAGCTTTTCAGTTTCATGAGGTGCCATTTATTGATTGTTGCTCTTAGAGTCTATGCTGTTGGTGTTCTGTTCAGGAAGTTTTCTCCTGTACCAATGAGTTCTAGGGTATTCCCCACATTTTTTTTTCTAGCTGATTTAATGTGTCTGTTTTTATGTTGAGTTCTTTGATCCATTTGGGCTTCAGTTTTTTGCAGGGTGATAAGTATAGATCTATTTTCATTTTTCTACATGTGGACATCCAGTTGGACTGCACCATTTGTTGAAGATGCTATCTTTTTTTCCATTGTATGGTTTTGGCATCTTTGTCAAATATTAAGTATCCATATGTGTGTGGGTTTATTTCTGAGTCTTCTGTTTGGTTCCATTGATCCACTGTTCGGTTTCTATGCCAGTACCATGCAGTTTTTATAACTGTTGCTCTATAGTACACCTTGAGATCAGGGATGGAGATTCCTCCAGAAGATCTTTTATTGTAGAGGTTTGTTTTAGCAATTCTCGGTTTCTTGTTATTCCATACAAAGTTAAGAATTTTTCTTTCCAGGTTTGTAAATAATTGTGTTGGCAATTTGATGGGAATTGCATTAAATCTGTAGATTGCTTTTGGTAAGATGGTCATTTTTATTATGTTAATCCTGCCAAGCCATGAGCATGGGAGATCTTTCCATCTTCTCATATCTTCTTCTATTTCTTTTGTCAAAGACTTGAAATTTTTTTCATACAAGTCTTTGACTTACTTCTTTAGGGTTACACAAAGGTACTTTATGTCATTTGTGGCTATTGTGAAGGGTGTTGTTTCCCTAATTTCTTTCTCAGCCCTTTTGTCTTTTGTATACAGAAGGGCTACTGATTTTTTGAGTTAATTTTGTATCTGGCCACTTTGCTGAAGGTGTATATCAGCTATAGGAGTTCCCTGGTAGAGTTTTTGGGGTCACTCATGTATACTATCATATCATCTGCAAATATTGATAATTTGACTTCTTCCTTTCCAATCTGTATCCCCTTGATCTCCTTCAACTGTCTTATTGCTCTAGCAAGGACTTCCAGACCTATGTTGAAGAGATATGGAGAGAGTGGGCAGCCTTGTTTTGTCCCTGATTTCAGTGGGATTGCTTTAAGTTTCTCTCAGTTCAGTTTGATGTTGGCTATAGGCTTGTTGTATATCGCCTTTACTATGTTTAGATATGTGCCGTGTATCCCTGATCTCTCCAATACTTTAAACATGAATGGATGTTGGATTTTGTCAAATGCTTTTTCAGCATCTAGGGAGATTATCATGTGGTTTTTTTTCATTCAGTTTATTTTATATGGTGGATCACATTGATGGATTTCTGTATATTGAACTACCCCTGCATACCTGGGATGAAGCCTACTTGGTCATAGTGGATAATATATTTGATGCGTTCTTGGATTCAGTTTGCAAGTATTTTGTTAAGTATTTTTGCATCAATGTTCATAAGGGAGATTGGCCTGAAATTGTCTTTCTTTGTTGAGTCTTTGTGAGGTTTAGGTACCAAGGTGACTGTGGCTTCATAGAATGAGTTTGGTAATGTTCCTTCTGTTTCTATTTTGTGGAATAGTTTGAAGAGTATTGGTGTTAGCTCTTCTTTAAAGGTATGGTAGAATTCTGTGCTGAAGCCATCTGGTCCTGGGCTTTTTTTTGGTTGGGAGACTTTTGATGACCACTGCTATTTCTCTGGGGAATATAGGAATATTTAATTGATTTACGTGGTCTTGATTCAGCTTTGGTAAGTCAATTTGATAATGAAAATTGTCCATTTCGTTTTGATTTTCAAATTTTGTGTCATAAACTTTTGAAGTAAGTCCTAATAATTGTTTGGATTTCCTCAGTGTCTGTAGTTACGTCCCCTTTTTATTTGGATGGTGTCTCTCTGCCTTTTAGTTAGCTTGGCTAAGGGTTTGTCAATCTTGTTGATTTTCTCAAAGAACCAGCTCTTGGTTTCATTGATTCTTTGAATTGCTTTATTTGTTTCTAATTGATTAATTTCAGCCCTGAGTTTGATTATTTCCAGCCGTCTACTCCTTCTTGTTGTGTCTGCTTCTTCTTTTTCTAGGGTTTTTAAGTGAGCCGCTAAGTTGCTTGAATGAGCTGTCTCAAATTTCTTCTTGAAGGCACTTAGTGCTATGAACTTTCCTCTTAGCACTGCTTTCATTGTGTCCCACAAGATTGGGTATGTTGTGTCTTCATTTTCATTGATTTCTAGGAAGACTTTAATATCTTTCTTTATTACTTCCCTGACCCAACTGTCATTTAGTAACAAGTTGTTCAGTTTCCATGTGTGTGTAGGATTTTTGTTATTTCTGTTATTGTTGAGGTCCAGCTTTATTCCCATGGTGATCAGACAAGATACAAATGATTATTTCAATATTCTTGTATCTGTTGAGGCTTGCTTTGTGACCAAATATATGGTCTATTTTGGAGAAGGTTCCATGAGGTGCTGAGAAGAAGGTAAATTCTTTTGTGTTTGGGTGTAAAGTTCTGTAAATGTCTGTTAGGTCCATTTGATTCGTGACCTCTGTTAGAGACATTGTTTCTTTGTTTAATTTCTGTTTTGTTGACCTGTCCTTTGTTGAGAGTGGGGTGTTGAAGTCTCCCACTATTAATGTGTGGGGATCTATATGTGCTTTAAATTTTATCAATGTTTCTTTTACAAACGTGGGTGCTCTTGCATTTGGGGCATAGATATTCAGGATTGTGATGTCTTCCTGGTGGAATTTTCCCTTGATGAGTATGAAGTGTCCTTCCCATTTCTTTTTATTAATTTTGGTTGAAAGTCTATTTTATCAGATATTAGAATGGCTACTCCTGCTTGCTTCTTGGGTCCATTTGCTTGGAAAGTCGTCTTCCAACCCTTTACCCTCAGGTAATGTCTATCTTTGTGCCTTAGGTGTGTTTCTTGTATGCAACAGATTGCTGGGTTTTGGTTACTTATCCATTCTGTTAATCTGTGTCTTTTTATTGGAGAGTTGAGTCCATTGATGCTGAGAGAGATTAATGACCAGTGGCTGTTAGATCCTTTGATTTTGATGTTGGCTGTGGTCATAAGGTTGTGTGCTTGGTTCCTTTTTTTTTTTTTTTTTTCTTTAGTAAGGTTAATTATTTCCTGTGTTTTCTTGAAAGGAGCTAACTTTTCTGATTTGTATTTTCCCTTCCAGTGTCTTCTGTAATGCTGGATTTGTGTGTAGGTATTGTTGAAATTTATTTTTGTCATTGAATATCTTGTTTTCTCTTTTGTCATTGAATATCTTGTTTTTCTTGTCTATGAGCACTGATAGTTTTGCCGGGTATAGTAGCATAGGCTGACATCTGTTGTCTCTTAGGGTCTGCATGATATCCATCCAGGCACTTCTGGCTTTCATAGTCTCTGTTGAAAAGTCAGGTGTGATTCTAATGGGTTTGCCATTATATGTTACTTGGTCTTTTTCCCTCTCAGCTTTTAGTATTTTTTCTTTGTTCTGTATACTTACTGTTTTGATTATTATGTGGCGGGAGGATTTTCTTTTCTGGTCAAATTTGTTGGGTGTTCTGTAGGCTTCATATATTCTTATTGGCCTCTCCTTTAACTTGGAGAAATTTTCTTCAATGATTTTTTTTTTGAAAATATTTTCTGGGCCTTGAAGAAGGGAGTCTTCTTTTTCCTCTATACCTATTATTTTTAGGTTTTGTCTTTTCATATTGTCTTGGATTTCTTGGACGTTCTGTGTTAGGAATTTTTTGGATTAACATTTTCTTTGACAGATGCATCGATTTCTTCCATTGTATCTTCCACACCTGAGATTCTTTCTTCCATCTCTTGTAGTCTGTTGGTTATGCTTACCTCTGTAGTTCCTGTTTTCTTCCCTAGATTCTTCCTCTCCATTATTTCCTCCATTTGTGTTTTCTTTAATTTTTCCAGTTCTATCTTCAGGTCTTGAGTTGTTTTGTTTACTTCCTTCACCTGTCTCATTATACTTTCCAGTTTTTCTTTTAGTTCCTTCAACTCTGTTTCTTTTATTTCATTCAGTGCTTTAAGCATTTCCTTTCTAAAGGCCATAAACTGTTTGGCTGCAACTTCCTCTATTTCTTTAGGGAGGGCAATATTCTGTTTGAGTTTATCTTCCTCTATGTCTTTACGTATCTTATTTGTTTCCTCTGTTATCATCTTCATGAGCATAGTTGTTCGGTCATCTTCTTGGATTATGTTATGCTGGGGTGTCCAGGGCTATTTGCCCCTGGGTAACTGGGTTCTGGAGATGCCATATTGCTCTGTCTTTTGTTGCTTGAGCTTTTGTGCTGACTCTACCCATTGTGCTATCTCAGGTGTTTGGGGTTATTTTCTGGTGGTTCCTGGGGATCCTGTGGTGGAGAGAATCCCCTTGGCAGAAAGCTGGTTTTTCCTGAAGGAAGTCTTCTCAGCTTTTTGGCTATAGTCCCTGGATGGCTGACATTTTTTCAGGAGTTGCTACTGCTCACCTCAGGGATAGAGACCTGAGTGGTAACTGTGGTCTTTGTTAGTCGAGAGGGTTCTTCACCCAGTGAAGTCCTGAAGACATCTGCCCTGTTTCTGGGTTTCTTGCTGTAAATTTAATGATCAGCTGCTGTGACCCAGTTGGACATCTGGCGCGCAGCAACTGTTTGTGCCTGTGTCTGGAGCGCAGCTGAGTGATGGCGGCTCAGCCCCACCAGTCTGGGAGACTTTTTCCAGGGAAGGATTGGGTGATTTAAGTCAGTACAGTTTCCTTCCTTCCTTGTGGATTCTCTGGAGACAGGGACTCCCAGTCTCTTTTATGTCCTGGGGCACCGCTCCATCTCTACCAGCTAGCTGGCGCACAGAAACTGTCAGTGTCTGACCTTTTCTGGGTGGGGGTGTCGGCTGAGTGCTCTGAGATCAGACCAGCTGTTTCCTTCCCTGTGTGTTTGCACCAGACAGTGAAAACACAGTCTCTGGTTCCCTGGGGCCCACAGTTCTATCTGAGGCAGCGAATCGGGTGTGCAGACAGGGCTCTGTGCTGGAGCCTACGTCCTCGCCTCTGGCTCTGGGCTGGCTCCTGGGGCGCCCGTGGAACCCGAGTCTTTTCTAGGTGATGTCTGGGTGACCTAAGGTCGGTCCCAATTGTTTCCTGCACTGTTGGGTTATCTCTTGACTGAAAATTCCAGTCTCTGATAGTGTGGTGTGCAAGGTTCAGTCTGGGACCGTGACCAGAGACACTGGCTGTGGCTCTGGGCTGGGGTTGGCGGCCAAGCATCTGGAAGAACAGGGATCTCTTCTGCGGTTTAGCTGGGTGAGTTAAAAGCTGATTGAATCCCCCACTGTGGGGTATCCTCTCACCTGGGAAACAGAATCGCCTGTGTTTTATGGCCGCGAGTTCTGATTGCTGGTCACTGTGCTGATCCTCCTGTGCTGCTGCTCAGAATGAGAGTCCTCCCGGCACTGCCATCTTGCCCCCATATTGTAATTCTTAAAGTTTGTGAATGCGTTTTTTTTTTTTTATGATTTGAGGAACTTTACTAATTTCATTAATTTAAGAAATGGGATATTACATTAAGGATGCTTTTAAAATCGATTTGGAAACCTAGTATATATGAGATTAATTGGAATTTACCTACATAAGGGATAATGTTCTTCAGAGAAGGATATGTGTCTTAAAGTACAAAACTGACCTCTAAATCTGTATCATTATGTTTATAGGCTAGAACAGCTCCAGAGACGTTTATGTAGTAGATGGAGGTTAACACAGAAATTCTAAACTACTAAAAGAACAGAGAATAAATGTCTGTGAAGTACTCATCCATAAATCAAACATTTCTATTACTGCCTCTTGCATATCTATTGGTTCATTGCAGAAGAAGGGAATGCGATTTTGAAAGCCCAATGTGGAAGAGGACTAAAACAAAACAGTAACTCCTGGACTTGACAGCATTGCTACACTCATAAACTCATAGCAGCTGTGGTTGTCTGCACAAGACCTACACAGAATCAAGACAAAAATCATTCCAGCAATTGGGGAGATGAAGAATTTACAGCTCCCTACAGCTTACTGAGGAACTAATGATAGTTAAGGTTTTCTGGGGGACAGTCCCTTTATCTTGTGATGGGTGGAACCGTACTCAAGTAGATTGTCCCACATCCATGAGTACATGAATAACACAAATTGAATTCAGGAGATTATTTTTTATTTATTTTTATTTAAAAAATTATTACACTTTGTTCACTTTATATCTTGGCTGTGACCCCCTTCCTCATTTACTCCTAATCCCTCCTTCCATCTTTCTTCTAGGAGTGGATCTGTAGTGATTGGTTGGTGCTTAAAAGCACTGAAATATCTTATTAAAGATGAAGCTTTGATTCCCAGCATTCACATGGTGGCTTACAAACCCTTAGTAACTCCAGTACCAGGGATTAGATGCCATCTACTGGACTCCTTAGGTAGTTACACACATTGTACACAGAAATACATACGCATAAAACACAAAGGTGATTTTTTAAATTAATTTATTCACTTTACTTCCCCATTGTAGCACCCTCCCTCCTATCCTCCCAATTGATCCCACCCCCTTTCTCCCTCCCCCTTCACTTATTCTGAAGATAAGGGGAGCTCCCCCTACCTACCCATCACAGCTCATTAAGTCAAATCAGGGGAAGAAGAAATACCCATTTTTTAAAAATTAAAAAGGCTGGAGTCAGATAGAAGGGGAGGAGGTCCTCCTTCATGAGTGGACTACAGAAAGGGCAAAGGGGAAGAAGAGAGAATGAGGGAGGAACAGTGGGATTGGGAAGAGATAATGGAGCATGCCACAGCTGGAATAGAAAGTGAATAAATTTTAATAAATAGTAGTAATTTAAAATATTTACATACGTAAAACTATTTAAATCGAGTTACATATTGCTACCAAATAAAACCCTTAATATCAGAAGAAAAAATTAAAAAGTTAAATAAAAGAAAGAAGACACAAATGGGAGTGGCAATGGAAGATACTTTGGAAGGAATGTGGCAAAACTAGGGGTAAATTTAATTAAAGTACATTACTATTTGCATGGATTCTCTAATAATAATAACATTAGACAGATAACATGAAATAGATTAACCTGTATGATTTCAGCATAACATTAGCTAGATGTGGCATTGTTAATTTATTAATGAAGAGTGAAGAATGGACCATGAGCTGGAGAAATTATGTAGTCTCTTGATGAAACTGTAAATGGGAAATAAATTTACTCCCTCCTAGAACTTTCAAAAAGGAATGTAAATATTGCACTTTTGGGGGGTGAAGAAAGGGTTTATTTCAGCTTACAATTTTCAGGTCACTCTCTAACACTGAGAAAAGTCAGAGCAGGAACTTAGAAGCAGAACTAAAGCAGACACCATGGAACAGCACTTCTTGTTCATATCCACCCCAGTTCCTTCTCTCCAACACTTTCCACCAGACTGATCAACATATCTTCCTTTCAACTTCATGTTTTTTTTTTAAATAATCCCAATGAGTTCAATTAGTTTATTTATTTAAATTATTATTTAAATTATTGCTCATATGTGGAAGGGTATAAGGTTGGCCACCTGCCCCCCCCCCCCAGTATTGTTTCCCCCTTTCCCTGCAGTCATCAGGTAATTGCCAATATCTCTTTAGCCAGGGGTGAGGCCTTGGGAATCCACCCCTCCTTGACGTTGAGAATTTTTTTTAAATCTGGCTCGATTTTCTGGATGTAACCACTGTTGCTCTGAGTTCACACATTTAGTACAGAATTACAGGATCGCCATGAAGTGTTCTGAAAGGTTCTTATTTAGAAAGTATTGTATCCCAATGAAGGTTCAGGAATAAAGTTTTTCAGAAGCTGTTGGAACATGAGGACTCAAATCTAAATAGATTCAATAAGTAATTAATTGTTACACTAGAGGGATGTATTTTAAGTTTTGAACAGCATAGGTTGGATTTTAACTCAGTATGCAATAATTCAATCAGGCTTAAAACTCATGGCAATCTTCATGCTTCTGCCTCTTGAGTATCAGGAGCCACTATGCCCATCTTTATATGTTTGAAGAGTATAATTTCCCCTGTATCATTTCTGCCTGTCTGTCTGATGCCTGTTAGGACCAGGAATAGCTGAAGGAAGCCACCAGACTCAAGTAGTATTTAAAAGCATGGAGCATTTATTTTGCAGAAATGTCCAGCCTGCAGAGGCAACCATACAACATGACAACATGAAGTGAGTATGCAGGCTCAATTTAAAAACAGTTAGGAGACTTTCCAGTGTGGTTAAGTAATCTTTATGTAGATTGGTTGGTGCAGATCCTGAGGATATGGGGGAACTCATGATTGATTCAGCTCTTGGGTGACTTTATGTAATATACATGTAACAAAGAGTATATAGGCAATAAAGTATCATTTTAACTAGCTAGACAAACTGTTTCTAACTGACCTTTAATTTGGTAGGTCAATTGTTTGGGGACTTTACTAAGTTATTGCTTCTGTTTTTCAGGGAGATTATTGAGTTGTTGTACTGTTTTCCATAGACTTTAGTTTCCTGGTCTAAGAAATAAAACTCAGGCTTTTTCAATCTGAAACAAATTTTGAAGTCTGACATAGAATCAGACTAGCTTACTAAAAATCATTTCTTTCATGGACAACCATACATAGAGCAATTTAGTTCCACTTTAAGCTTTTTCCATATTCTTCCTCACAATGGGTCAAAATGGTATCCAGACACTAAAATCTTCATAGCCATGAACCAAAAAAGATATTTTCTTCATTTGTTTACTGAGTAATTTTGTTAGCACAGCAAAAAATAACTAACACATTTGTTTCAGTCCTGTGTTTGACTTCTGGTCTAAAAATATACCTTTGTTACTGTTGCTGTTCAAGCCAGAACCAAAAATGTATTATAGCATCTTATATAGTAGCAAAAAAAAAAAGTGAGTATATAACATGTGTGTCTTTCTGCTTTTGGGATACCTCACTAGGGATGATCTTTTCTAGGTCCCACGATTTGCCTGCAAATTTCATGATTTCCTTGTTATTACTTGCTGAATATTATTTCATTGTGTAAAAGTACAACAATTTCTGTATCCATTCCTCAAGTGAGGGACATCTGGGTTGTTTCCAGGTTCTGGCTATTATGAATAAAGCTTCTACAAACATGGTTGAGCAAATGTCCTTGTTGTGTACTTGAGCATCTTTTGGATATATGCCAAGGAGTGGTATAGCTGGATTTGGAGAATCACTATTCCTAATTACCTGAGAAAGTGCCAGATTGATTTCCAAAGTGGTTGTACAAGTTTGCATTCCCAGCAACAAAGTAGGAGGGTTACCCTTTCTCCATAACCTCTCCAGCATATGTTGTCAATTGAGATTTTGATCTTAGCCATACTGACATACTGACGGGCATCAGGTGAAATCTCAGGGTCGTTTTGATTTGCATCTCTCTGATGGCTAAAGACATTGAACATTTCTTTAAGTGTTTTTCTGCCATTCTGTATTCCTCTACTGAGAATTCTCTGTTTATCTCTGTACCCCATTTTTTAATCAGATTGCTTGATTTGCTGTTTTTAACTTCTTTAGTTCTTTATATATTCTGGATATCAGCACTCTGTCAGATATAGGGTTGGTGAAGATCCTTTCCCAGTCTGTAAGCTGTCGTTTTGTTTTGATGACTATATCCTTTGCTCACTTATATAGACCTATAAGATAGGATAAACATACTAAAATCTGTACACCTAAAGAAGATAAACAAAAAAGACAAACCAGGTTAAGATGATCAATCTTTACTTAGAAAGACAAATGGGATGGACATTGGATGTAGGAGAAAAAAAGTAACAAGACAGGAACCCACCACAAAGGGCCTCTGAAAGACTCTACCTAGCAGTATATCAAAGCAGATATTAAAACTCATAACCAAACCTTCCATAGAGTACAGGGAATCATAAGAAAGAAGGGGGAGTTAGTATGTCCTTGAGAGTACAGGAGCTCCACAAGGACCAAATATATCTGGGCACAGGGGTCTTATATGAGACTGTTTCTCCAACCAAGGACAATGTATGGATATAACCTAGAACCTCTGCTCAGATGTAGCCAATGGTAACTCAGTATCCAAATGGGTACCCTAATAAGGGCAACAGGAACTGTTTCTGACATGAACTCAAAGGCGGGCTCTTTGACCTCCTCCCCTCCCAAGGGATGAGCATCCTTGCTAGGCCACAGAGGAGGACTTTGAAGCCAGTCCTGAAGATACCTGATAAACCAGGGTCAGATGAAAGGGGAGGAGGTCCTCCCCTATCAGTGGACTTGAAAAGGGGCAGGGAGGAGATGAGGGAGGGAGGGTGGGAATTGGAGGGAAAGAATGAGAGGTATACAGCAGTGATACAAGGTTAACAAACTGTAATATTTAAATAAAATAATCCTGTTAATCTATTTCCAAGTTTTTTTTCTCTATTTTCTGATTACTACCTGAAGGACTAATGTAGCATACTATACAAACTATTAAATAGGAAAATATTAAGTAAATGTAGATATAATAGCCCCCAAAACAAAAGAAGATTAGGAATATATAACTAAATGTAAAGGTAAGTTTTAGTCAAGAATGCATCCTGTTAGTATCTATGTTACAGTATGCTCTTAGCTTTCTAGCACCCAATGAGAAAAGGAATCCATCACTTACATAACCATCCTATTATTATCATTTTTTGCATCCTATTATTATTTTCAGTGTATCACAATGGTCTACATGTTCCAAAGAAATTAAATTTCACTTGATACTCATACTGCTTTAGAATCTCTCATGGAAGAGTTTAATATATATTATGGAATTATAAGATCAACAACAAAAGTCCAAAGCCTACACTAAATTATATATTTGTGCTATACTTCAATGAATATAGCTTTGTTTATGATTTTCTAAACAATATAACTCTGACTTAACTTATAGGGGTTCATAAATATTTTGAATCCTGCAAAACCCACATGTCTCCTTTTTGGTAACTTCAAAGCTGTCATTGTTAACAGAGGAATGAAATTTGTGCTTTTAGTAGATTTAATATCTTCCCATAAATTGCTAAAGTCTTTTAGTCTTCAGAGAAAAAAAAATCGTTCTCCCTCTGTACTATTAAAAGTATTACTAAAAGAAAAATTTAAAAAGTATACTATTAAAGAAATTCTTCATTATATTGGTAAAGGAAAAGCCTACATACACATGTAAACTAAACAACTCTCCACTCACTGACAGCATGGTCAGTGAAGAAATGAAAAAGAAATTAGCAACTTCCTAAAATTCAACGAATTTTAGCACAAGTTAACAAAACTTGTAGGACACATTGAAAGCAGAGCTAGGAGGAAATTTCATAATATTAAGTGCATGCAGAAAGGAGTTTGCAACATCTCATAAAAGCAAATTAACAGTACACCTAAAAACCCTAGGAAGAAAAAAAGCAGACACACACAAGAGGAAGAGACAATTGGAAATAATCAAACTCAGAGCCGAAATCAATGAATTAGAAACAAAGAAAACAATGCAAAGAATCAATTAAACCAAGAGCTGGTTCTTTGAGAAAATCAACAAGATAGACAAACCCTTAGCCAAGCTAACTAAAAGGCAGAGAGACACCACCCAAATCAACAAAATCAGAAATGAAAAGGGGGACATAACTACAGACACTGAGGAAATCCCAACAATCATTAGGACTTACTTCAAAAGTCTATATGCCACAAAATTTGAAAATCTAAATGAAATGGACAATTTTCTTCATTGATTTCAATTACCAAAGCTGAATCAAGACCAGGTAAATCAATTAAATAGTCCTATATCCCCTAAGGCAATAGAAGTAGTCATTGAAAGTCTCCCATCAAAAAAAAAAAAAAAAAAAACCCAGGTAGTTTCAGTGCAGAATTCTACCAGATCATCAAAGAAGAGCTACCTCCAGTTCTCTTCAAAGTATTCCACAAAATAGAAACAGAAAGAACATTAGCAAACTCATTCTATGAAGCCACAGTTCCTTTGGTACCGAAACCTCACAAATACCCAAAAAAGAAAGAGAATTTCAGGCCAATCTCCCTTATAAACATAGATGCAAAAATACTCAGCAAAGTACTTGCAAACCGAATACAAGAACATGCCAAAGATATCATCCAAGTAGGCTCCATTGCAGGCATGCAGGAGTGGTTCAATATATGGCTATCCATCAATGTGATCCACCATATAAACAAACTTAAAGAAAAAAAAAACACATGATAATATCCTTAGATGCTGAAAAAACATTTGACAAAATCCAACATCCATTCAGGTTTAAAGTCTTGGAGATATCAGGGATACAAGGCGCATATCTAAACATAGTAAAGGCAATATAGTTCTCATCTACAATTTTAAACAATAGAAACATGTGTATCTTTCTGTTTCTGGTATACCTCAGTTAGGATATACTCATTTATAAGTGGATATTAGATATATAATATAGGATAATCATACTAAAATCTGTACATCTAAAGAAGCTAGGCAAGAAGGAGGACCCTGGGTAAGATGCTCAATTCTCTTTCAGAAAGGCAAATGGAATAGACATTGGAAGAGGGTGAAAACAAGCGAAAAGGTAGGAGCCGACCACAGAGGGCCTCTGGAAGACTCTACAAAGCATGGTATCAAAGTAGATGCTGAGACACATTGCTAAACTTAGGGAAGAACTCAGGGAATCTTTTTTTTTAATGTTTTGGTATTTTATTTTTTTAACTTTTATTAATTATACTTTATATGCTTTATATCCCACCCATAAACCCCTCCCACCTCCTCTCCTAATCCCATCTTTCCTCCCCCTACTCTATGCATGTCCCTCCCCAAGTCCAATGATAGGGGAGATCCTCCTATCCTTCCTTCTGATCCTAGTCTATCAAGATGTCATCAGGAGTGGAAGCATTGTCATGTTCTGTGGCCTGGTAAGGCTACACCCCCGTAGGGGGAGGTGATCAAAGAGCAGACCAATCAGTTTATATCAGAGGCAGTCCCTCTTCCCATTACTATGGAACACACTTGGACACTGAAATGCCATGGGCAACAACTTTGCAGGGGTTCTAGGTTATCTCCAGGAATGGTACTTGGTTGGAGTAGGAATCTCTGCAAAGACCCCTGTGTTCAAATTTTTTGGTTCTGTTGCTCTCCTTGTGGAGCTCCTGTCTTCTCCAGATCTTATTGTTTCCCTCTTCTTTCCTAACATTCCATGCACTTTGCCCAAGAGTTGGCCATAAGTCTCAGCATCTGCTTTGATAGTCTGCAGGGCAAAGCCTTTTAGGGGCCCTCTGTGGCAGGTTCCTAAATTATTTCCTGTTTTCTTCTTCTGATGTCCACCCTCTTTGCCTTTTGGAATGGGAATTGAGCATTTTAGCCAGAGTCCTCCCTCTTTATTAGTTTCTCTAGATGTACAGATTTTAGTAGGTTTATCCTATATTATATGTCTATATGAGTGAGTATATACCGGGTGTGTCTTTCTGCTTCTGCGACAGCTCACTCAGGATGATCCTATCCAGTTCGCACCATTTACCTGAAAATTTCATGATTTCCTTATTTTTCATTGCTGAGTAATATTCCATTGAGTAGATGTATCATAATTTCTGTATCCATTTTTCAGTTGAGAGGCATCTGGGTTGTTTCCAGCTTCTGGCTATTACAAATAAAGCTGCTACAAACATGGTTGAACAAATGTCCTTATTATGTACTTGAACCTCTTTTGGATATATGCCTAGGAGTGGTATGGCTGGATCTTGAGGAAGCACTATTCCTAGTTGTCTGAGAAAGTGCCAGTTTGATTTCCAGAGTGTTTGTACAAGTTTACATTCCCACCAGCTGTGGAGGAGGGTTCCCCTCTCTGCACAACCTCTCCACCATGTGTTGTCACTTGAGTTTTTCATCTTTGCCATTATGATGGATATAAGGAAAATTCTCAGGGTCATTTTTATTTGCATTTCCCTAATGGCTAATGAGTTTGAGCATTTCTTTAAGTGTTTCTCTACCATTCGATATTCCTCTGTCGAGAATTCTCTGTTTAACGCTGTTCCCCATTTTTCGACTGGATTACTTGGTCTGTTGCTTTTCAGCTTTTGTTCTTTGTATATGCTGGATATTAGCCTTCTGTCAGATAAAGGGTTGATGAAGATTCTTGCTCAACCTGTAGGCAGTCGTGTTGTTTTGATGACAGTGTCCTTTGCTTTATAGAAGCTTTTCAGTTTCATGAGGTCCCATTTATTGATTGTTGCTCTTATAGCCTGTGCTGTTGGAGTACTGTTCAGGAAGTTGTCTCCTGTGCCAATGAGTTCTAGGCAGTTCCCCACTTTTTCTTCTCACAGATTTAGAGTGCCTGGTTTTATGTTGAAGTCTTTGATCCACTTGGATTTTGGTTTTGTGCAGGGTGATAAATATGGATCTATTTTCATTTTTCTGCATGTAGACATCCAGTTGGACCAGCACCATTTGTTGAAGATGCTGTCTTTTTTTCCATTGAATGGTTTTGGCTTTTTTGTCAAAAATCGAGTATTCATAGGTGTGTGGGTTTATTCCTGGTTCTTCTATGCAGTTCCATTGATCCTCCTTTCTGTTTTTATGCCAATACCATGCAGTTTTTATTACTGTTGCCCTGTAGTACAGCTTGAGATTGGGGATGGCGATACCTCCAGATGATCTGTTGTTGTACAGGATTGTTTTGGAGATTGTGGGGTTTTTGTTTCTCTATATGAAACTGAGAATCTTTTTTTCAAGGTCTGTAAGAATTGAGTTGGTATTTTGATGGGAATTGCATTGAATCTGTAGTTTGCCTTTGGCAGGATGGCCATTTTCAAAATGTTAATCCTACCAATCCATGAGCATGGGAGATCTTTCCATCTTCTGATACCTTCTTCAATTTATTTCTTCAGAGACTTGAAGTTTTTCTCAAACAGGTCTTTCACTTGCTTGGTTAGTGTCACCCCAAGGTACTTTATGTTATTAGTAGCTATTATGAAGGGTGTTGACTCCCTAATTTCTTTATCGGCCCTTTTGTCTTTGGTACACAGGAGGGCTTCTGATTTTTTGAGTTGATTTTGTATCCTGCCACTTTGCTGAAAGTGTTTATCAGCTGAAGGAGTTCTCTGGTTGAATTGTTGGGGTCGCTCATGTATACTATCATATCATCTGTGAATAGTGACACTTTGACCTCTTCCTTTCTGATTTGTATCCCCTTGATCTCCTTTAGTTTTCTTATTGCTCTGGCTAAGACCTCAAGTACTATGTTGAAGAGATAGAGAGAGAGTGGGCAGCCTTGTCTTGTCCCTGATTTTAGTGAGATTGATTTAAGTTTCTCTCCATTGAGTTTGAGGTTGGCTATAGGCTTACTGTAAATATGTGCCTTGTATCCCTTATCTCTCCAAGACTTTAAATATGAATGGGTGTTGGACTTTGTCAAATGCTTTTTCAGCATCTAAGGAGATGATCATGTGCTTTTTCTCCTTCAGTTTGTTTATGTGGTGGATTACATTGATGGATTTCCGTATGTTGAACCGCATTTGCATGCCTGCATGAAGCCTAGTAGGTAGTGGTGGACGATATCTTTGAAGTGTTCTTGGATTCTGTTTGCAAGTATTTTATTTTATTTTGTATCTGTTGAGGCTTGCTTTATGACCAACTATATGGTCTATTTTGGAGAAGGTTCCATGCGGTGCTGAAAAGAAGTTATACTCTCTTGATTTTGGATGAAAAGATCTGTAGACATCTATTAGGTCCATTTGATTTAGGGTTTCTGTAAGTGTTTTTATTTCCCTATTTGTTTTCTGTCTAGTTGATCTGTCCCTTGGTGAGAGTGGAGTGTTAAAGTCTCCCACTATTAGGGTATTAGGATCAATGTGTGATTTAAGCTTTAATATTGTTTCATTTACGAATGTAGGTGCACTTGTATTTGGGGCATAGATATTCAAAATTGTGATGTCCTCTTGGTGGATTTTTCCTTTGATGAGAATATAGTGGCCCTCCTTATCTTTTTTGATTAACTTGGGTTGAAAGTCTATTTTATTAGATATTAGGATGGCTACTCCAGCTTGTTTTCTGGAACCATTTGCTTGAAAAACATTTTTCCAGCCCTTTACTCTGAGGTAGTGTTTATCTTTGTTGCATAAGTGTGTTTCTTGGATGCAACAGAATGTTGGATCCTGTTTCCGCAACCATTCTACTAGTCTGTATGTTTTTATTGGGGAGTTGAGTCCATTGATGTTGATAGATACTAGTGACCAACAATTGTTACTTACTTTAGATGTGGCATTGGTGGTGTCACTGAGTTTCATTGCTTGTATTCTTTTGTTTTTTTGTTGTGTAGTTATCTATTTCCTCTGTTTCCTTAGATGTAGTTGTTTTTTTGGTTTGGAGTTTCCCTTCTAGTAACTTCTGTAGAGCTGGGTTACTATGTAGATATTGTTTAAATTTGGTTTTGTCTTGGAATATTTTTAATTCTCCGTCTATGTTGATTGAAAGTTTTGCTGGGTATATAGTAGTCTGGGTTGGAATCTGTGGTCCCTTAAGGACTGTATGATTTCTGTCCAGGCCCTTCTGGCTTTCATACTTTCTGTTGAGAAATCTGGTGTGATTCTGATAGGTCTACCATCATATGTTACTTGGCCTTTTTCCCTTGCTGCTTTTAGAATTTTTTCTTTGTTCTGTAGGCTCAGTGTTTTGACTATGATGTGACTTTAAGAATTTCTTTTCTTGTCTAGTCTACTTGGTGTTCTGTAGGCCTCTTGTATGTTTATGGACATCTTTAAGTTGGGAAAATTTTCTTCTATAATTTTCTTGAAAATATTTTCCCAACCTTTGAGCCTGATGTCTTCTTTTTCTTTTACTCCTATTATTCTTAGGTTTTGTCTTTTCATGGTGTCCTCGATTACTTGGATGTTTTGTGTTTAGAACTTTTCTGATTTTATTTTTTCTTTGAGAGACTTGTCAATTTCCGCAAGTGTATCTTCGGCTCCTGAGATTCTTTCTTCCATCTCTTGTATTCTGTTGGTGATGCTTATCTTTGTAGTTCCTGATCTTTTCTCTATGTTCTCCAGCTCCTGGTTTTTCTCTATTTGTGTTTTCTTTATTGATTCTGTTTTCATGTTTTGCACCATTTCCTTCATCTGTTTGAATGTGGAGTTCTGCTTTTCAATGAGAGCTTCTATTTTTTTTGTCCGTTTCCTCTCTATGTATCATTTATTGTTCCTCTACTTCTTTGGCTATAATTACCTGTATTTCTATGAGACCTTTGTTTATTTCTTCTTTATTTGCCTTGATTTGTGTGGACATTTCTTTGAGAGCTTTGTGCATTTCTTCTTTGTTTGACTCAATTTCTGTGGTCATTTCTCTGAGAGCTCTATTTATTTCCAACTTTGTTCGTCTTGATTTCTTTGGCTATTTCTCTGAGCGCTTTGTTCATTTTATCTTTATGGGCCTCTAATAGCTGGAGAAACATAGTTTTTAGTTCGTTTTCTTGTATATCTAGTAAATTGAAGTGTCCATTGTTTTGTGGGTTTGCTGGTGAAGTCATTATGTCTTGATTTTTTGTTGGGTGTGTTCTTATGTCTGTCTCTAGCCATCTGGTTATTTATAATCCTTACTGTTTGTTTCTCCAGTTTGTAGTTTGGGTTATGATCATCTCTTTCTGTTTTCTGGACTTTTTTTTCGGTAAGATGAGAGAGGTTCACTGGTTTGTGAGTGTGTGTTGTGGTTTCAGTTTTGCCTATGTAAGGAATGTGATGCTGGCGATATTCGCATGTGCTTTTAGTGGGTGCAGTGTGCATGTGCGGATTCTCTGACTATTGCAGTGGCCTGCAGGCCACTATTATGCAGTTCTGTCTGAGATCCAGGGATTGTTTGCCTGGATTACACTGGTGGACCTGCAAGACAGAGGCTTCAACATTGTGGTCCCTATCCCAAGAATCCCTATGATGCCCACACTAGGGTTGTGGGTGGCAGGAATCTCGTCTGGTTGCTTCTGTGGAGAGGCCCTGGGTCTGGGGCAAACTCTCCCTAGAAGGCTCAATCACTCTCTTGCAGGACCAGTTGGAATGCACAGGGGTTCCCCTTGCTCTCTACTCTCTGATTTGGTCCTGCTACGGCAAATGTGCGGGTAGGCTAACAGTCAGCTCTGTGACACTGTGGCCGCAGGAATCAGTGTCCACCTTTCCTGTGTGCTGCCTCTCTGTCCTTCTGCCAGGAGGGATTATGTTGACTGGTCATGGGATAGTGCAGGAAAGAGTTAGGTTGAGTGTTCTCAATCCCAGATCCTGGGCCCCGATCTCTCTGCCAGAAGCAGCCTGGTGGTATAACCTGTGTTTGCTGATTCCAAGAGAGTCCCAGGTATGGTTGAGTGTCTTTAGATCCAGAGCTTGGGTTACTCTGCCAGGGGCCGCTGGGTGAGCTGGAGAGGGGACGCTGTGTCCTGTGGCAGGCTGCCTCTCTGTCCTTCCCCTCTGACCTTCCCTTCCACTAGGGCAAGCTTATGGAGGTGCTCTCAGGGGGGTGCCAGAAGGGGTTGGGACTTCTCAGTCTTGATCCTGAGCCAGGGTTTCTCTGCCAGGGGTTGGGGGGCCGCCGGTGTTAGGACTTGTTGCTAGACCTCATTGCACTGGACCCGGGAGAATCTCAGGAAGTGTTGAATGACCACAGTTCCAGATTCCAAGCTGAAGTTTGTTTGCTAGGAGCAGCTGGCAGCACTGGGGTCAAGGCCCTGTGAAGCCACTGTGTGCCCCTCTATCCCTCTGTTCCATTGCAGCAGGGTTATGGCTGCATTCTGGTTCTAGGGGGAGTGCCCGAAAGGATTGGGCTTTCTCAGCCCCAATCTAGGGTTTTGTCGGTTTTTTTTTTTTTTTTTTTTTGTAGGAGCTGGGGCTCTAGCTGGAGCTGGGGTACAGACACTGTGGTCTGTGGCAGATTCTGCTGGATGCCTCCTGCCTCCTCCGAAGAGGGAGTAGGCTTTTGAGTACCGGGAAGTGCCTGAGGATCACCTCTAGGGGTATCTCCTCCCAGAGGAGTCTGCCGTGACCTGATTCTAGGTGGACTCAGATCATGGTTAGTCTCTTTCTTCTTGGAATTCTAGATAACTCTGTTCTGGGTTGATCAGCCCCTTCACTCACCAATTTCCCTGTCCTCTCTCCTTCAGCTAAGCTGCACACTAGCCGCCACCATCTTTGTAGACCCTTGCTTTTCAGGTTCTTTAGTTCTTTACATATACTGGATATGAGCCCTCTCTCAGATAAAGGGTTGGTGAAGATTCTTTCCCAATCTGTAGGCATTCTTTTTGTTTTGATGAAGGTGTCCTTTGCTTTACAGAAGCTTTTCAGTTTCATGAGGTCCCATTTATTGATTGTTGCTCTTAGAGCCTGTGCTGTGGGTTTTCTCTTCAGGAAGTTGTCTCCTGTGCCAATGAGTTCTAGGGTCTTCCCCACTTTTTCTTCTAATCGATTTAATGTGTCTGGTTTTATGTTGAGGTCCTTGATCCACTTGGACTTTAGTTTTGTGCAGGGTGATAAGTTTGGATCTATTTGCATTTTTCTACCTGTAGATATCCAGTTAGACCAGCACCATTCGTTGAAAATGCTATCTTTTTTCCATTGTATGGTTTTGGAAACTTTGTCAAAGATCAGGTGTCCATAAGTGTGTGGGTTTATTTCTGGGTCTTCTGTTCAGTTCCATTGATCCACCGTTCTGTTTCTATGCCAGTACCATGCAGTTTTTATTACTGTTGCTCTATAATACAGTTTAAGTTCAGGGATGGAGATATCTCCAGATCTTTGTTGTAGAGAATTGTTTTAGCAACTCTGATTTTCTTAACTACCTTTCTTAACTTCCAACCATTTACCTAAAAAATTAATCATGTTGTAAACCCAAAGTACCAGAACAAAAACAATGTCAACATTTTATGAAGATTCAAATGACCAACGATAACCTAAGCAATACTGAACAAAAAGAATACTTTAGGAAATAACACCATAGCAGTCTTCAAATGATACCATAAAGCTTCAGTAATAAAAATAACATAATAAGAGTATGAAACAAATGCAGTAATTAATGGAATAAAATAAAGGACCTGTATAACTACAAATGCCTTATCCTGACTAGGATGTCAGATGTATGCATTGGAGAGAAGACAGCATCTTCAGCAAATGGTCCTGGGAAGTGTGGAATTCTGCATACATAAAAACAAACAACATAGGACCAAGAAACCACAAACAATATCTGATAAAGCAGTTTAATAAAAATGGTCTATTGAAATTAACAAAAATTTCTCAAAATAAAACACACATACAAATAGCTAGTAAACACTTAGAGGAGTTCCCCATGCTTAGTTGTCAATAAAATTCAAATTAAAACAACTTGGAGATTTGTACCTTATCCCAATCAGAATGTTGAGAATCAAGAAAACAACCAGGAACACATGCTGGCAACGATGTTGGGAACAAAAAACACTCATTATTTATGGGAATGGAAGTTGGGTGAGCCACTCTTGAAATCACAGTAGAAAATTCTCAGAAAGTTAAAAATGGATCTGCCATATGACCCAGATAAACTACTACTCCTATACACAGATACTTGCTCAACCATTTCTGTTGATATTCTCTTCATATTAACTAAGTAATGGGAAAAACATAAATGTTCTCAAACTAAAGGACAGATAATGAAAATCTGTCACATATACACATGGAATACTACTCAGTTGTCAAGAAACATGGATACCCCAGAAGCAGAAAGACACATATGGAATATACTCACTCATAAGTGGTTGTTAAACATACAATATAAGATAAACATACTAAAATCTACACTCCTGAAAAAAATAAACCAGAAGGAAGACCCTAGGGAAGAAGCTTAATCCTTATTCAGAAGGGCAAACAGGATAGACAATGAAAGCAGGAACCATCTCAATCCACTTAAAAATATTATTAAACCTCCTGTCTCCAAGCTCATTCATTTTGGTGATTAGAACTTCAACATATGAATTTAGGAGGAAACTTAGTTTAGTCCATACAAATAATTCAGTTTCCATACCTGCTGCTCTCTACAACCTAATTTATTTATGGTGGCTAGTGATGGTTAATCATAATTTTCAACTTATGAGATTTAGAAACACAGTTGTAACTGTGGTGGTCTGAATGAAAATGGTCTCCATAGACTTACAGGGAGTGGATTTATTAGGAGTTGGGGCCTAGTTGAGGAAGTTTGTCATTAAGTGGACTGTGAAATTTCAAGTGTTCAGGCCAGGCCCAATCTCTTTTGCCTCTCTCTCTCTCTCTTTGCTGACTGAAAATCCAGATGTATAACTCTTAGTTCTTTCTGCAGCAGCACCATATCTGCCAGTGAGACATCATGCTTCCTACCACGGTGACAATAATAGACTAAACCTCTGAAACTGTAAGCCAGCCTCAATTAAACTTTTTCCTCTATAAGAGACTCTGTGATCATGGTGTCTCCTCACAACAATATAAGCCTTAACTAAGAGAATAGCAAATTTCTAGGAATATCTTTGAGCTACTTCAAATTGGACTGAGGTAGGAAGACCTATCCTAAAATTAAGTGCTACCATTCAGTAGTATGGGATCTTGAACTAATAAAATGAAGAAGTGACAAGTAGTTTACTGTTGCACATTACTGTTAAACACGGAATGCTCCCACAGTATCATATTTTGAGCACCTAGTCTACCTTTCCTCCCCAACTATTGTTGCCTTACAGTGGAAGTAATGAAAACTTTGTGATGCATGACCTACCTGGTGAAAGTTGCTAGCTTAGGATGTGCCTTGGAAGAAGAGGGAGAGAGAAAAACTTGGAGGGGACAGGAATTCCACAAGGAGGACAAAACAGCCCAAATACCTGGGTCCAGGGTGCCTGCAGAGACAGATATTCCAACTAAGGACCATGCCATGCATGGAGATAACCTAGACCTCCATTGGCTGCTCAATTTCCAAGTGGGTTCTCTAGAAATGGATACAGGGGTTGTTTCTGACTTGAACTCAGTGGCAGGCTTTCTGAAAACCTCCCCCTGGGGGTGCAGCCATGCCAGGCCATAGAAGAAGATGATGTAGCCAGCCTTGATGATGAGCTAGGGTCAAATAGAAGGAGAGGAGGTCCTCCTCTATCACGGAACTAGGGAAAGGATATAGGGGGAGAAGAATAAAGGTGGGTGGGACTGGGAGGAGGCAAGAGACGGGGCTTCAGAGAGGATACAAAGTGAATAAATTGTAATAAATAAATATATAAATAAAATTAAATTTAAAATGAAAAAAGAAAGTTATGTCCAGTGTTTGGTTCCTTTATTCCTCTGTATTTCACGGCTGCCATTAAATGAGCAGTTTTTACCACATGTGCACACTATCGCAATATACTGCCTTCATTACAGGCATAGAAACATGAATCCAAGTGACCATGGACTGAACCTTTCCAAACCATGAGCTGAATAAATTCTTGCTATTTTTAAATAATTATATGAGGTATTATATGCCACCACAATGGACAAAAAAACCTGACTAAACACACTCAACTCATAAATAAAATGAAGTGTTTATATCAGTGTAAATGAATGAACATGAAGTACTGGAGAACTAACTAAACTATCAAGATTTTTAAAAATAATTCATGACTCTAACTGTTTTAATATATTATTGTTCTGAAGCCATTACTTAGATTACTTTTAAGTGAACCATATACACCAGATGGTACAGTTTCATGAATTAAACTTTAATGTAACAAAATAACCTTCCAGGTTTTATGACATGCTTTCTTCCATGTCAGTTTTTTAGTTCCTTTAACTATAACATTTCATGAAAATTCCAGGTAAATGGCTTAGAATTTTTGAAAAAAAATGGGGGGACAGTGTGAGAAACACAATCAATTTGTACTGGGAAAAAAGAATCCTCTAGAGAATGCTGAATAACAGTGAATCTCAGAGAGAGAATTGATTTGATATCTCTGGGGCAGAACAGCTCAAATAGCTGTAGGCAAAATTCTGTGGATCTATCTCAGCAAATCTATTTGATGAGAGTGTAGGTTGCCTGAGATTTGTCTTTACTTCAAAATATGACTAATTTATATTTTCTTTGTGCTTTCAGTGGAAATTCTCCAGAGAGAAAAGCAGTGATTTAAAAATATATATTGGTCACTTTCTTCTTTCCTTATTTTATGGCAATTTACTGTAAATTAATAGAAGAATTCAAATTCCAAAGCATCCTAAATTTACATTCAAACAAAGCAAAAATGATTAGTTTTATGAGTTAATTGCTGTCTTAGTTATGGTTTCTATTGCTATGAAGAGACACCATGACCACAGCAACTTTTATAAAATAAAACATTTAAGGGTGCTGGCTTACATTTCAGAGGTTTAGCTCATTATCATCATGGTGGAAAATATGGCATACATGGTGCTTTAGAAAGAGCTGAAAGTTATGTATCTGGATTGACAGGCTGCAGGAAGAAAGAATGATACTGGGCCTGATTTGAGCTTCTGAAATCTCAAAACCAAAGACATATTTTTACCAACAAGACCACACCTACTCCAATAAGCTCACACCTCTTAATAGTGTCACTCCTTATGAGCCTATGGAGCCATTTTCATTCAAAGCATGACAATTATTCATATTCACCTCCTGAAACCCAGAACTCAGTATCTGTCATCGAGTTCGAAATAAAGTCTCAGTGCTTAATTCTTCAGTTAAAAATAGTTGCCTAACATAGACAATTTCCTGAACAGAACACCAACAGCACAAGCTCTAAGAGCAACAATCGATAAATGGGACCTCATGAAGCTGAAAAGCTACTGTAAAGCAAAGGACATAGTCATCAAAACAAAATGAAAGCCTACAGACTGGAAAAGGATCTTCACCAACCCTATATCTGACAGAGGGCTGATATCCAGAATATATAAAGAATTAAAGAAGTTAAAAACAGCAAATCAAGCAATCTGATTTAAAAAATGGGATACAGAGCTAAACAGAGAATTCTAAGTAGAGGAATACAAAATGGCAGACAAACACTTAAAGAAATGCTCAATGTCCTTAGCCATTAGAGAGATGCAAATCAAAACCACCTGGAGATTTCACCTGACACCCATCAGAATGGCTAAGATCAAAAGCTCAAGTGACAACACATGCTGGAGAGGTTGTGGAGAAAGGGGAACCCTCCTCCATTGTTGGTGGGAATGCAAACTTGTACAACCACTTTGGAAATCAATCTGGCACTTTCTCAGACAATTAGAAATAGTGCTTCCTCAACATCCAGCTATAGCACTCCTAGGAATATATCCAAAAGATGCTCAAGTACACAACAAGGACATTTGCTCAACCATGTCTGTAGCAGTTTTATTCGTAATAGCCAGAACCTGGAAACAACCCAGATGTTCCTCAGTTGAGGAATGGATACAGAAATTGTTGTACTTTTACATAATGGAATACAACTCAGCAATTAAAAACGAGGAAATCATGAAATTTGCAGGCAAATGGTGGGACCTAGAAATGATCATCCTGAGTGAGGTATCCCAAAAGCAGAAAGACACACATGGTATACACTCACTTATATAGACCTATAAGATAGGGTAAATTTACTGAAATCTATCCACCTAAATAAGATAAACAAGAAATAGTGCCCAGGGAAAGATGATCAATCCTCACCGAGAAAGACAAATGGGATGGACATTGGATGTAGGAGCAAACAAGTAACAGGACAGGAGGCTACCACAGAGGGCCACTGAAAAGCTCTACGTAGCAGTGTATCAAAGCAGATATTAAGACTCATAATGAAACCTCCGGCAGAATGCAGGGAATCATAAAAAGGGAGGGAGGGGTTAATACGACCTGGAAAGGACAAGAGTTCACAAGGACCAAATATATCTGGGCACAGGGGTCTTTTATGATACTGTTTCTCCAAACAAGGACCATGTATGGATGCACCCTAAAGCTACTGCTCAGATGTAGCCCTTGATAACTCAGTATCCAAGCGGGTACCCTAATAAGGGGAACAGGGACTGTTTCTGACATGAACTCGATGGTGGGCTCTTTGACCTCCTTCCTCCACCAGGGAGGAGCAGCCTTGCTAGGCGACAGAGGAGGACTTTGCAGCCAGTCCTGAAGACACCTGATAAACCAGTATCAGATGTAAGGGGAGGAGGTTCTCACTTATCAGTGGACTTGGAAAGGGGCAGGGAAAATATGAGGGTAGGAGGGTGGGGTTGGGAGGGAAAGAGGGAGTGGGATACAGCAGGGATACAAAGTTAACAAACTGTAACTAATATTTAAAAAATAAAAACTAAAAGAAATAGTTACCTAATACTGAGGAATGAAAATTATTTCTTTTCATATATAGTTTCTTTTAATTTATAATTTATTCTGAGACAGTCTCCAGCATTCCAGACTAGCCTAGAAATGGAATTCAAGATGTTGTGTATACTAAACAAGCTTTTTATCAATCAAGCTAAATCTCTAGACCCTGAATCCTTGATTTTATACCATATTATGACATCTAATAATGTATATAAAGATAAACATGTTATTTGCCCATACGTAAAGACTACTATAACAAATTAAAGACTACTATAACAAATGAAGATTTTCACTTTTTAATATTTCAATATTTCTTATAAATATGATAAATATGATGTTTGTAAAAATTAAAAATTTAGAAGAAATTATCTCTTCATAATCCTAAAATTTTAATTTGATTACTGTTAATATTTTAAAAAGTTATCGTTTGAAGTATTTTGATATTTTATGTATTTGAAATTATATTTGTATAATTATTATCATTTTATTTATATCATTCTTTAATTATCTCTTGTGTTATTTAAAAATGTTTTCAAATTATTAAATGTCTAAATAATTCTTTATAAATGCTACATAATTTTTATAACCATATTTCTTTTTAATATTTAATTAATTAATTAATTAATTTATTATGATTTGTTCATTTTGCATCCTCTCTCCAGCACCCTCCCTCATCTCTTCCAAGTCCTACCCACCTTTCCTCTTTTTCCTTATGCCCTTTCCCTGGTCCCCTGATAGAGTAGGACCTTCTCCCTCTCTATCTGACCCTAGCTTATCAGGTGTCATCAAGGCTGGCTGCACCATCTTTAGCTGTTGCCTGGCAAGGCTTCACCACCCAGAGAGAGGTGATCAAAGAGCCTGCTGATGTGTCCATGTCAGAGGCAGCCACTGTACCTCTTACTAGGGAACCTACTTAGAAACTGAGCAGCCTATGGGCTTCCTTTGAACAAGGGATCTACATCCTCCCTATTCATGGACCTTAGTTGTAGTATCATTCCTGCAGCCTCCCCTAGGCCTAGGTATTTTGTCTCTGTTGTTCTCCTTGTGGAGTTCTAAGTATACCTTTTGTGTTGAGTCTGCTTAATGTTTTACAAATTTGAATAATAATGTATATAATTAAAATTAAATGAATTTCAAAAAATAAAATATTGTTTTAAATTATCCATTACTATAGATAACAATGTAATAATTATCATCGTTAGAAAAAGTAGTCTATTGATCTTATGTATATGAGTGTTTTCTTGCATGTTTGTGCCTGGTGCTCTCAAGGCCAAAAGAGGATTTTGGGATCTCCTGTAACTGGAGTTACAGATGGTGGTGAGCTATCATGTGGGTGTTGAAAACAAAACCTGGGTCCTTTTTAAGAGCAACATGTATGCTTTTTATTTAAATTTTTATTTATTCCTTTTACATAGCCCCCCTCATCCATGTCCCACGATCCTTCCCTGTTTCCTCTTTCCCCCTCTCCTATTCCTCAGCTAAAGGGAGTACCCCTCTTTATAGTCATGCTAGCATGTCAAGTTGCACTAGAGACTGAGTGCATTTTCTTCCCCATAGCCTGGCAAGGTAGCTGCCACGCCAGGGGAAAGTGATCAGAAAGTGGGCAACAGAGGACATACTAAAGTTAGAACACCTTTCTCCTTACTAGGTGACATATATGATGACTGAGCTGCCCATTGTATAAGTTCTGTGTAGGCAGTCTAGATCCAGTCCATGCATCATCCTTGGTTGTTGCTTCAGTCTCCACTGGACCCCCTGGACTCTGTTTATTTGGTCCTGTAGGTATTCTTTTAGACCTCCAGTACCCTTTGGTTCCTTCTATACTTACTCCCATTCTTCCACAGGACTCCCTGTCCTCCATCAAATGATTGGTTATGGATCTCTGGATCTGTTTGCATCAGCTCCTGGGTGAAGCCACCAAAGAATGAAAAATGAAATTGTGGTACATTTACACAATAGAATGCTATTCAGATACTAAAAAGAAGGAACTCATGAAATTTGCAGGCAAATGGACAGAACATGAAAGGATCATCCTGAGTGAGGTTACTCATAACCAGAAAGACATACATGGTATATACTCACTTATAAGTGGATTTTATCCATATAATATAGGATAACCATGCTATAATTCAAACACCCAAAGAAGATAAGAAACAAGGAGGACCCAAGGAAGGGCTCAGTAGTGGAAAATGATTGGACGGCAGAAGTGATTGAAAAGAGGACAGGGTAAGAAAGGGAGCACAGAGAGAAATGAGGTTTGATGTCATACCAGGGGAGAGTATTGAAGGAAAAAACAGAGGGAATGTAGAGAGACGAGAAACCTTAAGCAAGGGCATGTCTGTGACAAGCTGGAGACCTACATCAGGATAGGCACCTGGAAGGATATGAGGATAACCCCAGCTGACACTACTAGTAACAGGGGTCATGGAGACTGAGAAGTCCAGCCTCTAACTAAACACTACTCCTAGTGAAGGGAGGGGAACACCAACATACCCACAAAAATTTGACCCAAATTTACCCTACCTATAAGATGGATAGGGACAAAAAATAGAGCAGAGATTGAGTGTTGCAGAATATTTGATCCCAATGTGAAGCCCAAAATTGTGAACTATAAAGTCCTGCTTATTGTATGGTTTGGTAGAGCCCTAACACACACTTTTAATGCAAGAAATTTCTATTTATTGTAAACAAGTGATTATAGTGTGGTTCACCCAGCATTAGCACACACTTTTAATCCAAGACCTCTCTGTATACGTGATTTAATAAGGTTACCCCTAAGTCAAGATGTAGAAGAGACCAGCTGATAGGATTTAAAATAGTAAAATAGTATGAAGGATGCTGAGTTGTGGTGTGCTTCAGACCCTGAAGGGCTTTTTAGCACAAGCTCTGGTTTTAGCTCCTCAGCTTTCTGGCGTTTGGAATTTGAACTAGCAAGTCTTCAGCCTAAAGTTTTCTTTCCTTTTTCATTTTTTAAATTTTTTTTTAATTTATTACAATTTCTTCAGTATTTATCACAGCTATAGCACCCTTTCTCATCCCCTCTCAAACCTGTCCTCCCTCCCTATTGTCCCCTTATGCCCCTTCTCCAGTCCACTCAATGGGTATGTCCTCCTCCCCTTCCATCTGAACCTTGTCAGGGCTCATCAGGAGTGAATGCATCGACTTACTCTGTGGCCTGATAAGGCTGCATCCCCCAAGGGATGATTATCAAACAATCAACCACTGAGTTCATGTCAGAGAGACCTCCTGATACATTTGCTAGGGAACCCACTTGGAGACTGAGCTGCCATTGGGCTACATCTGTGCAGAGGTTCTAGGTTATCTCCATGCATAGTTTTTGGTTGAAGATAGAGTCTCAGAAAAGAACCCTGGGCCCAGATATTTTGGTTCTGTTGCTCTTTTTGTGGAGCTCCTGTCCTCTTCAGGTCTTACAATATCCCGATACTTTCATATGATTGCCTGCACTCTGCCCAAAGTTTGGTTATGAGTCTCAGCATCTGCTTTGATACACTGCTGTGTAGAGCCTTTCAGAGGATCTCTGTGGTAGGTTCCTGTCCTGTTCACTGTTTTCTCCCACTGCTGATGTGTAGCCTATTTGCCCTTCTGAATGATGATTGAGCATCTTCCTTACAGTCCTCCTTCTTGCTTAGTTTCTTTAGGCATTCATATTTTAGTAGGTTTATCATATATTATTTGTCTAATCCACATACAAATGAGTATAAACCATGTGTGTCTTTCTGCTCTGCGGTATCTCAATCAGGATGATCTTTTCTATTTCTTACCATTTGCCTGCAAATTTCATGATTTCCTTGTTTTTAATTGCTGAGTAGTATTCCATTGGGTGAATATACCGTAGTTTCTGTATCCGTTTTTCAGTTGAGGGACATCTAGGTAGGTTCTAGATTCTGGTTATTATGAATAAAGCTACTGGGAACATGATTGAGCGAATGTCTTTGTTCTATACTTGAGCACATTTGGGCTATATGCCTAGAAGTGGTATAGCTGAATCTTGAGGTAGCACTATTCCCCATTTTCTGAGAGAGTGACAGACTGATTTCCAAAGAGGTTGTGGTGGATACTTTGATGATTACCATATACTGAACCACCACTGCATGCCAGGGATGAAACCTACTTGGTCATGGTGGATGATATATTTTATTTGTTAGTGGATTCGTTCAGCGAGTATTTTATTGAGTATATTTGCACCAACATTCATATAATGGTAGGTTCAAAGTTCTCTTTTTGTTAGGTCTTTGTGAGGTTTAGGTACCAAGGTGACTGGCTTCATAAAATGAGTTTGGTAATGTTCCTTCTGTTTCTATTTTGTGGAATAGTTTGAAGAGAATTAGAGTTACCTCTTCTTTTAAGGTGTAGTAGAATTCTTGTGCTTCAACCATATGGCCCTGGGCTTTTTTTGGAAGGGAGACTTTTGATGGCTGCTTCTGTTTCCTTGGGGGATATAGGATTATTCAATCTACTTTCCTGATCTTGATTTATTTTTTTAAATGTAATCTATCAAGAAAATCGTCCACTTCATTTAGATTTTCAAGTTTTGTGGCATAAAGGCTTTTGTAGTAAGACCTAATGATTGTTTAGATTTCCTTTTTGTCTGTCATTATGTCCCCCCTTTCGTTTCTGATTTTGCGGAATAGCAGAGTTTCTCTCTGCCTTTTAGTTAGTTTATCTACAGATTTGACTAATTTTTTTTTAATTTCTCAAATACCCAAATCTTGGTTTCATTGTTTCTTTGAATTCTTTTGTTTCTAATTCATTTATTTCAACTCTGACTTTGATTATTTCCAACTCTCTACTCCTCTTGACTGTGTTTCCTTTTTTTTTTCTGGGGCTTTTAAGTGTGCCATTAATTTGCTTATATGAGATGTCTCAAACTTCTTCCTGAACACACTTAGAGCTATAAACTTTCCTCTTAGCACTGATTTCATTGTGTCCCATAAATTGGGTAAGTTGTGCCTTCCTTTTCATTAAATTTTAAGAAGTCTCTAATTTAGTTTTTCATTTCTTCCCTGACCCAGCCAGCTGTCACTGAGTAGAGAGTTGTTTAGTTTCCATGTATATGTAAGCTTTTTATTATTTTGTTGTTGTTGAGGTCTATATTTAGGCCATGGTGGTCTGATAGGTTTCAAGGGATTATTTCAATCTTCTTGTATCTGTTGAGGCTTGCTTTATGCACAAATATATGGTCAATTTTTGAGAAGGTTCCACGAGGTGCTAAAAAGAAGGTGTACTCTTTTGAGTTTTTGCACAAAGTTCTGTAGACCTCTATCAGGTCCATTTGATTTAGTACCTCTGTAAGTGTCATTATTTCCCTAGTTAGTTTCTGTCTAGATGATCAGTGCCTTGGTAAGAATGGACTGTTAAAGTAGTCCGCTATTAAGGTGTTGGGATCAATATGTGACTTAAGCTTTAATAATGATTGATTTACAAATGCAGCTCTCTTGTATTTGCGGCAAAGATGATCAGGATTTTGATGTTCTCTTGATGGATTTTTCCTTTGATGAGAATGAATTTTCCCTACTCATCTGTTTTGATTAATTTTGGTTAAAGACCTATTTTTTTATTAAATATTAAGATGGCTATTCCATCTTGTTTTCTGTGTCCGTTTGCTTCAAATCCCGTTTTCCAGCCCATTATTCTGAGGTAGTGTTTATCTTTGTTGTAGAGGTGTGTTTCTTGGATGCAGCAGAATGTTGGACGCTGTTTCCACTACAATTCTGTTAGTCTGTGTCTTTTTATTGTAGAGTTGAGTCTATTGATGTTGATAAGTAGTAGTGACCAATGAATGTTAACTACTTTGATTGTGGTGAGTTGGTGGTGTTACTGTGTTTCTATGCTTATTTTCTTTTATTATTTTGTTGTGAAGTCATAAACATCCTGTGTATTCTTAGGTGTAGTTGTTTTTGTTGGATTGGAGTTTTTCTTCTAGTATCTTCTGTAGGGCTTGTTTGCTATGCAGATGTTGTTTAAGTTTGTTTTGTCATGAATATTTTGTTTTCTCCATCTATGTTAATTAAAAGTTTTTCTGTATAGAGTAGTCTGGGTTGGCATCTGTGTTCTCTTAGAGTGTGCATGACATCTTCCCAGGCCCTTCTGACTTTCATAGTTTCTGTTGAGATTTTCGTGATTCGGTTTGGTCTACCTTTATATGTTAATTGGCCTTTTCACCTTGCTGCTTTTAATTTTTTTTCTTTATTCTGTAGATTTAGTGATTTGATTATTATGTAACATGAGGAGTTTCTTTTCTATTCTAGTCTATTTGTTGTTCTGTAAGCCTCTTATATTTTTTATGTTAGTATTTTAATTTATTTATATTTTTTTTATAAATTACAATTTATTCACTTTGTATCCTCACAGTAGCTCCCTTCCTCATCCCTTTCCAACCCCACCTGGCCTCCCTCATTTTCTCTCATGCCCCTCCCCAAGTCTACTGATAAGAGGGGTCTTCCTCCCCTTCCTTCTGACCCTGGATACATTGTTTTCCTCTGTGGCCTAGTAAGGCTGATCCCCCATCAGGGGTAGGTGATCAAAGAACCAGCCACTGATTTCATGCCAGAGACTGTCCCTATTTCCTTTACTAGGAAATCTACTTGGAGACTTCCTTGCCATGGGCTACATCTGTTTAGGGGTTCTAGGGGTTCTTGTATTTTTACAGATATCTCATTATATTTAGAAAATTTTCTTCTATGATTTTCTTGAAAATAATTTCTGGACTTTGGATTCCAGAATTTTCTTTTTCATCTATTCCTATTTTTCTTAGTTTTTGTTTTTCATTTTTTTTTTCTTTTCATGGTGTCCTTGATTTATTAGATGTGTTGCATTATGATATTTTCTGATTTTATGTCTTCTTTTTTTAGAGATGTATTGATTTCTTCAATTGTGTCTTCAGATCCTGAGATTCTCTTCTCCATTATCTTCAATTCTTTTGGTGATGCATACCTCTATGGTTTCCAATCTCTTCACTAGGTTTTCCATCTCCAGGAGTTTCTCACTGTGTGTTTTCTTTATTGATTCTAATTCTGTTTTATGTTTTGAACCATTTCCTTCATCTGTTTGAATGTGGATTCCTGTCTGTCTATGATAGCCTCTCTCTATATTTTTTTTTTGCTCGTTTCCTCTTTGTGTGCCTCTTTATATGCCTCAATCCAATTGGCTTTATTTATTTGCCTGTATTTTGTTGAATGCTTTATTTGTTTCCCCTTTATGTGCCTCTAATAACTGGATAAGCATAGATTTGAAATAATTTTTCTGTGTTTCTGATGAATTAAAATAATCCATTGATTTTGGGAGTTGCTGATGAAGCCATGACGTCCTGATTTTTGTTAGATGTGTTCTTAAGCTGGCCTCTAGCCATCTGATGATCAGTAGATTTCTCTGTTTTTTTTTGTTTTTTTTTTTTTTTTTCATGGAGCCTGTACTGCAAACTAGTTCCATCTGTCTCTGGAATATGAAGTATTTTTTTAGAAGATGAGCGAGGGCCACCTGTTTGACAGTGGGTGTTGGTGTTTCAGATATAGCAAAGGGAGAAAAGTTGCAAGTGCATGTTTGCAAGGGCAGGAGTGTACTTGGAAGTGTGCCTTGAAGGACCAGGTGCTATAGCATGTAGATGCCTGGAAGTGTGGAAGATAAGTTCAGCTGGGGGTGCTTTCAGGGTTCCCTGGTGCAGAGTGCATGTGCAGTTGCCCTGAATGGCTCAGAGGCCCCTTGGCCTGGCATATTCTCCTCCAGACTATCAGATCTGTCTGGGTTGCACCATCTTGGATCCAGGAATTGTTTGCCTGAACTCCACTGGAAGACCACAGAACAGGGGATTCAATGTTGAGAAGACTGTCCCAGGAATACCTAGGTTGCCCACAGTGGAGGGGTGTGTGAAGGATTAGATATCTGCCTGCTAGAGTCGTGAGACCCCAGATGTGGGGTTCTACACACACTCATTGGAAGGCACACACACTAGCAGCTTTAGGGTTTCTTGGCCTTTTCCTCCTGGGCTGTCAGTTGAACTAGTAAGCCTTTTGGGTTTTTTCATCCTTTTTGATCTGAGCTGAGAAGGATAGTCAGCTGGGTGCTTTCTCTGCCTGTCAGAGCTAGTAGACCTGTCACCCTAGCATCTGGCTCCTGATTCTTTACTGGAAAAGTGAAGAGTTGAAATTTTGATTTTTTTTTTAACTTTTTAAAAATTTATTTATTCATTTACTTATTTTATTATTACAATTTATTCCATTTGTAACCAGCTGCCGCCGCCTCCTTCATCTCCTCCGAAAGCCACTCTCCCTCCCTTATCTCCTCTCATATGCCTCCACAAGTCCACTGATAGGGGAGGTCTTCCTCCACTTCCTTATGAACTAGCCTATCAGGTCTCATCAAGACTAACAGTATTGACTTCTTCTGTGGCCTGGTAGAGCTGCACTCCTCCCAGTGGGAGGTGATCAAACAGCCAGCCAGTGAGTTCATGTCAACACAGCCTCTGCTTCTCATACAAGGGAACCAACATAAAGGCTGAGCTGCCAGAGGCTATGTCTGAGCAAGGGGTAGAGATTATCTCCATGCATGGTCCTTGGTTGGAGAATCAGTCTTGCAAAGACCCCCTTGTCCCATTTTTTTGGTTCTGTTGTTCTCATTGTGGAGCTCTTGTCCCTTCCAGGTCTTTCTATCTCCTGCTTCTTTGATAAGATTCTCTGAACTCTGTCCTAAGTTTGACTGAGAGTCTCAGTATCTGCTTTAATACCCTGCTGGGTAGCGTCTTTCAGAGACTCTCTGTGGTAGCCTCCTGTCTGTTCCCTGTATTCTCCTGCTTCCAATGTCTATTCCATTTGCTTTCTAAGTGAGGATTGAACAACTTCCCAATGGTCCTCCTGTTTGCTTGGCTTCTTTTGGTTTACAGATTTTAATGTTTATCTTATATTATATGTCTAATATCCACCTATGTGTGAATATATACCATGTGTGTCTTTGTCGGATACCTCACTCAGGATGATCTTTTCTAGTTCCCACCATTTGCTTCCAAATTTCATGATTTTCTTGTTTTTAACTGCTGAGTAGTATTCCATTGTGTAAATATACCAAAATTTCTGTATGCATTCCTCAGTTGAGGGACATCTGGGTTGTTTCCAGATTCTGGCTATTACAAATAAAACTGCTACAAATATAGTTGAGAATATGTCCTTGTTGTATAATTGAGCATATTTTGGATACATGCCTAGGAGTGGTATAGCTGGATCTTGAGGTAGCACTATTACTAATTGTTTGAGAAAGCTCCAGACTGATTTTAAAAGTTGTTATAAAAATTTACTTTCCCACTACCAATGGAGGATAGTTCCCCTTTCTCCACATCCTCTCCAGCATGTGTTGTAACTTGAGTTTTTGATCTAAGCAATTCTGATGTCATTTAGATTTAGATTTCCTTGATCACTGAGGAGGTTGAGAATTTCTGTGTTTGTCTGCCATTCAATATTTCTCTATTGAGAATTCTCTGTTTAGTTCTGTAGCCATTTTTTAACTGAATACCTTGATTTTGCTTTTTAACTTCTTGAGTCCTTTATATATTCTGGATATCAGCCCTCTGTCAGATATAAAGTGCAGGCTGTCATTTTTTTCTGATGACAGTGTCCTTTACTTTACAGAAGATTTTTAGTTTTATGACGTCCCGTTTATTGATTGTTGATCATAGAGACTGTGCTGTTCCTGTTTTATTCAGGAAGTTGTCTCCTGTACCAATGAGTTCAAGACTCTTCCCCACTTTTTCTTCTAACAGATTTAGTGTACCTGATTTTATGTTGAGGTCTTTGGTCCACGTGGACTTTATTTTTGTGAGGGTGATAAATATTAATCTATTTGAATTTTTCTATCTGTAGACATCCATTTAGGCCATCACCATTTGTTAAAAATGCTTTTTTTTTCATTGTATGGTTTTGGCTTCTTTGTCAAAAATCAAGTATCCATAGGTATGTGGATATATTTCTGGGTTTTCTTTTGGTTCCATTGATCCACCAGTCTGGTTCTATGCCAGTACCATGTGTTTTTAGTATTGCTCTGCAGTGCAGCTTGATATCAAAGATGGAGATACCTGCAGACAATCTTTGTTGGACACGATTGTTTTAGCATTCTGGATATTTTGTTTTCCATATGAAATTGAGAAATGTTCTTTCAATCTCTGTAAAGAATTGTATTGGTATTTTTTTTCAATGCAGTTTATTCAGGAACCTTGAACAATCATCTGACCCTGGGGAAAGCCAGCCCACAGCTTAAATAGCCTCTGGGTAGCCAACCCCAGCGTGCCACGTGGGCAATGCAGATAGGTCCACATACATGGAAGCAAGCCAGGTATTGGTATTTTGATGGGAATTACATTGAATCTGTAGATTCTTTTGGCAGGATGGCCATTTTCAGTATGTTAGTTCTACTTATCCATGAGCATGGGAGATCTTTCCACTTTCTAATATCGTCAATTTCTTTCCATAGAGACTTGAAGTTATTTTTTAAGCAGGTCCTTCTCTTGCTTGATTAGAGTCACACCAAAGTTCTTTATATTATTATTGGCTATGGTGGATGTTGTAGTTTCCCTAATTTATTTCTTAGCCCTTTTGTCTTTCATATATAGGAGAAGTACTGTTTTTTGTTTGTTTGTTTGTTAACTAATATTTTCTATCCAGCCACATTGCTGAAGATGTTTATCATCTAAAGGTGTTCTCTGGTAGAATTTTTGGTGTAACTCACGTATACTATCATACCATCTGCAAATAGTGATACTTTGACTTCTTCCTTTCCTATATGTATCCCCTTGATCTCCTTTAGTTGTCTTAATGCTCTATCTAGGACTTCAAGTATTATGTTGAAGAGATATGGAAAGAGTGGGAATCCTTGCTTTGTCCCTGATTTCAGTGGCATTGATTTAAGTTTCTCTCCATTTACTTGATGTTGGTTATAGGTTTTCTGTGTATTGTCTTTACTATGTTTAGATATGTGTCTTGTATCCCTGATCTCTCCAAGGCTTTAAACATGACTGGGTGAAATTTTGTCAAATGCATCTTCATCATCTAAGAAAATGATCATCTGTGTTTCCTCCTTCAGTTTGTTTATATGGTGGACTATATGGATGGATTTCTTTACAATGAATCAGCCCTGCATGCCTGGGATGAAACGTACATTGTCATGGTGAATGTTATCTTTATGTGTTTTTGGATTCATATATTTTAAATTTTTATTATTAGTTACATTTTATTAACTCTGTATCCCAACTGAATCCCATTCCCTCATTCCCTCCCAATCCTACTCGGCCTCCTTCATCTTCTCCCTGCCCCGTTCCAAGTCCACTGCTGGGGGAAGACATCCTCCCCTTTCATCTGAGCCTGTTTTATCAGGTATCTTCAGGACTGGCTTCAAAGTCCTCCTCTGTGGCCTAGCAAGACTGCTCCTCCCTTGGAGGGTGGGGAGGCCAAAGAGCCTGCCATTGAATTCCTGTCAGAAATAGTCCCTGTTCCCCTTACTATGGGAAACCAATTGGTTAATGAGCTACCACAGGCTACATCCAAGCAGAGGTTCTAGGTTATATCCATACATGGTCCTTGGTGGAGTGTCAGGCTCAGAAAAGAATCCTGTGCTCAGATATATTTGGTCTTTGTGGAGCTCCTATCCTTTCCACGTCTTACTAACTCCCCCTTCTTTCATATGATTCACTGCACTCTGTGGAAGGTTTGCTTATGAGTCTTAGTATCTACTTTGATACACTGCTAGGTAGAGTCTTTCAGAGGCCCTCTGTGGTAGGCTCCTGTCTTGTTACATCTTTTCGCCTAATTCCAATGCACATCTCAGTTTTCTTTCTAACTGAGAGTTGATCATCTTACCCCTTGTCTTCTTTCTTGTTAATTTTCTTTAAGTGTCTAGATTTCATTATGTTTATCATATCTTATAGGTCTATATAAATGTGTCTTTCTCCATCTGGGATATTTCACTCAGAATTATCTTTTCTAGATCCCAACATTTGTCTGCAAATTTTCATAATTTCCTCATTTTTGATTGCTGAGTAGTATTCCATTGTGTAAAAATACCACAATTTCTGTATCCATTCCTCTATTGATGGACATCTGGGTTGTTTCTTGATTCTGACTATTACAAATAAAGCTGCTACAAACATGGCTGAGCAAATGTCCTTGTTGTGTACTTGAGCAAATTTTGGCTATATGCTTAGCAGTGGTATAGCTGGGCCTTGAGGAAGCACTATTCCTAATTGTCTGAGAAAGCACCAGATTGACTTCCAAAGTGGTTGTACCAGTTTACATTCCCACCAGCAATGGAGGAGAGTTCTGCTTTCTCCACATCCTCTCCGGCATGTGATGTCATTTGAGTTTTTGATTTTAGCCATTTTGATGGGTATAAGGTGAAATCTCAGGGTCGTTTTGATTTGCATCTCCTTGATGGATAAAGGTGTTGAGCACCTCTTTAAATGTTTCTCTGCCATTCTATATTCCTCTCCAGAGAACTTTCTTTTTTTAGATCCATACCTCATTTTTTAATTGGATTACTTGATTTATTGATTTTTTACTTTTTTTAGTTCTTTAGATTTGCTGGATATCAGCCCTATATCAGATATAGGGTTGGTAAAGATCTTTTCCCAGTCTGTAGGCTGTTGTCTTGTTCTGAAGATAGTGTCTTTTGCTTTACAGAAGCTTTTCAGTTTCATGAGGTCCCATTTATTAATTGTTGCTCTTAGATCCTCTGCTGTTGGTGTTCTATTCAGGAAGTTGTCTCTTCTGCCAATGAATTCTAGACTCTCCCCACTTTTTCTTCTAACCTATTTAATGAATCTGGTTTTAATTTGAGGTCTTTGATCCACTTGCACATTTGTTTTTTTTGTTTGTTTGTTTGTTTTTGTTTTTGTTTTTTTTTTGCAGGGTAAATAATCTGGATCTATTTTCATTTTTCTGCAAGTAGACTTCCAGTTGGACCAGCACCATTTGTTGAAGATGCTGTCTTTTTTCCATTGAATAGTTTTGGCTTCTTTGTCAAAAATCAAGTATTTATAGTTGCGTGGATTTATTTTAGGGTCTTCCCTTTTGTTCCATTAATCCACCATTCTGTTTTTATGCCAATACCTTGCAGTTTTTATTACTATTGCTCTGTAGTACAGCTTGAGATTGAGGATGGAGATTCCTCCAGATGATCTGTTATTGTACAGGATCATTTTGGAGATTCTGAGTTGTTTTATTTTTTGTTTTTGTTTTTATTTCCATATGAAGCTGAGAATCTTTTTTTCAAGGTCTGTAAAGAATTGAGTTCCTATATTGATGGGAATTGCATTGAATCTGTAGATTGCTTTTGGCAGAATGGCCATTTTCAAAATGTTAATCTTACCAATCCATGAGCATGGGAGATCTTTCCTTTTTCTGATATCTTCTTCAATTTCTTCAGAGACTTAAAGTTTTGGTTTTGTTTTTGCTTTGTTTTTCAAACAGGTCTTTCACTTGCTTGGTTAGTGTCACCCCAAGGTACTTTATGTTGTTAATGGGTATTATGAAGGGTGTTGTTTCCCTAAATTCTTTCTCAGCCTTTTGTTTTTGGTATTCAACAAGGCTTCTGAATTTTTTTTTTTTTTGAGTTAAATTTGTATCCAGCCGCTTTGCTGAAGGTGTTTATCAGCTGAAGGAGTTTTCTGGTTTTGGGTTCGCTCATGTATCATATCATCTGCAAATAATGATAATTAAACTTCTTCTTTCCTGATTTATATGTCCTTGATCTCCTTTAGTTGTCTTATTGCTCTAGCTAGGACTTCAAGTTCTATGTTGAAGAGATATGGAGAGAGTAGGCAATCTTGCCTTGTCCCTGATTTCAGTGGGATTGATTTAAGTTTCTCTCCATTGAGTTTTATGTTGGCTATAGGCTTGTTATATATTGCCTTTACTATGTTTAGGTATTTGTCTTGTATACGTGCTCCCTCCAAGACTTTTAACACGAATGTGTGTTGGGTTTTGTCAAATGCTTTTCAGCATCTAAGGAAAGGATCATGTGGTTTTTCTCCTTTAGTTTGTTTATATGGTAGATTACAATGATGAAATTTCATGTATTGAACCACCCTTAAATGCTGAGATGAAGCCTACTTGGTCATAGTGAATGATATCTTTTATGTCTTCTTGGATTTGGTTTGTAAGTATTTTATTGAGTATTTTTACATCAATGTTCATAAGAGAGATAGGTCTGAAGTTCTCTTTTTTCGTTGGGTTCTTGAGCAGTTTAGGCCTCAAAGTGACTTTGACTTCATAGAATGAGTTTGGTAATGTTCCTTCTGTTTCTATTTTGTGGAATACTTTGGAGAGAATTGGAGTTAGAACTTCTTTGAAGGTCTGTTCAGAATTCTGCACTGAATCCATCTGTCAGAGGGCTTTTTTTCAAAGGGAGGCTGTTGATGACTCCTTATATTTCTTTGGAGGAAATAGGACTATTCAGTCTTTCTACCTGATCTTGACTTAATTTTGGTAGATGGAATCTATCAAGAAAATTGTCCATTTCTTTTAGATTTTTCAAATTTCATGGCATATAGGCTTTTGTAGTATTTCCTAATGATTGTTTGGATTTCCTCAGTGTCTTTAGTTATGTCCCCCTTTTCATTTTTGATTTTGTTGATTTGGATAATTTCTCTCTACCTTTTTGTTAGTTTTGCTAACGGCTTGTCTATCTGGTCAATTTTCTCAAATGACCAGCTCTTGGTTTCTTTGATTCTTTGAATAGTTTTATTTGTTTCTAATTTATTGATTTCAGCCCTGAGTTTGATTATTTCCAGCCATCTGCTTCTCTTGGATGTATTTTTTCCCCTATGGCTTTTAGTTGGGCCATTAAGTTGCTTGTATCAGATGTCACAAATTTCTTCTTGAAGGCACTTAGTGCTATGAACTTTCCTCTGAGTACTACTTTCATTGTGTCCCATAAATTATATGTTGTTGTCTGACCCATGGGAGTTCAATGGAGTCCTAAAGGCGGTGTGTGTGGAAAGATTGGGGGATACAGAGACTGGAAGAAGGAATCCAAGTCTGTTTGTCTGATCACGGTCTCGTTTATTAGAAATTTTTACCCATCTTATATAGGGAGAAGACAGGGGAAGGGGGAAGGCTTAATTACTGCTGCAGGAAATAGCAAGAGTGCTTTCATGGCTTGAATATTGCACCTGCAAGATACCATAAGGTTGTTTTCTTAAGATATCTCACAGATGTTCTAAAACTAACAGATGGATGTCCTCAGAAATCTATCACCCATGACTTAAGCTCCTAGATAACACTTTCACTAAATAACTTTAGGTCTCCACTAAATAGCTTTAGCTCACTATTTGACTTTGGCTTCAGTAAATAGCATTCGCTCCCGGCATGTTGTACCTTCATTTTCATTGAATTCTAGGAAGTCTTTAATTTCTTTCTTTATTTCTTCCTTAACCCAGCTATCATTGAGGAGCAAGTTGTTCAGTTTCTATGTACTTGTAGGCTTTTTTTTAATTCCATTGTTGTTGAGGTCCAGCTTTAGTCCATGGTGGTCAGATAGAAAACAAGGGATTATTTCAATCTTCTTGTGTCTGTTGAGGCTTGCTTTGTGACCAACTATAATGTCTATTTTGGAGAAAGTTCCATGAGGTGCTGAAAAGAAGGTATACTCTTTTGAGTTTGGATGAAAAGATCTGTAGATGTCTATTAGGTCCATTTGATTTAAGACCCCTGTAAGTGCCTTTATTCATTTATTAGGCTTCTGTCTCGATGATCTCACCCTTGGAGAAAGTGGGTAGGCACTCCTGTATTTGGGGCATAGATCTTCATAATTTTGATGTCCTCTTCGTGGATTTTTCCTTTGATGAGAATGCAGTTTCCTTCCTCATCATTTTTGACTAATTTTGGTTGAAAGTATGTTTTATTAGATATTAGGATAGCTACCCCAGCTTGTTTTCTGGGTTGCTTGAAAGACATTTTTCTAGCCCTTTACTCTGAGGTAGTGTTTATCTTTGTTGCAGAGGTGTGTTTCTTGGATGCAGCACAATGTTGGATCCTGTTTCCTCAACAGTTGGGTTAGTCTGTGTCTTTTTATTGGTGAGTTGAGTCCATTGATGTTGACAGATAATAGTGACCAATGAACGTTAGTTCCTTTTATATTGGAGTCTATGGTCTTACTGTATTTCATTGCTTATTTTCTTTTAATTTTTGTTGCGATATTATCTGTATGCTATGTTTCCTTGGGTGAAGTTGTTTTCATGGATTGGAGTTTTTCTTCTAGTAGCTTCTGTAGGGCTGGAGTGTTGTGTAGATATTGTATGAATTTAGTTTTTCATGGAATGCTTTGTTTTCTCTATCTATGTTGATTGAAAGCTTTTCAGGGTATAGTAGTCTGGGTTGGCATCTGTGGTTTCTTAGAGTCTATGTGACATCTGCCCAGGCCCTTCTGGCATTCACATTTTCTGATGAGAAGTCTGGTGTGATTCTGATAGGTCTACCTTTATATGTTACTTGGCCTTTTTCCCCTTGCTGCTTTTAGTATTTTTTCTTTGTTCTGTAGATTTAGTGTTTTGACTATGATGTGACATGATGTGTTTCTTTTCTGGTCTAGTCTATTCGGTGTTCTGTAGGCCTCTTGTATTTTTTTGGACATCTCTTTAAGTTGGGAAAATTTTCTTCTATGATTTTCTTGAAAATATTTTCTGGACCTTGGAGTCTTAGATCTTCTTTTGCCTCTATTTCTATTATTCTTAGATTTTGTCTTTTCATGTAGTCCTTGATTTCTTGAATATTTTGTTATTGGGACTTTTCCGATTTTACTTTTTCTTTGAGAGAATTATCAATTTCTGCGAGTGTATCTTTAGCTCCAGAGTTTCTTCCATCTCTTGTATTCTGTTGGTGATGCTTACTTTTGTGTTCCCTGATCTTTTCTCCAAGTTCTCCAGCTCCAAGGTTTTCTCTGTGTTTTCTTTATTGATTATAATTCTGTTTTCATGACTTGCACCATTTCCTTCATCTGTTTGAATTTGGATTCCTGTCTTTCTATGATGGTCTTTATTTTTTTTGTTCATTTCCTCTCTATATACCACTAATTGTATCTCTACTTGCGCCTCTATTTGTTTGGCTATGTTTGCCTGTGTTTTTTTAAGAATTTTGTCTTTTTCCTCTTCCTTTACCTCTAACTGACTGGCCAAATCTTTGATAGATTTGTTCACATCCTCTTTAACTGTCTGAGTTTGCATGGCTATTGTTCTGAGAGAATTGTTTGTTTTCACTTTATGAGCCTCAAATAATTGGGTAAGTATAGCTTTAAAGTCATTTTCCTGTGCTTCTGATAAATTGGAGTTCCCATTAATTTTGGGGGTTGCTGGTGAAGTCATGATGTCCTGATTTATGTTGAATGTGTTCTTTTGCCGACCCCTGGCCATTGGCTTATCTGAAACCTTCCCTGTTTGTTTCTGGATTTTGCAGTTCAGACTGGTACTGTCTCTCTCTGGTGTCTGTAGAGTTCTTCAGTAAGCTGAGAGAGGTCCCAAGGCCTCAGAGTGCATGTTGGTGCACTAGCTGTATGTGTGGGAGGAAAGTAAGGGGCACAAAAGGGCAATGCAGGTGAGTGAGTGTGTGTGTGTGGAAGTGTGTGTGGAAGTGTGTCTCCAGAGACAGAGTGATAGAGAATGTTGAACCCTTGAGTGTGTGGGAGGGGCTCGGCCTTGCAGACTTCTAGGAGGTTATTTGTATGTAGCAGGAGCTGGTGATGGTTGCGGCACAATTTCCAGCATTAACTGCTTTAACTCCTCAGTTAGACCTGCAGAGCAGGGGCTTCAATGTTCCAAGTGACCCTCTTTTTCCCACAGTAGGTATGTGGGGGGGGGTCCAATGCCTGGCTTCTAGTTTAGAAGGACCCTGGATCTGGGGCTCTGCAGACACTCAAGGGCACACTCACTCTCAAGCAGGTCACATCGGCAAGAATTGGGGTACCCTTGCTCTCTGCTCTCTGGTTTGGCCCTGCTTGTTCTTATGCAAGAGGGCTGAAATACTCTACTAGTTTAGTGCTGCTGCAGCCGCCAGGTTAGGAAGTCCAGCTGTAGCTGGAGACTGGGATGCCAGTCCAGATGTCTTCTGGGAAGTCCTGGAGCCCTCCACTGTGCTCGCCCAGTCTGGGAGGCGCAGCACCTGGTGTGCTTAGCTTGTATGGAAAGTCTGCTTGGCTTTGGTGAGTATATAACATATTATCTTTCACTGAGGGTTTGGGCGGGCCATACAGTCAGTGGCTGAGAGACCCTGTGGGGCCAGTATGGTGGCTAACAGACCTGGGACCCTGAGATGCTGCTGCTGAGGGTCTGGACCTGCAGATCAAGGCCTCAATGTCCCAAGTGACTCTGTTTCCCACAGTGGGTGTGTGGGTGGGAGGGGTCTGATGTCTGGCTTCTATTTTAGAAAGATCCTGGATCTGAGGTTCTGCCAACACTGAAGTAAGTGCACACTCACTCACTCTCAAGCAGGTCACATTGCCAGGGATTGGGGTATATGGGCTCTCTTCTCTCTGGTTTGGTCCTGCTTGGTCTTATGCAGGAGTACTGACTTGCCCCGCCAGCTCAGTGCTGCTGTAGCCTCTAAGTTAGGAAGTCCAGCTGCAGGTGGATACTGGGATACTGGTCCAGATGCCTTATGCAAAGTCCTGGGGGCCCTCCACTGTGCTCTCCAGGCCTGGTATGCCTAGCTTGTATGGCATTTTTGCTTGCCTTTGCTGGGGTATATAGTGTATTATCTGTCATCTAGGTTTTGGGCAGGCCATACAGTCAGTGGCTGACAGACCCTGTGGAGCCAGTATGGCGGCTAGCAGACCTGGGACCCTGGGAGGATGATGCCACTGGTCTGGGACCCCAATACCAGCACAGCTGGCAGTTGCGGCTAAGGAGCTAGGAGCTCTGCCTCAGCCACTGCAGACCCCAGGCAGTTAGGTGTGAGCTAAGAATCTCGGTGAGTCGGCTGTTCCAAAGAGGAGGGTTGTCTGAGAAAAAGGGAGTGCAGGGAGATCAAAGGATTGTTTCTCTCCTTCCCCAAATAAGTCCCCAGGTGACCTGAGACCAAAGTTCTCACCTCATGGGATGTTCCCTCTTATTTAAAAAACCTCACAATAATTTTCCTGGCTTCAGACTTTTTTCTAATCACCAATTCAGGCTTTCAGCTCTACCACAGGTCAGAAACTGTGCATGCTAGTCCTTTGAATTCATATTGCAAGTATTTAATTGAGTATTTTTGCATCAATATTCACAAGAGATGTAGATTTGAAATTCTCTTTTTTTGTTGTGTCTTTGTGTGGTTTAGGGGTCAAGGTGACTATGGCTTCATAGAATGAGTTTGGTAATGTTTCTTCTGTTTCTATTTTAGGAAGTCTCTAATTTTCCACCCCTTTGCTGTGAGGTATTTGCCATGCTTATCTTTGTTGTAGACGTGTGTTTTTTGGATGCAGCAGAATGTTGAATCCTGTTTCAGCAACCATTCTGTTAGTTTGTGTCTTTTTATTTGGCAGTGGACGCTGTTGATATTGATAGATAATAGTGGCCAATGAATGTTAATTCCTTTTATTGTGGAGTTGGTGGTGTTACTGTGTTTCTGTGCTTACTTTCTCTTATTTTTTTATTGTGAAGTTATCTATATCCTGTGCTTCCTTTGGTATAGTTGATTTTGTTGGATTGTAGTCTTCCTTCTAGTATCTTCTATGGAGCTGGGTTGTTGTGCAGAAATTGTTTAATTTTGTCATGTAATATTTTGTTTTCTCCATCTATGTTGATTGAAATCTTTGCTGGGTATAGTAGTCTAGGTTGGCATCTGTGGTCTTTTAGAGTCTGTATGACATCTGCCCAGGCCCTTCTGGCTTTCACAGTTTCTGTTGAAAAGTCTGGTGTGATTCTGATAGGTCTACCTGTGTATGTTGCTTGGCCTTTTTCCCTTGCTGTTTTTAATATATTTTCTTTGTTCTTTAGATTTAGTGTTTTGACTATTATGTGATGTAAGGATTTTTTTTCTGGTCTAGTCTATTTTGTGTTCTGTAATCCTCTTGTACAAATATGGATATCTCTTTCTTTAAATTTGGTAAATTTTCTTTTATGATTTTCTTGAAAATATTTTCTGGAACTTGGAGTCTGGAATCATTTTTTTCCTCTATTCCTATTATTTTTAGATTTCATCTTTTCGTGGCGTCCTTGATTTCTTGGATGCTTTGTGTTTGTAAGTTTTCCCATTTTACCCTTTTTTTTGAGATATGTATCAATTTCTGCAATTGTATTTTCAGTGCCCGAGATTCTTTCTTCCTTCTCTTGTATTCTGCTGGTAAAGCTTACTTTTGTGTTTCCTGATCTTTTCTCTTAGTTTGCCAGTGCCAGGTTTTCTCTGTTTCTGTTTTCGTTATTGATTCTAATTTTCTTTTCATGCCTTGCACCATTTCCTTCATCTGTTTGAAGGTGGATTCCTGTCTTTCCATGATGGCATCTATTGTTCATTGTTGTTGTTTGTTTCTTCTCTATATGCCTCTAGTTTTCCCTCTACATGTGCCTCTATTTCTTTAGCTGTATTTTTGTTTATTTCTTTGAGAGCTTTGTTAGTTTCCTCTTTATGTGAATCTAATAACTTGATTAGCATAGATTTGAGATAATTTTCCTGTGTTTCCAATGAATTAGAATATTCATTTATTTTGGGTGTTGCTGGTTAAGCCATAATGTCCTGAATTATGTTGGATGAGTTCTTATGCCAACCTCTAGCCATTTGCTTATCTGTAACTTTCACTGTTTATTCCTGGTGTCTGTACTTTCGATTGGGTCTGTCTGTCTCTGGTGTCTGGAGTATTTTTCAGAAAGATGAGAGAGGTCCACCAGTTTGATAGTGTATGCTGGTCTTTTAACTGTAGTTAAGGGAGAAATATTGAATGTGCATGTGCAAAAACCCCAGTGTGTGCATGGAAGTGTGCCTTGAAGGACAAGGTGATAGATAATGTAGACGCCTAGAAGGGTGGAGCTTAAGCTCAGGAGGAGGTGGCTGGAACTGTTTTCAAGTGCAATGAGTATGTGCAGGTGCATTGAATACCTTAGTGGCCTACAGTCCTGTTTTACTGTCCTTCTGGTATTCAGATCTCTCTGGGCTCCAGGAATTATTTGCCTGAACTCCACTGGTAGACCCTCAGAACAGAGGCGGCAATGTTGAGAAGGCTGTCCCAAGGATCCTTATGTTGCCCACAGTGGGGTTGTGGATTGAAGGGATCCAATGTCTAGCTGCTAGCTTAAACGTACCTTAGATCTTGGGCTCTGCATGCACTCACTTGAATGCACACTCACTTGCTCACATGCCTAATTGGAAAGCACAGGGGTTCCCCCTCTTCTCTCCTCTCAGATTTGGGCTAGCAGGGGCAAATGAAACTATAGGAGATCCATCAGTTCAATGGTACTCACTGTTTAGCCGCAGGGCAGGAAGACACGTTGTTTGTACTTGGCATAGCAGACTCTGCTATCTCAGTCACTGGGCACAGAGGCTCCTGCTAGGCACAGCTGCTGCCCTGCCACAGCTGCAGACCTGGGAGGCCCATACTACTGGTGCCTCTGCCATCTCAGTTACCAAGCAAGGGTGGTCATGCTTGGGGCAACCACTCCTGCCTCTGCTGAGCAGGGGGCAAGAGGAAGAACAGGGGTGTTGAATATTTGCCACTCTCTGTCTACCGTGGATGTCCACAGGTCACTTGGATCAAATCTGTTCCAGCTCACAGCTTCTCCCCTCTCACCCAGGAAGCCTTAATGTCAACATTCTGGCTTCAGCTGCCCCTCCACTCACCAATTTTGCAGTTATGGATCCTGTGCCCCTCAGATATGGTGCCTGCTGGTAACTGCCATCTTGGACTCCCATAGAAAAAAGTATTCTTAATTAGTGAATTATCTGTTCACCCCCCAAAATGTTATATATATATATACATATATATATGTGTGTGTGTGTATATATAATATATATATATAACTGAAAATTTTTTCATCATGATTTCCATATCGTAAGTTGGTACAAGGATATTTTTGGATTAATAAATTATTTTCAAAAAGAAGAAAATATTCTGTGGTACTAAGCATATGATTTATCACGTTCACAGCTTCCAAACAACACATTTGTTGGTAAAGTTAATAAAGCATTCTGGATTTGATGAGAAACTCTGAGAATCTGATATATATCCTTACTTTCAAAACTGTTAATTGTATTTGTTCTTTCTATCAGTATAAGATAAAATCGTGCTTTTAAAAATTCCTTTCTCCCTCACAAAATGAACTCGAATTATGTCAACAAAACAAAATAACAATATGTTTTCAAAAAGAGAAATTACAATAAGGATGCATTTGTGAGCACTTTGAATTTTTATGGTAATGGAATCACATTAATTTTGATGGACCCAAATCCAGAAAATGCTAAGTCACAAGACTTTGTAGTATAGAAGTTTGAATCAGAATTTGTGTAGCTTTGCCATATAACCTTGTGACAATGTACCTCAGAAACTTCCAAGAGTTTTTTAACTGAAGTCATATTACAACATATCCTTACATGAACAAAACTCCCTTTTCTCAGAAAGTCCATTTTTGATACAGATCATTTTCACAAAGTTTTCACAGAACAATGTGTCTACTTCAACATCATGTGAGCAAAAGAAATTCCTTAAACTGTCTATGTTTATAATTATACAGAAATTTCTATTTTTATTTTTTCTCCTTTTTCTCTTTTTATTTATTCTTCTTTTATTCATTACATCCTAACCTTAAACTCACCTCCTGGACAAATCAAGCTGATAGGAGGGAAAAGGTCCAAGGAGCAGGGAAAAGAGTCACAGATACCTCTACACCCACGTTTAGGAGTCCCACAAAATCCCATCTGTAAAAACTTAAATCATATTTATATTATTTAGTCACCAGAGGAGTTTCTCTAAAAGTTTGCAAAGAGTTGTTACTCTTCACTTTCATATTTCAAAATACAAGATGGGCAAAAAATTTAGTTATATGCCATGTGAGCTTCCGAATGAAAGTATGGTACATTTAGACAATGGAATACTACACAGTTATTAAAAACAAGGAAATACTGAAATTTGCAGACAAATGGATGGAACTAGAAAAGATCATCCTGGTGAGGTAACCTAGAAGCAGAAAGATGTGCATGGTATATTCTCACTTATAAGCAGAGATTAACCTTATAATATAAAATGAGTATACTAAAATCTACAGACCTAAAGAAGTTAAACAACAAGGAAGACCTTAGGGATGATGCTTAATTATCATTCATAAAGGCAAATAGGACAGACACCAGAAGTAGTAGAAGCAAGGATAGCCTACTCAGTTGTGCTCTGAAAGACTCCACCTAGCAGTGGATCAAAGCAGATACGGAGACTCACATCCAAACCTTGGGCAGATCACAGAGTGTCTTATGAAAAAGGGGGGAGATAGAAAGACCCTGAAGGGACAGGAGCTCTAAAATGAGACCAACAAAGCCAAAAAATCTGGGCCTGGGGGTGCCTTCACACACTGATGCATCAACCAATGGCAATCCATGGAGGGACCTAGACACTCTGCTCAGATATATCCCATACGCAGCTCAGTCTCTATGTGGTTCCCCCTGGAAAGGGGAGCAGGGGCAGTCTCTGACATGAACTTTGTGTCCTGATCTTTGATCACCTCCCCGTAGCAGGACAGGCTTACTAGCTCACAGCAAAAGAGTACCCAGGCAGTTCTGATGAGACTTGATAGACTAGGTTCAGACAGTAGGGAAGGAGGACTTCCTTTATATATGGACTAAGGAAGTAGGATATGAGGGGAAGAAGGAAGGAGGGTGGGACTGTGAGTAAATTAGGGAGGGGGCTGCAACTGGGATACAAAGCGAATAAATTTTAAATAATAGTAATAATAAAAAGAAAATTTTAAAAGAAACTATATACTTAAAGATTCACTAACATTACTGTATAAACAAGATTTCAAGAAAGATGGCACTCAATACAGATAGCACACTGGTTTAGGCATAGCCTATGAGGCCTCAGCCTTATGCATACAACTATGGGCATCTAATAAATACTGAGAGCAGAAGAAAGAGTCTTCTCCAGGGAAGAATACACCAATTTGTTATCCAGTACAAAGTATTGGAAACTGAAAATGTACATACAAGTAGCATTATACAGACTGAGTAGGATGCATTTTGGAATATATTTGTATGCACGTACATATATTTATATGCTACTTAGTATACAGTGAGAAATTATCCTGATTTAAAAAAGCTGCAGGAGTAGGTTGTCTACTCTCATCAGCTAATTGTAGTTAGCTAGGCACCACAGATCTCTACAGGAGCACACCTGGAGCCCAATTTAGCAGCTACTGGTTACTACCAAGATATAAAGTCTCCATTATGCTAGGCCCTGAGACAAATTAGGAAGCTGTTTACTCCCAAGATGGAACTACCATGATTGTACCTTTGAGGAAATACTGTAGTGGTCATTATTGTGGTGTGAAGATAATACAGCAAGGTAGAATTATTGATTGATTTTATCCTTTAACAACTTGCACAGTACATTTAAGTACTGAGAAAGTTATTCATTAGAGAATAGTCCTCCAGATTACAAGCAGCTTGATTTTACCAAGTCCTGTACTCATGGTGTCTTTAGCAATAGGGATTTACCTTCAGTTTCTGGGAGGGAAACAAAGGTAACAAATGATAGCTTATAAAGCAGGCACAAAACACAGGAGTAAAACTGGTCAAATAACCTGGTGATCTTTTGCTATTTTTTTATTAATTACACTTTATTCACTTTGTATCCCCCCATAAGCCCCTCTCCCTCCCCTCCCAATCCCACCTTTCCTCCCCCTTCTTCACACATGCCCCTCCCCAAGTCCACTGATAGGGGAGGTGCTACTCTCCTTCCTTCTGATCTTAGTTTAGCAGATCACATCAGGAGTAGCTGCATTGTCATCCTCCGTGGCCTGGTAAGGCTGTTTCCCCCTCAGGAGGAGATGATCAAAGAGCAGGCCAATCACCTTATGTCAGAGGCAGTCCCTCTTCCCATTACTATGTAACCCACTTGGACACTAAACTGCCATGGGCTACACACACACGCTATATAATCACTCATATAGACATATAGCATAGGATAAACCTACTAAAATCTGTACATCTAAAGAAACTAATCAAGAGAGAGGACCCTGACTAAATCGCTCATCCTGAAAGGCAAAGAGGATGGACATCAGAAGAAGAAGAAAACAGGAAACAACCTAGGAACCTGCCACAGAGGACCTCTGAAAGGTTCTTTTGCTATTTTATTAGGAGCCATCTTCCACCGGAATTTCCTAAAATTCTTGAGGATTCCTTGGCTCTTAACCCTGGGCCCTGCCTCTCAGTGAATAAAATCATCCATATGAAAGATTCCTCATATAATTTACATCCTCCATCTATCCTTATGCTTATTACTGTAAAATCCATCCTTATAATGGTTACAAATTCTTCCTTTCTACTCCCTAGTCCTGACCACTTTTTCACAGTCAATAGAACTCATTTCTGTGATAAAGGTCTGGGGTACTTTAGTGGTGTATTTACAAGGAACTTTTTGTTTGTTTTTCAAGACAGGGTTTCAACGTGTAGCCGTACCTGTCCTAAAACTCACTATGTAGACCAGGTTGGCCTAGAATTCACAGATATCTGCAAGTCTCTGCCCCCCAAGTATTGGGATCAAAGGCATTTACCAGCACAGGCTGTCTTAAAAGAAAATTTTGATGCAACCACTCCTGAAGCTTTTTTACCACAGACTTTCTCCTGAAATTTTGCCATGCTTATATGTATAAGTAAATTAAGCCACAGGATCAGATTCTCTAAAAGTTTTGATCCAGTCTGGCTGACCAAGACCAGATGTACAGTGTTTTAATTCTCAGCCATTTGAAGTTAATGACCCTGCTGTACATGATAACTGCAGGTATCACCCCAATAAGTTTATATTGTGTGGAGAGTTGGTTGTACTTTCCAGAGCAGCATTCATTTGAAAAAGGCCATGGGAAATTATATTATTTTGTTTATCTCAATTTAAATGAACTTATGAAATTTGAGTGATACAACCCAAGATCTATATACAACCTAACAAACCCCCAGTTTTCTGATGTATTCAACATAAAAAATATACTTTTGGGACTATTTTTAAGAGTTCATAGATGTTTCCATATGTCTGTTAAAGTTGTTCAAATTGAAAGACTTGTAGTATGTGGAATGGTTGAGTGTTTTCACCGTATATGTTTATGTTATCAAATAATGAAAATTTGAATACCATTAAGATAGAGCACTAATGTAAAAAAAAACTTGAACACCAATAAAATAGAGCACTAATATAAAAAAAGTATGGGGCTAAGAAATCAGCATTAAAATTCTAATTTTACTTCTGACAAGTTAGTGGATTTTATTAAAAATAAACATTTATTTTAGTCATTTTTTTCATTTACAGAAAAAAAAATTATTCAAGTCAACCCATTGATTTTAGCATTGTATACAGATAAAAATGATGGTTTTAGAAACATCTGTCCAGTTTTAGAACTACTCATAATGACTCTTGTTTGCTAATTTTATGATGGAGTCAAACCAAGAGAAACTGCCATATGAAAATCTTCAGAAATAGGAGGAATGATAATATGGATATTGGCCATCTGTAAGACAACTTAAGAATCAACCATAGAGTAAGCACAAATAATGACAACTCTACTCTTGTGATGACAAAAATATCTTGAGTATGGCAGGCTATATATCTTCTGTGTTCGATATTATTGTGGCAATAAATCATCTGTATACCTTGATGCATATAATTTATTTTCAGTAAATGATCAGTTTTTACATATTACTCCTCCAGGAAATGGTCAATTAATTTCACAAAAACTCTAAAAGCTCTCAGAGTGACACATCAGGCTGCATTATGTTAAGTCCACCAAACTGGATAGTTTCTGGAAGCAACAACAGCTTCTGGTGAGTGATATTTAAAAAAGAAAAATCCTAGTAAGTACAATATAATTCTCTTTGTTAAGAAAAAGGTTTTTTGCTGTTCTCTCCAGGAAGTTGTCTCCTGTGCCAATGAGTTCAAGGGTATTCCCCACTTTTTCTTCTAACAGATTTAGTGTGTCTGGTTTTATGTTGAGGTCTTTGATCCACTTGGAATTTAGTTTTGTGCAGGGTGAGCAATATGGATCTATTTGCACTTTTCTATATATAACATACAGTTAGATAAGTACCATTTTTTTTAAAGATGCTGTCTTTTATTCCATTGTATGGTTTTGGTTTCTTTGTCAAAAATCAAGTAGCCATAGCTGTGTGGGTTTATTTCTGGGCCTTCTATTCGATTCCATTGCTCCACCATTCTTTTTCTATGCCAGTACCGTGCAGTTTTTATTACTTTTACTCTGTAGTACACTTTGAGATAAGGAATGGAGAAACCTCCAGATGGTCTTTTGGCTCTAAGATCAACAATCAATAAATGGGACCTCATGAAACTGAAAAGCTTCTGTAAAGCAAATGACACTGTCTTCAGAACAAAACGACAGCCAACAGACTGGAAAACGATCTTCACCAACCCTGTATCTGACAGAAGGCTAGTATCCAGACTATATAAAGAATTGAAGAAGTTAAAAAGCAACAAATCATATAATCCAATTTAAAAAAAGGTGTACAGAGCTAAACAGAGAATTCTCAACAGAGGAATATAAAAATGGCAGAAAAACAAAGAAATGCTCAATGTCCGTAGTCATCATGGAAATGCAAATCAAAATGACCCTGAGATTTCACCTTACACCCATCAGAATGGCTGAGCTCAAAAACTCATGTGACAATACATGCTTGAGAAAATGTGGAGAAAGTGGAACCCTCCTCCATTGCTGGTGGGAATGTAAACTTGTACAACCACTTTGGAAGTCAATCTGGTGCTTTCTCAGACAGGTAAGAATAGTGCTTCCTCAAGATCCAGCTAAACCACTACTATATCCAAAGATGCTCAAGTATAAAACAAGGACATTTGCTCGACCATGTTCATAGGATGTTTATTTATAATAGCCAGAACCTGGAAACAACCCAGTTGTCCCTCAACTGAGAAATGGATACAGAAATTGTGGTACATTTACATGATGAAATACTACTCAGCAATTAAAAAGAAGGAAATCATAAAATTTGTAGCCAAATGGTAGGAATTAGAAAAGATCATCCTGAGTGAGGTATCGCAGAAGCAGAAAGACACACACAGTATATACTCACTTATAAGAGGATATTAGCAATATAATATAAGAAAAACATACTAAAACCTGTAAACCTAAAGAAGCTAAGCAAAGAGGAGGACCCTGGGTAACATGATCAATCCTCACTCATAAAGGTAAATGGGAGGGACATTGGAAGATGGAGAAAACAGGGAACAGGAGAGGAACCTACCACAGAAGGCCTCTGAAAGACTACGCAGCCATGTATCAAAACAGATGCTGAGACTCATAGACCGAGTTTGGGCAGAGTGCAGGGAATCTTATTAAAGAATGGGGAAATAGACCTGTGAGTTGGGGGTCAGGAGCTCCACAAGGAGAGCAATAGAACCAAAAAATCTGGGCCCAGGGTCTTTTCTGAAACTGATACTACAAACAAGGACCATGCATGGAGATAAACAAAACTGCACAGAAGTAGTCCATGGCAGCTCAGTGTCCAAGTGGGTATCCTAATAAAGGGAAGAGGGACTACCTCTGACATAAACTCAGTGACTGGCTCTTTGATCATCTCCCCCTGAGAAGGGAGCAGCCTTGCCAGGCCAGAGAGGAAAACAATGGAGCCATTCCTGATGATATCTGATAGACTAGGGTCAGAGGGAAGGTGAAGAGGACCTCCTGTATCAATGGAGTTGAGGAGTGGCATGGGAGGAAATGAGGAAGGGAGGGTAGGATTGGAAGGGAATGAGGGAAAGAGCTATATAGCTGGCATATAAAGTGAACAAACTGTAATCAATAAAAAATTAATAAAAAAACAAATGGGATTTTATATTTTAAGACTGACTCCAGAGAAGCAAAATAATTTTCATAACACCATAAAAAAGAAAACTACTTAGAGTCTTTTATAATGGTTAAAATATAAGCATATGATATGACAACATTTCATGAAAAAAAGAGGAAAATATTCTCACCAAGAATGTGAATAGTTTAAAAGAAAGTATAAGTTGATGGCAAATACTGAAAGCATAAATAAAGGGACATAATTCTAATATTTGATAGCACAAGTAAGAGAACAATTTGGATTCTGCAACAGATAATTTTACCTTTCTAGCAATTAGGAGAAGGATATGAAATTTTCCTATACACAGAAATAAAATGTAAATTTTTACTATTACAATTTACCTTGATTTGATCAATACACATTGTATATGTATTGGCTTATTACACTGTAACCCTTAAATAGTAAAGATTTCACTGTTAGTTCAAATTAGAATTAAAACAGACTATTTGAAATATTATAACATTTTTAAGGACTGATATTATGAATCATTATTATACCACTTATTAAGTATGGACAAGGCTTTGGATTCAATTTCCAATGAATGAGAGAGACAGAAACAGAGACAGAGACAGAGAAAGAGAGAGAGCATTATATACATACGGACACAGAGGATAAAATAGTTGTTGCAAGACAATAAAATTGGGATACTAAATAGAACCATGTGTCTTTTCTGTGTGTTATGCTCTATCAAAATGCTTTCACATGCTAAAGAAAACCTGACCTGGAAGCCTGAATTCAGGAATATGCCAACATGGCAACATGCTAGAAACTTTATCTAAATTCAACCACTACTTCTCTGGGTTTCAATTTCACTCCAGTAAAAAGAACACTGCCAGTCTAAGACTGAATGGCAAATCTCATAGTTTCTTTGAAACTACGGTGTTTAAGTTTTCATTCAATGCCATTTTTTCTCAGTAATTTCTTAATATTTTTAATTTATTACAATTTAATCACTTTGTATCCCAGCTGTAGCTCCCTCTCTTGGCCCCTCGTTCTTCTCCCCCCATGCCTCTTCCCTAGTCCACTGATAGGGGAGGTCCTCCTCCCCTTCCATCTGACCCTAGCCTATCAGGTCTCATTAGAACTGGCTGTATTGTCTTCCTCTGTGGCCTAGTAAAGCTCACCCCCCTCAAGGGGAGATGATCAAAGAGCCATTCACTGAATTCATGTCAGAGACAGCCCCTGATCCCCTTAACAGGAAACCCACTTGGAGACTGAGCTGCCATAGGCTACATCTGTGCAGGGGTTTTAAGTTATCTCAATGCATGCTCTTTGGTTTGAGTATGAGTCTCAGAAAAGATCCCTGGGTCCAGATTTTTTGGTTCTGTTGCTCTCCTTGTATAGCTCCTGTCTCCTCCAGGTCTTTCTGTCTCCCCCTTCTTTTTCAGGACATTAATTTTATGAAACAAATTCATTCTAATTTTTGTTTCCTAGTGTCACTTGCCCTTCTTATGGTTGCTATCCACCACATAAGCATGGAAATAAAACTCTGATGTATTTTGTGTATATGTGAATTCAGAAAATCCAGATTTTCATTTAATCTGAATTATTATTGGGAGTACACATGTGAACAGTCACTGGCTACAATTCTCTACTGAGAGAAAGGTGCCTAGTTGTATGGAGAAATAGCACAAACATTGTCTGATAACAGGAATACATTTTTAACTCTCCTCAAAAATATGAAATATTTATTCTCATTAACAGAAGCTTTTTGTTTCCCATTGTATTCAATTCATCACCTATTACAACATGGACTACTTGAAAAATACAAGGTTATATGAATATTTATATTCCTCCTCATTATCAAAGACCTCATGCAACAGACTAATCAAAGAGGGAAGTTTGGAAATCCATCATTGAGACATAAATTTAGCATGTGTGACCAAGATTAACTCATAATTACTACATGGGAGACAGAAAAGAAGTAAATTAATCTGCACCCCTACAAGGGATAAAATAAATGAAGAAATGATTGGTTAAAAGATAGTCAAGTCAAAAAGATTATTTGAACAAAAGCAGCACTTGAACATGATGAAAAAGCATACCCTAAGCAAAATAGAAATGGTTTTCACTGGAAAGCTGATGTTCCCTAAAGAAAAACTCTCCAGAAATAAAGACATTAAGGGCATGAAGAATCAAAGTTAATATTAAGAATATAAAATTCTAGTAAATGAAAAATGTGTTTGATTCACATACAAGCACAGTAAGAAAGGGTTCTATCAAGCAGAGTATTTTCCCTGAAAACCTTGGCATTGAGTGTAGTCAAAGATGCAGACATGCTCACTCAGAATTCAGCAGTTCACTATGATCTTATTTGGATTCATGTGATAGGCCTACATTGCAATTGAAATAAATAGTCTCCAAACTGACACGCACACAAAGACAATCACAAACATATACACATACTACAAACACACTAGTATGTAGTAGTGAGGTATATTTGAGTATTTGCATACAAATATATAATGTACTTTGCATATATACCAAATACTTTGGCGATCTCATCCTGCTCTTGCCCTGGTATTGCCTTAGATAGCTTTTCTGTTACTGCCATGTCATATATACAGATGTGATTTATATCTCTCTAAACCTTATTATTAAAAATTATAAGTAAATATAAGCATCACACACCCAAATCAATCAGATTCAAAGTCTATACAGTTCAATGAACTTCTATACAATTAAAATAAGTATTCAGAATAGAAGCTGTGGAGTTTTTGTTTATTTTCTACTACTACATATAATCTAAGAACCACAAAGAAGAGAAAATATGTTACATTTTCTTTCTGACATTGCTTTAACTCACTTACTATGATAATCTCCAGTTGTATTGATTTTCTTGAAATGTCATAACTATGTATATATATATATATATATATAATTTTTTATTAATTTCTCCATTATGTTGTTGTATAACTAGATTTCTTCTATGACTCAGTTACTGTGACTTGTGATGTAATAAGCCTTGATGTACAAGTATCTCTGTCATACTTTGACATGGAACCTTTGGAGTAAATATCCAAAAGAGGTCTAAGCCTTGTGCAAGGTCTATTGTTGAACTTTTGAAGAACCTCTACACTAATTTTCATAGTGGCAGAGTAAATGTATATCCCCACCGTTAATTTATAAAGTCTGCCTTTTGTCTCTGTATTCCCTAGTATTTGTTGCTGGTTTTGTAATGATTGTCAATCTGACAAGTATAAGATAGAATCTCAATGTGTTTTTAATTTGTCTTTCTTGGATAGCTGGTGAGGTTGAATGTTTTTTCACATTTTTATTAGCTCATTGTGTTTTATCTTTTGAAAAATATCCATTTTATTACCACATTTATTCATTGAATTGTTTTTTTTAAGTTTTTGAGTTATCAATGCATTTTAGATATGAATTCTCCACAAGATGCATGATAAAAGTACCAAACTAGTAATAAAGAATATACATTCATGTAATAAAAGTCATAAAAGATAGACATTTCATCACCATTATATTAAATGAGAAAATATGCAAAATATTTCCACTAAAATTAGGAATAAGAAAAAGAATTTCAACTATCTTTACTCTTACTCAGTAAAGTACTTGAATCTATAAGAAATGAAAAGGAAATAAAAGAAATTCAAATACTTAATGAGAAAATCAAACTGTCTTTATTTTCAGATGATATGATTATATACAAAACAGGGCTTAAAGACTCTAACAGAAAATGCTTGGGTTTTGATAAGTACTTTGAACAACATGGTGACAGCAAAATTAATACAAAATTGAGTAGTATTTTGTAAATGTAGAGAAAAAATAGATAAACAAATATCATTCAAAATTACCTCAAAAAGGAAAAAGTACTTGTATTAAACATAAATAACATTATGAAAGATCTCATAATAAAGCTTTTAAAACACTGAAGAAAAATTTGAAGATGGAAAGATCATTCATTCTCATGAACTGGAAGAATTAATAATGTGAAAATATCTATTATACCTGAAGCAACCTTCATATCCAATATAATTTCAATAAGAATCTTTGTACCATTGTTATAAAAATTGTTATAAAAATTGAATATATAGATATATACTAGTCAGGTTCTCTAAAGGAACACAGCTGATAGAATTACTATATATACATGTTTGTTTATGTATATGTGTATATATCTGTATATTTCTATGTTAGGAGATGGAAATAACAGTAAGTAGAGGACTGAAGTAATGAGAATATACTATATATCATTATGAAATTCCCAAAGAAGAAATTCAAAAGTAATTTTTCAGGTGAAAAACATGCAAAATATCAATGAAATAAATAGAGTAGCCAGACATAAACTCTCAGAGGTGCAGGCCCCTGATTTTTCAACCAATATGATAAAATTTGTATTCCAGAAAACACAGCAACTTCAGTAAGTGGTATTAAGATAAATGAATATGCAATAAAAATCTGTATTTTTTTACCCTGTACAAAATCAACTTTAATTTGACCAAATATAATTATGAAAGGCATATATTAGATTTTTTCTTTTTTAAAATTTTATTATTAACTTTATATCTCAATTGTAGCCCCTCCCTCCTCTCCTCCCAGTCCCTTCCCTTCCATTTGTCCCACCTTCATCCCCTATCTCTCCTCCCCTGCCCCTCAGAAATGGGGAGAACCTACCCTCCCCCACCATGCCTAGTCCTTGGTTATTCTTCAGACTCCTCAAGACCCTCTGGAACCAGGTTATTTGGGAATGTTGGTCTTCTTGTGGAACTCCTGTCTCTGCAGATTGTTCTATCCTCTTCTGAATTCTTTTACAAGGTTCCCTAGTTCCGCCCAATATATAGCTCTGAGTTTTGGTTTCTGTTTTGATTTACTGCTGGACAAAGTCTCTCAGAGGACATCCATGCAAGGCTGTAGTCTTCAAATACAGTAGAGTCAGGGCTTGTCTTTCTCCCACGGAGTGGGTCTCAGCTTGGGTCAGGCAACCGTTGCACATTCCCTTGATCTCTGCTCTATCTTAATCCTTACATATCCTTATGGCACATAACTAAAGTCTACATGGATCAAAGACCTCAACATAAAGCCAGAAACACTAAATCTATTAAAAGAGAAAGTGGGGAAGAGCCTTGAACTCGTTTGCACAGGAGACAACTTCCTGAGCAGAATACCAACAGGACAGGTTCTAAGATCAACAATCAATAAAGGTGACTTCATGAAACTGAAAACCTTCTGTAAAGTAAAGGACACTGTCATCAGAACAAAATGACATCCTGCAGATTGGGAAATGATCTTCACCAACCCTATGTTTAACAGAGGACTACTATCCAGAATATATAAAGAACTCAAGATGTTAAACAGCAACAAATCAAGTAATCCAATTAGAAAATAGGGTACAGAGCTAAACAGAGAATTCTCAACAGAAGACTATCAAGTGGAAGAGAAATATTTAAAGAAATTCTCAAAGTCATCAGGGAATTGAAAATCAAAACGATTCTTAGATTCCATCCTATATCCCTCAGAATGGCTAAGATCAAAAACTCAAGTAACAGCACATTCTGATAAGAATATGGAGAAGTCGGAACTCTGCTCTCCATTGCTGGTGGTAGCACAAATTTGTACAATAACTCTGGAAATCAATCTGGTGCTTTCTTTGAAAATGGGGTATAACTTTACCTCAAGACTCACCAATACCACATCTGGGCATGTATCCAAGAGATGACCCACCACACAAGGATATTTTTTTCAGCTATATTCATATCATGTTTATTCATAATAGTCAGAAACTGGAAACAAGTTAGATGTCCCTCAACTGAAGAATGGATAAAGAGACCGTGGTACATTTACACAATAGATTACTACTCAGCCATTACAAAAAAGAAAATCTTGAGTTTTGCAAGAAAATAGATGGCACTAGAAAAGATCATCCTGCAAGAGGTAACTCTGACTCAGAAAGTTACACAAGGCATGTACTCACTTATAAGAGGGTATTAGCCCTATAGTAGAAGATAACTATACTATAATCCACCTGCCCAAAGAAGCTATGAAACAAGGAGGACCCAAGCAAAAATGCTTGAATCTCTTGCAAAAAAGGAAATAGAATAATCAGTTGAAATGTTTGAAGAGAAGGAAGAGAATAGAAGAAGAAACACTGAGGGAAATGGTGGGGAGGAAATACTGAGTGGACACAGGCAAAAAGACAGAGGCTTGCAGAGAGAATAGCAACCATGGGAGGGGGAATCTCTTAGACAAGCCAGAGACTTGTAGCATGGTAGGCTTCTGGGAGGATATGGGGGTGACTCTAACTGAAACCCCTGGTTGCAGGGGTCATGGAAACCAGAGAGGCCACTCTCTAACCAGACAGGACTCTGGTAGAGAGAGGGGAACACCAAACCACCTATGAAATTGAATTTTTAAAGAAATAGTTTGGGGAAACACTTCATAGTAGCAGCAGAAGAAAGAATTCCTGAACAGAACTTGAGTCACACAATAAATAATGTTACCAATTGATAATTGGGATCTCACACAATTTAAAAAATAACTTATAAATATCAATGGAAATAACAAGTTGAATAATGAGACAAAATGATTATATTATTGTTCTCAGAAATAACATTCCTCCCAAAGCTGTTAGAAAGGTATACTTCCAAATTGTAAACTGTGTTTCATATTAGCTACATGTATATCAATGAAAAACATTCTATGAAGGGAAATACTCAAATATAATAATGACCATCTATAGACAATGAGACTTATAGTGGTTGCACTTTCATCATTTTTAGTTGTCTTCAATTTTTAGCTTTTCTACAGTAGATAGGCAATTACTTTTTTCTAATTTTATTTTTTTCTTATCAGTTACATTTTATTAACTCTGTATCCCAGCCGTATCCCGTTAGGAGGGCTTTGCAGCCAGTCCTGGAGATACCTGATAAAACGGGCAATTACTTTTAATCTTTTTTTTTTTTTTTTTACAAAATACACATAAATTATATTTCACAAATATTATGCTTATACTTTAAAAAATATATCCAACTTACATGTAATTTTGTAGTTTTAAAAGATTGTACCCAAAGGAGTTTACATCTTACTTCAGGGTGGTAGCTTGTAAGGGAACATGGGAAAAGGAACTTCTTAGAATGGAGAAACAGATTAATGCAATGTAAAAAGATAAAGAGAAAACTAAAAAATGAGGATTAAGTGGAAAGCGAGAGAGAGCAGGTTAAAGAAGGGATTGTAAGGAGGAATAACTAACACTAAATTTTTTTTGTAAAAAACACAAAATCCTAAGCTATGTACATATATGAAAGAGATTTAAATGAAGTTGCTATGTAGTGGGTAAGACAATGCACAATCTAAACATCTTTGCAACCAACTTAAACCTCCAGTGCCATGAACGGGTTATATCTTGTTGAGTCCTTGGCAAGAGGGGTCACACATTATACCCCCAATCAAGCATCATCGGCTATTATCGACTATTACCAAAGCTATTTGTTGCTCATCATAACCTGATAATAGGACCTGTTGCTGAAGAGGATACTGACTGATGTCATCACATCAGGAGACACTGGGCTGGTGCTCAACTAGAGGCATCACCATTATTGACAAGTGTTCATGATGCTGAAGGTACTTTACATGCTACTAGAAAAGCAGCTATCAGTATCATCACAGTCATACATTCTACAGCTGCATTCTGCCTACAAGATATGCTGGTGCAACAGTGGCACATTTCTTATGGGAATAACCAACTACTTTTTAAAGAATGACATGGAACCTATACCTAACACTTTTAAAGTGGCCTAGGACTCTAGAAATAAGCCTAGGCTTATTAGTCTGCTAAAGTTACATAACAAATGAATCCTAACATCATATCACCATATACATAGATCAGTAAGACTCACTCTTCATCCAAGAATATTATCATTGCACTAGAAGGGTGTTAACCCAGAGACCCAAAACTGGACAATGTATTGAGAGTGAAAGGCTTTGGAGCATTCACCACAAATCATATGTCTTTGTCAAACCCTTCTCCATAAGGCTAAAGGATCAATGCAAAAAAAGAAGAAAGATTTTAAGAGCCAGAAGGTAATTATTCAAATAAAGAGTGTCTTCTAGATGTAACAGGGGTGATACACATATGAACTGGCATAGATTTGACAGTATGCATAAGAATTGTGAAAATCTAACCAAACAAAATTACTTACAGAGAATCTAAGTGGGCACAAAGTTGCAGCACCAACCATTGGAGTACCCCTGGGTTTATCAACCACCCTCCAGTACATGACTGAGGCTAGAGGTAGTTACCCAACACTAAACACATTCCATGACCTTTGTGGTATTTTGGTTTTGTTTTGGTAATTTCGAGGGGGTTGTTTTTGTTGTTTGTTTATTTTGACCTTGGTTTTATATTTTTCTGGGTATAATGGAGACACAGAAAAATAGTCAAAGAGAGGCAGGGAGAGACAGAGAAACACACAAAGAGAGAGGGAGAGAGAGAGAGAGAAAGAGAAAAAAAACATGAAATTGTGTGGGTAGGGAGGAAAGGAGGAAAAAAAAAATGTTGGGTCCAGAGAAAGAATATGATCAAAACATATTGAATGTAATTTCCATTTTTTTTGAAAATTTTTAGAAATTTGTTTATTAAATTGGAAGTAGATTTATTTCATACAATATATTCTGATTACAGTTTCTCCTACCCCATCTCCTCCCAAATTCTCCCCAATTCCAAACCAATCCAAACCAATATTTTTTTCTTGTTACCTCTCATTAAAAAAACAAACAGGAATCTAAAAAACAGCAGAAGACAAAAGTAAACTAACAAAGAACCTTAATAGGACAAAACAATTAAGAAAAGAGCTAAATAAAAAACACAAGAAACAGATCCAAGATGGCAGCAACCAGCTTGCACCATATCTGAGAGGCAGAGGATCTGAAACTCTGAAATTAGTGAGTGAAGGGGCAGTGAAGCGAGAAAATTGAAATTGAGGCTTCTTGAGCAAGAGGGAATATCACATGAGCTGAGACCATTTAAGCTCAGGTCACCCAAGGACTTCTCCGGGGATGGAAAATGGCAAACATTTGAATCCCTTGGACTCCCGCTTTTCGGGTGTCCCTCCTCCTCCACATCAGAGACTCTTAGCACAGAACTCACTGCCTGAGGACTAAGGCAGCAGCAGAGGGGTTCTTAGCACCTCAGACACTGCTGCCAGCTGTACCAGCCTTCCAGGTCCAAATCCGTGGTACCATCCTTCTGGGTTCTGGGTCTGCAAGTGGCTGTATGGACTCCACAGGGCTTCCCAGCCAGTGACGGTACAGCACAGCCCAATCCCTCAGTGATGAACAGCTGGCTGTATAGCCACTGAACTCCAACAAACTCCACCAGACCTGCCAAACCACCGAGTTACACCAGGCACGGGGCCACCTAGGTCCAAGGACCACAGTTGTGGCTCCCCAGGACTTTCTGGCAGGCACCTGGAACAGTGTCCCAGTTCTGTGGCTGCAGCTGGACTCCCTGGTTTAGTTCGACGGCTGTAGCACCACTGAGATGGTGGAGCTCACCTGCTGTTGGCCCCAGAAGGACCAAACCTGAGAGTAGAGAAAAGGGGGGAAACTCCATGCTTTCCAATTTTACCTACTAGACAGTGAGTGCTCCTTCAAGAGCCTGCAGAGCCCCACATCCATGTTCTATCTAAGACAGCCAGACATCAGACCCCTCATACCCATGCACCTACTGTGGGAAACAGAGGGATTCTTGGGACAGTGTTCTCAGTATTGAAGCCCCTGTTCTGCGTGTCTACTGGTGGAGCTCAGGGAAATAACCCCTGAAGCTCAGTCAGAACCAAATACCAGTAGCCTGTGGGCAACTGAGATATTCAGGGAATTTGCAAAGCAAACTGTACCCTCATCACCACCAGGGCCTGCAATACCTTCAGCTTCCTCAATCCCTTTTGTGCCTACAAAGCTCCCCTCCCTCACACTTTAGGCTCTTACATTCTCTAGCTCCCCTCCCTTCAAGACAAACTTCCATGCACACAGTCAGGCTTGTCCACATTTGTCCTTCTGTACCGGTGGACAAATTTAACTCAAAAGAATCAGAAGCCCTCCTGTATACCAAAGACAAAAGGCTGAGAAAGAATTTAGAGAAACAACAGGCTTCACAATAAGCCACTAATGACATAAAGTACCTTGGTGTGACTCTAACCAAGCAAGTGAAAGACCTGTTTGAATAAAACTTCAAGTCTCTGAAGAAAGAAATTGACGAACATATCAAAAGATAGAAAGATCTCCTATGCTCATAGATTGGTAGGATTAATATATTGAAAATGGCCATTCTGCCAAAAGCAATCTACAGATTCAATGCAATTCCCATCTAAAAACCAACACAGTTCTTACAAACATTGAAAGAAAAATTCTCAACTTCTTATGGAAAAACAACAACAACAAAAAACAAAAAAAACAGAATTGGAAAAACTATCCTTTACAACAACAGATTGTCTTGAGGTATCCCTGATGTCAAACTGTACTACAGAGCAATAGTAGTAAAAACTGCATGATATTGTCATAGAAACAGAATGGTGGATCAATGTAATTGAATTGAAGACCCAGAAATAAACCCTTACACCTATGGAAACTTGATTTTTGACAAAGAAGCCAAAACCATTCAATGGAAAAATGACAGCATTATTAACAAATGGTGCTGGTCCAACTGGATATATACATGCAGAAAAGTGAAGATAGATACAAATTTATCACTCTGCACAAAACTAAAGTCCAAGTGGACCAAAGACCTCAATATAAAACCAGACACACTAAATTGTTTAGTAGAAAATGTGGGGAAATGCCTAGAACTCATTGGCACAGGAGACAACTTCCTGAACAGAACACCAACAGCACAGCCTCTAAGATCAACAATCAATAAATGGGGCCTCATGAAACTGAAAATCTTCTGTAAAGCAAAAGACACTGTTGTCAGATCAAAACAACTGCCTACAGATTGGGAAATGATCTTCACCAACCCTATATCTGATCGAGGGCTAATATCCAGAATATCTAAAGAACTAAAGAAGACTAAAAGCAACAAACCCATTAATCCAATTAAGAAATGGGGTATGGAGCTAAATAAGGAATTTTCTGTAGAGGAATACAAAATGGCAGAGAAACACTTAAGGAGATACTCAACATCCTTAGCCATCAGAGAGATGCAAATCAAAACAACCCTGAGATTCCACTTACCCCCATCAGAATGGCTAAGATCAAGAACTCAAGTGACAACACATGCTAGAGAGGTTGTGGAGAAAGGGAAACCCTGCTCCATTGCTGGTGGGAATGTAAACATGCACAATCACTTTGAAAATCAATCTAGTGCTTTCTCAAGTAATTTGGAATAGTGATTACTCAAGATCCAGCTATACCACTCCTAGGCATATATCCAAAAGGTACTTAAGTACACAACCAGGACATTTGTTCAACCGTGTTCTTAGCAGCTTTATTCCTAATAACCAGAAACTGGAAACAAACCTGATGCCCCTCAACTGAGGAATGGATACAGAAAGTGTGGCACATTTACACAATGGAATGCTACTCAGCAATTAAAAACAAGGAAATAATGAAATCTGCAGGCAAGTGGTGGGATCTAGAAAAGATCATCCTGAGTGAGCTATCCCAGAAGCAGAAAGATACACATGGTACATACTCACTTATAAGTGGATACTAGACCTATAAGATAGGATAAACATGCTAAATCTGTACACCTAAAGAAGTTAAACAAGGAGGACCTGGCATAAGATGATCAATCCTCACTTAGAAGGACAAATTGGATGGACATTGGAAGTAGGAGAAAACAAGAAACAGGACAGGAGCCTACCACAGAGGGCTTTTGAAAGACTCTACCTAGCAGTGTATCAGAGCAGATGCTGACACTCATAACTAAATCTTGGGCAGAGTGCATGGAATCATATGAATGAAGGGGGAGTTTGTAAGACCTGGAGAGGTCAAGAGCTCCACAAGGACCAAATATATCTGGGAACAGGGGTCTTTTCTGAGACTGATTTTCCAACCAAGGACCATGAATGGATATAACCTAGAACCTCTGCTCAGTTGTAGCCAATGGCATCTCAGTATCCAAGTGGGTACCCTAGTAAGGGGAACTGGGACTGTCTTTGACATGAACTTAGTGGCTGGCTCTTTGACCTCTCCCCCCACAAGGGAGTAGCAGCCTCGCTAGCCCAGAGGAGCCAGTCTTGAAGTAGAGGAAGACCTCCCCTATCAGTGGGCCTAGGGAGGGACAGGAAGGAGCTGAGGGATGGATGGAGGGATTGGATGGAATGAGGGAGGGGGCTACATCTGGGAAACAAAGTAAATGAAGTGTAATTAATATAAAAAATAATTTAAAAAAAATCACAAGAAACAGAAACAGATGCAGAGACACACATTTACACCCACAGAAATCCCATAAACACACAATATCAGAAACCATTCTATATAAGCAAAAGACCTGTACACGAAAAAAGAGAAAACATCAAAAATACTCTTGAAAAAAAGTTTTTGTTTGGTAGAACTGATAGAGTTTGTATGGGAGTGGGGGAAAAGAAAACCCAAAAAAAAGTACTTGTGAGTTCATTTTTTTTGTTGGCCATCATCTATAACTGAGCATTGGGTTCAGTTTATGAATGGTTTGTATACTTGAGAATACTAATTTTTAATTTGCAAGTTTTTTCTAATTGGAGATAGGTTGTCGGTTATGGATAGAGCCTTGTCTCTACTTCTGTCAGCTCTAGGACCCCATCTGTTGCAGATATGTGCAAGCCCTGTACATACTGATGTAGTCTCTTTGAGTTCATATGTGCATCATCCCTTTCGTGTTCCTCAGGCCTTGTTTCCTTTGTGTTCTACATCTCTGGCTCTCACAATCTTTCTATCATCTTTTCTGCAGGATTTACTGCGCTGTAAAGGGAGGAATTTGATGAAGACAAATTATTTAGAACAAGTGTTGTAAGGTCTAACATACCTTGCACATTGTCCAATTGTGAGTCTCTGTGTTTATTTCCATTTACTGCTGGAGAAAGATTCTCTGATGATGTCACTGATGTATGAGTATAGCAGAATATTGTTATGAGTCATTTTAATGCTATGTTTCTTTAGCAGAACAGTTGTAACTGGTTTTCCCTTAGGCCACTAGCCTGTCTATTCACAGGTTATTGGCCACAAGATCAATATAAATACACACACACACACACACACACACACACACACACACACACATTCCATCTCATGCAGTGGGTCTTAACTCCAATCACATATTGTTTAGTTATTCTCACATGCTTTGTGACACTATTGCACTAACACATCTTTCATGCATTGTAGATGGAAAAGATTTATAACTGTGTTGGTGTTTACCTTTCTGCTTTGGTGGTTTGCAGAGTATCCTCCAAATGCTCTGAACACTAGTTAGTAGGGATACAGGTTTGGTGTGGCATCAGCTTGACTTCTTCATGCTCAGTAAGTTGTGTAGCTGTTGTCTTAATAAAAGGGTTTTACCATCAGCTTCTTGACAACAACCAATAGCCTTGACAATTGATAGGGTTGTTTAAGGGTTTCCATGGGATTTCTTTGGCCAATAACTCAATTGGATCTACCACATTCCCAGAATGTATTTATGTATTTTAGGACACTTCTACTATATTGTTTCCATATGACCTCTCAAATGGCCCTTAATTTTAACTGTCCATTCTCATATTACATCCTTCATCTCCCTTTCCCACAGTCCTGTATGTTTGATCACCCCTTTCTAGTCCTAACTACCATCCATTTGAATTATCTATTCTATTTTCCTTTCAAGATCTATTCCTCCATCCAGTCCCTTAATCTATATCAAACTTCTGGTTATAAGAATTTTGCCATACCTACTGAAGACTTAATAAATAACACACATACAGGTGAATACAAAGCTGGGTTACCACTTCAAAATGATTGGATTCTGGCTCAATCTATTTACCTGAATTTTTTTTTATTTTTTTAACAACAGAGTAATATTCCTTTATGTAAATGTACCACATTTTCTTTACTCCCCTTTTGTTATGTGTTGATGGACATTTAATCTTTTTTTTCAAAATTAAAATTTACTTTATTTAATTTTGCATATATACATTGTATTTACTTAATATTTAATACTTTATTTAATAATAATTAATTGTGTCTATATTTTTTAACTATACTTTATTCACTTTGTATCCCTCTTGTTGCTCCCTCCTTCCTCCGCTCCCAATCCCTTTTCTCTATCAAGAATAGAGGAGCAGTGAGCATGTTTGAGCAAGTGTTTCTGTGGTAGAATGTAGAAGCCCTTTGATATATGATCAAAAGTAGTATAGTTGTATCTTGACATAAATCTATTCCCAGTTTCCCAAGGAACTGTCACACAGATTTCCACTGTGGCTGTACAAGTATGCACTTTCACAAGCAATGGATGACTGTTCCCCTTACTCTACATCCACACCAGTATGAGCTATCATTTATTGTATTTAATGTTGCCATTCTGGTGTAAGGTGAAACCAAATTACAATAGAAGTATCCTAAATATGCATAAGGGAAATTGGTCTATAATTCTTTTTCTTTGGGGAAGTCTTTATGTGGTTTAGGTATCACGTCAAAAGAATTGGGGATTGTTTCTTCTGTTTCTCATTTATGAAATAATTTGAGAAGTACTTGTATTAATTCATCTTTGAAGGTCTGGTAGAGGTCTTCACTAATTTCATCTGGTCATAGTTTTTTTGTTTGTTTATTTGTTATTGTTTTCTTGTTTTGCTCTGTTTTGTTTCAGTGGGGAGACTTTTAATTACTGCTTCTATTTCACCATGGGTTATAAGTTTATTTAAGTAGATTTACTGATCTTAATTTGATTTCGGTAGGTGTTATATATCAAGAAAATTATCCATTTCTCTTTGTTTTTCTCCATTTTGGTAGAGAACAGACTTTTAAAATATGTCTTTATGATTCTCTGGTTTTCCTTAGTAGCTGTTCTTATCTCCCCCTTTTCATCTCTAATATTTTAATTTGATTTTCTCCCTTCAGTTTTTATTTAGTTTGGCTAAATGTTTGTCAATCTTATTGATTTTCTCAAAGAAACAAAATATAGCTTCATTGATTAATTTTATTGTTTTTTCTTTGTTTCTAACTTATTGATTTCAGTCTTGAGTTTGATTATATCTTTCCATCTACTCCATTGGGAGTTATTTCTTCTTTCTGTTCTAGAGCTTTAAGATATTGTGTTAAGTTACTTATATGAGATCTCTCCAGTTTTCTTTACATAAACACTTTGTTCTATGATCTTGTTCCTTGGAATGATCTGCATTAGATTCCATAAGTTTGGGTATGTTATGCTCTCATTGCCATTTCATTCTAAAATATTTTGAATTTCTTTCTTAATTTCTTTCTGGACACAGCTTTAACTCAGTTGTGACATTTTCATTTCCCATGAGATTTTATACTTTCTGGTTTTTATTTCCAGCTTTAATCCATAGTAATCATGGGTTAAAATCATCCTATCCATGATAGGATACAAGATACTATTTCCAATTTCTTGGTTCGTTGGGACTTGCTCTGTGTACATGTATGTGGTCAGTTTTGCAGAACTTTTGTGAGAAACTGAGAAGAAGGTATACTATTTTCTATTTGAGTGAAATGTTCTATAAATATAATATATAAAATAAATATAATCTGCATATCTAAAGAAACTAAGCAAGAAGGAGGACCCTGTGTAAGATGATCATTCCTCACTCAGAAAGGCAAACTGGATGGATATCAAAAGAGAGAGAAAACAGGCAAAATGACAGGAGCCTACCACAGAGGGCTTCTAAAAGACTCTACCCAGCAGGGTATCAAAACAGATGCTAAGACTCATAGCCAAACTTTGGGCAGAGTACATGGAATCTTATTAAAGAAGGAGGAGATAGAAAGACCTGAAGGCAACAGGAGCTCCACAAGGAGAGCAACAGAATCAGGAAATCTGGGCCCAGGGGTTCTTTTTGAGACTGATACTCCAACCCAGGATCATGCATGGAAATACCCTAGAACCTCTGCTCAGATTTGGCAAGTGGCAGTTCAGTGTAAAACAGGGTACCCTAATAATGGGAACAAGGACTGTCTCTGGCATGAACTCAGTGGCTGGTTCTTTGATTAGCTTCCTCTGAGGTGGGAGCAGCCTTACCAGGCCACAGAGGAAGACAATACAACCAAACCTGATGATACTCCAGATAGGCTAGGGTCAGAGGAGAGGGACCTCGCCTATCAGTGGACTTGGAAAGGGGCATGGGAGGAGATGAGGGAGGAAGGGTAGAATTGGGAGGGAATGAAGGAGGGAGCTACAACTAGGATACAAAGTGAATAAAGTGTAAACTAAAAACTTAAAAAAGAGTATCCTTTCTTCCTATGCTATATCATTTAAAAAACATATACTTTTAGGTGACTATTAGAGCAATATTTAGAAGTGCCATTTATTCTTTATGAATTTGGGTGTCATCCTTGTGTAGGGGCCATGCTAATATTCTCTGTATAGTTCCCATTTTAGTGTATGTGCTGCCAAAGAGAGCATTGGATTACACAAACTGTGGTACATTTTCACAATGGAATATTACTCAGCAATTAAAAACAAGGAAATCATGAAATTTGCAAGTAAGTGATGGGAACTAGAAAAGATCATCCTGAGTGAGTTATCCCAGAAGCAGAAAGACATACATGGTATATACTCACTTATAACTGGATACTAGATGTATAAGAATAGGATAAACATACTAAAATCTGTACAACTAAAGAAGCTGAACAAGGAGGACCTGGGGCAAGATGACCAATCCTCCTTTAGAAAGACAAATGAGATGGACATTGGAAGAGGAAGAAAACAGGGAACAGGTCAGAAACCTACCACAGAGGGCTGCTGAAAGACTCTACCTAGCAGTGTATCAAAGCAGATGCTGAGACTCATAACCAAATCTTGGGCAGAGTGCAGGGAATCATATGAAAGAAGGAGGAGTTAGTAAGAACTGGCAGAACTGGAGAGGTCAGGAGCTCCACAAGGACCAAATATATCTGGACACAGGAGGCTTTTCTGGCAGTGACTCTCCAACCAAGGACCATTCATGGATATAACCTAGAACCCCTGCTCAGATGTAGCCCATGGCAGCTCAGTATCCAAGTGAGTATCCTAGTAAGGGGAACAGGGACTGTCTCTGACATGAACTCAGTGGCTGGCTTTTTGGCCTTCCCCCCTCCCCAGAGGGAAGAGCAGTTTTGCTAGGCCACAGAGGAGGACACTGCAGCCAGTCCTGATGAGACCTGATAAGCTAGGGTCAGATGGAAGTGGAGGAGGACCTCCCCTATCAGTGGACTTAGAGAGGGGCAGGGAGGAGATGAGGGAGGGAGGGTAGGTTTGGGAGAAAATGAGGGAGGGGCTACAACTGGGATACAAAGTAAATAAACTATAATTAATATAAAAAATAAAAATTTAATTAAAAAGAACTTCCATTTATTGAATAATTAAAGTATAATTAGAATGTTTGACATACTAATGTAATACATCACTTAATTTCTATACTCCTCAAAAATGTTATTTCATTTCACCTTTTCACATAAGGAAAAGCTCAACAGGATTAGCTTGACTGATATACCTCAGCATATAAAGGGGACTGTCTGATTCCAACCAACATTTTTCTAACCCAAGTTTTGTAAAACTTTATCTATTATTATTTATTAAAAATATTTGTTGTTATGGTATAATTAGCCCTCACGGTCATATTTTAGCTTTTCAAAGTTTTCTAGAATTTTGTGGAATAGTTGTGCATATGATAGGGATATTTAAGTATAAAATATATCATATTTTTATTCAACCACATAATAAATGCCTTCTTACATTAAAAAAAATATTCACTATGCATGCAGGCTGTAGCTCCCCACCCTAAACTTCTCCCAGTCTTACTCATCCTCCCTCTTCTTCCCCATGCCTCTCCCTAGTCCACTGATACTGGAGGACCTCCTCCCCTTCCTAGCTTATCAGATCTCATCATGCTTGGCTGAATCATCTTCCTTTGTGATATGGAAAGGCTACACCCCCCCGCAAGAAGTGGTGATCCAAGAGCCTTCTACTGAGGTCCTGTCAGAGACAGGCCCTGCACCCCTTATTAGGGAACCCACTTGGAAACTGAGCAGCCTATGGACTTCTTTTGAGTAGGAAATCTAGTTCTTCTCTATGCCTGGTCCTTCGTTGGAGTATCAGTCTCTGCAGACATCCCTGTGCCCAGGTGTTTTGGCTCTGTTGGTATCCAGGTGGAGTTCCTGTCCTCTTCAGATCTTTCTATCTTCCACTTCTTCTATTACATTCCTTGCACTCTGCCCAAAATTTGGCTATCGGTGTCATCATCTCCTTTGATACCCTGATGGGTAGTGTCTTTCAGAGGCTCTATGTGTTAGGCTCCTGTCCTGTTCCCTGTCTTCTCCCAATTCCCATGTCTATCCACATCTTCTATTCAACTACAACAACTATTACACCAACTACTTTTATGCTTATGTTATACTTTGATAACCTCTTTTTGAGGGAAATGTCAATATATGTACAATGCAGTTGGTGACCAAAAGGTATCACTCAAATTCAGTTTTTCAATTAAGTACAGAAAACGCTGGCCACATTAACTAGACTTTCAATTGGACAGTGTGTATTTATTTCTGTGGACTAAAGAACATGGTTAAAAATGTCAATATGTTCATACCTTCTGGATAAAGCTAGTTGTCTTAATTAATATGAAGCCAAACTCTTGTCCACTGACTTAAGTTACCATTAAAAACATGAAAGACATTAACAGCAGTCGTTGGGCAGAAATGTTGAATACACACAGCAAAACTTTTCTCTATACCATGAAGAGAACGATATAATCTGACCCACTCAAGAAAGGAGAGTACCAGTAAATTGTAGTCAAAAGATAATATTAAAAAGCAAATGAACTATAAGCTTAGTTGTGAACAGTGTGATTTATGTTGTTACTTTAAAGAACCATATGTATGTTACTACATCATACCTGGAATAGCAAATTACTACCTCTATAACATCAAAACTGTGAGGCTAGTGAACTGTGCCTCCAGAGGAAGTGGCATGGCATTGCTGAGATGGGGCATGTTCAAACCTTGGAAATCTCAAACTTGAGATTTAACATCTCATCCTGAGAAGAGAAGGTGTGGGACAAAGCTTTATCCTGTTTCTTTGCCTGTCTCAGGAGCATGTAACACAAGCTCCAAGTGGCTGCAGGTGGTCAGTCTCATGAACTTGTCACCTGCTATCTTTCCCCATGCAAATATAGTATTGCCAGTATCATAAGCCCCAATGAGAAGCATTCATCCTCAAAGACCCTCCTCACTGCCCACAGTTTATAAATCCCTGTTTCACATGAAATAAAGAAGAGAGCATCATCTACTTCCCTAAAGGACATCTGAGACTGGCTGTATATACTGAGCTGTAGCACTGGTGAAATAAGAGTCTCCCTTTTAGAAGAATTCATCATTGTACACCCCACCCAATCACCCTCCGGACTCAACTTCTGGCCAGGTAGCTGCCACATAACTGCTGACATCACTGCTATAGCCCTCCTGACCTCCTATAGCTTCTTTGATTCTGCTGTTCTTCTCTTCCTGCCTTAGTGCCATTCTGCAGGAGGGAGCTGCAGGGTGTTCCTGGAGGAACTCAGTCCTTTCCTTGTTGCTACCTGGCTGGGTCTCAGATCCCTAAACTCCTCACTGTGAACTGGCCTGGTGCCAGTAGCCCAGCTAAAAGAGGAGTAACACTTATTGCAGAGAAAATCTCCTTTTCCCACACCCTCAGCAGGATGAGAGGTCTTGTGACTCAGAACCAGGTGCTTTATCCTTCATCCTTCATCCTTCATCCTTCATCCTTCACCCTGGCCAGATGGTGACTGGGCTTCCTGGAAGGTATAGAACCACACAAAATTAATATGTACATGGATAGTTGATACAAGCCAGACGTTCATTGACTCACCTTTCCCACTCTCACATTTTTACTCCACCAAACCTCACAGATCATGTCCAGGCTGTAAAATTTAACAATTTGACTATGTCTCATGAAGAGAATTAGATTAATTGTGTGTGTGTGTGTGTGTGTGTGTATGTGTGTGTGTGTGTGTTTGAGAGAGAGAGAGAGAGAGAGAGAGGGAGAACTTAGGTTGCTGGAGAGATGGTTTGGCATTGAGGACTTGCAGAGAACACAAGCGTAGTTCCTAGAACCCATGCTGGGTAGCTGATTACCTACTATAACTGCAGCTGGAGGGTATTCTAAAGCCTCTGTCCTCCAAAGCTTTGACATATTTGCACACACATACCACATAATTAAAAATAAAATAAATATTTAAAGTAAAAAGAAAGTGGGCTATAAAAGGCAAGGGGGAAGCCTGAAGAGTGGGAGAAGGGGAGTGGAGAGAGAAATTTGAAACCAGGAGGATAGGGCAGTAATGTGGACACTAGTAGGAAAAGAGAAACAGGAATAAAGCAGCTTGAATCACACACATATTCTCCCAGGAGCCTATCCTGTATCAGGCCTCAAGATTCACAAAGAGATTCCCCCCATTTTCTCTTCTTGTTCTTAGTCCTGTCACCTCCCACCACCGTTCTTCCCACATCTGATCTCCATTCTTATTTCCCGCCCATTTCATCTCCTGCCCAGTTCCCTCTCTTCATCCACTTCTGCAGTTTATTCTGTTTACCCTTCTGGCACCCTTCCTTGGGCCCTCCTTTTTACCTAGAGTTTTTGGGTCTGTAGATTTTACTATAGGTCTAATATCCACTTATATGTGAATACATATCATGTATATCTTTCTGGGTCTGGATTACCTCAGTTAGGATGATCTTTTCTAGTTCTGTCCATTTGCCTGCAAATTTCATGATGTCCTTTTAATAACTGAGTAGTATTCCATTGTATAAATGGTGGAGGTCGGGAGGACCTGAAGGCTGAAGTGACCACCTCCTAGACAGGCAGGACTAGTGGAATGAGGGGAGCAACAACCCACCAAGAAAAAACTTGTGTGCCAAAATTATCTTGCAAGGACAAAGAGGGAACAATGATTCAGGGAAGTTCCAACCAGTAGTTAGCCCGACCTGAGACTCACCCCACAGTACAGAGGCAGCACCTGGCAGTAATAATGATGCTTTGACAGTAATAATGATGCTCTGCTTTGTTTGCAGACAGATGCCAACGACTGTCCCCTTGGAAGATCCAGCCAGCAGCTGATCAAGACAGATGGGACTTGCAGCCAAGCATGGGGAAGAACTCTGGGTGTCCTGATGAAATGTTGGGGGAAAGATGGAAGGACCTGTAGGGGATAGGAAACCCACAAGAAGATCAACAGAAACAACTAACCTAGTCCCATGGGGGCTTTCAGAGACTGAGACATCAACTAACCAGCATGCATGATCTGGACCTCAGCCCCCTGCACACATGTAACTGATAGGTGGCTTAGTCTTCATATGGGGCCCCTGGAAGTGTAGGGGGGTGCTTTTTCTAACATTGACTCTATTGCATGCTTCTGGATCACTTCCTCCTGGCAGGGTTGCCTTGAAAGGGCATCAGGGGATGAAGATATTCTCAGTGCAGATGTGACTTGATGTGTTGGAGAAGGTATATGTACCTGCCCCTTGGTAAGGGGGTTACTCTTTCCTGGGGTAAAAGGGAGAGGTGAAGGAAGAAGGAGAGGAAGTGAGGGAACTGGGAGGAGGGAAGGTAAGGGTACCTCGGTATGTAAAGTAAATAAACTAATATAAAATTTTAAAAGTAGATAAAAAAGAATAAAGCAAGGCAATGAAAATTTCACAACACCCATTGTTTAGTATGTAAATTAAAAATAATACTGAAATTAATCCCAGAGTTTGAAGAAACCAAACACAGCTTACAAAGCACCACAGAGGTTCCCTCTATATTATGACTAGCAGGAGAATACATAGTATTTGTGTAATGCTCTAGAAATATGTAGCACAATGTACTGAATAAAAAGTAGTCTTTTCTAGTATTATATTGTAGTATTTTTTTTAAGTTTTCATCAATTACACTTTATTCATTCTGCATCCCCCATAAGCCCCTCCCTCCTCCCATCCCAATCTCACCCTCCCTCCTCCCTCTGCATGCATGCCACTCCCCAAGTCCACTGATAGGGAAGGTTCTCCTCTCCTTTCTGATCTTAGTCTATCAGTTCACATCAAAAGTGGCTGCATTGTCCTCTACTATGGCCTGGTAAGGCTGCTCCCCTCCAGGGGGAGGTGATCAAAGAGCAGGCCAATCAGATTATGTCAGAGACAGTCCCTCTTCACATTACTATGTAACCCAATTGGACTCTGAACTGCCCTGGGCTACATCTGTGCAGGGGTTCTGTGTTATCTCTATGAATAGTCCTTGGTTGGAGTATGAGTCTCTGGGAAGTTCCCTGTGTTCAAATTTTCTGGTTCTGTTGCTCTCCTTGTGGAGACCCTGTCCTCTCCAGCTCTTACTATTTCCCAGTTCTTGCATAAAATTCCCTTCACTCTGCCCAACAGTTGCCCATCAGGCTCAGCATCTGCTTTGATAGTCTGAAGGGCAGAGGCTTTCAGAGGCCCTCTGTGGGAGGTTCCTAGGTTGTTTCCTGTTTTCTTCTTCTGATGTCCATCCTCTTTGCCTTTCCCGGATGGGGATTGAACATTTTAATTAGGGTCCTCTCTCTTGCTTAGTTTCTTTAGATGCACAGGTTTTAGTGGGTTTGTCCTATGTTGTATGTCTATATGAGTGAGTATATACCATGTGTGTCTTTTTGCTTCTGGGACAACTCACTCAGGATGATCCTTTCCAGATCCCACCATTTACCTGCAAATTTCATGATTTCCTTATTTTTCATTGCTGAGTAATATTCCATTGTGTAGATGTACCACAATTTCTGCATCCATTCTTCAGTTGAGGGGCATCTGGGTTGTTTCCAGCTTCTGGCTATTACAAATAAAGCTGCTACAAACATGGTTGAGCAAATGTCCTTTTTGTGTACTTGAGCCTCTTTTGGATATATGCCCAGGAGTGGTATGGCTGGGCACACACAGGCTCTAAGAGCAACAATTAATAAATGAGACCTCATGAAACTGAAGAGCTTCTACCATGCAAAAGACACCGTCATCAAAACAAAGCGACCGCCTACAGATTGGGAAAGAATCTTCACCAATCCTTTATCTGACAGAGGACTCATATCCAGTATATATAAAGAACTAAAGAAGCTGAAAAGCAGCAAACCAAGTAACCCACTTAAAAAATGGGTCACAGAGCTAAACAGAGAATTCTCTGTAGAGGAATACCGAATGGCAGAGAAGCACTTAAAGAAATGCTCAACCTCACTAGCCATTAGGGAAATGCAAATCAAAACAACCCTGAGATTTCACCTTACACCCATCAGAATGGCCAAGATCAAAAACTCAAATGACAACACATGCTGGAGAGGAATGTAAACTGGTACAACCACTCTGGAAATCAATCTGGTGCTTTCTCAGACAACTAGTTATAGCACTTCCTCAAGATCCAGCTATTGTAGTATTTTTATTTGCTTGTCCTTCCAGCCTATATATATATATTTGTTAAGTTGAGTTGGGAGAAAAATAAGCTTAATCTTTTGAACCTATGGCAATTTTTCAAGGTAACAATTATGAAAAACCTATAATATTTCTCAAGTTCTCTAAAGCAGTCATCATGTTACTCGTGTTTCCATCAATATAACTGAATACCTGAGACAGGTGATTTTAGGAGGAAAGGTTTGTTCTGTCTCACAGTTTTTAAGGTTTCGGTCCATTGTCAATTGGTTCTTCTACTTTAGGACATATAATACGGCAACACAATATGGTGAGGACACGTGGGAGAGAAAACTATTTATCTAATTTTATCTATTAGGCAAAGATGACAGGCTTAGGGACCTGATATCTATTTTAAGGACATTGGTACTGTGGCCTAAAATTTTCCACAAACCTCTGTCTCCTAGTAAAACCATTACTTCAGACCAAAACCTATATTTAACACAAAATCTTTTATGACACATTTAAAAACATTAGCATGAGCGAGAATCCAAGAGGGCAGTGAGCAGCACACACCTTATATGAGAGGCACAGGATACAAAACTCCAAAATTGATGAGTGGAGGGGCAGCTGAAGCCAGAACATCGACATTGAGGCTTCTTGGCCAAAAGAGGACAATCTATGAGCTGGGAGAGTTTGGATCCAGACCATCTCCAGGGACTGAGAGTGGTGAATATTCAACCCCTGCACTTCCCCTTGCCACAAACCCTGGCCTCCTTTCTTGGCAGAGGCTGCACTGGTACCCCAAGTGGGATCCTCCATGCTCAGTGACTGAGACAGCAGAAGCAGCAGTAAGGGCCACCCAGTTCAGCAGTTGCTGCAAGCAACTATAAGGGCATCCCAGGTAGGCTCTGTAGCCTGCAGCTATAAAGGCATCCCAGATTAGCGACAATGGCTACCTCAAGCAGGAGCCTCCATGCTCAGTGATGGAGACAGATGAGATAGCTCTCCCGAGAACCAGTCTTCCTGCTTGGTGGGCAAACAATGGACACCACTGGACTGACGGATCTCCTACACACTCCATTTGCCCCTATGATCCCAAATCTGAGAGTAGAGAAAAGGGGGAACCCCTGTGATTTCAGGTTAGGCCTACAAGCTAGTGAGGATGCCTTCAAGGGAGTGCATGCAAAGTCCCAGATCCAGGGACCCTCTGCCATAGCAACCAGACATCAGATCCCTTCCACCCACACCTCCACTGTGGGCAACATAGGGACTCTTCAGGGAGTGTCTTCAACATTGAAGGCCCTGTTCTGTAGGTCAAACAGTGGAATCAAAGCAAACAATTCCTAAAGCCCAGACAGATCTGATATCAGGAGGACTATGTCAAGCCTGTAGGCTGATGCAGTATTCAGGGAACCTGTGCATGCACATTGTGCCCACAAACAGTGCAGTACCACCTCCTAAGCTTAAGCTCCACTCTTCCAGGCATCTCCACACTCTATCATCTTGTCTCTCAAGGCACATTTCCTCACACACACCCTCACTTGCACACATGTGTCCACGACATTTTTCCCTTAGCTACAGTTGAAACACTAAGACCCACTCTCAAACTGGTGGACCTTTCTAATCTTCCTGAAGAATACTCCAGACACCAGAGACAAATGGACCTAGTCTGAAGAACAGACTCCAGGACAAACAGAGAAGGTTACAGATAAGCAGATGACTAGAGATTTGCATAAGAACAAAAACTAGGACATTATGGGTTCAGCAACAACCCCCAAAATCAATGGATATTTTAATTCATCAGAAACACAGAAAAATGATTTCACAGCTAAGCTTATTGAATTATTAAAGGTATATAGAGAGGAAACCAACAAATCTCTCTGAGAAATAGCCACACAAACGAAGGCAAACAATGAAGAAATGTACAAAGCTCTCAAAGAAATACAGGCAAATATAGCCACACAAATAGAAGCACAGGAAATGGAAATGAATAAAAATATAGAGGGCATCAAGGAAAGACAGGAATACACATTCAAACAGATTAAAGAAATGGTGCAAGACATGAAAACAGAATTTGAATCAATAATGAAAACATAAACAGAGAAAACCTTGGAGCTGGAGAACTTAGAGAAAAGATCAGGAACCACAAAGGTAAGCATGACCAGCAGAATACAAAAGATGGAAGAGAGAATCTCAGGCACTGAAGAAACAATTGCAGAAATTGATATATCTATCAAAGAAAAAGTAAAATCAGAAAAGCTCTAAACAGAAAACATCCAAGAAATCAAGGACACCATGAAAAGAGGAAATCTAAGAATAATAGGAATAGACAAAAGAAAAAGAAGATTCAAGGATCCAAGGTTCAAAAATTTTTTTCAAGAAAATCATAAAAGAAGAGATACACAACTCTGCAACAAAGATAAATACTGCCTCAGAGTAAAGGGCTATAAAAATGTTTTTCAAGCAAACGGACCCAAGAAACAAGCTGGGGTAGCTATCCTAATTTTTAATAAAATAGACTTTTAACCAAAATTAATCAAAAGAGATGAAGAGGGACACTTCATCAAATTAAAGAAAAAATCCTCCAGAAGGACAGCACAATCCTGAACATCCATGCCCCAAACACAACAGCACTTGCATTTGTAAAAGAAACATTATTAACGCTGAGATCACATATTGATCCCAACATCTTAAAAGTAGGAGACTTAAACCCTCCATTCTCACCAAGGGAAAGATCATCTAGATAGAAGCTAAATAGGGAAATAATGGTACTTTACAGAGGTGCTAAATCAAATGGACTTCATAGATCGACAGAACTGTTCACGCAAACGAAAAAGAGTATAACTTCGTCTAACCACCTCATGGAACCTCAAAATTTGACCATATACTAGGGCACAAAGCAAAATTCAACAGATTCAAGAAGATAAAATAATCACTGATCCTATCAGACCAGCATGGCCTAAATAGAGACCTCAACAACAATAAAAATAACAAAAAGCCTATATGCACATGGAAACTAAACAACTCTCTACTCAATGATGGGTTGGTCAGGGAAGAAATAAAAAATAAATAAATAAATTAGTGACTTTCTAAAATTCAAGGTAAATGAAGACTCAACTTAGTCAAATTTATAGGACCCAAAGAAAGCAGTGCTAAGAGGAAAGGTCATAGCACTAAGTACCTACAGAAAGAAGTTTGAGACATTCTTTACAAGCAACTTGAAGACACATCTAAAAGCAATAGAAATAAAGAAGGAGATACACCCAAGATGAATAGACAGTTGGAAATACTCAGACTCAGAGCTGAAATCAACAAATTAGAAACAAATAATTCAAAGAATCAAAGAGACCGAGAGCTGGTTCTTTGAGAAAATCAACAAGATAGACAAACTCTTAATCAAACAATCAAAAAGGAAGAGAGAAACTATCCAAATCAGCGAAATCAGGAAAGAAAAGGGGGACATAACAACAGACACTGAGGAAATCCAAACAATCACTAGGCCGTACTACAAAAGCCTATATGCCACAAAACTTTAAAATCTAAATGAAAAGGACAGTGTTCTTTTTATTTATTTAATTGGTTTGGTTTTATTTTCTTAATTTTTAATTGGCACAATATAATTTCATGTTTTTATGCATGGAGTATAATGTGAATAAATTATTTTATTTTAATTTATTTTATTAATTACACTTTATTAACTTTGTATCCCCGATAAGCCTCTCCCTCAAGCCCTCCTAATCCCATCTTCCCTCCACTTTCTTCACGAATCCCTCTCCCTAAGTCCACCAATAGGGGAGGACCTCCTCTCCTTTCTTGTGATCTTAATCTATCAGACCACATCAGGAGGGCTGCATTGTCATCTTCTGTGGCCTGGCAAGGCTGCTCCTCACTCAGGGGGAGGTGATCAAAGAAAAGGCCAATCAGATTATGTCAGAGGCAGTCCTTTTCCCCATTACTATGTAACCCACTTGGACACTAAACTGCCATGGACTACATCTGTGCAGGGGTTCTAGGTTATCTCCATGCCTGGTAATTGGTTGGAGTATGAGTCTCTGGGAAGACCCCTGTGTTCAAATTTTCTGGTTCTGTTGCTCTCCTTGTGGGTTTCCTGTCCTCTCCAGATCTTACTATTTCCCACTTCTTAAATAAGATTCCATGCACTCTGCCCAACAGTTGGCCATAAGTCTCAGCATCTGCTTTGATAACCTGCAGGGAAGAGCCTTTCAGGGGCCCTCTGTGGCAGGTTTCTAGGTTGTTTCCTGTTTTCTTCTTCTTCTGATGAACTTTCTCTTTGCATTTCAGAATGGGAATTAAGCGTTTTAGTCAGGGTCCTCTCTCTTCATTAGTTTCTTTAAATGTACAGATCTTAGTAGGTATATCCTATGTTATATGTCTATATGAGTGAGTATATACCATGTGTGTCTTTCTGCTTCTGGGACAGCTCACTCAAGATGATCCTTTCCACGTCCGACCATTTACCTGCAAATTTCATGATTTTCTTATTTTTCATTACTGAATAACATTCCGATGTGTAGATGTACCACAATTTCTGCATCCATTCTTCAGTTGAGGGGCATCTGGGCTGTTTCCAGCTTCTGGCTATTACAAATAAAGCTGCTACAAACATGGTTGAGCAAATGTCCTTATTGTGTACTTGAGCCCCTTTTAGATATATGCCTAGGAGTGGTATGGCTGGATGTTGAGGAAGCACTATTCCTCGTTGTCTGAGAAAGCGCCAGATTGACTTCCAGAGTGGTTGTACAAGTTTACATTCCCACCATCAGTGCAGGAGGTTCCCCTTTCTCCACAACCTCTTCAGCATGTGTTGTCAGTTGAGTTCTTCATCTTGGCCATTCTGATGGGTGTAAGGTGAACTCTCAGGGTCTTTTTAATGTGCATTTCCCTAATGGATAATGACTTTGAGCATTTCTTTAAATGTTTCTCTACCATTTGATATTCCTCTACAGACAATTCTTTGTTAAGCTCTGTTCCCATTTTTTTTAATTGGATTCCTTGGTTTGCTGCTTTTCAGGTTCTTTAGTTCTTTATATATACTGGATATTAGCCCTCTTTCAGATAAAGGGTCGGTGAAGATCTTTTCCCAATCTGTTGGCAGTCGTTTTGTTTTGATGATGGTATCCTTGGATTTACAGAAGCTTTTCAATTTCCATTTTTTTCCATTTATAGATTATTGCTCTTAGAGCCTGTGCTGTTGATGTTCTCTTCAGGAAGTTGTCTCCTGTGCCAATGAGTTCAAGGGTATTTCCCACTTTTTCTTCTAAGTGATTTAATGTGTCTGGTTTTATGTTGAGGTCTTTGATCCACTTGGACTTCAGTTTTGTGCAGGTTGATAAGTATAGATCTATTTTCATTTTTCTGCATGTAGACATCCAGTTAGACCAGCACCATTTGTTGAAGGTGCTATCTTTTTTCCATTGTATAGTTTTGGCATCTTTGTCAAAGATCAGGTGTCCATAAGTGTGTGCATTTATTTTAGGGTCCTCTTCAGTTCCATTGATCCAACATTCAGTTTCTATGCCAGTACCATGCAATTTTTATAGCTGTTGCTCTATATTACAGCTAAAGATCAGGGATGGAGATACTTCCAGAAGATCTTTTATTGTAGAGGATTGTTTTAGCAATTCTGAGTTTCTTGTTATTACATATGAAGTTGAGAATTTTTCTTTCCAGGCCTGTAAAGAATTGTGTTGGTAATTTGAAGGGAATTGCATTAAATCTGTAGATTGCTTTTGGTAAGATAGCCATTTTTATTACGTTAATCCTGCCAAGCCATGAGCATGGGAGATCTTTCCATCTTCTGATATCTTCTTCTAATACTTTCTTCACAGACTTAAAATTGTTTTCAAACAAGTCTTTTACTTGTTTGGTTAGAGTCACGCCGAGGTACTTTATGTCATTTGTGGCTATTGTGAAGGATGTTGTTTCCCTAAATTCTTTCTCAGCTCTTTTGTCTTTTGTATACAGGAGGGCTACTGATTTTTTGGAGTTAATTTTGTATCCGGCCAATTTGCTGAAGGTGTTTGTCAGCTGTAGGAGTTCCTAGGTAGAGTTTTTGGGGTCACTCATGTATACTATCACATCATCTGTAAACACTGATAATTTGACTTCTTCCTTTCCAATTTGTATCCTCTTGATCTCCTTCAACTCTCTTATTGCTCTAGCAAGGACTTCCAGAACTATGTTGAAGAGCTATGGAGATTGTGGGCAGCCTTGTCTTGTCCCTAATTTCAGTGAGATTGATTTAAGTTGGTCTCCATTCAGTTTGATGTTGGATATAAGCTTGCTGTATATTGCCTTTACTATGTTTAGATCTGTGCCTTGTATCCCTGATCTCTCCAATACTTTAAACATTAATGGATGATAGATTTTGTCAAATGCTTTTTCAGCATCTAGGGAGATTATCATGACGTTTTTTTTTTCTCTTTCAGTTTGTTAATATGGTGGAACACATTGATGGATTTCCCTATATTGAACGATCCCTGCATACCTGGGATGAAGCCTACTTGGTCATAGTGGATGATATCTTTGATGTGTTCTTGTACGCGGTTTGGAAGTATTTTGTTGAGTATTTTTGCATCAATGTTCATAAGGGAGATTGGCCTGAAATTCTCTCTCTTTGATGGGTCTTTGTGAGGTTTAGTTAACCAAGGTGACTGTGGCTTCATAGAATGAGTTTGGTAATGTTCCTTCTGTTTCTACTTTGTGGAATAGTTTGAAGAGAGCTAGAGTTAGCACTTCTTTGAAGGTCTGGCAGAATTCTGTGGTGAGCCCATCTGGTCATGGGCTTTTTTTGGACGGTAGTTTTTCGATGACTGCTTCTATTTTCTTGAGTGATATAGGAGTATTTAATTGGTTTACCTGGTCCTGCCTGATTCAGCTTTGGTAGGTTGAATCGATCAAGAAAATTGTCCATTTCATTTAGATTTTCAAATTTTGTGGCATATCGACTTTTGAAGTAAGTCCTAATTATTGGATTTCTTCAGTGTCTGTCATTATGTCCTCCTTTTAATTTCTGATTTTGTTGATTTGGATGGTGTCTCTCAGCCTTTTAGTTAGCTTGGCTAAAGGTTTGTCTATCTTGTTGATTTTCTCAAAGAACCAGCTCTTGGTTTCATTGATTCTCTGAATTGTTTTATTTGTTTCTAATTGATTGATTTCAGCCCAGAGTTTGATTATTTTCAGCCATCTACTCTTCTTTGGTGTGTCTGCTTCTTCTTTTTCTAGGGATTTTAAGTGAGCCATTAATTTTCTTGAATGCGCTGTCTCAAATTTCTTCTTGAAGGCACTTAGTGCTATGAACTTTCCTCTTAGCACTGCCTTCATTATGTCACACAAGTTTGGCTATGTTGTATCTTCATTTTCCATGAGTTTAGAAAGACTTTAATTTCTTTCATTATATCTTCCCTGACCCAGCTGTCTTTTAGTAGCAAGTTGTTCAGTTTCCATGTGTGTGTAGGCTTTTTGCTATTTCTGTTGTTGTTGAGGTCCAGCTTTATTCCATGGTGATCAGATAGGATACAAGGGATTGTTTCAATCATCCTGTATCTGTTGAGGCACAGTTTGTGACCAACTGTGTTGTATATTTTGGAGAAGGTTCCATGGGGTGCTGAGAAAAAGGTAAATTCTTTTGTGTTTGGTTGTAACGTTTTGTAAATGTCTGTTACGTCCATTTGGTTCATGACCTCTATCAAAGACATTGTTTCTTTGTTTAATATCTGTTTTGTTGACCTTTCCTTTGTTGAGAGTGGGGTGTTGAAGTCTCTCACTATTAATGTGTGGGGATCTATATATGATTTAAGTTTTATCAATGTTTCTTTTACAAATGTGGGTGCCCTTATATTTGGGGCATAGATGTTCAGGTTTGTGATGTCTTCCTGGTGGAATTTTCCCTTGATGAGTATGAAATGTCCTTCCCCATTTCTTTTTATTAATTTGGGTTGAAAGTCTATTTTATCAGATATTAGAATGGTTACTCCTGCTTGCTTTTTGGGTCCATTTGCTTAGAAAGCCGTCTGCCAACCCTTTACTCTCAGGTAATATTTATCTTTGTGACTTAGGTGTGTTTCTTGTATGCAACAGATTTTTGGGTCTTGTTTATGCATCCATTCTGTTAGTTTGTGTCTTTTTATAGGAGAATTGAGTCCATTGATGTTGAGAGAGAATAATGACCAGTGGCTGATAGATCCTTTGATTTTTATGTTGTCTGTGTTCATAAGGTGGTGTGCTTGGTTGCTTTTGCTTTTACTGTAGTGAGGTTAATTATTTCCTGTGTTTTCTTGAAAGTAGCTAGTTTTCTTGGGTTGTATTTTCCCTTCTAGTGTCTTCTGTAATGCTGTATTTGTGTTTAGGTATTGTTGAAATTAGTTTTTTCATTTAATATCTTGTTTTCTCCATCTAGGAAGACTGAGAATTTTGCAGTGTATAGTAGCCTGGGCTGGCATCTGTGTTCTCTTAGGGTCTGCATGATATCTGTCCAGGCCCTTCTGGCTTTCATAGTCTCTTTTGAAAAGTCAGGTGTGATTCTAATGGGTTTGCCAGTATATGTTACTTGGCCTTTTTCCTTTGCAGGTTTTAGGTTTTTTTTTTTTGTTGTTGTTGTTGTTCTGTATACTTACTGTTTTGATTATTATGTGGTGGGAGGGTTTTCTTTTCTGGTCTAATTTATTGGGTATTCTGTAGGCCTCTTATATTCTTATTGGCCTCTCCTTTAAGTTGGGGAAATTTTCTTCAATGAGTTTGTTGAAAACATTTTCTGGGCCTTGGAGCAGGGAATCATCTATTTCCTCTATTCCTGTTATTCTTAGGTTTTGTCTTTTTATGTTGTCTTGGATTTCTTGGACAGTCTGTGTTATGAATTTTTTAGATTTAACATTTTCTTTGACAGATACTTATATTTCTTCCATTGTATCTTCACACCTGTGATTCTTTCTTCCATCTCTTTTAGTCTATTCGTTATGCTAACCTCTGTAGTTCCTGTTTTCTTCCCTAAGTTCTTTCTCTCCACAATTTCCTCCATTTGTGTTTTCTTTAATTTTTCAAATTCTATCTTCAGATCTTGAGCCGCTTTGTTGATTTCCTTTTCCTGTCTGACTGTATTTTCTTGCTCTCCGTCAATTCCTTCAGCTGTTTGTTTGAACAGTCCTCTGTTTCCTTTATTTCATTCAGTGATTTAAGTATTTCCTCTCTAAAGGCCACAAACTGTTTGGCTGCAACTTCCTGTATTTCTCTATGGATGGCCATAATCTGTTTGTTTTTATCTTCCTCTGTTTCTTTATGGATGGCCCTGATCTGTTTGAGTTTATCTTTCTCTAGATCTTTACATATTTTATTTGTTTCCTCTGTTATCCTCTTCATGAGCATAGATGTTAGGTCATCTTCTTAGATTTCAATTATGCTGGGGTGTCCAGGGCTACTTGCCTCTGGATAACTGGGTTCTGTAGATGCCATATTGCTCTTTCTTTTGTTAGTTGAGCTTTTATGCTGGCCTCTACCCACTGGGCTATCTTAGGTGTTTGGGTTTAGTTTCTGGTGGTTCCTGCAATCCTGTCATGGAGAGAATCCCCTTGGTAGAAGTCTGGTTTTTCCTGAAGGAAGCCTTCTCAGCTTTTTTGGTATAGTCACTGGACGGCTGGTGTTTTTCAGGTGTTGCCTCTGCTCACCGCAGGCATAGAGACCTGACAGGTAACTGTGGTCCTTGTTAGTTGAGAGGGTTCTCCTCACACCTGGAGAAATCCTGAAGACAGCTGCCCTGCTTCTGGGTTTCTTGGTGTAGATTTAGTGATCTGATGCTGTAACCTGTGTGTCCCGTGGTTTGGTCAGTTTTGTTAGGGATAACTGGTTGCCCCTTGGAGCAGTATATGGGGGTTGATCTTGGGGATTCGGGCTTTTGTAGGTCCTAGGTTGGGGCTCTATGCACCAGTACCCAAGAGGTAATCTGTGTTGGGTGGGTACTGTTCTCCTGGATACAACAAGCTATCTGGTGCACAACAGGTCCCTGAGTTGGGCTGGTCTGCAGGACCTTTTCCAGGGATATCCTGGGTAGCCTAAGTCTGTTCTCTTTGCTTCATTCCCTGTGAGGATTTCTCCTGACAGTGACTCCCAATCTCTGTTGCCCTGGGTCGCACAGCTCTGTCTGTGCTGGAGAGCTGGTCCACAGCAACTCTCTGTGCCTGCAGCTATAGCTCAATTCAGTGATGAAGGCTTGTACCTGCAGGTCTCTGAGACTCATTCCAGGGAAAGACTGGGTGACCCTAGTCAGTACTGTTTCCTTCCTTCCCTGTGGGTTTTTCTCGTGACTGGGACTCCCAGTCTCTGCTGTTTTTTGTGCTCACTGATCAGCCTGGGAAGGTGATCAGGACACGCAGGTGTGTGGGTCTGGTCTGGCGACCTAGTGCTTTTGTGACCCAGGATCTCTTCAGGGTTTTGGCTGGGTGGCCTGAGAGTGGACAGGACTGACTTGCATGTTGTGGGTGTTTCCTCTCACCTGGGAAACGTGATCACTGTTGTTTTAGGGCCCAGAGTTCAGTCTCTTGCTCACTGTATGGAAAATGTTGTCCTGCTCCTCAGACACAGTGTTCTCCTGGCACAGCTATCTTGTCCCCTCCCTCGTGAATGAGGGACATTGTTCTTGATAGATTCCATTTAATAAAATTAAATAAAGGTCAGGTAAATCAACTAAATAATCCTTTTTCAAGCGAAGAAAATAATCAATTATCAAAAGTCTTCCTTCCATAAGAATGCCCAGGGCAACAAGACCTTCAAAGAAAAGCTAACTCCAAATCTCTTCTAACTATTCTGCAAAATAGAAACATAAAGAACATTACCAAACTATCCTATAAAGCCACAGTCACCTTTATGCCTAATCCTCACAAAGACCTCCAAAAGAAAGAGAACTTCAGACCTATCTCTCTTATGAACACTGATGAAACAATATTCAGTAAAATACTTGCAAACCAAATCCAAGAACACATAAAGATATAATTCATCATGACCAAATAGGCTTCATTACAGGCATGTAGGAGTGGTTCAATATAAGGAAATCCATAAACGTAATCTACCACATAAACAAACTGAAGGAGAAAAAGCACGTAATTATCTCCTTAGATGCTGCAAAAACATTTGAGAAAATCCAAAAACAGTTAATGTTTAAAGTCGGAGAAATCATGGATACAAGGCACTTACCTAAACATAGTAAAGAAAATATACAGCAAACCTATAGCCAACATCAAGCTAAATGGAGTGAAACTTGAATCAATCTCTCTGAAATCAGGGACAAGAATGCCCACTCTTTCCACATCGCTTCAACATAGTACGTGAAGTCCTCCCTAGAGCAGTAAGACAACTAAAGTTGATCAAGGGGATAAATATTGAATAAAAAGAAGTGAAAGTATCACTATTTACAGATGATATGATAGGATACATGAGTGATCCCAAAAATCCAAACAGAAACTCTTTTAGCTGTTAAAACCCTTTGGCAAAGTGACTGGATGCAAAATTAACTCAAAAAAAGTCAGAAGCTTTCCTGTATATGAATGAAAAAATGGATGAGAATGGAAACTACTTCCATCACAATAGCCACTAATAACATAATATACCTTGGTGTGGCTCTAACCAAGCAAGTCAAAGACATGTTTGAAAAAAAAAATCCGGTCTCTGAGGAAGGAAAATGAAGAATATATAAGAAAATGAAATGATCTCCAACGTTCATGGATCAGTAGGATTAATATAGTGAAAATGGCCATCCTGCCAAAACAATCTATAGATTAAATGCAATTCCCATCAAAATACCAAAACAATTTTTTCCAGACCATAAAAGAACTATTCTCAATTTCATATGGAAAACAAAAAACAAACCAACAAACAGAAACCAGAATTATTAAACAATCCTTTACAGCAACAGATCATCTGGAGGTATCTCCATCCCTGATCTCAAGCTGTAATAAAGAGCAATAATGATAATAGCTGCATGGTACTGGCATAGAAACACAATGGTCGATCAACAGAATCCAATATAAGACGCAGAAAAAAACCTACACAGCTACAGATACTTTATTTTTGACAAAGAATCTAAAACCACACAATGGAAAAAAAGATAGCATCTTTAACAAATGAGGCTGGTCTAACTGAAGGTCTACATGTAGAAAAATGTGAACAGATCCATATTTATCACCCTGCACAAAATTAAAATCCAAGTGGATTAAAGTCCTCAATATAAAACCAGATACACTACATCTGTTAGAAGAAAAAGTGGGGAAGAGCCTCAATGACACAGGAGACAACTTAATGAACAGAACAGCAACAGCACAGGCTCTAAGAGCAACAATCAATAAATGGGACCTCATGAAACTGAAAATTTTCTGTAAAGCAAAGAACAGTGTTGTCAGAAAAAATAAAAATAAAGACAGTCTACAGACTGGGAAAGGATCTTCACCAATCCTATATTTGACTGAGGACTAATATGCAGAATATATAAAGAACTCAAGAAGTTAAAAGCAACAAATCAAGTAATCCAATTAAAAAATGGGGTACAGAGCTAAACAGAGAATTGTCAAAAGAGGAATATCGAATGGCAAAGAAACACTTAAAGAAATGGTCAACATCCTTAATCATCAGGGAAACAAATGAAAACAACTCTGAGATTTCACCTTACACCTATCAGAAAGGCTAAGTTCAAAAACTCAAGTGACAATAGATGCTGGATAGGTTGTGGAAAAAGGGGAACCCTCCTCCATTGCTGCTGGGAATGTAAACTTGTTTTTCTCAATTTCTATAAAGAATTGTGTTGTTATTTTGGTAGGGATTGCATTGAATCTATAGATTGCTTTTTGTAGGATAGCCATTTTCACTGTGTTAATCTTACTGATCCATGAGCATGGGCTATCTTTCCAAATTCTGATATCTTCTTCAATTTCTTTCCTCACAGATTTGAAGATTTTTTTTTTTTGTTTTGTTTTGTTTTGTTTTTCAAACAGGGCTTTCACTTGCTTGGTTGGCATCATACCAAGGTACTTTATGTTATTAGTATACTATTGTGAAAGGTGTGGTTTCCCTAATTTCTTTCTCAGCCCTTTTTTTTTCTTTCATATGCAAGAGGCCTAGTGACTTTTAAGTTAATTTTTTTTTTAATCCAGCCTCTTTACAGAAAGCGTTTATCAACTGAAGGAGTACTCTGGTTGAATTTTGGGGGTCACTCATGTATACTATCATATCATCTGAAAATAGTGATATTTTGACTACTTCTTTTCCAATGTGTATTCCTTTGACCTACTTTAGTTCTCTTATTGCTGTAGACAGGGCTTCAAGTACTTTGTTGAAGAGATATGAAGAGAGTGGGCAGCCTTGCCTTTTCCCTGATTTCAATGGGACTGATTTAAGAACTGTTTAATTTTATGTTGGCTTTAGGCTTGATATATTGATATATATATATATATATATATATATATATATATATTCAATCAATCAATCAATATATATATATTTACTATGTTTAGGTATTTACCTTGTTTTTGCTTGTTTGTTTCTTTGTTTGTTGTTTTACCTCTTGTTTACCTTGTAACCCTGATATCTCTAAAACGTTAAACCTGAATGGGTGGTGGATTTTGTCAAATGCTTTTTCAACATATAAGGAGATTATCATGAATTTTTTTCCTTTTGTTTGTTTATGTGATGGATTATGTTTAAGGATTGCTGTACATTGAACCACCACTGCAAACTTGGAAGGAAGCCTATTTGGTCAAGGTGGATGATATTTTTAATGTGTTCTTAGAGAAGGTTTGAGAGTATTTTATAAAGTATTTTTGCATCAATGTTCATAAGGGAGACATATCTCAAATTCTCCCTTTTTGGCCAGTGTTGTATAGTTTAGGTACCAATTTACTGTGGCCTCATTGAATTAGTTTGGTGATTTTCCTTCTGTTTCTATTTTGTGGAGTAGTTTGAAAAGAATTGGTGTTAGCTCTTCTTTGAAGGTCTGGTATTATTCTGCGCTGAAACCACGAGTCCCTTGGCTTTTTTTTCTGGGGGGGGTGGGGGCAGGAGTATTTTTGATGACTGCTGCTATTTCCTTGAGGAATATAAGACTGTATAATCTATTTTCCTGATCTTGGTTTAGCACTGATAAATCTATCAAGAAAATTGTCCATTTCATTTATATTTTCAAATTCTGTGGCATATAAACTTTTAAGGTAAGACCTAATGATTCTTTGAATTTCCTCTGTGTCTGTCCTAATGTCTGCCCCCCTTTTCATTTCTGATTTGGTGATTTGCATAGTTTCTCTCTGCCTTTTATTTAGTTTGGCCACTTTTTTTTCCAATTTTGTTGATTTTATCAAATAAGCAGCTCTTACTATTTCAATTGTTTTATTCGTTTCTAGGTTATTGATTTCAGCCATGAGTTTGATTATTTCCAACTGTCTACTCCTCTTGGGTGCATCTGCTTTTTTTCTAGGGTTTTCAGTTGTGGCATTAAGTTGCTTGTATGAGATGTCTCAAAGTTCTTTCTGGAGGCAATTAGTGGTATGGGCTTCTATCTTACCACTGCTTTCATTGTGTCCCATAAATTTGAGTTATTTGTGCCTTCATTTTCATGGAATTGTACGAAGTCTCTAATTTCTTCTTTATTTGTATTATTATTTCTTCTCTGATCCATCTGTTGTTCAGTAGAGAGTTGTTGTTTAAAAGCATCTATAGGATTTTTTTTTTTATTTCTGTTGTTGTTTAGGTCTAGTTTTATACCTCAGTGGTCTGAGGGGATAAAAAGAATTATTTCAATCCTCTTGTTTCTGTTGAAGCTTGCTTTTTGGCCAACTACACTTTCAATTTTGGAGAAGGTTCCATGGGGTGCTGAGAAGAAGATACACTCTTTTGAGTTTGCCTGAAAGGTTCTGTAGACATCTATTAGGTCCATTTTATTTAGGACCTCTGTAAGCGTCATTATTTCCCCATTTATCTTCTGTGTAGATGATCTGTCCTTTGGTGAGACCAGAGTGTTGGTGTCTCCCACTATTCAGGTGTTGGGATTGATGCATGATTTAAGCACTAATAATACTTCAAGCTCTAATAATGCTCTATGGTGCCCTCCTGGTGGATTTTCCCTTTGATGAGAATGAAGTGTCCCTCCACATCTTTTTTTAATTTTGGTTGAAAGACTTTTCTATTAGATATTAGGAATAGCTACTCCATCTTGTGTTTGTGTTTGTTTGCTTGAAAAAAACTTTTCCAGCCCTTTACTCAGAGGTAGAGTCAGTCTTTGTTGCAGAGGTATGATTCTTGGAGGCAGTAGAATGTTGTTCCTGTTTCTTCAAGCTTTCTGTTAGTCTGTGTGATTTTACTGGAGAATTGAGTCCATTGTTGCTGAAAGAAAACAGTGACCAATGAATTCCAGATCCTTTTATTGAGGAGTTGTTGGTGATAGTGTGTTTGTGTGCTTGGTTGTTTTTTTAATTAATTTGTTGTGAAATTAACTATGTCTTATGTTTTCTTGGGTGTATTTGATTTTGTTAGATTGGAATTTTCCTCCTATTTCCTTCTTTAGGGCTGGGTTCCTATGTAGATATAGTTTAAGTTCACTTTTGTTATGGAATACTTTGTTTTCTCCATCTATGTTGACTGAAAGTTTTGCTGGTTTGACATCTGTGTTCTCTTAGAGTCTGCATGACATCTTCCCAGGCCCCTCTGTCTTGAAGAGTTTCTGTTGAGAAGTCTAGTGTGATTTTGATAGGTTTATCTTTGTATGTTTCTTGGCCTTCTTCGCTTCCTGCTTTTAATATTTAGTGTAGATTTAGTGTTTTGACTATTATGTGATATGAGGAGCTTCTTTTCTGGTCTAGCCTATTTTGTGTTCTGTTAGTTTCTTATATGTTAAAGGACATCTCTTTATGTTGGGAAAATTTTCTCCTATGATTTTCTTGAAAATATTTCTGGACCTTGGAGATAGGAATCTTCTTTTTTGTCTATCACTATTAATCTTAGATTTCATCATTTCATGGCATCCTCGTTTTCTTGGATGTTTTGTGTTTGTAACTTTTCAGATTTTATTTTTTTTGAGAGATATATCAATCTCGCAAATGTATCTTCAGCTCCAGAAATTTTCTCTTCCATCTCTCATATTCTGTTGGTCATGCTTGCATTTTGTGGTTCCTGATCTCTTCTCTAAGTTCTCAAGCTCCAAGTTTTTCTCTGTTTGTGTTTTCTTTATTGATTCTAATTCTGTTTTTATGTCTTGCACCATTTCCATCATCTGTTTGAAATTGGATTCCTGTTGGTCCATGATGGCATGTATTTTTTTTTCATTTCCTCTTTATGTGTCTCTGTGTGGCTATATTTGCCTGTATTTCTTTGAGAGCTTTGTTCCTTTGCTCTTCATGTGCCTCTAATAACTTGATAGCCAAAGATTTGATATAATTTCCTGTGTTTCCAATTAATTAAATATCCATTTATTTTGAGGTGTGCTGTTGAAGCCATGATATGCTGATTTTGGTTGGATGTGTTCATATACCAGCTAGTAGACATCTGATGGTCATTATCCCTCACTCTTTGTTCCTGGAGCCTGTAAATCAGATTGGGCCAGTCTGTCTCTGGAGTCTGGAGTATTCTTCAAGAAGATGATTGAGATTTGAGTGTGTTTTTTGCGTTTCAGATGCTGCTAAGGGAGGAAGTTCACAGGTGCATGTGTGCAAGGGTTGGATTGTGCCTGGGAGTTTGCCTGCCATGAAGGGTGGAATGTAAGGGAGGAGCTTAAGTGCAGGCTGTGGTGCAGACAGTGTTCCCTGTTGCACTGCCCTTGTGCAGGTTCCCTGAATGGCTCAGTGGCCCACAGGCCTGTGATGCTATTGTCTTCCATGTGTTCAGATATGTCTAGGCTGAACCATCTTTACTCCCATAATTCTTTCCAGGAATTGTTTCACCTGACTCTACTGGAAGAGTCAGAACAGGGGATTCAATGTTGAGAACTCTGTCCCAGGTATCCCTATGTTGTCCAAAGAAGTATTATGGGTGGTGGTGGGGATCTGATGTCTGTCAGAATTTTAAAAACAATAACTAAGGTCACAGATTTATAGAAACTTGAGTCCTGACCAAACTCGATATTAAGCATTTTTATCAGGTGATTTTTTAGGAAATTTAATATCAGTAGTCACATGTAGAATATTGATACTCTAGCTCTACCTCTCTTAATATAAAAGTCCACTTAAAACATGAAACTATTTTCTTAATGTAAAATCTGAATCTCTAGGAGGGAAAAAGTTCAAGATCTAGCAATACATAATGTCCTTCTGCAAAAGCCTCCATTAAAACAAAGGAAACAAAAGCAAAAATTGAGAAATTGGACTTTTTTAATTTAAAATGGATTCTCCTCTCATACAATATATCCCAACCACTGTTTCCACTCCCTCCACTCTTCCAAGCTCCCATGGCTCCTCTCTCCCCCAGATCCCCTTCTATACCGTCAGTTTCCTTTTCAAAACAACAGCAGACCTCAAAGAGAAGACAGCCAAATAGGACAAACCAAGGTACAATATGACAAGGCAAACATCCTTATATTGAAGCTGAATGAGACAATCCAACAGAAGGAAAAGAGTATGAATAGTCTGTGCCTCACAGTCTTCTTATACAGTTGTCTTTGAGAGGCTTTACCCAGCAGCCTTTCAAAACAAATTTTGAGACTCACAACCAAACATTGGTGGACGCATAGGGAGTCTTAGAGATTAGTGGAGGCAAGAGAAAAAGACCCAGAGGTGACAGGAGTTGCCCAAGAAAAACAAGAGTCAACTAACCAAGGTCCAGAAGGGTTTGCTGAAACTTAAGCATCAACAAAGGACCATGCAGCAACTGGACCTAGACTCATTACAAAGATGTAGCCAATAGGTAGATGGGTCTTCATGTGGGTCCTCTAGTGAGGAAGTGGGAGGCTGCATTAGACAAGGACTTACTTGCTAGCTTTTTGATCATTTCTCTGGGGTGGGACTGTGTTGACAGGCCATAGGGGAAGAGGATATGATCAGTTACGATGCATCTTGATGGGCTGAGGTAGATGGAAAGGGAGCTCTCCTTTTCTGAGGAACTGATGAAGAGGGAGGGGAAAGAAGGAAATGTGAGATTTAGAAGGTTAGAGAGATTGGACTACAACCAAGATGTAAAGTAAATAAAAGAATAAGTTTTTATTTAACTTTTATTAATTACATTTTATTCATTTTGTATCCCCCCATAAGCCCCTCACTCATCACCTCCCAATCCCACCCTCCTTCCCCTTTCTGAATGCATGCCTCTCCCTAAGTCCACTGATAGGGGAGGTCGTCCTCTCCTTCATTCTGATCTTAGTCTATCAGTTCTCATCAGAAGTGGCTGCATTGTCTTCTTCTGTGGCCTGGTAAGGCTGCTCTCCCCTCAGGGGGAAGTGATCAAAGAGCAGGGCAATCTGATTATGTCAGAGGCAGTCCATCTTCCCATTACTATGTAAGCCACTTGGACACTGAACTGCCATGGGCTACATCTGTGCAGGGGTTCTAGGTTATCTCCATGAATAGTCCTTGGTTGGAGTATGAGTCTCTGGGAAGTTCCCTGTGTTCAAATTTTCTCCTTCTGTTGCTCTCCTTGTGGGGTTCCTGTCCTCTCCAGCTCTTACTATTTCCCACTTCTTACATAAAATTCCATGCACTCTGCCCAGCAGTTGGTAATCAGACTCAGCATCTGTTTTGATAGTCTGCAGGGCAGAGGCTTTCAGAGGACCTCTGTGGCTGGTTCCTAGGTTGTTTCCTGTTTTCTTCTTCTTCTGTTGTCCATCCTTTTTGCTTTTCAGAATGGGGATTGAGCATTTTAGTCAGGGTCCTCTCTCTTGCTTAATTTCTTTAGATGTACACATTTTAGTAGGTTTATCCTATGTTGTATATCTATATGAGTGAGTATATACCACCGTGTGTGTCTTTTTGCTTCTGGGACAACTCACTCAGGATGATCCTTTCCAGGTCCCACCATTTACCTGCAAATTTCATTATTTCCTTCTTTTTCTTTTCTGAGTAATACTCCATGGTGTAAATGCAAATCAAAACTGCCCTGAGATTTCACCTTACACCCATCAGAATGGCCAAGATGAAAAACCCAATTGACACCACATGCTGGAGAGGTTTTGGAGAAATAGGAACCCTTCTCCACTGCTGGTGGAAATGTAAACTTGTACAACCACTCTGAAAATTGACTGGCACTTTCTCAGACAACTAGGAATAGAGCTTCCTCAAGATCTAGCCATACCACTCCTAGGCATAAATCCCAAAATGGCTCAAGTACACAATAAGGACATTTGTTCAACCATGTTTGTAGCAGCTTTATTTGTAATAGCCAGAAGCTGGAAACATCCCAGATGCCCCTCAACTGAAGAATGGATACAGAATTTGTGGTACATCTACACAATGGAGTCACTGATCTTTTTATCTTTTATCCTTTTCTTTTTTTTCAGTCAAGTTTGTTTTTACTCTACTACGTCGTTGTGCTATCCACTCTCCAGTTTCTGTCATTCGGGTAGTGTAGGGCAATGGTTCCCTCTTATGGTGTGGGCATCAAGTTAAACCAAATATTGGATGACCCCTACCACAGTTTCTGCACTTCCATTGCCTTAGTATATCTTGTAGGCTGGACAGACTATAACTCTAAGATTTTGTGACTTGTTTGGTGTCCAGATTTCTCTTTCTGTAGCCCGTAGAGTACCTTATCATGTCAAAGAGTCTAGAACATCAGAGTGTAGGCTCCTTGAGACATAAGTTCAACCTCTCTACATTCAATGAGCTGTGGAGGCTCCATATAGTAATCACAGCTTGCCTGGTAGGTTGGTATTAAAGCATGCATCATCCAGTTCTGAGTAAGACAACTGATGTTGTTTTTCACCTACCAGCCTGCCTAGTTCTTTCTTGAGCTATGATTTCTTACTAACAGAAAAGAAATTTCCCAGTTGATTTGAGATTGATATTTCAATTTCCTGAAGCCAAATTATGTAGTATCTTTACAAATAAAATCTTACTGTGTAGTCATGATTGATAGACAAGGGTAATGCCTATATTTTGTGTTGGTTGAAAAATTTTATAGGCTTCCCTGACCGACAACTTTAGGAGCTATACCTTGTATTATGAATTTTATTTAATAACTTATGTCTGTCTTCTGGTTTGTTGGTGTTGATTTCTTGAGTTCTTTATACATTTTGTATATTAGTCTTCTGCCAGATGTAGGATTGGTGAAAATCTTTCCCTAATCTGTAGGTTGCCATTTTGTTCTATTGACAATGTCCTTTGCCTTATAATAGTTTTTCAGTTTCATGAGATCCCATGTATTAATTGTTGATCATAGTGTCTGCACTATCCATGTTCTGTTCAGAAAGTCTTCTCCTGTGCCAATGCATTCAAGGTTAGTCCTCAGGTTTTCTTCTATCAAGTTCGATATATCTGGTTTTGTGTTGAGGTCTTTGATCTGCTTGGACTTAATTTTGTTCATGGTGATTATTATGGATCTATTTGTATTCTTCTGCATGCAGACATTCTGTTTAACCAGCACTATTTGTCAAAGATGCTCTTTTTTTTTTTGTAATCTATCTTTCTGGTTTCTTTTTTAAAATCAGGTGTCCAAAGGTGTACAGATATATGTCTGGGTCTTCAATTTATTCCACTGATGAATGTGTCTGTGTTTATGCCAACACTATGTTGTTTTTATTACTATAATTCTGTAGTAAAATTTGAAATCAAGGATAGTTATACCTCCAACACTTCGTTTATGATTCAGGATATGGTTCAACATATGAAAATCAATAAATGTAATCCACCATGTAAAGAAACTGAAAGAAAACAAAACTTAATCATCTCATTAGCAGCCAAAAAGCCTTTGATGAAATTCAATGCCCATCAAGATGAAAGTCCTGGAGAGATTAGGAATATAGGGACATATTTAAACATAGTAAGGACAATGTATATCAAGCCTATAATTAACATCAAATTACATTGACAGAAACTCAAAGAAATTCCACTAAAATCAGTAACAACACAAGGCTGTTCATATAGGTTCAACCTAGTAAACCTAGTATCTGAAAGTTTAGCTAGAGCAATTAGACAAGGGAACATGATCAAGGGCATGAAATTGGAAAAGAAGAAGTCAAAGTGTCGCTATTTGCAGATGATATATTATACATAAGCAACCCTAAAACTTTTATTTGAGAAATTATTAAAGTATTTAGATACAAAATTAACGAAAAAAAACCCACAAAAACAAAAACAAAACAAACAAAAAACAGTAGCCCTCCTATTCAGAAATGACAAATTGAGTGAGAAAGAAATCAGGGAAGCAATACATTTCACAATAGCCTCAAATAATACAAAATATTTTGGAATAACTCTAACCAAGCAAGTGAAAGACCTGTTTGACAAGAACTTCAAATCTCTGAAGAAAGAAATTGAAGAAGGTATCAGAAGAGGGAAATATCTTTCATGCTCATGGATCAGTAGGATTAATATAAAATGGGCATCCTACCAAAAACAATCTAGAGATTCAATGAAATCCTCATCAAAATTCCAACCCAACCCTTTATAGATCTTAAAAAGATAAATGGGATTTCATAAAAAACAAATTTGCACAGCATAATAAATAGCCAACTGAGCAAAAAGATACCATACAAAATGAAAATTCATTGGCAAGTATTCATCTGACAAGGAATTAATATCCACAACATTTAGGCCATATCATCTCAGTTCTTCATAAATTACAATATTCAGATGTTAATAAAAGGGAAAATTCTGCCTGAGTCTTAACTCCAAGCATTTCATAATAAAAAAAATTACATACTTTTGTTAAGGCGGGCTCCTGGATTCCTGGATGAATACATATCATGCACTGATTGTTTTTTACTAAGATATCAAAATTAAAAAAACAAACAAACAAATAAAAAAAAACAATTCATGCTGGCTGAAGAGAAAGCCCAGAGGGTAAGAATACTGGCTGTTTCTCCGGAGGACACTGGTTCAATTCCCACAAACCACATAGACATTCATATCTATCTGTAATTCCAGTTCCAGGGCATCTGATACCTTCACAAAAACATAAATGTAGACAAGACATGAATGAACATAAAATAAAAATAAATCCAAAAAACATTTTTAAAAAACAACAGTTGGGATCTACAGTTGGGATACAAAGTGAATAAAATGTAGTTATTTAAATAAATAAATAAAACAATTCATGGGAGAGAAATAGAACTGTCATGAAGTAAGTTCAACTGTGTTTTAGAAGTAATTAATTTTAAATGCACATATTATCTAGAAACTTTTTCTAAAGTCACAGATGTCATCATTTTCTTTCATCTCTAACTGCCCTGTAACATTTGCCACCTAGGATAGGAAACATCCTTGTTAAGTCTCTATAGCCTTGAGGGCTGTCCTTGAGTGTGTCTGTAGTCATAAAGGTTTTTTACAGCTGCCTGCTTCCCTTCACCTTCATGCCTTTTCCTTCCCTCCTTTTATCCCTAACTGATGTTTCAAGCTAATTAAATTTATAGGAGAGACTTCAGCTGAAGGTTTTGAAAGAAAACAGTAAAATAACATTTTTATATCAGAATTCTTATGGCTTAGAGTCACAATAGGGTTTAGGATGACAGTATTGAGAGCTGTAGAACCTCCTGGAATGTATATAATTCTAAGATATCATTGACAGTAATCTGTGGAGTAGTCTAGTCAAAATCATCACAGTGAGGAGTAAGAACCGGTTTAAAGTTTCATCTCTGCTAAGGAATTCTTCAGTGTCATGTATTTTCCTTTTTAAAAACTTGCTCAGTGCACCTAACATTTACATACTATATTCTTATGGTTCATAAAAAGGAGCAAAAGTTATTTGAGACTTGGTGGACACAGTTATTGCTTGGTTTGTGTTTATATTCTTTTTTTTAAGTTAGTCAATTCTTTTTAATAAATCAGTGATTTCTAAAGATATTTTTCAATTAATACAGGACATTTTCCTGCACATCATAATTACTGATAAAATTAACACAGAGAAGGAGCTAGGGAGATGGCTCAGTAAGTAAAATGCTCGCCAACCAAACATGATAACTTTGGTTCAGATCCCTAGAAACCATGTTAAAAATAAACAAAACAAACAAACAAAAACAGGAACAGCAAACATCATCCCACTCTTTGGAATACTTCTCAAATAGATGAATCTCTAGATTTCACTGCCACTTAGTGCAGCCAGTTGCCTATCTTCACATTCAGTGAAAGAACCTGCCTTGAAAATATTATGTGGAGACTGATTGAGAAAGATCTGCCCTTGACTTTTGAGCTTTGAGATCCTGGCTCACATATTTGAATATATGTGTCCACAAACAGAAACATACATGTGCAATATGGCCTCCCACATACATATACTCATAAAATAATTAACAGGAGATTAACTAACATTCCAAAATTGAAATATTATGTGGAAATATGATTAAAATTATTAAGTTATTTTTATTTTAAGAAACATATACATGTAACAATTGTGTAAAATTTAGAATTAACAATTAAAGGAAGGGAAATAACATTCAAAATAGCAGAGAAACTTTAAAATGATTTAAAAAGTTATAATACTTAGATAATGTTGTATTGTGCTTATAGCTGTGTACTCTCTAACCTTTTTCTACCAGGTTGAGATGCTTAGGAGATTTCCATTACTTGTACTTTGTAGTTTACACACTTTGAAACTAGAATTGTAAATAGTGTATATGTACAGGTTCATGTAGAGTTTAAACAGAGCAATATTTGAAGTTTCTTAAAATTGTGGATAGCATCTGTGCATTTCGAAAAAATAACACATGATATGGCAACACTGACACTGAATGAATGGATTTTTTTGACCGATAATTTTATTTTTTCTTTATCTATTTATTATAATTTACTCACTTTGTATCCATGCTGTAGCCTCCTCTCTAGTCTTCTCTTAGTCCCATCCACCCTCCCTCTTCTCCACCTATGTGCTTTCTTTAGTCCCCTGATAGGGGTGTGTTCCTATTCTTAGGAAAATAAAAGAAATAGGATTAGGCCATTGTATTTAAAATTTTAAAAATCTAAATAAAAAAAATTCTAACTCTGGAGAGGTAAACTTTGAACCTGAGGGTATACAGTAATATCAAGTATCATATATATCAATGTAATTATTGCAAATGTGAAACATGATCTAGTTTAGATCACATTTAATCAGAATGGGCAATGGTTCAGAAATATAAATTTTCCATTTTAAAGATGTTAAAATTTATTGCTATGTGAGATTCATGTTTTTAAAACTTTTTGGACATTTGGTTTAGGCTCAGAGGAATTTTGAAAATCAAAATTGACAGTACATATTTAACTATCATAACCACTTTGCAATTATGCTTAGCTGCTATATTCTCATCCAATAACTGCACAATCTAGGAACTTGTGTGCGTATTGAGATTCCTATGGATGTTATAGCATTAATGAAATTGGTTTTTAAATTTCCCTAAGCTCAACCTAGACATTAAGAATATAAATGTAAATTAACAGAAAAGAACTTGCAGCCCTGAATGCTAACACTCAAATTACATCCATATTCATTTGCATTTTACACAGACATCAGGGAAACAATTTCTCCTCCTTTCCTCCAAAGAAATTATATTGATAATTTTGGCATGATCCCTGTGATGAAACTACATGGAATGTGGTATCCTTACTTAGAATGCAAGCATATCAAAGGTTAATGCTTTATAGTTTGTTTGATTACAACACAATTTTAGAAAAATGAACATAACTTGTTTATTTTCGAGTTTAAGAATATTAGGTTTGTACTACTTGAATATAGTTAATAAACAATTACTTGTTAATGATATATATATTTATGTATATATCATATATAACAAAGGATTGAGAAAGCATTTAGCTAAAGTAATAGCAATAATTATAAAGAGTGATATAGCTAATAGAACCCTTGCATACACACTATTCTAGATTATTATACCACTACCAAAGATTGTTGTATATTTCTTATGTGAGATTACTGGTTGTTTTCTTCTTTCTTCTGAGTTTAGGTAAAAAAAAAAAAAAAAGAAAGAAAGAATAACAACATCCAACTATGTAGGATTTGTTTTATATACAGTCTTTAACAGAAGTTAAATCCACCCACTAACTCCCTCTTCTCTCCTACTTATCAACTCTATCTCTTCTAAACTCTATAATCCTCATGTGTCTCTTAGTCTCTTTTCAAATGTGTTCTACTCTTTCTCAGCTAGTTTTTTAAAGTTGGAGTGTGAGATTGTGGGTTTCCATATGGTTTTGCATAGTTCCTTCCTTTAGGTTAGCCTTTCCCATTCCTCCTGATGGTTATAGACACTTAGCTAGAACCTGATATTGCTTTGAAATTTTTAAAGCTAAACTGTTATGTTATTAAATTACCTTCTAATTAATCATATTTATAACAATATGACCATATGTGACTATATATAATATTTATTTACATACATAATTAATATGTTTAGACCCAGACTGTTCTCAGTCAAGATCAGCAAAAGCTTCTTTTTGCAGGAAATAGCAGTGAGTGGAGAGATGTCAAATGCTGAGACAGAGACTCCCCCAATCCCTCTCGGAATAAGCATTTCTGAACTATGTATTCTGTCTCATTATTTTCATTTTACATATAATCTATTATTCCATCCACATTAATTATGCCCTCATCACCCTCTTTACTTTTCTGTTTTCTACTTGTGTTCCAAGTTAAATACATAGAACTAAATTTTTGAAACAAGAATTGAAATATAAGAGAGAAAATAAGGTATTTGCCTTTCTGAGCCTGAGTTACCTCAGTCAGTATAATTTTTTCCCAAATTCCATTATATACCTGCAAATATCAAGATTTTGTTTCTTTCTAAAGATAATTAATATTCCATTTTGCATATGTACCACATATTTTATTTATTTATCTATTGATAAGCATCTAGCTTGATTACATTTCCATGCTATAGTGAATACAGAAACAATCAACATGAGTATGCTATATAAATATATATATATACATATATATATATATATATACAGATATATAAATATATCTATTTCTGGATATAAAGTCTATCAGGTGTATGACCAAGTGAAAAAGCTTTATGGGGAAATCTAATATTCAGCTTTTACAAGAGAGTTCCAATGTGATTACCATGCATTGGAAAGCAGTATGGCCCTCAGAAGACATGAGTTATTAAATAAAATTCACAGTACAAGGTATAGCTCGTAAAAGTTATTGGTCAGGAAAGCCTCTGAAGTTTTTCAAACAATACAAAATATTGGCATTGCCCTTGGCTATCGATCAACACTACACAGTAAGATCTTATTTCTAAAGATAGTGCAAGACATTGAAATATCAAACTCAAAGCAACAGGGAAATGTCATTCCTGATAACTAGATTTCATAGTACCACAAGTAACTAGGCATGCTGGTAGGGAAAAAAAAGACATCAGTTTTCTTTTTTTTTAATTTTTATTTTTTTCTTATTAGTTACATTTTATTAACTCTGTATCCCAGCTGTATCCTGCTCCCTCATTCCCTCCCAATCCCACCCTCCCTCCTCTCCGCCCTTCTCCTTTCCAAGTCCACTGATGAGGGGGACCTCCTCCCCATTCATCTGACCCTGTTTTATCGGGTCTGCAAAGTCCTCCTCTGTGGCCTAACAGGACTATTCGTCCCTTGGGGGGTGGGGAGGTCAAAGAGTCAGCCACTGAGGTTCTGGTAGAAAGAGTCCTTGTTCCCCTTACTAGGGTGACAAAGTGGTTACTGAGCTACCACAGGCTACATTTGAGCAGAGGTTCTAGGTTATATCCATACATGGTCCTTGGTTGAATGTCAGTCTCACAAAAGACCTTGTGCCCAGATATATTTGGTCCTTGTGGAGCTCCTATCGTTTCCCCATCATACTAACTCCCCTTCTTTCAAATGATTCCCTGTACTCTGCCGAAGTTTTGGTTATGAGTCTTAGTATCTGCTTTGAAAACACTGCTGGAGTCTTTCAGATGCTTTCTGCAGTAGACTCCTGTCATACGTTCAATGCACATCCCATCTGTCTTTCTAAATGAGGATTGATTATCTTACCCCGTGTCTGCTCTCTTGATTATCATTTTTAGGTGTATAGATTTCATTATGTATATCATAACTTATAGGTCTATATAAGCGAGTATATACCATGTTTGTCTTTCTCCTTCTGGGATATTTCACTCAGAATGATCTTTTCTAGATGCCACCATTTGCCTGCAAATTTCATGATTTACTCCTTTTTGATTGCTGAGTAGTATTCCACTTTGTAAAAATACCACAATTTCTGTATAAATTCCTCCCTTGATGGACATCTGGGATGTTTCCAGGTTCTGGCTATTACAAATAAAGCTCCTATAAACATGGTTGAGCAAATATCCCTGTGTGTACTTGAGCAAATTTTGGGTATATACCTAGCAGTGGTATAGCTGGGTCTTGAGGAATCACTATTCTTAATTGTCTGAGAAAGTGCCAGATAGACTTCCAAAGTGGTTGTACCAGTTTACATTCCCACCAGCAGTGGAGGAGGGTTCCCCTTTCTCCACAACCTCTCCAGCATGTGTTGTCACTTGACTTTTTCATCTTGGCCATTCTGATGGGTGTAAGGTGAAAACTCAGGGTCATGTTGATTTGCATTTCCCTAATGGCTAATGAGGTTGAGCATTTCTTTAAGTGTTTCTCTGCCATTTGATATTCCTCTGTCGAATTCTCTGTTTAGCTCTGTTCCACATTTTTAATTGGATTACTTGGTTTGCTGCTGTTCAGCTTCTTTAATTTTGTATAAACTGGATATTAGCCCTCTGTCAGATAAAGGGTTGGTGAAGATTCTTCCCCAATCTGTAGGCAGTCGTTTTGTTTTGATGAGGGTGTCCTTTGCTTTACAGAAGCTTTTCAGTTTCATGAGGTCCCATTTATCGATTGCTGCTCTTAGAGCCTGTGCTGTTGGAGATCTGTTCAGGAAGTTGTCTCTTGTGCCAATGAGTTCTAGGCTGTTCCCCACTTTTTCTTCTAACAGATTTAGAGTATCTGATTTTATGTTGAGTTCTTTGATTCACATTGATTCACAGACTTTAGTTATGTTCAGGGTGATAAATATGGATCTATTTTCATTTTTCTACATGTAGACATCCAGTTGGACCAGCACCATTTGTTGAAGATGCTGTCTTTTTTCCATTGAATGGTTTTGGCTTCTTTGTAAAAAATCGAGTATTCATAGGTGTGTGGGTTTGTTTCTGGGTCTTCTATTCGGTTCCATTCATCCTCGTTTCTGTTTTTATGCAAATGTCATGCAGTTTTTATTACTATTGCTCTGTAGTACAGCTTGAGATCGGGGATTGAGGTACCTCCAGATGATATGTTGTTGTACAGGATTGTTTTGGAGATTCTGGGTTTTTTGTTTCTCCATATGAAGCTGAGAATCTTTTTTTCAAAGTCTGTAAAGAATTGACTTGGTATTTTGATGGGAATTGCATTGAATCTGTAGATTGCTTTTGGCAGGATGGCCATTTTCACAATGTTAACCCTACCAATCCATGAGCATGGGAGATCTTTCCATCTTCTGATATCTTCTTCAATTTCTTTCTTCAGAGACTTGAAGTTTTTCTCAAACAGATCTTTCCCTTGCTTGGTTAGTGTCACCCTAAGGTACTTTATGTTATTAGTGGCTATTGTGAAGGGTGTTGTCTCCCTAATTTCGTTCTCAGCCCTTTTGTCTTTGGTATACAGGAGGGCTTCTGATTTTTTTTGAGTTGATTTTGTATCCTGCCACTTTGCTGAAAGTGTTTATCAGCTGTAGGATTTCTTTGTTTGAATTTTTGGGGTCGCTCATGTATACTATCATATCATCTGCAAATAGTGACACTTTGATCTCTTCCTTTCTGATTTGTATACCCTTGATCACTTTTGGTTGTCTTATTGTTCTGGCTAGGACTTCATGTACTATGTTGAAGAGATAAGGAGACAGTGGGCAACCTTGTCTTGTCCCTGATTTTAGTGGGATTGATTTAAGTTTCTCTCCATTGAGTTTAATGTTGGCTATAGGCTTGTTATACATTGCCTTTAGTATGTTTTAGTATGTGCCTTGTATCCCTGATCTCTCCAAGACTTTAAACATGAAAGGGTGTTGGACTTTGTCAAATGCTTTTTCGGCATCTAAGGTTTTTCTCCTTCAGTTTGTTTATGTGGTGGTTTACATTGATGGATTCCTGTATGTTGAACCAAACTTGCATGCCTGGCATAGTGGATATCTTTGGTGTGTTCTTGGATTCTGTTTGCAAGTATTTTATTGAGTATTTTTGCGTCAATGTTCATAAGAGAGATAGGCCTGAAGTTCTCTTTTTTTGTTGGGTCTTTGTATGGTTTAGGTATCAAGGTTGCTGTTGTTGCATTGAATGAGTTTGGTAATGTTCCTTCTGTTTCTATTTTGTGGAATAGTTTGAGGAGAATTGGAGTTTGTACTTCTTTGAAGGTCTGGTAGAATTCTGTGCTGAAGCCATCTGGCCCAGGACTTTTTTTTGGAGGGGAGACTGTTAATGACTGCTTCAATTTCCTTGGGGTATATAGGGCTATTCTGTCTTTCTACCTGATCTTGACTTAATGTTGGAAGATGGAATCTATCAAGAAAATTGTCCATTTCATTTAGGTTTTCAAATTTTGTGGCATATAGGCTTTTGTAGTATGACCTAATGATTGTTCGAATTTCTTCAGTGTCTGCAGTTATGTCCCCCTTTTCATTTCTGATTTTGCTGATTTGGATAGATTCTCTCTGCTTTTTAGTTAGTTTGGCTAAGTGTTTGTCTATCTTGTTAATTTTCTCAAACTACCAGCTTTTTGTTTCATTGATTCTTTGAATAGTTTTATTTGTTTGTAATTGATTGATTTCAGCCCTGAGTTTGATTATTTCCAGCTGTCTGCTCCTCTTGAGTGTATCTGCTTCTTTTTTTTTTTTTTCTAGGGTTTTCAGTTGGGCCATTAAGGTGCTTGTATGTGATGTTATGAATTTCTTCTTGAAGGCACTTAGTGCTAATAATTTTCCTCTGAGCACTGCTTTTAATGTGTCCCATAAATTTGGGTATGTTGTACCTTCATTTTCATTGAATTCTAGGAAGTCTTTAATTTCTTTCTTTATTTCTTCCTTAACCCAGCTGTCATTGAGTCACAAGTTGTTCAGTTTTCATGTGTGTGTCGGCTTTTTGTTACTTCTGTTGTTGTTGAGGCCCAGCTTTAGTCCATGGTGGTCAGATAGAATACAAGGGATTATTTCAATCTTTTTGTATCTGTTGAGGCTTGCTTTATTGCCAACTATATGGTCTATTTTGGAGAATGGTCCATGCAATGCTGAAAAGATGGTGTACTCTTTTGAGTTTGGATGAAAAGAGCTGTAGATGTCTATTAAATCCATTTGATTTAGGGACTCTGTAAGTGCTTTTATTTCCCTATTTGTTTTCTGTCTAGTTGATCTGTCCCTTGGTGAGAGTGGAGTGTTGAAGTCTCCCACTATTAAGGTATTAGGAGCAATGTGTGATTTAAGCTTTAATATTGTTTCATTTACGAATGTAGGTGCTCTTGTATTTGGGGCATAGATATTCAAAATTGTGATGTCCTCTTGGTGGATTTTTCCTTTGATGTGAGTATAGTGGCCCTCCTTATCTTTTTTAATTAACTTGGGTTGAAAATCTATTTTATTAGATATTAGGATGGATACTAGTGACCAACAATTGTTACTTACTTTTGATGTGCGGTTGGTGGTGTCACTGAGTTTCATTGCTTGTATTCTTTTGTTTTTTTTTTTTGTTGTTGTTGTTGTTGTTGATGTGTAGTTATCTATTTCCTCTGTTTCCTTAGATGTAGTTGTTTTCTTTGGTTTGGAGTGTCCCTTCTAGTAACTTCTGTAGAGCTGGGTTACTATGTAGATATTGTTTAAATTTGGTTTTGTCATGGAATATTTTGAATTCCCTGTCTATGTTGATTGAAAGTTTTGCTGGTTACAGTAGTCTGGGTTGGAATCTGTGGTCCCTTAAGGACTGTATGATTTCTGTCCAGGCCCTTCTGGCTTTCATAGTTTCTGTTGAGAAATCTGGTGTGATTCTGTTAGGTCTACCTTCATATGTTACTTGGCCTTTTTCCCTTGCTGCTTTTAGAATTTTTTCTTTGTTCTGTAGGTTCAGTGTTTTGACTATGATGTGACGTGAAGAATTTCTTTTCTTGTCTAGTCTACTTGGTGTTCTGTAGGCCTCTTGTATGTTTATGGACATCTCCTTCTTTAAGTTGGGAAAATTTTGTTCTATAATTTTCTTGAAAATATTTTCCAGACCTCTGATCCTGACGTCTTCTTTGTCTTCTACTCCTATTATTCTTAGATTTTGTCTTTTCATGGTGTCCTTGATTTCTTGGATGTTTTGTGTTTGGAACTTTTCTGATTTTATTTTTTCTTTGAAAGACGTGTCAATTTCGGCAAGTGTATCTTCAGCTCCTGAGATTCTTTCTTCCATCTCTTGTATTCTGTTGGTGATGCTTATCTTTGTAGTTCCTGATCTTTTCTCTATGTTCTCCAGCTCCAGGTTTTTCTCTATTTGTGTTTTCTTTATTGATTCTAATTCTCTTTTTATGTCTTGCACTATTTCATTCTTCTGTGTGAATGTGGAATCCTGCTTTTTAATGACGGCTTTGTGTTTTTTTTTTTTTTTTTTTTTTTTTGTTTTTTGTTTTTTTTTTTTTTTTTGTCCGTTTCCTCTGTATATAACACTAATTGTGTCTCTACTTCTCTGGCTGTATTTCCTTTTATTTCTATGAGAGCTTTGTTTATTTCTTCTTTATTTGCCTTCATTTGTGTGGACATTTCTTTGAGGGCTTTGTTCATTTCCTCTTTGTTTGCCTCAACATTCATGGTTATTTCTCTAAGAGCTTTATTTGTTTCCTCTTTGTTTGTCTTGATTTCTTTGGCTATTTCTCTGAGGGCTTTGTTCATTTCATCTTTATGGGCCTCTAATACCTGGAGAAACATAGTTTTGAGGTTGTTTTCTTGTATATCTAGTGAGTTGAAGTGTCCATTGGTTTGTGGGATTGCTGGTGAGGTCATTACGTCCTGATTTTTGTTGGATGTGTGCTTAAGTCTGCCTCTAACCATCTGGTTATTTATAACCCTCACTGTCTGTTCCACACGCTTGTAGTTCAAGCTATGATCATCTCTTTCTGTTTTCTGGACTGTTTTTTCAGGAAGGTGAGAGAGGTTCACTGGTTTGGGAGTGTGCGTTGTGGTTTCAGTTTTGCCTAAGTAAGGAAAGTGACGCTGGAGCTATTCGCATGTTCAGTGTGCATGTGCGGATTCTCTGACTATTGCAGTGGCCTACAGGCCAAACTAGTATGCAGTTCTGTCTGATCCAGGCATTGTTTACCTGGATTACACTGGTGGATTCACAAGGCAGAAACTTCAACATTTTGGTTGTTATTCCAAGAATCCCTCTGATGCCCACACTAGGGGTGTGGGTGGCAGGGATCTCCTCTGGTTGCTTGTGTGGAGAGGCCCTGGGTCTGGGGCAAACTCTCCTTAGATGGCTCACTCACTCTCTTGCAGGACCAGTTTGAATGCACAGGGGTTCCCGTTGCTCTCTACTCTCTGATTTTGTCCTGCTGGGCAAAATGCGCAGGTAGGCTAACAGTCAGCTCTGTGGCACTGTGGCAGCAGGACTGGGTGTCCACCTTTCCTGTGTGCTGCCTCTCTGTCCTTTCCCTCTGCCAGGAGGGGTCCTGTTGGCTGGTCCCGGGGTAGTGTGTCAAAGAGTTGGGTTGAGTGTACTCAATCCAAGATCCCGGGCTCAGATCTCTGTGCCAGAAGCAGCCTGGAGGTATAGCCTATGTTTGCTGTCTTAGAGATAGTACCAGTTAAGGTTGAGTGTCCTCAGATCCAGAACTCAGGTTTCTCTGCCAGGGGCTGCTGGGTGAGCTGGAGAGGGGTTGCTGTGTCCTGTGGAAGTCTGCCTCTCTGTCCTTCCCCTCTGACTTTCCCCTCTGCTAGGGCAAGCTTATGGCTGCACTCTCAGGGGAGTGCCAGCAGGGGTTGGGACTTCTCAGTCCCAATCCTGAGCTGGGGTTTCTCTGCCAGGGGCCGGGGAGCCTCTGGTGCTAGGACTTGGTGCTAGTCCTTATTGTGCTGCATCCAGGAGAGTCTCAGGATGTGTTGAATGACCACAGTCCCAGATCCCAAGCTGAAGTTTGTTAGGAGCCCCGGAAGAACTGGGGCCCCGGTGCTGTGAAGCTGCTCTGCACCTCTTTATCTTTCCTCTTTTCCGAGGCATGGTTGTGGAGGTGTACTGGTTCTCGGAGGAGTGCCCTGTGGCACATTCTGCTGGATGCCTCCTGCCTCCTCCGAAGAGGGAGTAGGGTGTTGGGTGCCGGGAAGTGCCTTGGGATCACCTCTCGGGGTGTCTCCTCCTGGAGGAGTCTGCTGTGACCTGATTCTAGATGGACTCAGATCATGGTTAGTCTCTTTCTTCTTGGAAGTCTAGATAACTCTGTTCTGGGTTGATCAGCCCCTTCACTCACCAATTTCCATGTTGCAGGTCCTCTCCCCTTCAGCTAAGCTGCACACTAGCCGCCGCCATCTTCGAGGATCCTACATCAGTTTTCTTGCCCAGAACTGGACCATGCAGGCTTTATTACCAAACTCCCAGGCAAGCAGTGACTACTGAGGTGGTAGTGACCCAACAGTTATAAGGTAACTAACTGCTTATCAGATTTGAGGAGTGTTGTGAAGCAGGGAATTTCATGATTAATTGAAAACACATGGCTGTCAGGGAAGCAGAGGCAGAAGGATCTCTTTGAGTTTGAAGCTAGTCTAGTCTACAAAACATGTCCAAGACAGCTAAAGTTATACAGAGAAACACTGACCAAATAAATAAATAAATAAATAAATAAATAAATAAATAAATAAATAAATAAGACCATAGATGATGACTTTATAGACACTAATGTATAATCTGCTTTTGCTTGGAGAATTCTTTTTTCTTTTTCTTTTTAATTTGTATTTTTATTAATTACAATTTATTAACTTTGTTTCCCCCATGTAGCTCCCTCCCTTTTCCCCTCCTAATCCCACCTTCCCTCCCTATTCTCCACCCATGCCCCTCCCCAGTCCACTGATAGGGGAGGTCCTCCTCTGCTTCCTTCGGATCCTAGTCTATCAGGTCTCATCAGGGGTGGCTGCATTGTCTTCCACAGTGGCCTGATATGGCTGCTTCCCCCTAAGGGAAGGGCAATCAGTTCATGTCAGAGACAGTCCCTATTCCCATTACTATAGAACCCATTTGGACACTGAATTGCCATGGGCAACATCTGTGCAGGGTTTCTAGGTTATTTCCATGCATGGTCCTATGTTGGAGTATCATTCTCAGAAAAGACAAAATTTCTTGGTTCTGTTGTTCTCCTTGTGGGATCCTATCCTCTCCAGATCTTACTCTTTCCCACTTCTTTCATAAGATTCCTAGCACTCTGCCCAAAGGTTGGCCATAAGGATCAGCATTTGCTTTGATACCCTGCAGGGTAGAGCCTTTCAGAGACCCTCTGTGGTAGGCTCCTCCTGTCCTGTTCCTTGTTTTCTCCCTCTTCTAATGTCCATCCTATTTGCCTTTATGAATGAGGATTGAGCATCTTAGAAAGAATCATCCTTCTTGATTAGTTTCTTTAGGTGTACAGATTTTAGTGTGTTTATCCTTATATGCCTAATATCCACTTATGAGTGAGTTTATACCCTGTGTGTCTTTCTGCTTCTGAGATACCTCGCTCAGATGATCTTTTTCAGTTCACACCATTTGCCTGCAAATTTCATAATTTCCTTGGTTTTTTTTTTCTTTTTCTTTTTCTTTTTTTTTTATTGCTGAGTAATATTCCATTGTGTAGATGTACCACAATTTTTGTATCCATTCCTCAGTTGAGGGGCATCTGGATTGTTTCCAGCTGCTGGCTATTACAAATACAGCTGATACAAACATGGTTGAACAAATGTCCTTGTCGTATACTTGAGCATCTTTTGAATATATTCCTAGGAGTGGTATAGCTAGATCTTGAGGAAGCACTATTCCTAGTTGTCTGAGAAAGTGCCAGATTGTTTTCCAGAGTGCTTATACAAGTTTACATTCCCACCAGCAGTGGAGGAGGGTTTCCCGTTCTCCACATCCTCTCCAGCAAGTACTGTCGCTTGAGTTTTTTATCTTAGCCATTCTGATGGGTCTAAGGTGAAATCTCAGGGTTGTTTTGATTTGCATTTCCCTGATGACTAAGAATGTTGAGCATTTCTTTAAGTCTTTCTCTGCCGTTCGATGTTCCTCTATTGAGAATTTCCTTTTTAGCTCTGTACCCCATTTTTAAATTGGATTACTTGATTTGCTGCTTTTCAGCTTCTTTAGTTCTTTATATATACTGGATATGAGTCCTCTGTCAGATAAAGGGTTGGTGAAGATTCTTTTCCAATCTGTAGGCAGTCGCTTTGTTTTGATGACAGTGTCCTTTGCTTTATAGAAGCTTTTCAGTTTCATGAGGTCCCATTTATTGATTGTTGCTCTTAGAGCCTGTGCTGTTGGTTTTCTGTTCAGAAAGTTGTCTCCTGTGCCAATGAATTCAATCCTCTTCCCCACTTTTTCTTCTAACAGGTTTAGGGTGTCTGGTTTAATGTTGAGGTCTTTGATCCACTTGGAATTTAGTTTTGTGCAGGGTGATACGTATGGATCTATTTGCATTTTTCTGCATGTAGACATCCAGTTAGACCAGCACCATTTGTTGAAGATGTTATCTTTTTTCCATTGTATGGTTTTGGCATCTTTTTCAAAGATTAGTTGTCCATAACTGTGTGGGTTTATTTAAGGGTCTTCTATGCGATTCCATTGATCCACCAGTTGCTTTCTATTTGCTACAGTGCAGATTTTAGTATTGTTCTGTAGTACAGCTTGAGATCAGAGATGGAGATACCTCCAGATGATCTTTATTGTAGAGGATTGTTTTAGCAATTCTGGTTTACTTGTTATTCCATACAAAGCTGAGAATTTTTCTTTCAAGTCTGTAAAGAATTGTGCTGGTATTTAGATGGGAATTTCATTGAATACGTACATTGCTTTTGTAAGATGGCCATTTTTACTATGTTAATCCTGCCTAGCCATGAGCAATGGAGATATTTCCATCTTCTGATATCTTCTTCTTTTTTATAATTTTTATTTTTTATATTAATTACAGGTTATTTACTTTGTATCCCAGCTGTAGGCCTATCCCTCATTCCCTCCCAATCCCACTCTCCTTCCCTCATCTCCTCCCTGCCCCTTTCTAAGTCCACTGATAGGGGAGGTCCTCCTCCCCTTCCATCTGACCCTAGTTTATCAGGTCTCATCAGGACAGGCTGCAAAACACTCCTTTGTGGTTTAGCAAGGCTACTCCTCCTTCTGTGCGTGCGGGGGGGGGGGGGGGGGTGTTAAAGAGCCTTCCACTGAGATCATGTCAGAGACAAACGTTGTTCTTCTTAACACACGGTATATACTCATTTATGGGTGGATACTAGACCTATAAGATAGGATAAACATATTGAAATCTGTACACCTAAAGAAGCTAAACAAAATGAGGTTGTGTGGTAAGATAATCAAGCCTCACTCAGAAAGACAAATGAAATAGACAAATGGGATAGTCAACGGAAGTAGGCGAAAAAAAGAAACAAGACATGAGCCTACCACTGAGGGCTTCTGAAAGATTCTACCTAGCACCGTATCAAAGCAGATGCTGAGTCTCATAACCAAACCTTGGGCAGAGTGCTGGGAAACTTATAAAACAAGGGGGAGTTAAGAAGACTTGGAGAGGACAGGAGCACCACAAGGACCAAATACATCTGGGCACAGGGTTCTCTGAATCTGATTCTCCAACCAAGGACCATGATGGATATAACCTTGAACCTCTGCTCAGACATAGCCCATGGCAGTTCAGCATCCAAGTGGGTTTCCCTGATATCTTCTTTAAATTTTTTTCTTCAGAGATTGGAAATTTTTTTTATACTAGTCTTTGACTTGCTTGGTTAGGGTCATACCAAGGTACTTTATGTCCTTTGTTGCTATTGTGAAGGGTATTATTTCCCTAATTTCTTTCTCAGCTCTTTGTCTTTTTTATACTAATTTTTAATACTATTTTTTTTAGTTAATTTTGTGTCCAGCCACATTGGTGAAGGTGTTTATTAGCTGTAGGAGTTCTCTGGTAAAATTTTTAGGGTCACTCATGTATACTATAATGTCATCTGCAAATAGTGATACTTTGACATCTTCCTTTCCAATTTGTATCCCCTTGATCTCTTTCAACTGTCTTATTGCTCTAGCAAGGACTTCCAGAACCATGTTGAAGAGATATGGAGAGAGAGGGCAGCTTTGCCTTGTCCCTGATTTCAGTGGGATTGCTTTAAGTTTCTCTCCATTTGGTTTGATGTTGACAATGGGCTTGCTGTATATTGCCTTTACTATGTTGATATGTGCCTTGTATACCTCTCTCTCCAAATCTTTAAACATGAATGGATATTGGATTTTGTCCAATTCTTTTTCAGCATCTAAGGAGATTGTCATGTGTTTTATTTTTTTCTTTCAGTTTGTTCATATGGTGGATGATATTGATTGATTTCTGTATATTGAACCACCCCTGCATACCTGGGATGAAGCCTACTTGGTCATAGTAGTTGTTGACATCTTTGATGTTTTCTTGGATTCTGTTTGCAAGTATTTTGTTGAGTATTTTTGCATCAATGTTCATAAGGGAAACTGGCCTGAAATTCTCTTTTTCTGTTGGATCTTTGTGAGGTTTAGGTACCAAGGTGACTGTGGCTTCATAGAATGAGTTTGATACTGTTCCTTCTGTTTTTATTTTGTAGAATAGTTTCAAAAGTTAGCTCTTCTTTGAAGGTCTACTCTGAAACCATCTGGTCCTGGGCATTTTTTTTGGATGGGAGACTATTTCCTTAGGGGATATAGGACTATTTAATTGATATACCTGGTCTTGGTTCAGGTTTGGTAAGTGGCATCTATCAAGAAAATTGTACATTTTGTTTAGATTTTCAAATTTTGTGGCATATAGGCTTTTGAAGTAAAACCTAATGATTGTTTGGTTTTCCTCATTCTCTGTCTTTATGTCCCTCTTTTCATTTCCGATTTTGTTGATTTGGATATTGTCTCTGCCTTTTAGTTAATTTGGCTAAGGACTTGTCTATCTTGTTGATTTTCTCAAAGAACCAGCTCTTTGTTTCATTGATTCTTTGAATTTTTTATTTATTTCTAATTCATTGATTTCAGCCCTGAGTTTGATTATTGCCAGCCCTCTTCTCCTCTTGGGTTTGTCTGCTTCTTTTTTTTCTTAGGGCTTTTAGGTGAGCCATTAAGTTGCTTGAATGAGATGTTTTGAATTTCTTCTTGAAGGCACTTAGTGCTATGAACTTTCTTCTTAGCACTGATTTCATAGTGTCCCACTAATTTTAGGTATATTGTGCCTTCGTTTTTATTGAATTTTAGGAAGTCTTTAATTTCTTTCTTTATTTCTTCCCTGACCCAGCTGTCATTGAGTAGAGAGTTGTTCAGTTTCCATGTGTGTGTAGGCTTTTCGTTATTTTTGTTGTGGTGGTGGTCCAGCTTCAGCCCATGGCAGTCAGATAAGATACAAGGGATTATTTCAATATTTTTGTGTCAGTTGAGGCTTGCTTTGAAACCAATGAAATGGTCTATTTTGGAGAAGATTCCATGAGGTACTGAGAAGAAGATAAGTTCTTTTGTGTTTGGGTGAAAAGTTCTGTAGATGTCTATTAGGTCCCTTTGATTTATGACTTCTTTCAGAATCATTGTTTCTTTTTTTAATATCTGTTCTGTTGGCCTTTCCTTTTTTGAGAGTAGGGTGTTGAAGTCTCTCACTATTAATTTTTGGAGATCTATGTGTGGTTTCAGTTTTATTAATTTTTCCTTTACAAATATGTTTACTCTTGTATTTGGGGCATAGATGTTCAGAACTGTCATGTCTTCTTGGTGGAATTTTTCTTTGATGAGTGTGAAATGAACTTCCCCATCTATTTTGATTAATTTTGGTTGAAAATATATTTTGTTAGATATTAGAATGGCTACTCGTGCTTGCTTCTTGGGGCCATTTGCTTGGAAAACTGTCTTCCAGCCCTTTGCTCTCTAGTAATGTCTATCTTAATGACTTAGTTGTATTTCTTGTATGCAACACATTATTGGATCTTGTTTACATATCCATTCTGTTAGTCTGCGTTTTTTTTTTTTTTACATTTTTTTCTTTATTAATTACACTTTATTCCTTTTGTATCCCCCTGTGGTTCCCTCCCTCCTCCCTTCCCTATCACTCCCTTCCTCCACCTTTTGCCTGCATGCCCCTCTGCAAGTCCACTGATAGGGGAGGTCTTCTTTTCCTTCCTTTTGATCCTAGTCAATTAGGTCTCATCAGGAGTGGCTGCATTGTCTTCTTCTGTGGCCTGGTAAAGCTGCTTCCCCCTCAGGGGGAGGTAATTAAAGAGCAGGCCAATCAGTTCATGTCAGAGACAGTCCCTGTTCCTATTACAATGGAACCCACTTGGATACTGATCTGCGATGGGATGCATCTGTGCAGGGGTCTTAGGTTATTTCCATGCATGGGCCTTGTTTGGAGTATTAGTCTCAGGAAAGACCCCTGTGTTCAGATTTTTTGGTTCTGTTGCTCTCCTTGTAGAGTTCCTGTTCTCTCCAGATCTTACTGTTTCCCACTTCTTTCATTAGATTCCCTGCACTCTGCCCAAAGGTTGCCCATAGGCCTCAGCATCTGCATTGACAGTCTGCAGTGCAAAGCTTTTCTGAGGTCCTCTGTGTCAGGCTCCTGGCTTGTTCCCTCTTTTCTCCTTCTTCTGATGTCCAACCTCTTTGCCTTTATGGATAGGAATTGAGCATTTTAGCAAGAGTCCTCCCTCTTGATTAGTTTCTTTAGGTGTACAGATTTTAGTAGGTTTATCCTATATTATATGTTTATATGAGTGAGTATATACCATGTGCATCTTTCTGCTTCTGGGATAGCTCACTCAGGATGATCTTTTCCAGATCCCACCATTTACCTGCAAATTTCATGATTTCGTTGTTTTTTATTGCTAAGTAATATTCCATTGTGTAGATATACCACAATTTATGCATCCATTCTTCAGTTGAAGGGCATCTGTGCTGTTTTCAGCTTCTGGCTATTACAAATAAGTCTGCTACAAACATGGTTGAACAAATGTCCTTATTGTGTACTTGAGAATCTTTTGGATATATGCCTAGGAGTGGTATAGCTGGATCTTGAGGAAGCACTATTCCTAGTTGTCTGAGAAAGTGCCAGACTGCTTTCCAGAGTGGTTGTACAAGTTTACATTCCCACCAACAGTAGAGGAGGGTTCCCCTTTCTCCACAGCCTCTCCAGCATGTGTTGTCTCTTGAGTTTTTTATCTCAGCCATTCTGATGGGTTTAAGGTGAAATCTTAGGGTAGTTTTGATTTGCATTTTCCTAATGGCTAATGAGGTTGAGACCTCAACATAAAACCAGACACACTAAACTGCTTAGAAGAAAAATTGGGGAATACCCTTGAACTCATTGGCACAGGAGACAACTTCCTGAACAGAACACCAACAGCACAGGCTCTAAGAGCAACAATCAATAAATGGGACCTCATGAAACTGAAAAGCTTCTGTAGAGCAAAGAACCCTGTCCTCAGAACAAAACGACAGCCTACAGACTGGGAAAGGATCTTCACCAACCCTTTATCTGACAGAGGACTAATATTCAGTATATATAAAGATCTAAAGAAGTTAATTAGAAAAAATCAAGTAATCCAATTAAAAATGTTGTACAGAGCTAAACAGAGAATTCTCTGCAGAGGAATACCAAATGGCAGAGAAACACTTAAAGTCTGTGTCTTTTTATTGGAGAGTTGAGTCTATCAGTGTTGAGGGAGATAAATGACCACTGGCTGTTAGATGCATTGATTTTGTTGTTGACTGGAATAATGTGATTGTGTGCTTGGCTATTTTACTTTTGCTGTAGTGAGGTTACTTATTTACTGTGTTTTCCTGAATGTATTTAGTTTTTCTGGGTTGTATTTTTCCTTCTAGTATCTTCTGTAACGCTGGATTTGTGGGTATTTTTTCTTCCTTTCTTTCTTTCTTTCTTTCTTTCTTTCTTTCTTTCTCTATCTCTTTCTCTCTCTCTTTCTTTCTTTCCTTCT